>NC_070589.1:13989339-14735589 GCF_027409825.1 Scomber japonicus | reverse complement strand
TTAATATGCTTGTTCAGTGTCCTGGTCTGAACACATGTACAGTCTCATATTTAGTGACAGTCATAGCGCCACCTACTGGTAACAGGAAGTCACTTGCTTCATTCTTTCACTAATTACTCTCATAATCTTAAGTATTTACACCTGAAATTGACTCAGCTGACACATAAGACCTTGGTGATACTACATTCTGCAACTCGTGACCCATCATGAAATACTGTTGCCATGACAACGCATTCAACGCCATGAAAATACGATTACAGTTTTCAGAGGCAAAGGATGCCTCCACGGTAACGAAACTCAACACACACGTTTGGAGTGCGGTCATTTAACATCCTATATACTTCAATGGGATGGGTGTGACTAAACGGCTCAATAGCGCCCCCTTGAATATTTCAAAATTGAACCTCAGTCTTCCCGATTGACATAGAAGAATGAAATTCGGTAGGTTTATGTAACATCTCCAGACGCACAAAAACGCCATTGCGCGTACGGGGCGGTGCGTGGGGGCGCGAGGGCCCGTTCATCACTGCTTGCAGTTTTAATTATTTTTCTTCTCCCAAAACAACGCCCTTTTTGACCCCCTGAACGTGCCTTAAAAGTCACCAAAGTTTGCACGCAAGCCAGACCCGGCGAAAATTTTGATATTTTATGGTTTGCAGAAATGGGCGTGCCAAAATGGCTCTCTAGCGCCCCCTATTGAATATAAAAATGTGAGAGATTGACGTACATGAACGAAATTTGGTATATATATGTATCATGTCCAGACGCACAAAAAAGTCAGTGGGGCCCATGACGTCACTCCAACAGGAAGTCGGCCATTTTGAAAAATATGTGCGATTTTGGCGTTTTCCACTCCTCGTACTTTAACGAACTAGTCCTAGAGATTTCATCCCATCCACTTCAAATTCACACAGAGTCATCTTGAGACATTGGAGATGAAAAGTTATCAAAAGCTTTTTCGTCCGTCATTCCTGGTTGCCATGGTGACATGGCGAATTTCGATGTCTCGCCATGAAATTTCAAACCCTCATAACTTGACTCCACATGGTCTGAGCTTTTCCAAATTTAATATGCTTGTTCAGTGTCCCCGTCTGAACACATGTACAGTGTCATATTTAGTGACAGTCATAGCGCCACCTACTGGCAACAGGAAGTCACTTGCTTCATTCTTTAACTAATTACTCTCATAATCTTAAGTATTTACACCTGAAATTGACTCAGCTAAGACATAACGCCAGTTATCAAAATCTTTTTTATGACTTCTTCCTGTTGGGCGTGGCTGTGCGGACAATTTCGATGCTTCGCCATGAGACAGGAAGTCCTTATAACTCCTACAGACATTGTCCTGTCTACACCAAATTCATCACACATATAGAGGGTCCCGCCCTGAACACATCTATGCATCAATACTGTGTCAAATACACAGCGCCACCTACTGGACACAGGAAGTCAGCCTCATATGACAAACATTATCCGATTTACATGAAATTTACAGGCTGTGTTCTCCACATCATACACTGCAACATGACATATAATTGGTGGGTGATCTCTAGCGCCACCTAGTGGACACATGCAATGTGACTTAGCCCCGTCACACAACATTCATTACAAGCCCAGGTGCCAAGACGTCTACGTGCCCGCTGTGTCTGCCGTGTGACTGCAGCACGCACCGACATGCGAGTACGGGGCGGTGCATGGGGGCGCGAGGGCCCGTTCATCACTGCTTGCAGTTTTAATTAGGGCCCAAGCACTACAGTGCGAAGGCCCTATTGTAATCGTACCGATTATTAGGGCCCGAGCGCTGACCAGCGCGAAGCCCTATTGTTTTTGCCATGATTATTCTTTTTTTTCTTCTCTCACAACAACGGCCTTTTTGCCCCCCTGAACGTGCTCGAAAAGTCACCAAAGTTTGCATGCAAGCCAGACCCGGCGAAAATTTTGATATTTTATGGTTTGCAGAAATGGGCGTGCCAAAATGGCTCTCTAGCGCCACCTGCAAAATCAAGAAAATCGAGCCCCTCGCGACAGATTGACATAGAGAAATGAAACTCGGTACACATGTTCATCATGTCAAGACGCACAAAAAAGTCTGTGGGTTCCATGACGTCACTCCAACAGGAAGTCGGCCATTTTGAATCAAAGTATTGATTTTAATGCCGATTGTGGCATCATATTTGAGCGAACTAGTCCTAGAGTTTTCATCCCATCCACTTCAAATTCACACAGAGTCATCTTGAGACATTGGAGATGAAAAGTTATCAAAAGCTTTTTCGTCCGTCATTCCTGGTTGTCGTGGTGACGTGGCGAATTTCGATGCTTCGCCATGAAATTTCAAACCCTCATAACTTGACTCCACATGCTCTGAGCTTTCCCAAATTTCAGATGCTTGTTCAGCGTCCTGGTCTGAACACATGTACAGTCTCATATTTAGTGACAGTCATAGCGCCACCTACTGGCAACAGGAAGTCACTTGCATCATTTGGACATTAATTACTCCCATAATCTTAAGTATTTCCACCTGAAATTGACTCAGCTGAGACATAAGACCTTGGTGATGCCACATTCTGCAACTCGTGTCCCATCATCAAATACTGTTGCCATGACAACGCATTCAACGCCATGAAAATACGTTTACAGTTTTCAGAGGCAAAGGATGCCTTTACGGTAACGAAACTCAACACACACGTCTGGAGTGGGGTCATTTAACATCCTATGTACTTCAATGGGATGGGCGTGACTAAATGGCTCAATAGCGCCCCCTTGAATATTTCAAAATTGAATCTCAGCCTTCCCGATTGACATAGAAGAATGAAATTCGGTAGGTTTATGTATCATCTCCAGACGCACAAAAACGCCATTTGGACCCATACCCTAAGACCAACAGGAAGTCGGCCATCTTGGGTAAAATGCTACATTTTGGTGCATTTTTTGGTCATTTCCAGGCCTCATATTTGAACGAACTAGTCCTAGAGATTTCATCCCATCCACTTCAAATTCACACAGAGTCATCTTGACATACTGGAGATGAAAAGTTATCAAAAGCTTTTTGATGACTTCTTCCTATAGGGCGTGGCTGTGGGGACAATTTCGATGCTTCGCCATGAAGCAGGAAGTCCTTATAATTCCTACGGACATTGTCTCATCTACACCAAATTCATCATGCATGTAGAGGGTCCCGCCCTGAACACATCTATGCATCAATACTGTGTCAAATACACAGCGCCACCTACTGGACACAGGAAGTCAGCATCATACAACAAACATCATCCGATTTACATGAAATTTACAGGATGTGTTCTCCACATCACACACTGCAACATGGCATATGATTGGTGGGTGATCTCTAGCGCCACCTAGTGGACACATGCAATGCGACTAAGCTCCATCACACAACGTTCATTACGAGCCCGGGTTCCAAGTCGTCTACGTGCCCGCTGTGTCTGCCGTGTGACTGCAGCACGCACCGGCATGCGCGTACGAGGCGGTGCATGGGGGCGCGAGGGCCCGTTCATCACTGCTTGCAGTTTTAATTAGGGCCCGAGCGCTGACCAGCGCGAAGCCCTATTGTTTTTGCCATGATTATTATTATTATTATTATTTTTTTTCTCTCCCGACGACGGCCTTTTTGCCCCCCTGAACGTGCCCCGAAACTCACCAAAGTCTGCACGCAAGCCAGACCCGGCGAAAATTTCGATATTTTATGGTTTGCACAAATGGGCGTGCCAAAATGGCTCTCTAGCGCCCCCTACAAAATCAATAAAAGCGAGCCCCTCATGACAGATTGACATAGAGAAACGAAACTTGGTACACATGTTCAACATGTCAAGACGCACCAAAAAGTCTCTTGGACACATACCCTAACACCAACAGGAAGTCGGCCATTTTGAATCAAAATATTGATTTTAATGCAAATTGTGGCATCATATTTGAACGCACTACTCCTACAGTTTTCTTCCCATCCACTTCAAATTCACACAGAGTCATCTTGAGACATTGGAGATGAAAACTTATCAAAAGCTTTTTCCCCCGTCATTCCTGGTTGCCGTGGTGACGCTGCGAATTTCGATGCTTCGCCATGAAAATTCAAACCCTCATAACTTGACTTCACATGGTCTGAGCTTTACCAAATTTCACATGCTTGTTCAGGGTCCTAGTCTGAACACATGTACAGTCTCATATTTAGTGACAGTCATAGCGCCACCTACTGGCAACAGGAAGTCACTTGCTTCATTCTTTCACTAATTACTCCCATAATCTTCATCCCATCCACTTCAAATTCACACAGGATCATCTTGAGACATTGGAGATGACAAGTTATCAAAAGCTTTTTCCCTCGTCATTCCTGGTTGCCGTGGTGACGCGACGAATTTCGATCCTTCGCCATGAAAATTCAAACCCTCATAACTTGACTCCACATGGTCTGAGCTTCTCCGAATTTCAGATGCTTGTTCAGTGTCCCAGTCTGAACACATGTGCAGTCTCATATTTTGTGACAGTCATAGCGCCCCCTACTGGCAACAGGAAGTCACTTGCTTCATTCTTTCACTAATTACTCCCATAATCTTAAGTATTTCCACCTGAAATCGACTCAGCTGAGACATAAGACCTTGGTGATGCTACATTCTGCAACTCGTGACCCATCATCAAATACTGTTGCCATGACAACGCATTCAACGCCATGAAATACGATTACACTTTTCAGGGGCAAAGGATGCCTCCACGGTAACGAAACTCAACACACACGTCTGGAGTGTGGTCATTTAACATCCTATATACTTCAATGGGATGGCCGTGACTAAATGGCTCAATAGCGCCCCCTTGAATATTTCAAAATTGAACCTCAGACTTCCCCATTGACATAGAAGAATGAAATTCGGTAGGTTTATGTATCATCTCCAGACGCACAAAAACGCCATTTGGACCCATACCCTAAGACCAACAGGAAGTCGGCCATCTTGGGAAAAATGCTCAATTTTGGTGAGTGTTTTGGTCATTTCCAGGCCTCATATTTGAACGCACTAGTCCTAGAGATTTCATCCCATCCACTTCACATTCGCACAGAGTCATCTTGAGACATTGGAGATGACAAGTTATCAAAAGCTTTTTTATGACTTCTTCCTGTTGGGCGTGGCTGTGCAAACAATTTCGATGCTTCGCCATAAAGCAGGAAGTCCTTATAACTCCTACAGACATTGTCCCACCTACACCAAATTGATCACACATGTAGAGGGTCCCGCCCTGAACACATCTATGCATCAATACAGCTTCATATACACAGCGCCACCTACTGGACACAGGAAGTCAGCCTCATATGACAAACATTATCCGATTTACATGAAATTTAGAGGATGTGTTCTCCACATCACACACTGCAACATGACATGTAATTGGTGGGTGATCTCTAGCGCCACCTAGTGGACACATGCAATGTGACTTAGCCCCATCACACCATGTTCATTACAAGCCCAGGTGCCAAGACGTCTACGTGCCCGCTGTGTCTTCCGTGTGACTGCAGCACGCACCGACATGCGAGTATGGGGCGGTGCATGGGGGCGCGAGGGCCCGTTCATCACTGCTTGCAGTTTTAATTATTATTATCGTTCTGCCTAAACAAACGCGTTTTTGCCCCCCTAAACGTGCCCAAAAAGTCACCAAAATGTGCAATCATGTTCGGCCCGGCGAAAAATTTGATATTTTAAGGTCCGCCAAAATGGCGGTGGCAAAATGGCTCTGTAGCGCCCCCTACAAAATTTAAAAAAGCGAGCCCCACCCCTGAGATTGTCCTAGACAAACGAAATTCGGTACACATATGTATCGTGTCAAGACACACAAAAAAGTCTCTTGGACCCATACCCTCACTCCTACAGGAAGTCGGCCATTTTGTATCGAATCTGCGTTTTTGCCGCGATTTCGGCGATTTCCACGCATCGCATTTGAGCGAACTCGTCCTAGGGATTTAATCCGACCGACTTCAAATTCACTCAGAAACATCTTGAGACATTGGAGATGAAAAGATATCAAAAACTTTCTGATTAGGGATCCGGTTTGGCCGTGGCGGCGCCGACAATTTCCTTCACCATTCGATCCTTCGCCATGAAATTTCAAACCCTCATAACTTGACTCCACATGGTCTCAGCTTTTCCAAATTTAATATGCTTGTACAGTGTCCCGGTCTGAACACATGTACAGTCTCATATTTAGTGACAGTCATAGCGCCACCTACTGGCAACAGGAAGTCACTTGCTTCAGTCTTTCACTGATTACTCCCATAATCTTAAGTATTTATACCTGAAATTAACTCAGCTGAGACATAAGACCTTGGTGATGCTACATTCTGCAACTCATGACCCATCATCAAATACCGTTGCCATGACAACACATTCAACGCCATGAAAATACGATTACAGTTTAGGGGCAAAGGATGCGTCCACGGTAATGAAACTCAACACACACGTCTGGAGTGGGTTCATTCAACATCCTATATACTTCAATGGGATGGGTGTGACTAAACGGCTCAATAGCGCCCCCTTGAATATTTCAAAATTGAACCTCAGCCTTCCCGATTGACATAGAAGAATGAAATTCGGTAGGTTTATGTATCATCTCCAGACGCACAAAAACGCCATTTGGACCCATACCCTAAGTCCAACAGGAAGTCGGCCATCTTGGGAAAAATGCTATATTTTGGTTAATTTTTTTGTCATTTCCAGGCATCATATTTGAACAAACTAGTCCTACAGATTTCATCCCATCCACTTCAAATTCGCACAGAGTCATCTTGAGACATTGGAGATGAAAAGTTATCAAAAGCTTTTTCACCCGTCATTCCTGGTTGCCGTGGTGACGCGGCGAATTTCGATGCCTCGCCATGAAATTTCAAACCCTCATAACTTGACTCCACATGGTCTGAGCTTTTCCAAATCCACCAAAGCAAGCCAGACTTGCCCAAAAATTTCATATTTTATGGTTTTTGTAAATGGGCGTGGCAAAATGGCTCTGTAGCGCCCCCTTGAGAAATGAAAAACATCGATCCCCTCGCCACAGATTGACAGAGAGAAACGAAACTTGGTACACATGTTCATCATGTCAAGACGCACAAAAAAGTCTGGGGTGCCCATGACGTCACTCCAACAGGAAGTCGGCCATTTTGAATCAAAGTATTGATTTTAATGCCGATTGTGGCATCATATTTGAACGAACTAGTCCTAGAGATTTCATCCCATCCACTTCAAATTCACACATAGTCATCTTGAGACATTGGAGATGAAAAGTTATCAAAAGCTTTTTTGTCCGTCATTCCTGGTTGCCGTGGTGACGTGGCGATTTTCGATGTCTCGCCATGAAATTTCAAACCCTCATAACTTGACTCCACATGGTCTGAGCTTTTCCAAATTTAATATGCTTGTTCAGCGTCCTGCTCTGAACACATGTACAGTCTCATATTTAGTGACAGTCATAGCGCCACCTACTAGCAAGAGGAAGTCACTTGCTTCATTCTTTCACTAATTACTCCCATAATCTTAAGTATTTACACCTGAAATTGACTCAGCTGAGACATAACGCCAGTCATCAAAATCTTTTTTATGACTTCTTCCTGTTAAGCATGGCTGTGCAAACAATTTCGATGCTTCGCCATGAAGCAGGAAGTCGTTATAACTCCTACAGACATTGTCCCACCTACACCAAATTGATCACACATGTAGAGGGTCCCGCCCTGAACACATCTATGCATCAATACTGCTTCATATACACAGCGCCACCTAGTGGACACAGGAAGTCAGCCTCATATGACAAACATTATCCGATTTACATGAAATTTACAGGATGTGTTCTCCACATCACACACTGCAACATGACATATAATTGGTGGGTGATCTCTAGCGCCACCTAGTGGACACATGCGATATGACTTAGCCCCATCACACAACGTTCAATACAAGCCCGGGTGCCAAGACGTCTACGTGCCCGCTGCGTCTGCCGTGTAACTGCAGCACGCACCGACATGCGCGTACGGGGCGGTGCATGGGGGGGCTTGGGCCCGATCATCGCTGCTTGCAGCTTTAATTCTTCTTCTTTTTCTTTTTGCACAACGACGGCCTTTTTGCCCCCCTGAACGTGCCGTAAAAGTCACCAAAGTTTGCACGCAAGCCAGACCCGGCGAAAATTTCGATATTTTATGGTCTGCACAAATGGCCGTGTCAAAATGGCTCTCTAGCGCCCCCTACAAAATCAATAAAAGCGAGCCCCTCGTGACAGATTGACATAGAGAAACGAAACTTGGTACACATGTTCATCATGTCAAGACGCACCAAAAAGTCTCTTGGACACATACCCTAACACCAACAGGAAGTCGGCCATTTTGAATCAAAATATTGATTTTAATGCAAATTGTGGCATCATATTTGAACGCACTACTCCTAGAGATTTCATCCCATCCACTTCAAATTCACACAGAGTCATCTTGAGACATTGGAGATGAAAAGTTATCAAAAGCTTTTTCCCACGTCATTCCTGGTTGCCGTGGTGACGCGGCGAATTTCGATGCTTCGCCATGAAATTTCAAACCCTCATAACTTGACTCCACATGATCTGAGCTTTTACAAATTTAATATGCTTGTTCAGCGTCCTGGTCTGAACACATGTACAGTCTCATATTTAGTGACAGTCATAGCGCCACCTACTGGCAACAGGAAGTCACTTGCGTCATTTGTTCATTAATTACTCCCATAATCTTAAGTATTTCCACCTGAAATTGACTCAGCTGAGACATAAGACCTTGGTGATGCTACATTCTGCAACTCGTGACGCATCATCAAATACCGTTGCCATGACAACACATTCAACGCCATGAAAATACGATTACAGTTTTCAGAGGCAAAGGATGCCTCCACGGTAACGAAATTCAACACACACGTCTGGAGTGGGTTCATTTAACATCCTATATACTTCAATGGGATGGGCATGACTAAACGGCTCAATAGCGCCCCCTTGAATATTTCAAAATCGAACCTCAGCCTTCCCGATTGACGTAGAAGAATGAAACTCGGTAGGTTTATGTATCATCTCCAGACGCACAAAAACGCCATTTGGACCCATACCCTAAGTCCAACAGGAAGTCGGCCATCTTGGGAAAAATGCTATATTTTGCTGAGTTTTTTGGTCATTTCTAGGCCTCATATTTGAACGAACTAGTCCTAGAGATTTAATCCCATCCACTTCAAATTCACACAGAGTAATCCTGAGACATTGGAGATGAAAAGTTATCAAAAGCTTTTTTATGACTTCTTCCTGTTGGGCGTGGCTGTGCAAACCATTTCGATGCTTCGCCATGAAGCAGGAAGTCCTTATAACTCCTACAGAAATTGTCCCGTCTACACCAAATTCATCATGCATGTAGAGGGTCCCGCCCTGAACACATCTATGCATCAATACTGTGTCAAATACATAGCGCCACCTACTGGACACAGGAAGTCAGCCTCATATGACAAACATTATCCTATTTACATGAAATTTACAGGATGTGTTCTCCACATCACACACTGCAACATGACATATAATTGGTGGGTGATCTCTAGCGCCACCTAGTGGACACATGCAATGTGACTTAGCCCCATCACACAACGTTCATTACGAGCCCGGGTGCCAAGACGTCTACGTGCCCGCTGTGTCTGCCGTGTGCCTGCAGCACGCACCGACATGCGCGTACGGCGCGGTGCATGGGGGCGCGAGGGCCCGTTCATCACTGCTTGCAGTTTTAATTATCATTGTTGTTGTTACTGTTCCTCTCTGACTCTCTCTCCTTCTCTCTCTGGCAGATGGCTGCCCACCTGGAGTCTGCTTCTGCTAAAGTTTCTTCTCGTTGAAATTGAGTTTTTCCTTACTGCTGTCCACTTGTGATCTAGACAACGAAGATAGATGTTAATGCCAGGTCTAAAGAGGGCCTAACTCTTGTGTGTGAATGTGAATAAGTACATTTCTGACCATGTCAAATGATTCCTTTATGTCAGGGCTTTTTAATGGACCAATTACCACTGAAGGAGCATTTTTTAACAACAATATCGTAACCTTTGTAACAAATTGATGCTGACTTTCACTATGATGGATTACTCCTCTCAATCAGATTTCATGAGTATTTTAGTTCATCTCATATCATATGGATACAAATGGAAATACACTGATTTAAATAATCTGAAACATAAAAATATCTATAAAGTATTTGTTGGGACTAAAAAGAAACTATTTCTGAAGTGAGTCAGCACAAAATCAAGCTCTTTTGGACAATAAAATATCATCCCACTCCCAAGTCGTTGGCACTATGAACCATATTCTCATACATAGTTGCATTTAATTTTTTATCTCTATTCTAGTGTCCCAGTCCCTGCCGCTCAACACCAGCACCTTCCCAGCAAGATGCTGCCACCTCATTGCTTCACAGTGGGGATCATGTTAAATGGTTAATGAGCTGTGCCTGCTTTCTCCTAGACATAGCACTTTCAATTAGCCCACAGTGGAAGAGTTCAGTTCTTGTTACATTACACTACAGTCTTTTGTCTGATGCTTACTTCAAAATCCAGGCATGCTGTCACTAGGTCGTGTCTTTTTCTACTGCCATCCTGCCATGTAGCACAGATTCATAAACTTCTGTACAGACTACAGTTCTTCCAGAAAGATATACCAGTATAACAAATTAATTTGGTGGAAAGGTTTTTTATTACTTTTTTTTTTACTACTTATTTTTTGCCATTCACATCCTGACTGGTAGTTCAGTGTATGTCATTTTAAAAAGTTGCTGGTAAACTAGTTGTTTCCACCAACTTCTGTAGCAAGTAAACAGAGTATACACAATGGGGAAAAAGCACCTGTTGCCAGATCCTTGAAGTGTGAGCCATACTCCCTGTTTGTATCTGGCATTTGGAATCTACTGTATTCTCATGATAGAAATACATTGTGTGCGATGCAATAAATACATTGAATCTGTACAACGATCAAAACGTATTTTCTGAGGAAAGCAGTCTTGCCGTCTGCTTTGTAGCAATGCCTTTCTTTTTTAGATGATCTATTGTTTTTAAATGGGTTTATTTAGCTGACAGAAGTAGGCAAGATTCTCAACCTGTAAAGAATTTTCGTTTACTTAATCCTTCAATTTATCTGAAAAAATTAAAATCACTAAATATATATGTAACTACACATTAAATTGGATTTTAAATTGGCGTTTAAGAGCTAGTATCTTTGGGAATAATATATAGCCTATAGTATATATCCTATAGTATAGGAACATAATACTTTGAAGGCAAGTTGAGGTTTGTAGACGAACTGAGCTGAAATATTTGATTTATTTAAGGCTCAAACTGTTACATGCAGGTTAGGCAGCGGCAAATAATATTGTGAGTATTAAATTGTTCTTGGGGATGGATTTGAGAGATACGGGTGTAGGATGCAGTCAGTGTGCTGCCAATTGTCTGTCAGCATAATTTTGAAGATTTGAACACATTGCACACCTGCCTGGTCTTACTATCGTTTTCTTAAGGAATATGGAGGGATAAGGAGCTGATCTGGACTATTGAGAAGCAGTCATGGGAAAACAGACTGCAGAATCTGTTGCCTTGCCAACCAAGCCCCTCAGCATATGAGGGTTAAATGTAAAAGATTCTCTGCCAATGCAAATATAGGTTACCATCTGCTTTCATTACAATTCCTTTTGTTACATGTTCTAAGGATGTGGTATGGTGATGTATGTGTTTAGATCAGTTATTTTTTGATGTGAGAGTAATATGCATACCTTAATGTTATTTACAAGACCATATGCCTCCCAAGACACTGCATGATAGGAAGCATATGTGGGCTCCTTGTTATGTTTTAATGCATTTGCTTCATTTGATGTGCAAATTGTGCTACCCAATATAATCATCAGTATGTAGACTGTGTCACAAAGCATCCTGAAATGACAAGAGTAAAAAAAGTATTTTACTTCCAGTGGTTAGAACCCAGTGATGCCAAATGTAACTATGCCTTCAA
Organism: Scomber japonicus; assembly: GCF_027409825.1. NCBI lineage: Eukaryota > Metazoa > Chordata > Actinopteri > Scombriformes > Scombridae > Scomber > Scomber japonicus. The sequence goes on along the minus strand of NC_070589.1, from coordinate 14,723,574 downwards.
ATATAGAGCACATTTCAGAGAAATTGATAAGTTTTATGGTCAACTTAAAACTTAATTTCTGTCTCTGACTATTAATCTTGAGTCGACAGAGATATGGCGAAGGCAAGAAAACAGCAAACTTGTTGCTAAGGAACAGTGAGAAATAACCCTAACTTTTCTTGAAGCATCTGATCTTATCTCCCATGGTGCCCGTAGCTGTGTGTGTGTGTCTGTGTGTGTGTGTGTGTGTGTGTGTGTGTGTGTGTGTCATGGGGGGTGGGGTGGTTGGGGGAGTCAGGTTTAGCAGAGGTTGTTTCTAGGCAACAGTTTAAAAAAAGAAAAAAAAGAAACTTGTTTGTTTTTTTCTGTATTTTCCATCTCTTTCTATTCATTATGATCTGCTTTTTCACAAATGCATATTCTCATCATTTAGGCAGGGTTAACTGGTTCTCTGGTGTTTGACCTAGTAAACACTCTTTGATGAAACAAATGGCATCAGCATCAATGTGTGGCTCAGCAAAGGCCCTAACATTCATTACAGCGTGATGTAGATGCAGCTATTTTTCAATCATTTAGATCAGAGGATCAGAGGAGACCATGTCCTGTGTGCAGACTTTGCTGTCAACTGTACGAGCTTGGTTTGTTTGCAATGAAAATATTCATAGTCTCTACAGAATGTGCAATAATTAATAATTTTGTTTCAACATGTGCTTATTTTGTTTGATAGCATCTGTCATTGCCGTCCACATGCCAGCAGCCTGTGACATGATGTTTGAATATTTGACCTATCACAGCTGCCTCAGATGGGAGTAGGCAGCGACAAAGTAAACAAACAAACCAATTAAATTTGCTTCTTTAAGTTTTCAAGTGACATCTAGTCTGTTTTACAGTTTTTAGGATGATATACCCATGTATATCTTTGTGAAACATGATGCATTGCACAAATCTTTTGCTCAATTTTGCAATGAAATGTCATTGGTTTAAGAGTTTCTGTAGTTCATGAGGGATAATTTAACAGTTCTTTTAAGTACAAACATAAAAACCTACTGTATTATTTCATACACACACATTTTGACAGTGCAAGCAGAGCAGCGACTAATTACAGCATCTACACCTTACTGCACCCCCCCCCCCCACACACACACACACACACACATACACACACCCTTTGATTTTAATTGGCGATATGTGAGGTGTTTAATTAGGGGCTTTGAACTTGATGTTTCAGGTGCAAACGTGTGGTGGATTCTGTGTTTTGTCATACCCTAATTAAAAGCCTCTTCCTTAGAAGACATGACCTCCACATCACCCAAACACGTGTGTGTGTACCCCAGCATGCACCTGTGCGTGTTAGAGAGCAAACGACCCACTGCTTCTACTAACAGGGAGAAGTCCACATGCAGCATCTTTTTAATCATCCCAGCAAGTCATTTGCCATCGTATTCCAAACGTGCTGTGGCATGTCCGTTTGATGAAATCATTTACTCTTTTGAGAAGATGGGATCTTATGATATTAAAACTGTATTGACCAAACTCATGTGAGTCATAAATCCATATTATGTCCTTTCATGTATCAGAAGGGATTAAATTCACTCCTCACACCCTGATCATATTCACACAGTTACACATTCACACTTGGATTGATATTTAATAAATATATGAAATATTTAATTTAAGGTTTCCATGAAATTACATGCGACTTTTCTTCTCTTATTTATCTCCACTGGACTCTGGTTGTCATTAATGGTACACTATAACTACATCTTCCTTTGATACAAAATGTACGAGTAATAAGATACCTTTTCTTTTCAACTGATAACCTATTGGTTTACACCTTTGAGTGATTCCTTTGTGTGTTATGTCCCACTCCAGAATGATTTTCAATAGGGAATACATCTAATTAAAGAAGCAAGATACTGTTTCATGAGGACTTTAATTGTGCCACAATTCTGACATCAGACTAGCCAAGTCTATTTCAAAACACTGTCCCAGAACAAGGATGTTATAAGTCCTTGGCCTAATTTTAATACTGTGAAAAGAAAAAATGGTTTTGAATCAACTTGTGTAATAGGAAAGCATGTCCAAATTCTTATGTTACACAAACACAATTCTCAAACTGGAATAACTTTGCATGGCCATCAGAGAGCCAAACTTACTATCCTCGCTTCAAAACTAATCTCTACATAAAAACTGATCCATAACACAGAACCTGGTCAATCTAAGTCATACACAACACATTCAGCTTATCACTGAGAATTTACATAGGTTACATTGTAGAAGTCTCAGTCTCATCCTTCTTTCTCACACAAGTTTCATGTCTCAACCAGAGACAATATTGTTATATCTATGTAGCAATCTTTTCTACAGTTATATAGTGCTCTCTGTTGGAAGAATAATGAAACTACAGATAATGAGCTGGCCACTTTAATACAGTTAAGTTTTGAGTTGTGCACCACCAGCTTGTTCATATACAGTGTGCCAAAAGTAGCCTAAAAAGTCCCTCAAAAAAATATGAACTTTGGCATTTTTTGTACTGCACACACCAAATGCTTTTAATTTCATACAGACATGACGGTAAAAGTGATGTTGTGGCATCATTTCGGGCATGCAGAAAGGTAACGTGTTTAAACGTGTCCTCCTTCTTGCATAGGCATATACCTGCACATAAGAATGATGACATAATGAATGCTTGCTTGTGGTCTGCTAGCTTGTCTGGTGTAATCAGTTTTGTTGACGTTGGTGTTTCTGCTTAATGCTGGTTTTGTTTTTGTCTGTCAGCAACTGTCTGCTGTTTGAGCTGAGTCTGTGTTAGCTTGTGTGTGTATGTAAGGATTTTTGTATTGTTTTTTTTCTTTTGCTTTTATTCAGATTTAGTCTTCTTATTTTTTAATGTATTATTTGTATGCCTAAAACTAAATCTTTTTATATTATTTTAGGGTGACTATTTAACATCAGTCCAGGGACAGCAGATGTGTTTTATTAATGTGCATTGTCCCTGATTTCTAAACCTTTAAATAAATACTAAATAAAATGAATGTAAGAATGAGGATAGTGCATCATAAGTTATTCACTTCTTACACAATAAATATTAAGATATAGTTTTAAGAAATACACCTGCTGACAATATTTTAATTAACATTTATTTTAAATTGTTAGTACAGTAGTGTGTGTCCATGTTGATGAAGATTAATGAGATTAAATGTATTGACCCTCAAAGGTGAGCTAATGCTAGATTGTTGCCACTTCTAGCACTTACCCACAGTATGATGTCTTTCTATGATGCCTCTACCAGGCCTGCTCTCTGGGCTCTACATCTCCATGTTCTGATTTGTTTGACATTTTTGCTGCATTCAACACTCTCACACCAACATTTTGCTACATGCAGCTGATCCTCACATTCCATGCTTATCCTTTTGTTAATACTTATTTAAAATAAACCGTTCATTGTTAAACCTGGTTTTGTCTCCCAACGTTATGTCGAGAGCACCGATATTTATTATGAAGTAATATTTATAGGGCATAAGTGTGCATTTTTAGCTTCTCATTAAATATCTATCGATGTGTGTACACCTGCTCTCTGTTGCTGTCCAGTGTTTCCATGGCAGCTGACTCTATCCACTTGCATAAACATGTTTAGACATGAAGTTAAATGTCCCTACGTAATATTACATGGTTGCTCCCCTGTGGGTGAGCACAAACCTCACACTGTCACTGTCAGATGCCTTTTATTAGGATCAGTACTACAGTTCTCTACTTTTGATGCTAATTCATAATTTCAGACTTTTGGTACTGGTTTTATTTTGAAGAATATAAAGGCCAGTTACAATGTTGTTTTAAAAAACTAAATTCCTTCAGGCAGGGCAGCACATGTATAACAACATAAATATACTGTACATCTGCTTAATCTCCTTTTGTGTCCATTCAATACATACAGTATAGTGTCATGATCATTTCTGTTTAGTCTTTTGTCTACATATCTTATTGTGATTGTTTTTACAGATAGATCTGCAGTACAAACGTATAATAGATATCTATTAATTTAATTAATCTAATATTTCCTTCGAATGAACAAACACCATATCAAATATTGAAATATATAAGCTGATAATGATAACTTATGCAGCAGTTCAGATATTTTATGTAAAGACTGGAGACTTTTGATGAATGCCATCCCTCCTGTCTCTCATTATGTTTCCTGAGGTAGCTATAAATGAAGGGAACAAAAATGCAAAGGAAACATTTAAAGTTAAAAAAAAAAGAAGTGGAAAGTTTTCTTTTCTTTTTGAAAAATCTGATGCTCATAGGGGAAGGACCTGGAGCTAGATTTGTGACATCTCAACTAGTTTGGATTCCAGTATTTAACTTACACAAATGTGATGTGGAAACATTTTAACAAAATTAACTATTTCACACTAATTGTTATTTAGAGCAGACTATTTTACATACATCTTAAAGCATGTTAGGGCATGACCTTTAAGTGACCTTTATGTATTATGTTTATGGATATTCACATACCAACATTGCCATTAATAGATTCAGAATGTTTCCATTGATGGTAAGGGTAACTTTACTTTTTTCAGGGAAAAAAACAAAGCAATATTCAGTTGATCTGTTAATGTAAATGCTCAAATAAAAGTTTAGATGCCAATATTCAATGAGTATTACAATGAGTAACAGCTTGTATTATTACGAGCTGTTTTTCTTTTTCGTGGTCAAAAAAGGATGGACAGAACTTCCTTTTTATATTTAGAATAATAAAAAATAAAATCATTGGCAAACCAAATGCTGTCATCAAGGCAAGAGTCAAAAATCCTGTCCAAACTACTTTTAACTTTTTTTTGATCAACAAATCCTCCATTTATGAAGTTGATAATGTTCAGTTTTTGTTTAAAGTTTTCAGTGTTTCAAATCTATGATCATCATCGTGTAGGATCATTTTAAAGGCGCCAGATTGTACTGTTGAAATTGGCTGCACCGTAGTGACAGCGATTTCTAATCTTGTGTCTACCCCTATTATACCAATGAGGTGACGCTAAATAACAGAAGACTCTCTGTATAATGAAATATAATTCAGCAGTATCATAAACAGCTCTAAACAGCCTCCAAAATGACCATACATTTGATTTAGTGCCTCTCTGGTTCAACAAAAACTGAACATTACAACCTTCATGAAGTGAGAATCTACTGCAGGACTGTTGTATTAGACTACAATACTTTTACCAAGTTGGACATGATACACTGGAAGCACAAGAAGCTATCTGGCAGACACCACCACACACAAACCTAGCAGATAGAGGAGCTTTGTTATCAGTACTGTTTCACACAAATAAGCCAACTCATTCCAGAGGCAACATGGTGTCACCGGTCTGTTGTTGTTTTTTTTGTTTTTCACAATGTTGAAGGTGTTAAAAGTATGTGGCAATGACGATGATGATGATGATGATGAAGATGATGGGTGCAAAACAGATGGTGGTTCAGGATAGTTATCAAAATCAACCAAAGCAATATATCAACTCTGCCAGGCAAGTCAAAATAACAGCTTTGCTCAGTCATGGGTAGAATTTTAATTTTTAAGTTGAATTAATTGTCTTGTACATTTAGTAACTGAAAATGTGTTTCTGAGTGAAAAAAGGTTAGGATGTGATCCTTCTCTGACCTCAGATATCTGGGCGGTTTGGTTGTTTTTGAGAGACCAGAGTGAGCTGTAACACCTTGTTACCAGAAATGTCCGAGCTCAATCATTATATTTACCTTTCTATATTGATATAGAAATACACATGTGGCACAGATATTTACAGTTACATAAGACAAACTGATAAAATACTTCTTTTGTATCCGCACAGCAATACATCAAACCTCCCAAATACATATAGTAAACTCTAAAAGTGCAACTGCAGCTAATTGTCACAAGGTTTCATAAAGATATAGTGAGATTTAAGTTGAATAGTATTAAACTGTATCAGCTCTATTACTATGGTAATCAGATTATTTTTGGAAGAGTAATCAGATACAGAAATTTGCGTTCTCGGGTGCGGCTTGGGTGCGGTGCACCCCCCCACCACCACACCCCGTGTGCTGAGACTTCCCTAGCCTAACCCTTGAGAAAAAAAAAGATAAAACATAACAATCTATATATGATGACATTTTTAATTTGTAGTAATGTTCCAGGTACTTCTTTTGTAATTATAAATACATGTTAGTCAGTGGTTTAGTAAGGTAATTAGATTCAACATACAGCAAAATACCAGCCCTGTTTTTCATTGCTGGCCTGTGTGGACATGATGGTTATAATCCAGGCCTCAGTGTATGAAGATGTGGTTGTGAAATGGTTCCACTTCTGCAGTTGATCAATCATGCAGTAGGCTATAAATAGCAATGGCAAATAACTTATTTCGCCTGATAGATGAAGGATAGCAAAATACTTTCTTATTTCTCCATGTGATATGTCCAAAATGAAGCATGTGATTGTGAACGCACTTATTTTTTAAAAATTATTCACTTTTCCACACTTCTCAGCTACAGATCAGGATCAAGGATTGTGTGCAGTCTTTTTTTATTGATCTTTATCAAGTCTTGATGAGGACATTCGGTTTCAGAATATGAGAAAACTGGTCATTTTATGTTGTTTTTTTTGCCAATGACTTTATTTGTTATTACTCTAAATATGAAAAGAATATCAAACCATTAAAACATATCTCATCATTCCTTTTTGACCACCAAAAAGAAAAGCAGCTCGTATATTTCAATTTCATCTTTTGTATTTGAACGAAAATAAAATAACCACTCGTTTTTGTTTTTCAATACTCGTTCCTGAAAAGAAAATCGAATACAAGGACCAATATTTCACATTTGCTCTGTCAGATATTTTCAGTTCTTCATAAGCTCTGAGGAGAGACTGCATGTTTTCTTTTCATCAGTGTCAAAGCACTGATTTGATGATGAAAGTTCCTTCTAATACAGAGAAAGTAAGGCATTATTTTCCTTCTTATTAGATGCCTGGATGAGAAATGTCACCATCTGAACGGAAATACAACGGTTATAATAAGAGAGGTGGTTGCAGATACGCGTGCGCAGTACAGAGCTGTGTCCCCCCCCCCCCCCCCTTCCCCTCCCCCGTGGGTGGTACTTAAAGGTCACATGACAGCGGTCGTCAACGTAACAGGCATGTGGCTCCTGAGACCGACCACAGTGCTGTTAGGACTGGTGGGGAGCAGAGGAACACTGAGAGCCATGGTAAGTCACTAAAACTTGATGATACATTACTGCCTGTTTACATACGATGTGACTAAACCCATTCATGTATAGTGCTGATGTCTGCTCTGTGAACAGCGTGTCGGTCAGCTCTAGGATTTCTATTTTTAAAAGCGGTGCAACGCAGAAATGGGTCCGATGTCGTTACAGTTTGTTTAACTACTGTTATTAGCTTTAGCCAGAGGCGATATGGTGACATGTGGGCGTCATTTAAACATTTAAATGTGGGATTTGAGATAATGCTACACACTTCCGATTAGATGCAGCAAAGTGAAGTCAAACTTCTGGGTTTTTCTGTCCCGTTAGTGTGACTAAAGTTGGCTAGTTTTGCGGTGAATTAACGTCAGCCTTGTATAGAGGATAACGATCCCGTTCAAATTGCTGATAATTCACAAACCAGGTGATGTAAATTATCGCCCAAAGCAGGAGTGTACTCCATAGTTTATGCGCAGTCCTGCCATTTCCTATTTTATCCAATGATAAAGGTACAATAAGTCATAATCGATTTAACGATCACTATCAGATCTTCTACATTGATTGCTTTTCATATTTTGTATTTACAGTTCTTTGGACTTCTGTGGACAGACGTAAAATCACTAACTATAAATAGAAATGGCTCCTACAGTAATTTTCCATTCAGACCTATGCTTCATATGCGGTTAAGGGTGGGGGCATCATCATTTATGACACAAGTAGGCTAAAGAGCACTTGAGTAATGAGGGCAGTAATTAACTTCCTTGTTTTTCTTCCAGTTTGTGATTCATCTTGTTTTTGTCATAGGGTTTATCATACGTTTGCCCTTTGCTTTCATGGACTTTAAGCCTTTATCTTCAGCTGTCTTACTCCATAACACATTCACCTGCAATGTCCATTTTGACTCTTTGACTCTTTGCCTCTATGCAGTGTGCACAGGCTACTGATTGGCAAAGTGCCAAGTCAATCTATGAGTTCTCTGCCAAGGATATTGATGGCAATGAGGTGTCTCTCGATAAATACAGGTAAATATATATGTGTCGTCTCACATCAAAATCATACACAAATTTGGAAGTAGTCCTTTTGTAGGATTGTTTTTTCTTCTATCTGACATCTGTTTCATTCTGATTTCTCTGTCAGAGGGAACGTCTGCATCATTGTAAATGTAGCCTCTAAATGAGGAAAGACAAAGGTAAACTACACTCAGCTAGCGGGAATGCACGCCTCCTACGCTGAGAAAGGTTTACGCATCCTGGCCTTCCCATGCAACCAGTTTGGAGGACAGGTAACGTAAAATAACCTGATGGTAACAGCAGTGTTTGTTTTGTACTGTGTCCCTTATCTCCATCTCACTATTCTTTTATTATGAAATAAGGGAGTAAGTTAGGAGGGAGGTAGTTATTTAAATAATTCATTTTTGCACCCTGCAACTCAAACAAACATGCAAATTGGATTCTGGCATATTTTAGATATATTCCTGGATAGTTGTAAAGGTTTTGGTAACATAAGCCCATAAAACACAAGAAATAATTTTATATATTGTCATCTTTTGCACAGCTAGTGTAATCATCACCGTGCTGCTAGTCATTAGGCAATCATATATTTCCAGTTTTCTAACGTGGATTTTTTTTTTTTTATGTGTGTGATTCAGGAGCCGGGGACTGATGCAGAGATTAAAGAGTTCGCAAAAGGTTATAATGCAGAGTTTGACCTCTTCAGTAAGATTGATGTGAATGGAGACAATGCTCACCCTCTGTGGAAGTGGATGAAGGCTCAGCCTAAAGGCAAAGGAACTCTGGGAAAGTAAGTTATGTTCATGTAGTCCATGACAAAAAACAGAGGGCAGTAGCAATTGGAGTTGTATTTGAAAACTGTAATGCCAGAAAAATGTTCAATATAAATTAGTTTTTATTGTATTTGATACCTTTTTAAAATGCCTATTTTGTTTAGAGGTCAGTATGACTAAAAGTAAATTTTTCTCGTAGTGGTTTAATAGAGTGCAAGGCTGTTCTGATCATATATGGTTAAAGCTGGAATAGAAAGGCTGCTTTGTAAGACATGGAAAAAAGTCAGAGTATTCATAGCTCTGTATGTTATATAGACACACACACACACACACACACACTGTTCAGTTTGTGTCGCTTAATTTTTTTTCTGCTTTCTTCATCTGTGTTTCTACATTGGCTGATCTTAAAAAATTTGTCACTATCACAACCCCTCCCTTCCTGCTCACCATGGTGCAGTAGGTCACTTTCTGCAGGGGTTGGCAGTCAGGGAGGGTTATCAATCTTTTTTCCACAGCATTGACAATGCTATTAATGGTTAATGGTCACCTTTTGATATGATATTATATGATTTATCAATGAATTACAGATCCATAAATCCAATGGTCCCTACATGTTTAAAAACATAGGCAAAGGAAATTCAATATAAAACCAAACATCCTGAAATCCAAAAACTATCACCACAACTTTAAAAAAATGCCCCCATCCAAATACATTGGTTATTGGTTAGAAATGTCATCATTTCATTATAAATCTGTGACCGTATTCCATAAAGCAGTCTTAACCTGACTTCTATAAGCCACTTTTGTTTTAACTGCATGTAGAGTGGAAGGCTGCTGCACAGTGAGCTTGTGTTAAAAAGACAAATAAAAACTTACTTCCATGCTACTATATTAATCTGCACTTGTGTTGTAATGAAAGCAATTGCAGTACTACAGTTTATTTTTTCTCTCTCTCTCTTCACAGTAACATCAAATGGAACTTCACAAAGGTAATTTGCTAATATAAGTGACACTCTGCCTTTTTTAAGATGCATTTTCAGTCCCAGTTTACCTTTTTTAATAATTGTATTGCCACAACTGCATGAAGAACACATGCCAATATTTTCATATCTTATTTCTCAACAGTTTCTTATAAATAAAGAAGGACTAGTGGTGAAGAGGTACGGTCCAACAGATGATCCCAGCGTAAGTGGCATTCACTGTGCTTTTTCTTATGAAATGCAGCACTTTTCAGATGATGCTGGAGGATACAGTAGTATCTTGCCTGTTATTTACTCAAAATGCTCGGTGCAGTTTCAGTTTATTCACTTAAAGTAAAAGTACAATCATATAGGACATTATGTAGATGTGTAAAATGGGACCCTGATAAGCTATCAGGAGCTTGAGAATGGGGGCGTAGACACTAAGCAGATAACATTTAAAATGCATGTTTACCAAAACGTCTAGATTTGAAAAAGTGAATGTATAAAAAAAATAACATTTACAACCTACAAGACCCTCAAAAATATTCCTATTTCATCCCAAGACATTTATTGCATCGGTTTAAGTATGTAAGATACACTAAATAGAGACATATTTTAAGTGTAAATAGTAGTACAATTTTAATGGATTACAGAGTTTAGAAGTCCCCAGGTGTTCAGGATGTTAAAGCTTGAACATATTTTGGTAACAACTGTTGCCTTAAGCTCTTTGAAAACAGACACAGTGACATTTTTTATACTCTTTTTATAAGATGCTTTTTTTCTAGTCTTTATATATGAGAGGGAAGGTTGGAATAAGGTAATACATTCTGTTAAGCATTATTACATTATACATGCATTGTGAGAGATATCACATTCAGTAAACTTTAGAGCACAATCTGTGGAAAAGAGTGTCAGTGGGTGCATTTACTTTGAACCATGATATGGCATGAATACCTTTTTCATTCTGTGATACCTCTAGTTTCTCCAGATAACTAGGAAAAGTATTGTATCGTATAACATTATGGTAATTTATATGTGACTCAAATAAAAACTCATGTAAGGTTAAATGTGTTCAGAGTACAGGGTAAAAAGCCTCAACTTGAAAAATCAACGTATTTGGTCTTTTTTTCATCGCTTAATCAATATGGGCCTTTTTAAAGTTAAACAAAAAATCATCATTATGAACAAGGAACTTGGTGGACTTCACCATAGACTTCACTCTCACAGTAACCTGGATGTTATTTTTGATACAAGTATGTTATACATTATTACAGTTAAGTTTGTTTTGCTTATATTTGTGAATAATGTATTGAAGATAAGCCATGTATCCACCTTAACTAGTTCTTCCGATTATTTTGCAAATCATTTAGATTTTTTAGTGATAAGAATAATTTTGTATAATCAGCAAGTAGAATGCCAGAAGAATTCACAACATTATTTAAATACAGAATGGGGGCCTAAAGTGGATCCCTGGAAGACCTTGTATTTGATGGAAAACAATCTAAAAAGGATGCTTTACAAACATTTCATTGCTACTAATTTCTCATTGCAGGTGGTGGAGAAAGACCTGCCCACTTACATGTAATACTACAGTCTCCCATGTCTTCTACTCCTGACGCCTCCTATGGACTTCTGGTTATTGGTGTGTGTGTGTGTCTGGGCCAGTGACGGCCTGTCTGTAAACCCAGTATTGGGTAGGACTGGCCTGATGAACCCTGCGTGCAACTAACCTCCAGAGCACACCCACACTAAACCCTTGAAGACCATATGAGTGGATATTCACTCCACCCTTCACATCATACAACTCAAAACACCCGTTCCTTTGTCTATTACAAATGCCATCTACAGTATATATTTCTGAATGTTAATTGTCAAACTTGTTCATGTGTCAATGTCAGTTTTCTCAGTCAATGGATTTCACAGACATCTGTAAAACTACTGATGATAATAGTATTTGCACTTAACATGTCAGTTGTATCTAAAACTAGACCTGATAATGATTATGTGATGAAGCTGGAAAATAAATGCTGTCTTGGATATTAATCTACCAGTGTAGATACACTTATTAAAATGATGGAACCTGAGCAACAGTTAAGCACATAGTGGCTTAAATGGCTTGGTTATTTCAATGTTATTAATAATGTTTATTCAAATAGTCATTTGCTTGGAGGTGTCATAATTAAAATGCAGGTTTGACCATTTACAAAGTTTGATCCATGTTACAAGTAGCACTGGTAAGTAAATAATGCTTTAAAATAATTTCCTGTAATGCATAATTGAAGACTACAGTTTAAATTACACAATAAGTTTCAATATTACCCCAGGTGTCATTATACCAACCTCATCTCATTTTCTTGATTTGAGATTTATCCAAAAGCAAGTGCGCAGAAGCTTTATTTTATGGATCTGTAATATATTTGGTCAACTTTCATCTTCTATTGTAGGTACCACTCATTAAATGCTTAGAGGATGACAGCAGATATTTATTTTCCTTGTTGCAAATGTACTTCTTTAAATGAGAATGAAAACTCAAGTGTTAAAATGACTACTCCCTCATGAACATAGGCAGTGTATGAATGTTACAAGCTGAAATGATGTAACGGCTCACCGGTTACTTTAGCAGGATGATAGTGGAATTACTAGCGCACTCGTCCACCACTGCGTGTGAAATGACGCAGAGATGATCCGCACCGCTGGGTTTGAACGTGACTGGCTCCCTGCGTTTGGCAACAACGACAAATATGCGCTTGTCGAGTCATGTAGTAGTCTGTGATTCTACCATTATGTAGTCTGTGATTCTGCCAGTAATATTGAAGGAAGTGAAATGACAGGTTATCTAGAGTGTATCCAAGCGCATACCTCCGCACCTGGTACTTACTGAGAAAGGACACGGCTGTGCGCAACCGGAGATGGACGGGAGGACTGCGGAAACCGGGAATGACGGGATACCGAGCGAGGAAGCGGCCGGCGGCCTTTATCTACAGCTTGAAATGGGGGACACCGGTACGTATGTCTTCCACTTATGTTTTTATCGATCAGTATCACATTGTTGTGTAGTCCCATCATCTCGGGCGCATGCAGCTGCCTGTGACAGCAGGTGCAGAGGGGATGTGAAGTTGGAAACAAGTAGCAGCCCATCCAGTTATATGTGAGTGTAGCGAATATAATTTAACTTAAAAAAAAGAGAGACGACAGAAAAAATAGCTCATGTTGTCCACCAAGGCAGATGAGAGGAACCTAATCTGGGGAAATGAATAATAAAATGCTTTGTTGGATAACAGTGTCAAGATTCAAGTCAATGCTGCTCTGTTGTAAACGGCCCACACACAGTGTCAGTGGCTCACTGCAGACTGGCACCAATACAAGGTGCACATCAGGGATGCATATAAAGAACTGGTCAAGACAGCTGCTGTGTGATGTTCATGAAAATAATTACCTCTAACCTGTGTGCAGCTGTTTGCTTAAGGGGCAGAGACAGTCTTTTGCATGTTCAGTATAAGTAGGAGCTGTACCTTTTGGACTGTAATCATGGTGTGAGATGTCATTTATTCTCCTCTCCTCAACCTCTACCAGTCTTCATAGTTCTGTCTCCCTATTTCTCTTCCCTGCTAAATCTGAAGAGTGCTTTATGTAATCAGATATGGAATTATAACATAAACCACTAATCACTCTGCCGTGGCTATAAGAACATGCATGACAAGTTTATGATATGCATGTACTAATGTTACAGAAGCAAAGCAGATGTTCCATATCAGTTTTGGAGGGGGGCAATAAATTGTTTTTGCATCTGCATGTTCATACCTATGCATGTTATGTAAACATGATTATCATTAAATCCTTCAGATTATACTTGTGTGCGGAGCATCAAAATCTACTCCTGTCTTTAGTGTCACATTAATGTCACAGAAACAGACCGCCATTTTCTCAGCTGATAAAGGAGAGATCTAATCCTCTTTACTGTGACACACACAAAGGCTTTAAGGCATATTTCTCCTAACATTATTTCATTTGCATGTACAGCAAACGTACATTTCTCAATTGTTTCCACTCTCACACAGCTACTTAAACAATTTTACTGGTAGCCTGTTTTACGCGTAGTAATCAGAAATGCTACAGTGAGTTTGTCCTGTGTGTTGCTTGCAGCTCAGTGGCACATTATTCTGGTTTGACCCTAATCCCACAGAGACTCTTTGTGTATGTGCCTGCCCCCAGGATACTCCTTCTCATTGTTCTGCCTGACAGACTTTGAGGCATTGTTAATCTGTAGGTTACAGGTGTGGCCTGGGTGGGTGTATCCATGAAAGGGCAAACAAGAAACGGAAACCAATGAAATTATGAGGAGCCACTCATTTTTGTTGATGCATTTGCATGTTGAATTTACATTTTTTTATACTTTATTTTTGTTGTCTGGTTGTCTCTTCCTAAATTTGTTCCACATTCTTCAACATTTTCCTTTTCACCTCTTGATTTTGCTCCACACTGAAATGTGTCAACAACTATTGGATGGATTCAATTTTGTATATTCATAGTCTTAGAGGATCAGTCCTAATGACTTTGGTGATCTACTGACTTTTCCTCAAGCAGGACATTTGTACTTTTGATTGAAATTTACCAATAATTCTGTGTGTAACCAATAATGGTTTGCCATTGCAGACATGAATGTCAGGGTAAAATGTAATAATGTTGATCACCCCTTTGCTTTCCTTGGTTTAGGGAGTAAAACAATTACAATATCAATATATTGGACAATTATATATGTATGTATGTATGTATATATATATATATTCATACATTTTTTCAATGATTCCTTTAATGTGGTTATCAAATACTTGTAACAAAGATATGTAACAGAGACCAACTTTATTGTATAAAATGACGTCAGTTCCATGAAGCAGTCAACTTTATTGGGATTTAAAGTCCGTGTAAAGTAAGAATAAATATGTGTTCTGAGTTAGACATACCAGAGAAAGGTGTGTTGTTAACCACCCTGCCAAATTTGAATGATTAAAAAAAATGAAATTAGGCTTCAAACTTGTGTAAAACTCAGCCTTTTTCTCTGCTACCAAACGCTGTGTGAGTGCCCGCCGAGTTCGCTGAAACCCCTCCCCCAACCAAGTGTCACCTGTCAATCAAAGTCACCACCTCTGCCCGAAACATGGACGCTACGTTTGAAAGCTTTCTGCTGCTAACTCGGCTGCTAGTTCGGCGGCTAACTCAGCTAACTGGCTAACTGTAGACCAGGGATGGGCAAACTTTTTGGCTCAGGGGCCAGCATTAGATGTTTGGAAAGTATTTGTGTGAAGGAATATAAATTACATGTAAAAGCCAATAACTAAAAAGTAAAGAAAACTTACATTCAGTTTCAGTGTTGTTGGTCACCCTTTTTTGCCAGTGCATGAAAGTTTGGTGTCAGTTTGGTTGTGGCAATTCTCAGGACAGGTCTGAGGTGTTCATCAGTTAACTGGGATCTGTGGGGTGCTTTGTTGATGTTCATCACGCTGAATGTCTGCTCACACACGTAGGTAGAACCAAACAACACCAGCAACCTCTGTGCCATCTTCCGAATGTTTGGAAACTTGGCATTGCTTACTAAGCTATGAAGCATATACATACATATGCTTAGTGAAGCATAAAACTCATCCAGTTTAAGGGAGTTGAACTTTAAGACGGAGTCACATTGAAGATCGATCAGCTCCAATTGCAACGGCAGAATTCTCTGTGCAGGTCGTCCAGTGATTTCCTGTATTTCTTCACATGTCGAGAGGCCTCTGTAAGCGTCGCTAGTGTGGGGAAATGATTTGTTTGACATTTGTCTTGAGAATAAAGTCAACTTGGCTTTGAAGGCTCTCACATTTGTGTACATTGCGTGCACAAATTGATCTTTCCCTTATAGTTTCACGTTCAGCTCATTCATGTGTGTCAGTATGTCCACAGCAAAAGCAAAATCACACAGCCAATCTGTGTTGCTTAGCTCAGGAAAATCATCGGCATTCCCGGTTAACTCCAAAAATGAGCTAATCTCCCGTTTGAGCTCCCACACTATTTGACAAACTTTCCTCAAACTTAACCAGCGGACATGAGAGTGGTAAAGCAAGTCCTGGTGATCAGCATCAGTTTCCTCAATGAACTTAATAAATTGACCATGCTGAAGTCCCCTGGCTCGTATGAAGTTAACGAGTTTTACAACTGGCTTCACTACATGATCAAGCTGCAAGACAGACTTACACAGGGCTTCCTGGTGGATTATGCAGTGTAGGAAAATTACATCCAGCTCAGGGTTTTCCACTTTCACCTTATCCTGGATTCTTTTCAGCAGCCCAACGTTTTTTCCTGTTAAGTTTGGTGATCCATCCGTGGTGACATTGGCACGTTTACACCAAGGTAGCTTCAGCCTCTCGATGACACCAGACACGTTCTCATAGAAGTCCTCTCCTCATGTTTTCCCCTTTAGGGATTCCATGGTCAAAAATTCCTCCATTATCTCGAAATTGTCATTAATCCCTCTGATAAAAATGACGAGCTGAGCGGTGTATTTTATGTCGTTACTTTCGTCCAGTGCTAACGAATATAACTTAAATGACTCCGCTTTTTTGTTTAACTCGTTAGCAAAGTCTTCGTCAATTAGTTCTACACGGCGAGTCACTGTCCTGCATGATAAACTCATTTTTTCAAATTTGTTTTTGCTCTCTGGACACAAGAGACCAGCTGTCTCTACCATGCATTCTTTCAAAAACTCCCCTTCGCAGAAAGGCTTGCTGGCTTTTGCTTATTTGAATGCCAGAAAATAACTTGCCTTAGTGCTTGACTCTTGAATGGTAGTTTGTCGGAGAAAAGTATTTTGCTGAGCCTGTAAATTGGCTGCCAACCTCTCAGCAGTAGCCACCCGTTCTTGCATTGACTGGTTGCTAGTGTAGTTAGCATGCTTGGTGGAAAAGTGGCGGCTGATATTGTATTCTTTGAAGACCGCAACAGTTTCTTTGCAAATAAGACATACAGCTTTAGATCGGACTTGGGCGAAAAAATATTTAGCTGTCCACTCCTTATTAAACACTCGGCACTCACTATCGACATTTCTTTTCTTTAGTCCACTCATTATTACAGAAGGGTTCAATGCTGCAGCAAAAGAGAAGTAGAGAGCATACATCTGTCTCCAGCAAAGGTCAATTGTGTCTGGAGTGAGCCATCTAGTGGGATTAACTGAAACACCAGGTACTGCAAGAAATGTATTAATTTATAACATCCGTGACGTCACCCATTGGTTTGTGGACTGCTGCTCGGAAGCCAATAGTTTTGAATCTAGGCAGCCCCAACTTGAAAATTTCAGGTGCATGCTGGGAAAAATAAAAACACGGATTCTACATATATGGGCATGAGGCGGCGCCGTGGGCAGAGCCATGGGCGGAGCGGGGAGGTTGCGATAGGTTGCGAGGGCTGGATCTCGAGGACATAGGGCAATCAACCTGTCAATCACAACATAGCCATGTCCTAATGCATACCCTGCTTTATTGTCAAATATAAAATCAGGTAGGCCAAAATTTCACAAATGAACATCATACTGCATTGAAGAAGGCTTTAAACTAGCGATTGAGACCATGAACACATTTTGAAAACGTTTACTGAGGTTAGAAATCAAGTGAGAAGTTGGTGAATTCTCCATTGACCTGTATTGAGACGGAAGTCCTTTTGACACCAAAACGGTTGCCCCCTGGTGGCCTTTAGCTAGAATGCAGTTCTAAGTTACTTCCGCGTTGGCCTCATTTCAGAGGACCGGAACTCCCCGCCTGTTCTGTACCAATATTCGACAGGCCGGATTAAAAAGCCCAAAGGGCTGTATATGGCCCGCGGGCCGTAGTTTGCCCATCCCTGCTGTAGACTGTAGTAGTAGTGTGCGCTGAATATATTTATACCTCTACAGCAGCAGGGGCGGGTTTATGCCAATCAGCGCAGCAGTGATTTTCAGACCCACCCACTAAATCCTGAACACAGAAATCTTGAAACACAGTTTGTGAAGCCTAGCTCCACAATTCAAATCTAAATGGTTGAAATGCTTTTTACACCTTTTTTAGAAATACATTTATGACCTATTTAATGTGTTTAGAAGAAAATGTCTGAATTCACTTAACACGGTCTTTAAATAATTATAAATAACTATAAATTAATAAAAAACCTAGAACAAGTACATATATATTAAACTATACTAAAGGATCAAATATATGTAAAATGCTGTCCATATAGCTTAAAATAAAAAACCCTAACCCCATTTGCCTCAACTGTACTTTGTGTGTGGTACTAATGAGCAAGATGTTATCATACTAACACCATCATACTAACGCATCTGCTGACCCACCACTGAGAAGTCATTGTACATATATATATATATATATATATATATTTATACTGTATATGAATTATTGTTGTATTCTGCCATGCCTTAATGATAGCAACATCTGACACAGAGTGTGCTGTGCGCTTTAACATGGCTTAAAGATTCATTATCCCTACTTTGTCAGCAAGCATTTCCTTAATCTTTACCCTCACATGACCTGAAATGTAGCATTATGATGCAAACTGAGTAGTCTGTAGTGCTGTGAAGTACTTTGAACTGTCTCATGTCTTATTCACTTCCGTCTTTACTGCTTCCTCGTCCTCTATTCCAAGACAGACACATACAAGTTCAGTTTTGTCCTTTGTGTCAGTTGGAAAGATTCTTCCTAATCCTCATGTGTGATTGGCTGGTGGTGTGATCTGGAGACCTCAGCCAATGACAGAACTCAGATTAAGGAGGAAGTCAATCCAATAGAGTTTTTACCTAGTCGGTACAAATCTGACGGATACAGGAATAGAAAACACTGACTGCACTCTTACTGCTGAATGTTAGCTATATTTTGGTTTAGCTGGGGAGTTTTGCTGCATGTCTTTTCTGCTTCTGGATTATCAAACAATTGGCAACCTGTAGACACTGAACTCTTCCTCTGGTGAGTTAAATAATCATTTATGAATTGAATGAGGTTGATGAAGTAATATATACAGATGATAGTATATCAATACCCTGTGCAGAGAGATGCTTTTTATTGATTTGAGTGTCCAATTCCATCTGGTATGACTGTGTATTATAGCTAAAGCATTCAGTACCCATTATAAATACAATGGTATAGTCCTTCTAAGTATGTTATGAAAATGACAAAATAATTTCACCACAAGGTTCATGAGGTAACTGCTCTGGAACTTTTGATCATATCACCAGATTTCTCAGGAGATGGATTTCTACAGCCTTCATACATTCTTCTGTGAATTTAAGACATCTCGTCCATGTTGACTTCTGGTCATTCTTGACCTTGGAAACAACGTTTTACAAAACACTTTTTTCACAAAGCCCATTCAGTAGCTTTTCAAGAGCTTTTTCAAAATCAGGATCTTCCTCAGCAGACCTATTGAAATATTTATTAAGATAATGAATGCTAATGAAGCACTTATGATCTGTGTACCATTTGTGTATCCACTGTATGTAGCTTTCAACCAGTGGGCTCATAAGGTAAAAAGCAGGGCACTTGCAGAATAACTCATCTCATGTGTCACTAAATGTACTGGTGTATATTACCAGTGGCGGGTTCATTTTGCTTTGGGATAATTAGACAGCCAAACAGGATTTTTTAATGAATCCCTATAAAGGCTTTAATCTGCAGTATATAGGTAATAATAACCCCAGTGTGAGTCTGATGGCAAAGTTGGCATTCCTTCCTTAAATCATGCTAAATAATGCACCAATGTATACGCCTCTTCATCTGTTTCTCCTGTGCCTTCTCTTTCTGTCTCTGTCTACAGATCCAGCCAAGGGAGGTCAGATAACAGAGGTGAGAGGATACTTCACACTCTCCACCTGTCTGTCTCACGTGTCTCACTCGCTTTCTTCTTCTTTCCCTTTATTTCATCCTTCTTACTTTATGTGTTTGTCTTTTGGTTTGCTTTATGTTTCAATTTCATGTGACCTCTGATGGGACAATGTAAACTACAGTACATAGAACAACAGTATGTGACATAAATAATGAATTTACATTTCCCCTTACTGACCTTGTGACAGATGCCGTCCCCATTTGGAGCGGGCGCAGCTCATGAGAAGAAGATTGGCCACAGGAGGGTAGATGCCTCTGGAGAGACATCATACAAGAAGGTTGGCTTTTCCTCTTCTCATACTTTTACTTATCTCTGTCTCTCTTTCTCTTTGTTACTCTCTTTTATTACACACATTCTCTCTGGATATTGCCATGTTCTCACTGTGTGAAGTTATTGTGTACTTTGTATCTCAAGTACTGTTTGTACGTTTGTTTGGCCCCACGATTTCATCAACTACTTTCCACCCACACTTCAGCTTGTTGTTCTTTTCTTTGCTGCCTCCAGACCGCCTCCTCTGCCTTAAAAGGAGCCATCCAACTGGGTATTGGATATACTGTTGGCAACCTCAGCTCCAAGCCCGAGAGAGATGTGCTGATGCAGGACTTCTATGTGGTCGAAAGCGTCTTCTTTCCCAAGTGGGTTTTATATGAGTGGACATGCATGTGTGTGCATATGTGTGTGGGAAGTATCTAATACAATTATTTTCATTCTCTTCTCCCTGCTGACCCCACCTTGCTTCATACAGTGAGGGCAGTAACCTCACTCCAGCCCATCACTTCCCAGACTTCAGGTTTAAAACATATGCCCCTGTGGCCTTTCGGTACTTCCGGGAGCTGTTTGGGATCCGACCAGATGACTACTTGGTGAGATTACATAAAATGAGCCATGATGCATGGAGAGTGTCTGAGTACTTGAGTATCTGAATACTGCTGTGCAGCTAAAACTAAAATGTTTGCCGTCACGTACAGCATCATAATTCCATACGTAAACATTTGTCCCTTATTTGCTCCAGAGGACTTAATGGTTAACTAACTGCTGCAAACCTATTCATTTGTTGTTATTATATGGAACTAGTCAACACCTGCTGTGCCGAGTCAATAATGTAAATCGAAAATTGAATCATACACTAGGACAAGGAGGTGAATTGAGGCAAATTTCAAACAGTTATTAGCAATAAGCAATAATATTTTAATACTACTACAAAAACAAAGATGTGGCAATAGAAACTATATAAAAGTAATACATTATCATATTTTCTATGTACACTGGATCAAAAAACACTTCTTGAACTACTGTTAAATGTAGAAATGCCAAAGTAACAACAAAAACACCATCAATAATCAATGATAATCAAAAACAGCAATACCTGTTGAATTGAATCATTTTTTTTGTCACAAAATACTTCACATTGACAAAGCAATAACAGGTTTTTGGAGAGTTGAACATATTAATTAAGAATAAAAAAGACTGAAATATCCCATTTAGAGTATTTAGACCCTTCACTTTGTACTAAGTGCGTTGCTCAAAGTGATAATATCTCAGTTTCAGAAATCTAAAAAAATGTTTTGTTCTTCTACTCACTTGTTAGAAATCATTTGATAGCAGAGTAATAAATCACACTAAAGGAGACCTAATATGGGATAAATATAGATTTGTGTGAAGTTCCCTCTGATAGCTTTTGACTTTTGAGCTTTTTTGATGATCACCGGAGTTATCAGAATAAACGCTCCCTGCATGCGAGGATGAACATTAAACACAAAACTGTGCACACACCAACACATGCTGTTGCACAATCCTTTACATATTTTGCATATGAGGGAGCACATATACACACATGCAGAGACATACACTGTACTCAGCAGCACGTTTAAGCTCACATTCTGCGTGTGCCAGAGAGAGATTAGCAGACTAAAGCTTTCTTTTTTAAACTCCAAGTAGTGGCAGCAGACAATCAGAGAATAGATTGTGTTTGTGCCAGCTTGTGTTTGTTTGTGGTATTTTGGGATGTTGACTAAGCCATAAAAGGTTTTTATCATTACAGCCACTACACAATTAAACCACAAAACGTGCACCTCTGTCATTTGTAAAGGAACATAGCAAAGTCTACATCATTAGAGCTCTTTTCATCATTCAAATTGATAGAGGTGATGCTTATGAGAGTTGATGTGTTTCAGTGTTATGTGTTATGTTTTCTGCTATGTGCACTGGCAGCAAACATAACACATAACACTTGTTCAACACCAGCCATGAAGTAGGCGAAAGTACAGTAGCATCATTTGAGTTGTTAACACTAAAAGGTGTAAATGTCAGAATGCACAGTTTACACCCCTAATAGTAGATGTGTAATTCTTCTCACCCACACACGCAAATCATTTTCGTATTCAGTAGTGTGTACACATTTGAACTTTTTTGCTGCAGATGAGCAATGCCATCTGAGTGGTTATATGACTTAATCTGTTGCTTGGGTTTTTAAAACTTGCTTGGATCCAGCATTAATAATGAGATCAACAGATTAACTACAAAGTACAAGTTCAGGTGAAACAACTATCTTCTTTTCCAAAGGGTGAGATTTTTCATTTAAAACAGACAGAGTCAGCTGAAAAGAATTAATTATGCTCATGTGGCTGTTTATGCTAAAACACTTTTCAGTGATTAAAGCAAGAATCCAGTATACATTTTGATCTATGTTTGTTTCTGTGTGTCCTTGTCTAGTATTCTCTATGTAACGAGCCGTTGATTGAGCTGACAAATCCTGGAGCTAGTGGCTCCATATTCTACGTAACCCGAGATGATGAGTTCATCATTAAAACTGTCATGCACAAGGAGGCAGACTTTCTGCAGAAACTGCTTCCTGGATACTATATGGTAAGTAAGTCACACCAAAGTTGCACACACTATTAAAGGTTGAATATGTAGAATATTTATTAAAAGCTATATATTTTTTTAAAATAATACAGCCACGGGGCGTTTTGAGGGGTACAGAATGAAAGTATTGCTTTTCCATAAAAAATAATATTTAGTCTGAATTAATATTTTTAAAATTTTTTGACGGTTCGACAATGACGTTCTGACACGTTCTGTGTACATTGTACCAGCCAATTAACGGCCGGAATTGCGGGTTGCCAGGGTTGTCTGTTGTTCCGGTGCAGCTACTGTAGGCTGGCACTGGGTGAAATGGAGTTGTAAACAAACACGGCCGTGTTGGACTCACTAAAAACAGCGTTTTTTGCTCTCAAGTACAACTTTTCATCACAAAACTTCGAAGGTAAAACAGAATATCTGTTAGTCACTGTAAATAAGTGGTTGTTTACCTTTGTATGCTGCTGGTTCACTGAGTTTTTAGCGCAATAATAGTGGTACTGTTGAACTCGCCAGGGTCTTAGCTTTCATATGAGATGCTATTTGTTTGTGTACCATGAAGTATCAAAACGGTAGCAATGGAAATGTGGAGAGTGGGTTGACTTTCTGACGCTATTCGGATTTTGATATTTGATCATTAACCTCTTAACGCACGCTGTTCCGTCTACGGGACGGGACGGATGTTAGGAGGTAGCCACACGGTCTTCTGAATGTTTTAAACACCAACCCTTAAACATATATACTCATGCCGTACATTGTTGGAAAGCTTAGATTGTTCTGATTCATTCAAGACCACTCACGACTAATATGGTTGCTCACAGCCGTAATAGTATTACCGATTAGCTCGGCTAGCCACTCAGCTAAGTGAGAAAAGCTATAATGCCTACATACCTTCAAAGTCTTCCCTTTATCCACAACGATCATCTTATGACTCAGGACTTTCTGTACAGCTCGCCAAGTATCCATTCTTGTGAAATATGAAATCCGTTTTCATAAAACCGGAATATTTTCCGCAATATGTCCATGTATTTAGTCCAACACGTAATGTAATAACACAAATAACAAACCATATACGGTCCGTTTACGTCATTTCCTGACCTGCGCGTCCATCTCAGACTACACGTGACTAGATGTTTACGACCGTGAGCCGTGAGCCTCTTCTGCTTCTGACGACACCACACACAAGCCAATCGGTGTTTAGGATTAGGCAGTACATGCAGAGACATTGCTGCTACTCCCACTGGCGTTACAATGTAATGTACCTCGGTGGTTTCAAGTCAGTTACAGCGAGGGTATGTTCGCTTCCTGTTTTCAAAATAAAAGCACCAACTCTATCGTTATCTTAATAATAAAAGGCAACGGGTGTTTTATTTTGTGAAAATGACCGGAAGTGCGTTACTCGCTACGGCGAACTTGAGTGGCTCCGAATTCGCAGGAACAAAACTTTAAGCAGATGTTATTTGGACAAATTAGCGTCACATTGTGGATCTAAAGGGCTACTTTCTCGCCTAAAAAGGTTAGACATGTGGATAAAGTGGTATATTTACAGAGTTAGAGCTAAAATAAAATCCGGCACCGGACCTGGCAACCCGACTGCTGGAATTACTTTTTGGTTGTTGCGACTACGATCTCGAGACATTAGATGGCGTTGTTCTGCTCATTCTACATATTCTACCTTTAATACTAAGTATATACAGTAGAGTTCAAACACAGCCAACATGTGTGGCAAGTTAGTAATTTTGAAGGTTATTTTTGTGTTAATCAGAGAGGATCATTTTCTGATGAATTATCTTTGTGCATCTGAGAACAAGTGGAAAACTAAAGCCATTGGGTTTGTAATAGTCTGTGTATTAAGAGATTCGTGGTTGTGGAGGCGAGATGTTTGTGTACAGGAGTGCATGCTTAAGAGAGCAATGCGGTAGCTGAACCTTCTAGTCATCTTTATCCTCTTTATCCTGGCCCCCGGTGTGTCGTGCCCGGTCAGCAGTGACGCCAACAATTGGCTTTCTAATAGATAAGCGCAGGTTGTTGCCTGACCGAGACCTGGGCTAAGTACTCCTTAACAGGCTAAACATGCAGAGACACATTAGTATTGGCTGAGGCCTGTGGATACGTCATGCTGTTTGACAGGTGCATGGTACTGAGGCTGAAACACAGACTACATCTATTATTACCAAATAATAAAATGTATTTTCTTCTATTTCCCCCTCTGATTCCTGTTTCCTTTCCTGTATCTGCTACCTCTACCCCTTCTCCAGAACTTGAACCAGAACCCTCGAACTTTGCTGCCAAAGTTCTTTGGCCTCTACTGCGTACAGTGTGGGGGCAAAAACATCCGAGTTGTTGTGATGAACAATATTTTACCGCGTTCTGTACGCATGCACCTCAAGTTTGACCTGAAGGGCTCCACTTACAAGAGACGAGCATCCAAGAAAGAGCGTGAGAAGTCCAAACCCACTTTTAAAGACCTGGACTTTCTGAATGACGTTCCTGAAGGCCTCACTCTGGACCAGGACACTTATAGCGCTCTGGTCAAAACACTGCAAAGAGACTGTCTGGTAAGAGAGAGTGGAGAGATGAGATGAAAGAAAACAATAGATACAGAGAAGTTGTGGTTATTTGTTTTTTGTAATGCTAAAAATATATTCAGTACAGTTTCCTGTATGGTTTGTGTGTTTCATGTCAGGTGCTGGAGAGTTTTAAGATTATGGATTACAGTTTGCTGCTTGGAGTCCACAACAAGACACAAGCTGAGAGAGAGCATCAGTCTCAGGGCACACCTGCAGCCGGGGGGGATGAAAAGAAGCCTGCAGCTCAGAGGGCATTGTATTCCACTGCAATAGAGTCTATACAGGGAGGCTCCACATGTAGGGACACTCTTGACCACGATGACACGTAAGTCAACATTTCATAATGGTTGCCCTAATCATCACATTGAATCCAAGGTTGTATTACTAGAACTGGGTACCAGACTGAAAATGGCACCCATTCAGTCCAATAAGATTTGCTCGGCTTGCGCATATGCCAAAAAAAATTGGCTGAGCGGCTGAGCCCTGTCCAACTCTTATGATACGTCCATCATTCACACATGATATAACTTCTTGTTCTCTGTCTGTAGTATGGGTGGTATTCCAGCTGTGGGTGGTAAAGGAGAGCGCCTCCTGCTGTTCATTGGAATCATTGACATTCTGCAGTCCTACAGGTAGGGGTCGAAACTCTAGCATTTAAAGGTGTTGTAATTGTGTGTCATGTAATATTAATAATTCAAACTTGAAGAATTTGTCTAATATTTATGGGACAAAGCCAACTGGAGGAGTATTAACAGCCTCTACATAGCATTTTAGATAATGTCTTATGTTGAATGTGTTAGGTTATATTTCCTGGAAGGTACTGCAGGACTCAGTCACAGTTAAAAATCCAGGACAAACAGGACTTTCAGAGTTTGAGATGTTATTACAATGAATTTGATCATGCTTAAAATTGTTATAAATGCTGTACATATCACCTTTATCTCTACTACCTTAAGCCAGGTACACTGTTTAATGTTGCATTTGTCACATCAGTCTGTCTTTCACTGGACATCTCAGGACAGGACAAAAATTGGATTTTTCTCAGGGTTCAAAGTCAGGATGGGGTTTGGCACTAGTTGACATTAATCCAGACAAATGTGGCTTTAAGTAATATTACTGTAAAATATGGAGAGAAATCATGGAGAAAAAGTAATCCCAGACATGTCATACTGTCCCTTAAATAAATACAAATGGAGAACACGCATAACAGCTATCGTTGGGATAAGTGTGTGGACATTCAGATGTGTGAGGGGCCTAACATGAAAATCTTTTAAAACTAATTTTAAAATGCACATCAACATTGCATGTGGGATTTTAGCCACTGATTCAGCCCTAGGTAGCCAGGTAACCACAGTAAGTTGAGCTAAATAATTAAATTGTCTTGTCTGACAGAATGATAAAGAAACTGGAGCACTCTTGGAAGTCTCTCATCCATGATGGGGTGAGTAGCTTTCATTACAATTAAGTATTCAAGCAAGCAAACTTCAAATGTGATGCTTTTGCTTTATTCCTTTTCAAAGTATACAATACACATTGAATTGTCACATTGTATGAAAAATGCTGCATAAATGCTCTTTTTCCTTGAACTACCCTGACTTCTCCTCTCACAGGACACAGTGTCAGTTCACAGACCTGGTTTCTATGCTGAAAGATTCTACAAATTCTGTAGCACCACTGTCTTCAGGAAGAGCTGCTGTGAGTTCACAAACATGCATGAGACATTTCATTTCACCTTTAAGAAAACCATTGAGCGCGACCCTCATTAACAGTGGTGCCGAGATTAAAAATGTAAATACAAGCAAAGAAGGAAGATAAAACAGCTACAAACAGGCAGTTGACAGTTATTACTTATATTCCTTAAGTGTCCAAGAGGTATGGGAGTAATCAGTTTTAGGCCACATTCGAAGAGGCTCCATGATTTTGCTGCAGTAACACTAAAAGCAGTTTTCCCAGTTTAGTCCTGGCACGAGGTACCTTATGAGCCAGTCACTGAAGCGGGTTAGAAGTTTAGAAATTTTTGCACATTAATTCAAAATAAAAAACTGAAATATCGCATGTATATATATAAGTATTCACACCCTTTACTCAGTACTTTGTTGAGGCACCCTTGGCAGCGATTACCGACTCAAGTCTTCTTGGGTATGAAGCTACAAGCTTGGCACACCTGTATTTGGGGTATTTCCCCATTCTTCTCTGCAGATCCTCTCAAGCTCTGTCAGGTTAGATGGGGAGCGTTGCTGCACAGCTATTTTCAGGTCTTTCCAGAGATGTTCAATCAGATTCAAGTCTTGGTTCTGGCTGGGCCACTCAAGGACATTCACAGACTTGTCCCAAAGGCACTCCTTGGTTGTCTTGGCTGTGTGCTTAGGGTCATTGTCCTGTTGGAAGGTAAACTTTCACCCCAGTCTGAAGTCCTGAGCGCTCTGGAGCAGGTTATCACCAAGGATCTCTCTGTACTTTGCTCCATTCATCTTTCCCTCGATCCTTACTAGTCTCCCAGTTCCTGCCGTTGAAAAACATCCCCACAGCATGATGCTGCCACCTCGCTTAACTGATGGTATTAGCCAGGTGATGAGAGGAGCCTGGTTTCCTCCAGACGTGACGCTTGGCATTCAGGCCAAAGGGTTCAATCTTGGTTTCATCAGACCAGAGAATCTTGTTTGTCATTGTCTGAGAGTCCTTTAGGTGCCTTCTGGCAAACTCCAAGTGGGCTGTCATGTGCTGCAAACATGGTTGTCCTTCTGGAAGGAACATCTCACTGATGATCAGTGGAAACAGGATGCACCTGAGCTCAATTTTGAGTGTCATAGCAAAGGGAGTGAATACTTATGTACATGAGATATTTCAGTTTTTTATTTTTAATACATTTGCAAGACTTTCTAAAAAACATTTTCACTATGTCATTATGGGGTATTGTGTGTATTGATGAGAAAAAAAATAATTCAATCCATTTTGGAATAAGGCTGTAACATAACAAAATGTGGGGAAAGTGAAGG
The DNA here is from genome assembly GCF_027409825.1 of Scomber japonicus. NCBI lineage: Eukaryota > Metazoa > Chordata > Actinopteri > Scombriformes > Scombridae > Scomber > Scomber japonicus. The sequence continues at coordinate 14,695,307 of NC_070589.1, read as the reverse complement.
GGTGTGAATACTTTCTGGACGCACTGTATACCAGTGATTATTGTGTCTCAGTCAGAGAAGGCCAGCTTACTTTATTATGGGGGATACAGTGGTGAGTATTGTGGCCATTACCAGTAATAAATCTAAGGGCTGAGTGATAAAGTGTGAAGGAAAAGCATTTCTGTAAATTATATCCCCATAATCTAAGACTGATAAAATAGATTTCCTCATGTAGAAGTTGGATTTATTCCTATAAAGAAAGCCAATTTTTTGTTTCAATTTGTCAACAAGGTTCTTGACATGGTGACATCACTTTCTTGTTTTTTGTTTTCCATGCCAAGGTAATATTTAATTGTCTTCTTTAATAATATTGTGACATCTTTCTTTTTGGAATGACAATCCAAGTTATCGTCCCCTTCTTTCACAGCATTAAGATCATCACCATCTAAGAGGGGACGAGGAGCTCTCGCAGCATCCAAGCCCAGTGCTGGTGGAACAGGTTCAGCAGGGCAGTGCCCCTCGGTGAGTGACGAGAGGCAGGAAAACCAGGACAACTTAGAGAACCTACGAGGAGCTCACACCTTTGCCATATTTGAGGACAATGGTAGGTCTTCTTGTAAACTCTTATTACTTCACAGTGATACACAGTCATGATTAAATGTTGCCCAAGAGGTTCATTAAAGCATTGTCTTGTTTAATATCAAGTAAAAATGGGATTTTTAAATATCAAACACATAAACCCAGCAGTGCATATTATTTGGACAAGGTGGCACTAGCCATCATCAGTGTTTATAAAGGTTACCTGTATTCATCAGAGCTAGTGAAGAAATGTCTATGCCACAGTAGACTACTGCAACAATTAGTTGATCAACAGAACATTAATCTGCAAGTATTTTGATAATCAAATAATTTTAATAATTTAATTAATTTTAGTCATTAATTAAATTAAATACATCAAATATTTACTTGTTGCAACTTTTCAAATGTGAGGATTTGAAGCTTGAGTTATACATGATAGTCAACTGAATGTTAGAATTTCAGACATCAAGAAAATATTCAAAAGATGAATAACTGCTGGTTGTGGCCCTGCTATGCAACATGCTGCTTGAATAAAAAAGAGTGGAATAGCCTTGATGCATTGTTTCTTTCAGGACTTGGTACATTATTAATTCAATTGTCTGCACTCGAGCACTCCATTTTCTGTTTAAATTAGATAAAGTGAACCTTTTATTGATGTCCTTGGAGATACAGCTGTGCAGCAGCAAAATAGCAGCAATGCCAACAACATTTAAGTGAAAGTGTAATTGTGAAACTTTAAACAATCAACACTAGATATGCATGAATATTGTTTAAAATGCATGACACTGGGTGTACAAACAAGCATTTCTCTGTTTTCATCACACATGAATGAGGGTAAGAAATTAAACAGAACTTCTGCTGCCTGATATATATCATTGCAATATTCAGGATTTTGTTCAAGCAATTAAGCTCTGTTAATTATTTTCATAGAATATTTTTACCTCTCTTGATCATGCCTTAATAATCTCTTCATATATTTATATTTTTTGCCATCTAGGGAGGGATCCACCCTGCACTCCTCCTTCCTTTGAAGATGCTACCACAGTGTCTATCGCTACCACGCTCTCTTCTAACAACTCCCTCCCCACCACCCCCTTTGACACACCAGAGCACCCACGCTACAGGAGACAAATGCACTCTCCAATTGTGGCTAGGTGAGAATAATTGTAAATTAATCATGTATCTAGTCTATTTGGACAATATTTTTTCAACATAATGTACTGTGTGCCGCATCCTCCACCACTGGTATCACAACCTATATTGTCCTGTGTTCCTCCAGGTCACAAAAAGAGGTAGTTGAGGTTCATGAGAAAAAGCAGGACACCATAACAGTGGAGGTGGAACTCAGGTACACACACATATGGAGATCAAATATTAGTATAGTATAATGTCTATGTAACAGTATTTTGACATTGCTCTTTGTATTGCTTCATACAGTAAAATCCCAAACAGCACGGAGCTCACAGAGATGACAGAAAAGAGCTCTCCCAGCCACCTGCCCCCTGTCCGTCCACGGCGTGTCATTCCTTCATCCTCTCCTCCTTCTATTAGTCAGTCCTCAGCGCATTGCTCCTCCACCCTTCCTCCTTCCTTTGTATCTTCTTCCTCCACAGCTCAGTCAGCTTGCCAGTCATCCTCCACACTTGCTTCATCCATCTGTCCATCCACCAAACCCCTCACCTCACCCACAGCTGCTCAAACTTCCACTCTCTCTTCTACAATCTCTCACTCAGCTGCAAAATCCACACTCTCCATTTCGCCAACCTCATCAGCTCGTAACACCATCACCCTCCCTAGTAATTCAGCATTTACTCCCATCTGCCCCGCGTTCCCTAACTCCTCCACCCAGAGCTCCATTCACCAGTTCCCCTCGACCCCTCCTTCCTCCCACCCTCCAAGCCCTCAGGTGCCCCAGCAGGCACTACGTACATCGTGCAATCAGCTGTCTGTGTCCAGCAGCCAGAACTCGCTGGATGGAGAGGTGCAGGTTTCCGACATCTATTTCGTAAGTCCTTATCGTCATTATCATTCACTGTGATAATAATCCACTTGCAAAGCAGTGAAACAAACTATAACAAGATAGTACTATTCCAGAGAGTAAAAATAATTTTTCCTCTGTTTGTCTTTGATTTGCTGGGTCTCTTGCAGTGGCCCAGTCAGGACAGCGTGATAGAGTTATGATGGTGAGGGTGGAGGGTGTGTGTTGCAGTGTGCACGTACTTATGGGAGTTGCTCTCACTGTCCGAAAACACTTTTTTTTCTGGAGCACGAGACTGCCAACACTCGCAGTTCATGCTTTTGAATGTATCAGCAAAAACATTGGGGTTGTCTTTTCACGCACGGCTTGATGTTTTTACATCTGTCAATCTGCATTCATGCACCCTGTCAATGTCATACACTACTCTCCATAAATCTCTCTTTTGTGTGCATTCATCTTCCACTTTCTTTCTTTTCTCTGCTCCATTATAAAACAGCTTCTGTCGTCTCACACTCATCTTTCTCCTTTGTTCTGTGATGATTAATTCAAGTCTCTTTATTTTCCTGCATACACATTATAAGCATTGTGTGTGTTCATGTGTGTGTTTGTGTGTGTGTCCATCCATCAGTATGCAGATGGCAGATATTGGGTGTACTCTCCAGTTCTTGGCCGTCGTAAGCTAAACTCTAGCTCAAGTTGCAATGTAAGTCACCATCAAGGTAGTTAGAGTCATTTGTCAAATCGGGAGATACTTCCAGGTACCATCACATTGCTGGTAGTTGTTGCGCTGGGACTGTCACAAACATGGCAGCTTATGGATCTTCAGAAATACTTGAGAATAAAGAAGTAATGTTTTTGGCCACATACAAAATTGTCTCGAGAATGTCTTTAGCAAAGATCTTGCTGTAAATTCTCTTTTCCAACTCCTGACTTGTTCCTCCTGTCTCTCTCACCTCTTTCTTCTGCTTCCCTCTGCTGGCTGGATTTGATATCATCAGGCTCAGGAGGATCAGAGCTGGGTGCACTCTCCTCTGCACAGTGGCTCAGAGTCCAGAAGGGGCTCAGATGGGGAGAGTGAGATGGTAATTGTATTTATCATGAAATTACAAAGCAGAGATTAGTTTACATATTCCTACTGTTAGTGATTCTCCTACTCATCCTCTATGACGCTCTCCTTTTCTCTCTCTGTGCTCTTTTTCACTCACAGTGGAGGCAGCAGTGATGAGTAGAGCAAGAGGCTGTTTCCACATACAGAAGCTGTGAGGTTTTATAAAGCCACCAGGACACTATGAAGATTTCATGATACTGTTTGATGCTGGTTGCTCAGGCAGCATGTGAAAGCTTGCTTTGCCAACTGTAACAGAGAAACAGAAAAGACTCAGAGGAATTAACTTAAGAGCGTTCAAATATACAAAAAATATATACATGCATACAGGCACATACATGCACAGCAATAATATGCAAATAACAAAAACCATAAAGCATATATCTGAATGGCATCAGGCTGAAAATAAACTATATGGTACAATCAGCTGAGTGGCACTGTGAATGATTTTGTTCTTTCAGCAAAATAAAAAAAGAAAGAAAGAAATCACGCCATGTTGGGTTTTTAGTGTTCATGAGTCAGCTGCTCTGTGCCAGCTCTGGCTATGCAATATGAACATACACATTTACTTTTTTGTTGGGGACACGTTGAGACTGTATATAATTTTATTTTTAGCACTTTATCAGTGTACATGTGACTGAGGTCTTTTGAAAATTTGTAATTTTTTAAAATGTTATGTCATCAATTATAGTTTGAAAACACACTCTATTGCAGACGGTTATTGTTTTGTGTGCTGTGTGTGCACAGTATTCTTCTGTAGCGTGTGTTGGTCCATTTATGAAACTGTAATCTGACAGTGAATGGTTGTGTTCAAAATGCCTTACCGACTAACTCATTTTCATAACTGTTTTTAACATTTCAGTCACATTTTCATTAAAGAAAAAAGTTAAAAATACATTTACACATTAACATACAGTATATTTTATTGTAAGTAAATACCACATTTTTGAAGCAGAGTAAAATAATTTAGCAGCCATGCATTTACAACTTTTCAGGATTTAGAACAAAGAAATTAGACAAGAATGATTGCAGTTATCTGTTGTAAATTGTAGGTAAACTGTGTGTGCCCTTGTGTCTCTATGTGTGACTGGGAGACCTAAGAATTTTTTTATCCTGCTTATTTGTCACTTTATCAAAAGGTGTAACTTCCATTTGTTGCTATAGACCATGAAAGTCTGCAACCAGCTAAAAGCATGTTGGCTGTGTGAGAAAAAATAACTGTCCCAGACATATTGAATTTAATTGAAATTTAAATAAAATGACTTCAAATAACAGGATCTGTGTATTGCAGACTAATAGGAAAATAACTCAACAGTTGCTGAAGCCAGTACCTTTCTTCTCGCATACATAGTGATACTACATTATGATGTTACAGCAGGACAGACCATAATTAGACTCCTTGACTGTGTCGATAAGCACTGCTGTAACATATAACTGTATTATTTGAGTCTGCTGAAGTTAACCTGCCTGTTTGTAGCTGATAAAAGCTGTGTAAAAGAAAATAAAGAGTATATTGTGTAAAAAAAGACTTTTGGTGAATTTTAGTATTTTTCTATATCATTCGGTTCAACAATTAGCAGCAAAGCAAATTTGCATAATTAGCCCACTAGATGGCACTAGAATGTCTCAGAAAGGACATTTACCAGTCCTGCCACATCCTGACTGGAATCTCATACAGTGTTATGGTTTACCAGAAAATTTAGGACTCTTTGTTGCACTGTAAAATTAAATTGCACAAAGTCATATGCAAGTATATGAGCTGCCTGTTGGCCATAATTCATTTTATAGTGTTTCCTGATGGACCATATATTAAAAGTCTTCATAGGCAGACCTAACCCCTCCACATCACGTTGGTATTTTAATGCACACAAACATAATGAAATCTTGATTGCTTCACTGGGACTGGTGATTATTTTTTCTGTGCAGGCTTAGCTGCTAAAAATAAACAGGAATAAAACAGGCACGGAGATCAATATGGATTCAAACAAATCAGCCTTTTGGGACTTGAGTTGGCCATGTGCAGTAACATATTCTATGTGTCTATATACACACACACACACACACAGGGAAGAAAGAAAACAGTAAAAAAAAATTTGGGTAACTAAGTACAGGTGAGAGAAAACAAGCACCGGAAAACACTGCACTGTGTGTGTGTGTGTGTGTGTGTGTGTGTGTGTGTGTGTGTGTGTGTGTGTGAGTGAGATGGAGTACAAATGTCACTCAGGGTGACAAGTCAGCCGTGTCGACTCATGATGGAATGTGTGATGGACAAGGATCAGCAGCCACCTGCCCAATTGTCCTAAAATGAAAATCCTCTCCTCACTTTTTTCCCTCATGTGTTGTCCTTCTACATCTACTTACACACACACACACACACACACACACACACACACACACACACGTATTCTGTGTAGTCTTCTTGCTATTCAATTCCATCATCTGGATTGGTATTTAGCTGTGACTGTTTTTAACTTCTTTTTAATCAACTTATTATTGTGTTATGTTACTCTTATCATTTGTATGATACTTAATTCTACTTATTATTCCTATAATGGTGTTATTGTTTATTAGTATGAATTATTTTGCACTTATAAAATTGTTTGGTTCATACAGTTAAGTGTTCAGGTCTCTCTTGTAAATGAGATCTCAATGTCAATGTGACTTACCTGGTTAAATAATGGCTTTATTGTTATCATTTTGACTTTCAGTCAGACAGGTATTCTTGGTGCAATGATTCAAAAAGAGCAATCCACTGATTTTACCCATAAAGGTCACTTAACTTGTCATGGAGAGTTCTACTCAGCCTGTAAAAATAGCTGTATGATGTCTTCTGGTTCTGGTGAAGTGTTCTAGTTCAAGTAAAATTACAGATTTTTAAAAGTACAAGTACACAAAAAACTACTCAATTACTTAACGCGAGTAAATGTAATTCGTTACTTTCCACCTCTGCCTACGGACAAGTTTTAAAATGTATATAAAACACTCCACTTTGAATAATTTGTATCTAATATGTTTTTTTCACAAAAAAAGTTCAATTACCTCGTTAAAATCCTTAAAATGACAACTACTTACTTTCTATAATTTCAAATTCCAGAAACTGTGATTGATTGATTCAAAAGTTTAATTGCTGCATACAAAATGTCAAAATGACAACTTCTCTGTACTGCACTAGAAGTTTCAAATTTCATTATCACAGTTGTGTAAATTGAATACTGGACCAGGATTGGCTCCAAAGTAGTTGTGATGTCACAAATCCTGCTCTTTAAGTCCACCCCTAAAAACACAGAAACTTTCCTTCTTCAGCAGATGAATGTGAGAATAGTTTTCTGTTCTCAAACTCAGCACATACGCCATTCTGCACAATGAGGCTTAAACATCCAACTAAAGTAACAATAAAAAGACATTTTTGAGTGAAGGGGGGCCTTAAGCACTGATGGAAAATACTAGTCTCACAGCACCCTGCATGGTTTCTGGGTGGAGTCCACTTGGGCTGCAATTGAATTGGATTGAATACTACAATAGATGTGAAAGTCTTTCTGCTTCTGGTGTTCCTCCTCCTGTTTTCTGCCCAGTGCATGCTGTGATAGTCACCAGCACACCTGTGACATGTGATAATGATTATCATTTTAAAAAAAACACAGTATAAGCTTAATGTAGAATATCTAGTAGTAAAATATCTGTACACAAATTACCATAGTTACAGAGTTCTGAAATACTCTTTTTTTTTAAAAAAAAAAAAAGATTTAATGAATTTCAAGAAAAATTATGGAGCAGTGGCATCTGTAGGCTACCTAGGGTGAAATGGGCCAGTACAATGCCAAGCTTTCATCTGCAGGAAACATAACAAATGCCTTTGTTCTTTCAAAGGAGAGAGGGGCAAAAGCCTCGACAAACATGGAGGGTGTGTGTGTGTGTGTGTGTGTGTGAGTGTGTGCGTGTGCTTGTGAAACGAAGAGAGAGGGAGGAAGAGGAGCGAGACAGAGAGCAGAGAGAGATCAAAGCAGGGGGTATGTTTTTGAATCTCTGTGTGGGAGGTGAAGCCTCACCTACCCAGAATGCCTTGCCTCACTCCTTACAACCCACTCAGGTTTTTAGGAGCATCACTTCTCTTTGCAGCGAACTGATGATGATGCTGCCTTTCCATCAGTGATCTCCAGCTATTCTCAGAGAGTCTGGAAACATTGACTTGGTGTGAACCTGCAGTCAATCTCTGACATCTCCCACGTACAGTATAACATGTGCATTTCAATCATAGGCTACTGCAGTGCAGAATACAAAAAAATCTACGACATATCATCAGAGACGCTGGTTTTCATCTCACTATAGAAGATTATAGTCAATTGGATCAGAGCCCATCCCCCCTTTTGTTCCCAATCTCGTGAAGGGATCGAAGTGTCTCTTTTAAACTCAGCGTGAGAAGCTGCAAACAGATGTCTGTCTGTCCACACAGAGAGGATGTCATGCCCCCTCACACAAGGATGAAAAGCCGTGAAAGTCTCTGTGTTGCGTTGTGAGTGTCTTAAGGCAGTGTTTATCTTTGGCAGGCTGTAGAAAACAAAGCCATCGATTTCTAATCCTAATCCCCTTGTACTGCTTCTCTCCTATTGATCATCTATCCATCCTTAATGAGATGGAGGGATAGAGGAATGGAGGGCTGATGAAGGACAAAACTGTTTGTGCCAGGGTGCTGCCGTCTTTTTTCCTCAACACATCTCTTTCCAATCTGTCTCTCGTTCTCAGGACTTTCACTAAATTGACATTCTTTGTAGTGGAATGGAAAATAAATGATGTGTGGTACTTTTGTAGAGGTTTATCAAACATGAAAGCTTGCAGAGCTGTGGAGGTTTGCCTAAATATTGAAAGTGGATGACACGGATGAATGCACTAAACACACAGAAGCACATGCATGTATACACAGCAAGAAGGGATTGAGTTCAGTCCAAACACCAGTAATGATATGCCTGTGTGGTACTATGTCACTGATAATAAGCATTTCTCTTCTGCTCTGCATATAGACCATCTTAGAATCATGATTTCATTCACCTGATGTAAAAAACAAAGGTTATTGAAGTTATCTTTAGCTTGTACTTGCACATAACCTTTGCATGCTCTCTCATTGGTCTTGTCACAGTGGAGTTGGTTTTAAGCTAATTTTAAGTCAATGTTATCAGTTTTAGAGGTTTAGTCAGTCATCTTCATTGCTGTTATAGTGTCTATTGTTGGATTAAGTATATACATTATGTAGATATGGTGGTAGATTTTACAGGTAGAGCAGATACTACATTACTGTCTTATCTTTGGGTCAAAAAAATCAGTTGAAACAAACCATTGAGCAGATGTTGGCAGATCAGTGACCACAAGTGTAAGTGATCTTTATGTCCAGGGAATTGTATTCTATGAAAACAGAATCATCATTGACATCCTATTTGTTGTTTTAACGTTATCAACACCAGGATCTCAAAAGGAGAGGAAAAATGTTACCATTGCAAAGACACTGTGCTTTAAAAAGTATTCATGTATGTTTAAAGCTGCTTTAACTAATGAACCTACAGTCAATTATCATCTAATGCTGCAGTTCCCATGTAACATGTTCACAACTTTATTTGGTGATTATGTTTATAGCTTGTTCCACTTCCCCTACGTGGCTAAAAATAATTCACTATTTCTTTAAACCTGCATTAACTGATTCTTGTCCACATTAGATAATGTGAAAGTATACAAGTTAATATGACAACATTATTAGTGTGATCGTGTTTCTGTCCACTTGATAAATGTTATAAATTATTTTGTCTCTGCTTTTGGTCACTTTTTTAACTCCTGAGGGAAATATTTGGGTTTTTCTAGCTTGTGAATGCCTCTCCATGGTCTTTAGCTAGTTGATAACTTTGTCTGTTTGGTGCTGAGCAGATAGTATTCAGTAGGTTTTTAGAGATTTTTCTCAGAAAACAGCTGCCTGCTTTAGCTGATAGCAACAGTGGTTAGGGTGAACCAGTAAAGTTGCAGCCACATAAACAATGAGTTGAAACTTGTTATAAAGTGTAAAACTAAGGGGGGCTGCAGAGTCACTGATCATTCTTTCTAGGATCCTCATGTCAAGCAACATCTTTCACATTACACATTGTCCTTTGATACATTGCTATTCTGAAAAATATCAATTCACTTTAAGTTCATTGTGTCATTATTGTATTATATATTTCTGCTACTACTACTATAAAACTTTTTTTTTAATTGGCAATTAATTAGCAGTTTGGCATTCAATGTCTTGATCAAGGACACCTTGATAGCACACACTTGCTGGCACAGAGATCTGAATCTCTGCAGTTTTTACTTAAAGCTCAAGGGCAAGTTTCTGGTGAAGAAAAAGATCTCATTTGAATTCTCACTTTAATTTTCCTCTTAGGGTTTTTAAAATGGAAGACCAGATTCTTTTTCTAATCTTCACAATATATGTCAGTGTCCGAATTCTGTATGGTGAAGACAAATAACTAGAATAAGAGAGTTCCTCTCCTTGCTTCTGTTAAATACGGTCATATATTCCATTGCAGTGACAAATTCTCATGGCACTGACAAATGAATGCTTGACCCTGTGATCCCGGGTTTTTCTGACACTATGACCACAGCATGATTTGAAAGGAGCCATAATTTGTTTGATTGAGCCATTTGAGGGGAACAAAGTCCACTGACCATGACCCCTGTGAGAGGAATTATTCTGTAGACTTACTCAACCCTAAACCCGGACAGACACAATGTCAAACACTGAACTAGACTTCAAGGAATAGAGAAAGGTTTATATATTTATTAGAAGGATACACTCTTTGAGATGAACCATGTTGTTTTCAAGGGATCCTTAGCACAAATATATAGAAATTATAGTATATAAAACAAAACAATATAAATACACTATACACGCAGACAAAAGCTCTCCCAGGCCTAGTCATGTCCACACCCATTGATTTCATCCAAAATACCAAAATACATACAGTGAATGTACACTTATCCATACAAAGCTATATGCATTTACATGCACCTACACTTTAGAGATCCAATATTTCTATGTCTCAAATTTGATTAGAAACAAGAGCTTATGGAATTAGACATTGTTTTAAGTTAGAAGGATAGTTAAAGAAAATGCATTTAAAAATAAATTGCAACCAGGCAAAATGTCTCCTGGATTCAGGTGTTAACTGATTTAACGACTCATACAGAAAACAGTGATTGGTTCTATAAGGACACCACATAAGTATTCTACAGAGATTAGCTTTGCCTCTGAGGTATTTTGATAAACAATATCTAAATAATTTAGTATTGGTTTTATTAATTGTGAAAAAAATATTTTCATGAACTATAGGTGAAACAATTGATAGAACAATATAAAATCCTGCTGCAATTTATTAGCTTTATCACTTAATCAATATGGGGCTTAAGAAGAAGTCAAGAGAGGCCAGAGACCTAAATATTTAAATTCCTTCAATTTCTCGAGTGGTACCCAATCTAGGAAATTAACTCTCCAGTTATTGGTTAAATGCAAAGAATTAGGTCCAATGCCAAACAACATACTATAAGATGTCTTCTAATTCTTCTAACCAATAAAAGAAAGCCACTTTTGAGTGGCATCAAAATCAGACTGTAAAGTACATTGAAATTGTGAAAATAGCTGTGAGATCAGAGCATCGTCTGCATATAATTAAATATGACAATCAGAACAGATGCATGAGATGTCGGACATCAATAATAAAAATGGAGAACAGCAATAGCCCTCAAGATTAACCTTTAGGTAACCCTTTTGCCATAATAATAAAATCTGACTACTGCCCTGATAAGGGACACATTCACATCTGTGGTAAAGATATGACGGAGGAGGTAGTGATCAACCATGTCAAAAGCCTTAGTAAGATGATAGATCTATAAATATTGTGCCAGTAAACATGTTGTTGGCCAATGGAGATGAAACATCACTGGTGAACTTTAAAATAGCAGTGGTTGTAGAGAAGTACTGAATCTCCAAACTATCTGGACCAGCACCACTACCTGAGCTTTATTTAACAAAGAACTTGCTGGATAACAATTGGACTAAAGCTACCACATAAAGTTATTCAATGAAATATCAGAATAGGGACATTTAGAAAAAAAAAGAACTCCAGATAGGGGTAAATGCTGGCTGATGGTATTAGAAATTATAGAGAGATCATTAACATTAAGATTGTTATTAAGACTAACATGAGTAGTGGAAGTTTTGGTGGATTTATTTATTATACTGTTGATTCTCATCCAAAACTGTTTTCGGTTATTAATATCATTAGCCCAAATAAAATGTACTGTTTCTTATTTTGGTTATACGTATATTCTTTAAATGTTTAAATGCATTCCAGTCAGCAAATCTTTTATTGAGCATTATTTTTCACTAGGCCTTATCGCTCTGTTTAAAGACTTATAAATTCCATTAAAGAAAACATTAACCTGAGATAGATGTCTACATTAAACCTTAAATGTTGTCTGGGGGGCATGTTTGTCTGTAACATTAATGAACTCAGTGTAAAAGAACTTAAGTCTTGAATAATAAGTTCAGTATTAAGGTAAGCTGGTAGGCTCACTTATGAGTTGGGTCTTATTTATACTGCCAAAATGATAAACTGAATGATGACCGATCCAACCAATTACTGTTAAAGTCTCCCAAAATTATAATTTTTTTTGGACAATCTAAAGACTTAATGGTGAATGGTGAACTCTATCAACTCTGTACAAAATGTCAGTGATATTACTTTTCAACCATGTCTCAAGAATGAAAAAGGTATCAGAAGGTAAGCTACTAAAAGTCAGATTAATAACGTGTAGTGTAGCAGTATTAATTATGCAGATATTGCAATAAATAAAGAAAATATTCACAAGTACATCATCATATGTCCTGAGTATTGGATAATGAAAACAAGAGGGGCAAGGGGTAAGTGTAAGACAAAGCAGAGCTCAGTCTGTAAGTTTAGCAGGGGATAGTGTGATCAGAATGTTACATTTTAATCGTCCTGAATAATTGGAAAAAATAAATTGTGTCACAACTAATATTAATATGCATTCCAAATGAGACTAATTTAACCAAGGATATGATCTGTCACAAACATTCACAGCATGACTTTATGACAGATCACTGTGTCATGGCGCCTTACGTTATGGTTTATAGCAAACGAAAACAAAAAATATTCACATATTGGCATGGATTGGTTTAACAGCACATCGCAGTAGCAGCAATGTTTCTTGTTAAAGTTAGTTATAAGTGCCTACAACTCAAATGCATGCTGTGCCATCATTACAAATTAATGATATAAAGAAGAAAAACACTACTTAGATGGAGAGAAAGAATGAAGATTTATCACCCGTGGAGTTATGGTGATTTCATGAAAATATCCCAAATGAATGACCAGTATATTCAGCTCACCTATAACTCTCAGTGTGGCAGGATAGAGTGAAGAGTATTTGATGTCCATGTTTTGGAACACCTGCTGTTGAAGTCAGAGAACCTGAGATGGTTTTTGTGTTGTTTGCACACAGACTTGTAGGATTAATGTTAATCACAGTAGTATTCCCTTTGGGATCATGGGTAAATAAATCTGATGTGGGAGGTCCATTCCTGTAGAGTCACCTCTGGGAGCATCTCATATCCTGAACTTAATCTGAGGTGGCATCATGATGAGGAAAGAAATAAGAGAATGACTTGAATGAATTGAAGGATTACAAACTTAAGAGCTTTAACCGAAAACAAAGTTTTACAAAACATTTCTTTGGTTGCTGTGCTTTGGAGAAAATTGAATGGTTTTGGATAGATAATGCTTGTCACCACAAAAATGACACCCCGGGGATGTTTCTTCCTAAGTATGTGGTAATGGCTGCAGAAGAAGTCATTAATAGCAGGCTAATGTGTGTCAGATGCTGCCTGTCCAGCAGCAGCAGCAGGGGAGAGAGAGCCAGGACATGAGTGACTGGCCAGCATAATGAGAGGGACACGGCCTGCCAACTTGGGCAGCTGCTTCACTAGTAGGACTGAGTGTTCTGTGTGTGTATTTGTGTGTGTGTGTGCACATATATGTCTCTTCTTGTTTTCCTGTACTCTCTCTGCTTCTTTTCTCAATGTATTTCTCATCAGCAGCATCTAGAAATACAGCCACACACACATTCTCAGACACACATGCACACACTTAGAGACAACCTCATCAGGGTTACCGTGGGAATGCCTGTGGCATTATGTCAGTCATTGAGGTGATGCCTTTAATCCTGAAACAAATCTAGACTTTGTGTTGTGTGTCTCTGGCTGTGTGTGAGTGAGTGTGCCTGTGTGTAAAACTCAATCTCACACCCATTAGATTATGGCTGGCCGCGCAGCAAAGACACCCCACCGCCACTCCCACATGGAAGAGCAGGCAGGATTAGCCAGCTCTATACCCACCCTAATCTGGGGACAAAAACCCACAATCGCCTCCCACTGAGACATGGAGACAGAAAGATTCAATTTGATCTGCCCTCCTCAATATAACAAGAGTGTCTTTTGGGGTTAAAATTACTACTGCTCAGTCTACCATCAGTCAATGTGGATTCAGCCCTAAACTGTGTCCTTTTTATCTCTTTGATCGATCCTTTTTATCACAATTTGGAACACCTACCCGCTGCGCTCAATGGAAGCAAATGCAAGTGCTTTTCCATTTCTGACACTATGTCGAGCCATATAACACAAGTCTCCAAGTGTTCAGAGGATTGGAAAAATTAAGAGATCAGAGTGTAGGAACACCTCGCTGTTACAAAATCAACCATATAAGACTATGACATATCTTTGCAAAGCGCTCCTCATATCATACAAACATTGGGTACTTTCATAATTCAACACATGGTTAAGTCTAGAGTTTAAGTACACATTGCTATTTTCTACAAGAACAGATGCCTTTCTATCACTTTTCAAGTAGAGTTCAGTGTGTGATGCATCATTACAAAAGGCTACCTGCTTAATGTGGTGTCAGTGTCTCATTATTTGACAGAAGCCGCCTGTTTCATTGCCCTGAGCCAAACTGACTGTCTCTCTTCTTCTTTCTGTCTCTTGCTCAGAGGCATCTGCCTCATTAACCACCATCAGCATTTTGTTTGCTGTGTGATTTGGATGTATTGGGAGTGAGGCAGAGGGTGGTATGTGTGTTTGTGTCTGTGTGCACGCAACTCTCATTAGGCTGGAAAAACATTGACATTTTTTGCCAGAATACATACATCCTTTATGTATCAAAAGATTCCTCCAATCAGCTCCCTGTTGTGCATGTGTATGCATGTGTGTGTATATATGTGTGTGTGTGTGTGTGTGGTAGTGTAGTAGGAGACAGATGTTTGCTGATTCGACAAGTTTGCACTGCAAACTCAGCTCAATTTAGCCAACTAAAAACATGATGCCACACAGACGCTCATGGTGACAGCCCACTTTTAATTTTCTCTCCTTTTAATTCAAACTCTTTCTCTTCTCAGTTTCCTCGCCTAGTCTTTCTTTGCTCTTTCTGCCTGTCCTTTCTTTCACACACAAAGCCAGCAGTGTCAGTGTCATTATACCAGCAGCATTTCAGCTGGGTGTTCTTCTGGAGTTGTTTTCCTTGTTACAGGCATCTCTGACTAAGTCTCAACTTCCACAGAGGACATATTCTTCTGCCAAACTCAGAAATTGTAAACATAAAGTGCTTCATGCTTCATTTGATATTGTGTCTACAGCACTATGTATGATTAAATACATTGCAATGCAAATGTTCCATTCAAACAATATTAAAACCTACATACATGGATGGGTTTTGGCATTTATTGCAATGCAATATGGCAATCATTACAATTTCTCCTCAGGGTTTCTATTTTACAATGTACAAACTAGATAAAAAAAGACCATAAATAAAGAAAATGCTTCACATAGCTAACTCTTAGCATCAAATGAGAGACATATACAATTGACAGTTGGACAACATTCTAATCTAAATGTCTAATTCAACACAACCAATAATTCACACAATGGAAAATAAAAAACAGAACAATAAAAAACAAATCATACAGTCTGTTAGTATGAAACTAGTAAGAGCTTGAAATGATACATTCTGTGTGGCTCCTCCCACTCTCTCTTTAACTTTGCATATTCAGAATATTCAAAGAAATAGCTGACGCCTTGACACACACACACACACACACACACACACACACACACACACACACACACACACACACACACACACACACACGCACAGACACACACACGTATGAGCAAACACAAAACACATTTTATTCAAGTCAAGCCCAAAGCAGCGAAAAAAGAAATAAGGTTGGAAGCCATTCTGCTTATGCACAGCCTTACATGTCAGCCTTCACAAAACAGATAATAAAATCATGAAAAATTGAACTGGATAAGAGGATGAGGCTTCAAGTCTAAGCTGTCAGTAGCTTAATGTTAGCTGTGGCCACGTCCAGATCACGGTTTTTAGAAAACTCCACGGTATGGAAGTTCACAAAAGTGCTGCTTTCTCTCTCTCTTCTTCTCACTTGATACTTATTTATTTAACTCCGCCCCTTTTATTTCCACTGGTGAAATAGTCCCTCTAAAGTGCATGGATGAGGTAAATGAAAATCTTCTCAAAAACAGGTTTGTATCCATTCTCCGCCTCAGACTGGAACCATTGTGTGTTGCATGTGCTGCATTTGAGACAACATTTCCTGCTGCACACTAGCAATTAGTATGTCCTGGTGTGATGGTGTGATAATTCCAAGTCTGTCCATCTCCCTGTGGGTGCAGAGACATAGATATACTTTAAAACATGCAACAAGCTAAAACCATGTTAGAAATCCGTGTTCTCATTTCAACACGCCTCCATCTGAGTTTAATAAATCAATACATCAAATAAAAAACAAAAAGATAAAGCTTGTATGATTTGATCTTTTACTATTATCAATCTCATTAAAGCAACAGTAAATCTCTCCTACTAACAAGCATCATGTGTAGTCAAAGCCTGTTATAGTTTATGCCATTATACCATAAAGGTCCATTGTTATCCAAAAACTAATAAAATCACTTAAAAGAGCCGTAGCTAATGCATCTGAGTGACCTATTCCTTCATTAACATAAACACAGTCTAGTTAATTACTTTCAGCTCCTCAAATGAGAAAAACTGTGTAAATGGACGTCACTGTTGCAGAAATGTATGGTCACAGTCATGCTAAGTGAGCACTATACCTTGTCCTGTTTTACCCTGGCACAAAGTGAAGTCACTGTTCATGTTATTATGAGGTGAAAATACAGCAGATTTCCTCCTTGCTTGCCCAGACTTTGATCTGAATTAAGGCGGTTCTCATTCTGACTATAACTACATTTGAAAATTTTTCTTCCTTTTGACGTAATGGTTGTAAAATAAAAGTATACTGTATATTTGTGCATTAAGGTTACACTTACTGGTGTGTGAGAGCCAGTAGGCTGTCGAGACTGGTGTATCCTGCTGCTGCCAGAGTGTCTCTGTACCTCTCCAACCCGATGGACTGCAGCCACTCACAAACTGACCACTCGGACACACACACCTCTGGTATGATTGACACACACACCTCTGGCTCCAACATAGTGGCTGTGGGTCTGTAAACACACAGAGAGACGGAGAAAGCGGGTCGGTGGTGGCAAAGTACTGAAACATGACTTTGTGAGAATGTGAAATCATAATTCAATGCATTCCTACTTATGTGGGTGCAAAAATGTAGGTGTGGGTGTTTGGCTGTGTTAAGTGAATACTGTATGTATTTGTATCTATGTGTCTTTGTTTATATCTATAAGGGTTTAATGTCTGTATTTACAGGCACAGTGCATACCTGTCCCCCCCTGTCCGGCGCAGAGTCCCAGGGTTACGGATGAGCTTATCCAACATGTTGAGTATCTGGCTGAAGGTGGGTCTGTCTGCTCTGTCTCTCTCCCAGCAGTCCAACATGAGCTGATGCAGAACCACAGGACAGTCCATGGGAGCAGGTAAACGGTAGCCTTCCTCTATCGCTTTAATCACCTACAGGTAAGACAGAGGCGGAGGTTTTATATTTTCAAAAAGCTGGATAAGAGTTTCTAAAAACTGGGTCTGTGGGTTCACAAATTCCAGAAGTAAAGAGCATGAAAAAAGAGATTTATCTATTTGTAGACACTATCTGAGATGCTGAGATAGCAGTTTTTGCCCTACACATACGAATAGTAAACCATATACAAATTGTCATGGTATATTGGAGTTAGTGTACGAGATCATTGCAAGTTATGGTTTTGTACAGGAAGTAATGAATGACTTGTGCCAAAGGAACAAACACAAGCCTCATATAAACTTCACATGGGAGAGAAAAATCTTTTCAAAAGATTTATTACTCATTTTTGTTGTTTTCCAAAATCTTTCCAGAAATGTCTCCCCATAAACTGTAATTTATTCCTCTTCTTTGCAGCTGTGAGCAGTTCTGCTATTTCCTGTGTACACTGCATTGTGGGCCTAACCAATACAGTAACAGCACACTGAAAACACACTGAAATTTTGAGTATACTTAGTTTTGTTACATGATTACCTACTCAAAGCCTGCCTCTGCGTGTCATATGTAATTGGGTCACAGCTAAAGAATTCCACTAACATATTATGTTTAAAGATACTTCTCTTTTATTCAGTTGAGTGAACTGTACACCCCAGTGTTTCACTAAAACAAATAAGCTCATATAAGAAGAGCATCTCAGCGTGTACTAATCTGCTTTGAAAAAGAAAGTAAATAAACTGGATAGAGTTTCTAGAGAATGCCTCATTATAAAAGTTTTCTTTGACTACAAGAGTACTACAGATGAAATCAATCTTGTTTGAACATTTCCATATACCACAGTGGCTCTTTGACCCACTCTAACTGAACAAGCTTTGATAGCAAAGTGATTGCAAATTTGCTCTGAAAAAATGATTCTTGTCTCAGATCTCAGAAATTGTTCAAAACAACTAAATAACGCCTAAAATTCATATAGTATGTGTGTGTTTGGCTGAAAGATAAGTCTCAGTATTTATCTTCAATAAAATGTATCATGACTGGTGAACAAACTCTTGGCACGCTGCCCTTCCTGTGGGTGACTTAAAAGCAAAGTTTGCAATTTTTTAAATGATTCAGAGGTCGAACACACTGGAAGAATGCCGAATGTCACACAGAGGACAAGCCTTTGCAAGTACACACTAGTTTATTTTCCTCCAGAAATCTCTTTAAATATCCTCGAGAAATGATGCTTATTTCATGTTTTCCTCTGTTTAAACTGGATTATTCATAACTCTACAGAAGTACAAGTTTAATTTGACTTCAACAGAAAGTCATAGCACACAAATTGTGTTTAAGGAAAACTGTAATGATGTCAGTGTTGGTGGTTGTCAGCAAGTTCAGAGAGTGTGCTATTAACAGTTGTTATGACAGGGAACTTGACAGGTAAATTGTGATTTTAGAAAAAAAAGTCTTATTTTACCATTTATTGTTCATCTTTTCTTTGAGTTATGATATCATCTTACTCAAACACATCAAGGCTGATAGACACAGCCTCACAGCAGGGTGCTCGGGGGCGACCACATGAGCAACCACAGAGACGGCTTTTAAGCAAATCCCCACTTTTGACCAAAAAACACTTATTTGAAAATGAGGGTGAATTTTCAAGTTATTACTCAAACTGTAAACAATCATCAGATCTTACAGAGCTACTCTCCACTTCAACTTTCACTCATGCTTATTGTACTTATAGTACCGTACCTGTGTGCAAATAAGGTTTTTCAATGCAATGGATAATTATAAAGGACATTATGGGTGCAGTCGCTGTTGTTTTTTACTTCTAAATAACTGTTTTAGGTAATGTAGCTTAAGGATGCCCTTGAGAGCAAGATGGCTCATCTCAAACCTCAAAATTTGAAATAAAATAAGATTAACCTGGTCATGACCCTCTGTTGCAAGCTGAAACTTGTTTGTATTTTCCTTCACTCTGTTGACTGAGGGGCTATCTCAAAGGTGACAGGATATAAATATTACTCACGTCCTGGTTGTTCATGTCCCAGTAGGGTCTCTCTCCATATGAAACCACCTCCCACATAACGATACCGTAACTCCACACATCACTGGCCGTGGTGAACTTCCTGTAGACTATGGCTTCGGGTGCAGTCCATCTGATGGGGATCTTCCCTCCAGGTGAAAGGTAAGTCCCAATGGCCTCCTAAAACAGCAATTAAAATCACACTGGTTGAATGAGTAATGGAATTTAATTAATTGATTAATTGATTAATTTATCTGATTTATTTTTTTGCCTTCCAAAAATATGTTTGCATCATGCTTTATCCCTTCATGGATGTCTATGCATTTGTCAGCTTCAAAACTATGTGTTGTAAGAGATCTGTGGAACAAAAAATGTGCGAACTGGAGATGTGATAGCATACAAATAGAATATTAATGTTTATTTTAAGATGGAGTATAATATATTTCTCCAGGCAGGGGTTTATTACAATAACAGCAGAATTTCTGTGTGTGTCTTACCCTTGTAGTGTAAGCAGCTTCGGGGTCGTCCTCCAGAACTCGACTCAGGCCAAAGTCAGACACCTTACACACCAGGTTGCTGTTGACCAGGATGTTTCGAGCTGCCAGATCTCTGTGAACGTAACTCATGTCTGACAGGTACTTCATACCTGAGGCGATGCCACGCAGCATGCCAACCAGCTGAATCACTGTGAACTGGCCATCATGTTTCTGAAACATTGAGATCATAAAGACAAAAGATCAGGTTAACATGGACTCCCACAATTCAGTACACTGAAACAACCAAGACAGCAAAATAAAATGCATTTACCCGAAGAAAAGCATCCAGAGATCCATTTTCCATGTATTCTGTGATGATCATCAATGGCTTACCTAGACAGGCAGAGTTCAAATTATTGGGCTGAATTTACTGTCAGGTTATAACTGCAATATACTGATGCAAACAGGTCATAGGTTCTGATGACAACTCACATCTCGTCACAACACCCTCCAGCCTGATGATGTTCGGATGGTCAAACTGTCCCATGATAGAGGCCTCAGACAGGAAGTCCCTCCTCTGTTTGTCAGAGAATCCCGCCTTCAGACTCTTGATGGCCACGTAGATCTCCCTCTTTCCCTGCATATGCAGCCGACCACTGCACACCTCACCAAACTCTCCTATACACACACACACACACACACACGGTCAGCAAACAGCAAACAGCAATATCAGCGCCAAGTAAGCATGTATGTGCGGATGTGGGTTTGTGAGGAGCACTACTGCCAAGCTCACCCATGCCAATAACTCTCTCGATGTGAATACTGCTAACATCAATCTCTTTGGCAAACTCATGGATGGCCTGATCGGGATCTTCATAGGTGAACGGGTCCACGTAGATTTTAACTCCTGCCAAGTAGAAGAAGTGGAAGAGGAGAGGAAACAAGGGAGGAAAGGGAGAGATACAGAAGAGGGTGAGGAATAAGAATTGCATAGCTGCTGCATATGCTATGTTAATGTATTTGGCAGAACTTCTATAAGACGTGTGCAGGTGGATTTGAGAGAAGAGAAGGAAAAAGAGCATCCATCTGTCTCTCTGTGTTACTGTGTGTGTGTGTGTGTGTGTGTGTGTGTGTGTGTGTGTGATGATCTACCTGGGTTAAGATGTTTCTCCTCCTCTGAGTCCTGTTTTGTTTTACTGTACTTGCTCCTCCTGATTAGACATGAGACAGGAAGGACATTCAACACACATACATGGACAACACAAGCAAGTCTGTCAGTGCATTTTTGCAACCATTTCTTTTCACGTCTCTCATCTTTTTGTTGTGATTTTTACAGTTAAGTGAACTGACAAAAGGGCATCTGTGTCACATTGTTTTTAACTTTGTGTGTTTTCCTTCCAGTAGCAGTGTATATTCATTGGGTTTTTTCGGGATTTGCCGCAATGGAAAGCGTTGACAATGAGAACAGAGAGCAACTGGCTGCAGGAAAGACAGAGCGAGCAGATGAAAGCATTTAAGGGAAAGGGGGAGGAGGGGCGATGCCTCAGGTAACGCAAGATAAAAGGTGTTTTCCATTAAACAAAGAAACTGTCAAAAACACCTTTGTGGCTGAGCAGGTGTGAGTGAGTGTGAATGTGTATTTGTGTGTGAGTGTGCTAGCGGAAACTGACACACAAGATGTGCTGCTGAAGACACAGTAATGACAAGTCAGGGACAAAGGGATTATCACTGTCTCCACTCTAATCCCCTTTAAAAGCTTCAGGTAACACACACACACACACACACACACACACACACACACACACACACACACACACACACACACACACACACACACACACACACACACACACACACACACACACACACACACACACACACACATTATTTAGCCACACAATGGCAGAGGAACTGTATGTGTTGTCTGTGTGCATTGTGGCAGTTTGGTCAATTTTGACGTCAGGGATGGGCTAAGATGCACTGCTAGTAAACTTCTCACAAACCTAACAAACCTGTGTGTAAGGGGTGCATGCCTGCCAGTAAGTGTGTGTGTGAGTGTGTTTGTTTGTGTATATACCTGCGGCTAATGATGAAGACAGCTGCAGATATCAGCAGCAATATTCCAACCCCGCTAACAGACAGCAACAGGAAGGCCGAGTTAACTCCTTCTCCAATCAGAGGGAAGGGGTCTAACAGGGAGAAACACATGTCACCAGCTAGAAAGTTACATCTTCATCATGATAAACTTAACTGCATCCCACAAAATGACTGAGTATTATTGTTTGAATACCTGAATTAGTGGAGAACTCAAACGGGCCACTGAAATCTCCATATCCAGCAGCTGTGCGAGCACGCACATGAAACACGTACACAGTAAGGGGGTTGAGACCCGTGACATCGACGCTCAGAGAGAAGGTCCTCATTATGCGGTAGGACCTCTCTCTCTGATCCTGATTAGAGCGAACAAAAAGAGGGGTCTCTTTTAAATGCCTGACCGCAAATCCATCTCCACCATCAGTGAAACACAAACAGCGTGCCAACATATTGACATTCCAGACAGCTGTCTGAGCTGCATTAACCTGCAGGCAGCTCACCTTTTCATAGAACTTGACCTCGTATTCCAGGATGACCCCGTTGGGTCGATCTGGCTGTTGCCATGACAATGACAAGCTATGCCTGGTGACATCGGTGGCTTGGATGGACGACACTGGAGAAGGAGCTGAGAGGGAGAGAGAGGGACAGAAAGGGAGAGAGACCATTTTTAAATGACAGTAGTGTAACTTCATAGAATAACATTCTGTGATAACATTAATAACAGTTTCACAGCTATGCACACAGCTCAAAATGTATATAGTACTAGTTTGTCAACAATCCCATTGACCCAATGCACCTGAGAACTGACCTAAATCTCATCCCTTCCTATTCCAGAGGGACAACCCTCATTCTCCTGTTTCTCTCCTCTTATATCCCTCCATTTCCCATCCCTTTTCTCCTGGCTGTCCTCTTTTGTTGCTGGTCATATGATATCAGGCCATATGGTATTGCAGGTTGGACTTGACACATACCAGAAACGCTTTCATGCTGTGCACACAGTTATTTCCCCAGGGCACTGGAACTAAGCAGGTGTGCCAGTTTCTAAATGCCACCGTAAAGACTTAAAGTAACGACAGTTGAGATGTAAAAGCACGCAAAAAAAAGTACAAGCCAAAAACTAATGGAGAGCATGTGTGAGGAACGCCACACACCAGCTAACACCTTCACAACTAAAATGAAACACGCCATAAAATGTGGGTGAATTTTTCAAGCACTTCCGTGGTCATGGGCTGCCACAAGGAAAATCCCACACTTATATACTGTACATCTGTATGTTATTTTATTATATACTCTTTGTTGTATCTACTTTCGTCTTAACCAATTCTGTCTATCTGTACTTAAGTCAGTGATTTACATTTCCAAGAACGCTTTCTGACATCCTCTGGAGAACACCCCTATAATTAATTCAGCTGTTGTTAGGTGTAGGAGGACAGAGTAATAACTATGGCAACTATGACAGTGATAGTAAGAGATAGCGACAAAAGTGTCTTGTAGCTGTGTTACATTACAGAATATCGAGGCTGTTGTGGAGAAACTGGTATCTCTGTTTTGCTCCGTATTCGTTTTCTACTATTAAAATCAATTGTAGCACTATGTAAGGGATGCATTTGAAATGCTTTTGCAAGATATTTTATAAAAGTACTTAATTTATAGAATATCTAATGCAGAACTGCTTTTCAGTTATTATCTGACTGGAGTATTTCAAATACCTTTTATATTTTTTAAATGCAAAACTGCTTTACCAATTGCTGTTGCTTTCAGCACTGACAAGTTTGGGTACTTCCTTTAGTATGCAAGCATGTAGCTTCATGTTCATATCATGCTTCCACAATTTTGAACATTACTCATGGGGCCCCGCTTCCCTGTGGACCCACATGCAGTGAGCAGCAGTTTTCATTGTGCTGACCCACTTACATGCAGCAGCTATACGCAATTTTCATGTTACTGCAACAGTCAAAATCAGATAAACCAACCACTTCTACTTCTTACCAGCTTGGTTGGTGGTGACGGTGACAGACACACTCTGGGATGCCCCTGCGCCACTGGCCTGGGAGACCCCATTGAGTGCATGGACGATGAAGGTGTAGTGGGTATGGGCCCTGAGCTCACTAACCACCACCCTGGTGGTCCTCAGGCCTGTCTGTCCTGGAGAGAAGAGCACATCTGAGCCGCAGGGAAGGCAGAGTTGAGAGTTGGAGACAGAGCCAGAGCCAGGTCTGGGGTAATCTCTGGGAAAGACACCTCTCCCTGACTGGATCTCAGATCCCACAATGCCCTGGTCTGACTGCATCCCCACGCCACGGTGCTCAGGCTCGGACATACTGTGATTCCTGCTGAGGGCTTTACCACCGGCCTGACTATGGCTGCCTGTCTGACCCCCAGTTTGACAGATGAGACATTCTAGGCCGTAGCTGGTGTCGCTTCGTCCTCCCAGTCGGTGAGGGGGGCTCCACTCCAGGACCACAGAGGTCTCGTTCACCACTGATATCAGCTGCTGTGGGGCTGATGGCGGTTCTGGGGAAGAGACAAGGAAAAGCTTGAGCATGAACAAAACCAATCAAGTTTGCATTATATACAGCACATAAGGGAAGGGGAAGTAGATGAGGGGTAAGGGGGGGTGCAGTGAGTTGTTGGCATGGGTTGAAATGTAGACATCTGGCATCAGACTGAAAACCATACTGTTCAGAGATGTTTTTGATGGGCTCATGTTTTCTTCTGTGGTATTTCTTTTTTGTGTGTCTGAGGGACAGTGTGTGTGTGTGTGTGTGTGTGTGTGTGTGTGTGTGTGTGTGTGTGTGTGTGTGTATGTGTGTGTGTGTGTTTTCATTTTTCCCAGGCCAAGGAAACCATGTGCTGTATATAGGCATAATTAAGTTTATGACACACAGACCGAGGTCTTCAAGTCTGTCACACAGGACTTACTCAGAGACTTAGAGAGAGAGGGAGAGAGAGAGAGAGGGAGAGGGAGAGGGAGAGAGAGAGAGAGAGAGAGAGAGAGAGAGAGAGAGAGAGAGAGAGAGAGAGAGAGAGAGAGAGAGAGCAAGAGCGAGAGAAAGGACATTTATTCACTTCTCAATGTCTTTAGTTATCGCTCCCAGACAGGATGTAGATGGTGGCTTAGTCATAAGTAATGGGATCATGAAACAGGGGTGGCATTCAGACAAGTTTGTGTCTCCCTCTGTTTGGCAGAGATAGAGAGGTACGGATACAATGAGCATGCCTTTTGCTTTTATTTGTAAAAAAATGCACACACATATATTGTCTGCACTTTCACTTAGGCATTGTCTTACTAGTATGTGTCCCTATGTGTGTGTGTGTGTGTTCTTACGGGTACAAGCCATGGATGGAGGGTCCGTGTCAGCGCGGAAGTATCCAGTGTGGCAGTCACAGACAGTCGCCCCATCTCTCAGCGAGTGGCTATGTGGAGGACACTTCAAGCATCCTGCATCTGAAGACCTGGCCTTGTAGAAACCTGTAGTACAGGCTGCAGAGAGACAAAGAGAAGGACAGATTTAAAACTTTCCACTTTAACAACAATGCTTAGCCATGTACACCTGCATCTATAAATGTTGAAAAAACAGGTCACTTTGACATAACCTATATAATAAGACAACAAAGGACTTCTAAAATTAACACATTGCCTTGCACAGAACAAAGTATTTGTTTAAAGGTTGTTGAATTTTTAACCACTAATGGCGCTATGGAGCAAGATTTTGATCAGCAAGTCCCTGTTTTGTTTGTATGCTGAGCTCTGGTGGCACAAACATGCTGGTGGTGGCTTTGTGCCAGCAGTTTCATGCAACTCAACTGTTATCAGTGGAGCTGATAACACACAAAGAAGCACAGCAAGGTGGCAGCTACAGCTGGGAAAGGGGAGGACTGCTTGCTAGTAAACATGGTTGAACATATTGCAGGTTTCAAAATATTCAATATTCAAACAACTCTGTAAATAGTTTATGAGGAAAAAAATGAATTAAACATGATTGTAAGGCCACTTGGACACACACAATGAATTTTGGTGAGAAATTTAAATTTCTTGTTTGTTTACAAGAATACCCCACAAGGCACATTTAATAAATCATCTGTCCCTGTTATAAGTTACACGTAGGAATCAAAGTCAACCCTGATGTTGGCTGCCAGCAGTGCAGTCAACACTGATTCCAGGTGAAGTGACCCCTGACTTTTGATACAGTCTTTGTTGTCTTGCATATTGACTGCTCAGAGACCCCAAACAACAACTTAATCAACACATGGTGAAATTCCTGTCTTTGGACTGCATTTGCATCTAAAGGTAAACAACTGTAAAGAAAAATCTAAAGAGATAAATGGCTCTAGCAGAAGAGGGAGGGCCACTTTGACTTCTTTTATCTTTGATTTTGATGAGCAAAGAAAGAAACACCTAAAAGAACACTTACTGATCAGCTCCCACACACACGCACACAAACCAGAAACACTAGAACTGAATACATCAAAACTCCACAGTGCTGGCAGCCCACACAAATATAATTGACATTTAAATATATGAAAGAAGAGAAACAGAGAAAGAGAGAGGGAGACAGAGGGGGGTGGAGGGAGAAAAATCTTCTCTCTGTATACCAAGGAGTTCATGCATTGACAGAACAACAATACAATAAATGAGTGCATAATTATACTGCTTGACATCCACTGGTGAAGCAAAAGAGATGGCAAAGTGTGGCTGTTTAGAGCCATTTTTCCCTCTTTAATTTCATGGAAATTCTTCATTTTTTTCCAGTTGCAATCATTTTTTCAACACCTTTTTTTTATTGTCACACCCTATTCATTCTCCTTCCTCAATCCCACCATCTTTCCCAGTTCTCTCATTTTTTGCCCCAAGTCTTTCACATTTCCAAAGGAGATGAAGACATCCCAGTGGGAGTGGAGTGGATACGAATATGGGAATGATGTGTGTGTGTGTGTGTGTGTGTGTGTGTGTGTGTGTGTGTGTGTGTTCGTGTATGACAGTATGCTTTATGACACTCTCATCAGTAGATGAGAGGAAGGAAGTGTACTCTGTAATCTACTCACACCGACCATCATGCCCCATCTGTGTGAGCCTCCATAGATTTGCTGTTTCACACACTCATTTGCCCTCCCTTTCACATTTTTCAGAACCTCCTTCATTTGCTCCCTGCACACTTCCTCCTCGACCTCTACTTATCTGTCTTTGTGTCTCTGATAACTCTCTCACTCTTGCTGTTTCTCCGCATAACCCTCTCCTCTCCAAAGTGTCAAACAAGAAAGCTTTGAAGCCAGCTAGCAGCCTTTATAGCCTGATATCGATACCAATTCAAATGGGGCCACACACAAACACATGCAGCTGAAAGCTGTGCAGTTGAAACCTGTAAATTCATGGACACATTTACAGCTGATAAGGGAGGGTTTCATCTGGTGGATGACTCAACATAATGTGCCAGCTGATATCATCAAATGTTATATAAAATGAATTATCATTCTCCTGCTGTTGCACACATCCCATTGTTTTGAAATCATCAAAGTGGGTAAAGTAAGCCACAGACGTGAAAGGGAGGGAATCGAAAAGAGAAAGTATTTGACCTGTGGATTTAAGGGTTGATTATAAGGCTAAACAGGCCTCTGTCTTTGTCCCTGTACCACCCAATCATCTATCTTTTTCTCCAACACTAAAGTTCAGAAAGAAGGAGCAAGAGAAAGAAAGGAGCCAGTATTTGAAGCCATAAACTTCCTTCAGCACACTCTCATGTCTCTATTCTTTTTGTTGCCTGTAGCCTTTTGTGTCTTTAGTGCTGGTTTCAAAGTGATTTGGGGAGGTGGATGAGTGCTGACCTGGAATAAGAGCTCATGAGGGTGTCATTAACCCGACATTAACCCTACGCTACTGAGGGCTGTGCAAAGCCTGAGTTTGACCACCTCCCTGCTTAACTGGGAGTGGTATGGACACAAATATGGACATGCTGATAAGATAAGGTGACAAATGATTCACATATATGTATGTGCCTATGTGCCTGTTAGCACGAGAGTGCATACACTGTAATCGGCTGCTCGGCTGCTTGAGACAAGTGTGAGAAAGTGACAAGTGTAAAGGATGGAGAAGGTTGACTGTGAGAGACAGCGACAGAAAAAAAATGACGAGGAGCAAAAGATAAATAGGCGAAGAGAAAAAGAGGGAGCGAGGAGGAGGGGAAGATGAAGACATGGAGGAGAAGGTGCCCTTTGATTACTATCAGCACTGTCGGCATTTGCATATGCATTCTTCTGCTACCTAAAATGCAAATGCAGCTCAATTCAAATCCAACTAAGAGCCTCGTCGGCACACTGTATGCGTGCACACGTGTGTGTATTCTCCTTGACCCCGTGTTATCTGTCATCATCTCTTGTTCCTTCCCAGCACAGGGGTGTAGATGGAGGAAGTACCCCTGACTGTTCCAGTCTGACACCTGTCTCTGTGATGGATGGAGGGAGGGACGGATTGATGGATGGATGGACAGATTGATAGACTGTCACTCGAGAAGGAGGGACACTATTAATTATGGGGGTCATGACCTGTTGATTAAAACCCACACACTGCTGGAGATAAGACATGATTCTAATCTTTTCCCTACTGTATGTCTTCATTAAATGAATGCCTCCAGACTGAAATTTCTACAGTGTCAAAATCCATGTCATATTTCATATGGGCACTAGTTTTTCAGATTGAGTTTACACTTAAAACCTTAGGAATGTGCTCAGTGGAAGCCACAGTTTTAACTTTGTCTAAATTAAAAAAACTCACTCTGTGTGTGTGTGTGTGTGTGTGTGTGTGTGCGTGTGTGTGTGTGTGTGTGTGTGCCTTCCTAAAGCCAACATTGCGAACATTAGCATGTGAAAGGGGCTCTACAACAATAACCCCCCTCCCACCATCACCCACCCCCATCAACCCCTGACCGTGGATCAGGGATAAGAGTTGGAGAGGAAAAAGGAGGGATAATGAGAGCAAGACAGAGAGACAGGGAGAGGGAGAGCAGAGCTTGTTCTGATGCCAGAGAGCTACAGACGGACTGGTGGAGTTGGCAAACCTCTACATTAAGAACAACCTGGGAGAGGGAGACAATTGCACTAGTACACACACACACACAGACACACACACACACACACACACACACACCTACACACACACACACCTACACACACACACACACACACACACACACACACACACACACTTTAATTGTGTTGGTGAAATGCAAACCATTCCCCCCCACCAGGGTCGGGCTTGCTTCAGACAATCACTTGTGCCATTCCAGTGTCTTTCCCTGCTTTGTCACCTGCAATACGTGAATGCACGTGAACACACACACATTACCGTGTGAACACACACACATTACCGTGTGAACACACACACATTACCGTGTGAACACACACACATTACTGTGTGAACACACACACACACACACACTAAAAAACACTGTTCTCCTCCCGCTGTTTGCCCCACCACACTCTTTTCTAGGCATTCCTGGGCAGTTCTCCAAACTGTGAGTATATGGGAGGGAGGGCTTTGTTAGACAGAAAATCAGAGATACAGTACACACACATATACACTCGTGCACAGACACACTAATCGGCAATCCAACACTGTCCAGAGGCCAAAAATGCGATGCAATAATTAGAGGCACTGAATACAGCGATTACACACTCTTTCTATCATCCGCTCACTCTTTCTTTCTGTCATCTCTCTTTCAGCGCGGCTGTCTTTCCCTCTGCCTCTCTTTCTCTTTTCACCCCGCTCGTCCAAATGCTTTCTGCTGTTGATGAGACACTGCAGGTGCGTTGGAAAGAAGCACAACCATGAAATCTCTCTGGACACAAACGCACACACATGCACACAGAGAAACATTCCAACCCTCCCAGGCAGTGAGTGGAATTGAGCAAAAATCAGACGACAGAAAAAGGAGGCCAGCGGAGAGACAGTGAAACAAAAAGCAGGAGGCTCCTCTTTCATTCTGCCTCTCAAGCCGTTCACATTTCAAATTCTCTCTGTTGTTTCTCCTCCGCTCGCCTCTCGTCTCTCCTCCCTCATTTCCGATCCTCCCAGACGGATCGCAGCTGTCAAACTTTTGACGTCTTCATCTATCTCGGTCATGACCCTGCACTCTGAAGCTAAACTCTCTATATGTGTGTGAGTGTGTGTGGCTGTCAGTCATAGCTTTTGACGTCTTCATCAGGCTCAGTCATGACCTAGGTCTTAACCAGGGGTTCAGAAAAGAGGGGGAGTTCCCTCTCTCTTGTGTTTCTCTACTTGTTCCCTTTGCACCCGATGACGAACCCCCCAGCGGGGGAGGGGCAGCTCTGTATTGATGCCTTCTGCTGTCAGTGGTCCTCTTTCAATCCCCCTCTTGCCCCATTCAACATCTAATCCCTTCTTCCTCTCCAGAGCTTCTCTTCTCATCCCCTCCATCCTCATTACCCTGTGTCAACACTGAAAATGAACTTTTCACATTTCAGCGCTTTAGCTAAGTCTACTCTTGTTTCAACTCAAATCAGTTCAGTTTAACTGGAGTCTTTGGGCTGAAAAAAATGTATTAACAACACACAAAGACAGATAGTAAAAATATTTCAACAGAAGCAAACTGGTGGTTGCTTCAAAAATAAATACACACCACAAATAAAAATCTATCCAACTAAGGAGACCTAACAGTGCAACATACATAACATCCAAGAATGTAAAACTATTTTGCATAACATACAAGAATGTATGAACAATTTCTATCATTTTAGCTTCTATTACATAGTTTTGGTGTTTTACCATTAAAGTCTGTTGTGTTTGTGTGGTTATTATATTCTGAGGTATTTAGGAGGAAATTAAAAGAATAGGTTGACATTTTGGAAAATGTGCTTGCTGGCTTTTTTTCTAAGAATTGCAAGATCAATACTACTCTCATAATCTGTACAGTGAATATGAAGCTGGAGCCAGAAGATCAAGACTGCAAACGGAGAAGCAGCTAGCCTGAACATATACAATAATTGCAAGTGTGTCTGGTTAAGCTTCTGTCTGTATGTCTCATATAGTGATGGAGTGAAGTCATGGGAGTCGAGAACATCCAGAAACCTTTTGATCTTGGTGAAGGGAGAAGAGACAGATGATCTAAATCTCCTCTCAAATCTATCTACCTTTTCGCTCCATCCTGCTCTAACCCCTCCCTCTTTCCTTCAGTGAATTTCAAACTTAAAATGGGAGAAATGTTAAAGTGCCTATCCAATACTGCAGGGTCAGAGTTTTCTCTGAGCAGCATTCGGTATTCATCCAGACTTTGATGGATTTCCACTGAGGCAGCTGAGCCCGGCCAACAACCTGACAGGCAGTGTAAGAGGGGAGAGAGAGAAGAGAGCAGCAGATAGATAGATGGCACTTCACATCTGCTGGAGGTTCAACAGAGTCAAGGGTCTCTCCTAAATCTAGCTGAGGAGGAACATCTTTCAGACTTCCCATAAACCTCCTCCTCTTTTCAGAGAGAACAAATGGGGCGAGCAGGGTGAAGGTTTTAGAGTATGTTTGTCACACAGAAAGAAATTTTGCAAAGAAAAAGAGAGTCAAGATTTCTCACTCTCCTGGCATTTTTCCCTTTTTTTACTGGACAGTGGGCAGTGAAGAGGCAGATGAGAGAGAGAGAGATGGGTATGACATGCCATAATGATTACTGAATGGAATCAAACCAGTGATATTGCGACTATGTGGTATACACAGTTACCATTCTGCTACCAGAGCGATCCAGCTTTTTTCTCTCTTTATCGCCAACTGGCACCAACTGCATCCCTCCTTTATGTCCATCTCTCCATCCCTCTCTTTCTCTCAGTGTCTCCTCTTTTCTATTTGATTTATGGGTCTGTTTGTTATACAATTAGCCTGCTGGGATAGGCTTCATAAATAAAACTGAGGGAGCAGATCAGTGAGTCGCTCTCCCTTGTCTTTCTATTGGTCTCTGTCCATCTGCATGTGTGTGCGTGCGTGTGAGTGTGTGTATGCATGTGCGAACACGTTGTGTATGTGACTGAATAGGGGGAGTGACGCCATGTTGTAAAAGTGTCTCCACAAAGTCTGTTGTCCGCCGTTCACCCCACTTTCCCCTTTTTCACACAAACACGCACATTCAGTAGTCTTCACTATCACAACAACCACTTGCAATCATTACACGTCATCCATGCCACATGTATGTTTGTGAGAGGTGTGAACAGCTTGCATATTTGTTACCTTAAAGTTCAGACCAGATTTGTAAGTGACAGAGAGACGTTTTTGTCCAGATGGCTGTTGTTATGTCAGCACACCTCTCACTGAGACCTGAGAACGTCTACTGATACTAAAAAGACTGAATCAGTGCAGGGCTAAAACACTGTTTACAGCTTGGACTTATTGAAATATAACTACTGAATATTTAGGGGATATAGAAAATGATGATATAAGCAGTCACAGTGATATAACGTGATTACTGTCACATGTTTTCAGGGCTTTTTTTTTTTTTTTTTTAGAGAAACTGTTTATAAAAAACCTAAACAAAATTAAGTTTTTGCTATCTTCTAGAGCCAGTAAAGACTAGAATTTAAAGAAATAAATTGACATTTTAGGAAGTATGCTTATTTGCTTTCCTGCAGAGTTAGATGTACACTAAATATGAAGCTAATGCCAGCAGCCATTACCTTAGTGTGGCACAAAGGCTGTAAACAAGGGGAATCAGCTAGCCTGTTCAATTAATAAAAAATCAGTATCTACTTATAGTCTTGTCACTGTGAGGTTAACAGGGAACCAGCAGAGACCCCATAAGATGTAACAAGTTAATTATCGTGCTGGGATCATATTCAATGCACAGATATGAGCGCTGTATCATGTACTAGTCTAACTATCAGCAAAAAATGTGAACAAATATATATACCTCAGTGTGAGTCTGTGCTATTGTCAAAAAAGTCATAGCTGCCATCAAATAGCCATGTCATTCAAATAGGTTTGACTATTCAAAAAAAGTTCCAAGAAATAAGACCATATCCTTGCATCCTTATGCTGGCTCCCCGTTCAGTACAGGATAAAACATGTTTTCTAGTTGACTATAAATCCCTCCACAGTCTCATCCCTACATATATCTCAGAACTTCTCAGCCCTTACAACACCACGAGACCCCTCAGATCCTCCCACCATAGTATGTTGGCAGCGCCCGGTTCGTGAAAAAAAAAAAGCCTGGGCCCTCAGCTCTGGAACAGCCTGCCGGATACCATTAAACGGGCTGAGTCTGTCTTTTAATATGCATCTTAAGACTAATTTTTATTCTCTGGCTTTTAACTGTGTTTAATCTGTTTTTATTTCTTATCTGATTTCTTAGGATTTTAAATTTGTGCTTAAACTTTGTGCTATTTTAATCTGGCTATTTTTCATAACCATCTGCTTGCACATAAATGTCCTTCTGCTCGTTTGTGCATACATATACCTGCCTTTGTTAAACACTTTGGTGCAAAAACGGTTTGCTTTTTAAAGTGCTATACAAATACAATAAATACATAAATAAAGAAATAATTTAAAAGTGCAATTTTTACTATTTCTGCAAAGAATTAAAGTGAGTAACACTGTCTTGCATTTGCCAGCCTATCTCCAAATGTTTCCATACAGCCAACTATCATTCTGTATTAGATAGGGGAAAAATGTGCTGATTATCCCCTTAAGACAGTAACATTTTTAAACATAATATTAAACAAACCACAGGTGTTAATTGCTACAAACACCAAATCTCTTTCACTGTTTTCCATCATTAGTGAGTAGCTTGTCAACTCAAGCGCTAATTGTTACCCACAGAGACATGAGTTTCAGACCTGGCAAGAGGAGAACTTATTGAAAGAGGCCAAAACAGATGAATCAGACCATCACAAAACCAAAAACAAATCAAATAATGGTACAGTAGTACTGTTGGACCCTGTGTTGCATACCTTTACATGCACCGCCCTTCTCCTCGTATCCTGGGTTACAAAGACATCCACCAATAGGAACCAACCACTCGCCATCAGCTCCGCAGTACATTTTAGGCTCTTCCCTTTCTTCCGATTGGTTGACACAGGACCCCCTAACCTCCACTAAAGATGAAGTGTCAGCCCCGGTAACTGTGTCGGGAAAGGTTGCCAGGTTACGGATGGTGAGCGGGCAGGTTTTGTAGAAAACTCTGACAGAAACCAAAGCGATGCAGGCGCCAACATCCTGAAAGGCCAGGTAGAAGCCCTTCCGGGTTGTGACCTTCACGTCACGCACCTCAGTGTTCAGTTTCATGATGCGGTCTCCGACATCCACCTAGGTGAACAGAAAATGGAAATGTGCTTAATTTGCTTATTCAACACGGAGAGTTACTATCCAACTATGGCTGAGCTTCACATTTTCAGCAATTGGCTCTCCTCCAGGTTGACTTCCATTGATTGAAAGAGTAAAAAGATTGAATGCCTACATCACTAAAATCAGAAGTAATTTTAGTAAGGACTAAGAAAAAACACCCTGGCAACATTCCTGGGATGTCAGAATGGTCATCCAAGATAAAAGTGCTTTTAAAACAAATAAAAAAATTACAGCTAAGTACCGCTGGGGTTTTATTTCCAGATAAGAACGAATTAAAGTGAGTGGAGGAGGGAGGATAAAGAACTCAAAGCCTGTCTCAATTGTTTAGTGTTACC
This sequence comes from Scomber japonicus, assembly GCF_027409825.1. Lineage (NCBI taxonomy): Eukaryota > Metazoa > Chordata > Actinopteri > Scombriformes > Scombridae > Scomber > Scomber japonicus. The sequence goes on along the minus strand of NC_070589.1, from coordinate 14,660,394 downwards.
TGGGTGAAGCTCTCGTCTGCTGCCACAGTGTCCACCTTAATGAAGCTGCTCTCTTTGATGTAGCTCTCTCTGTCTTCGTTTGACTCGTGGTAGTACAGATTGAATGTTTCCTGCAAGACAAAGGGGTTTTTTGTGTAAAAAGCTAGACTGAAGCAATTATTTATCATCATCAGAGCTCATCTGTCCTCTTAATATGATAATGAGTCAAATGGGGGGGTTGTGCTTGAATAACCAGAAGCAGTAATATATAAGAAAGCTCCATTAGCAACAGCATGTCCACTAACTGATTAGCATAAAAGTTAACATGTTTAAGAACTCAAGCCTATATGAGAAATCTAAAACCATACAAAGACTGTTATTCCCTGTCAAGCTTCGTACCTTGCAGGTGCCAGTGACCCCTGGCAGGCTGTTACAGTCTCTCAGTGTGAACTTGACTTCAACGTAGACCCGCTGAGCGCCGGACCGAGGGATCCAGTCAGTTCTCAGCCAGTTGTTTTGATTGGGTTCTAAGACGTTACACACCTGGTATGTTCTGATGGGGATGTTCTTCTCATCCATGATACTCACCTCTTCCCACTGCAAAGAAACATTCACATAATTGTATTATCACACTTGTGAGGGAGTCTATTGATGACATGTATCTTTCAACTACTAAACTGTGTATATGTAACATTGAAGGCCACCACTTTACAATATGGACAATAAACATTCTGAATGAATTCCTACTTTTTTAGCTCATGCCAGTAAATTTTTAAGTTTACCTTATCCAACAAACTCTGACATCTAAATTTTAAGAAGTCAACTACCAGGTAGCAATGTTTTTAAATTAAGTTGCCAGAAAAAGAAACCTGGGAAACAGACAATACATCCAGAGATGTGGTGAAAATGAACATGTGAACATGAAATAGTTTGTATTTAAATGGCTGCAGTTTTGTATCTGACATTCAAGTCTCAGATATTAGAGTTTTCCAAATGCTCTTGAATGCACTGACAAAAAAGTATTCAGAACAGTTCCCACTGGTAGTGTCAGATGAGTAATTTTGAAAAAAAGGTGACTTAATGTGTGCAGCAAGGTTAAAGTAGCTGATTCTCATCTTTCACTTTCATCCTGCATGTACAGAAACCACAAGTGTAAAAGTCTAAACTTTAGCTCTAGCCTTGAAACAGAAATACTATTACAAAAGCTGTGGCCAGCAAAACATGCTCACAGTGGAGAATTTATTTAGTTTTTCTACCCACTTGAGGACATTTTTTCCCTCAGAAATACAGAAATACAAAACATTTCAGATGCTGGGGCACATCCTCTATTTCACTGCTATCATTTGAAATCTCACAGGCTAGGGTTAGGGTTCATTATTGTATAAATATTCTGCAGTGGACAGTAGTTCAGATTTGTTGCAACTCAAAAGGTTTTTACAGGCACATTTCAATACAAGTGAAGCAGTCTCAGCCTTCACTACACCATTCATCTCAATAGAGCAGACTATTTGCCTTGTACTGTGACCCTTCAAATGACCGCTGAGCCTCCCAAATCCAAATTGGCTTTTTATTGCCACTGAATAATAATCTACCCTCTCCCTACTAGTGAGAGATGTATACACACTAAATGTGCCGTGTCGAAAGAGAGAAAAAGAGAGGGAGAGTCAGAGAACGTCAGAATGTGTGTGTTTGTGTGAATTGGAGGGGGGGGGGGGGGGGTCAGTGTAGGTGGCTGATCGATAAGCCATCAGGGCTGATCTCATTAGCCTAAATTGGGCTATCACAGCTTGGCAAACCAAGTAGTGATTACTCTTAAAAATGTACTGTTCTACACTTACCTCTCACAATACTGTTGAACGATTAATTATATACCAATATATCTTCATAGAATTTAATCACTCACCATTATCAACATCAATATTGACCAAAAAATACAGCATTGGTCCAGTTCTTTCGTGTATAACGGTTCTCCTTTATGTACAGTACATAAGAGCATGTACGCATGAACACATGGTCGTTTCTTTGTGTACGTTTTTATGTGTGTCTTTGTGGGGTATGTGTGCACTGAGGAAGAGAGCTGTAAAAAAAAAAAAGAGCTGTCATGGGGTATGATGCCCCCTTGTCTAGTCTCCTTTGGAGTCTTTGTCAGCAGAGAGAAATCACAGCTGTCAGAGGAAAAAAAGCATTGCACTTGCCCTAATGATACAGAGATGGTGTTGTGTGTGTGTATATGTGTGTAGCTGTGGATGTAGAAGGTGGGGGGTGGCTGTAATCAAAAGCTCAGTGCGTGCAGACCAGGACCCTGTCAATCAAGCGGCATGTGAGAGAATGAGAGCATAGTGACAGAAGAAATAAGAGTCAAGTTCACCAATAACTCTTTAAACAAAGAGGTGAAAGAGATACTGAGCACAACAGGGAGAGGGGGGAGGAGGAGGGGGGGGGGGGTAAAGATGGCTGATCACAATGTACACCAATGACAACATGGCAAAAGTACAAATAAGATGGGAGGATGTAATATCACAATTCCAGGATTCAATTCTGGCAACTACATGGAAGTAAAATTCCTAAAAAATGACACCCACCACCAAGCTGGTTTATGCCTTTTTGTGTGCCAAACTCAATGCCAGCAATCTCATAGGCTATTAGCACTTAGGCTTGGTGAACAACAGCTCATTTCAAAATCTGTGGGATGATTATTTACTGTTACCAGATCAAGTGTGTGCAGGCGTGTGTGTATGTGTGTGAGAAAGTGTATTTTCCAAAGAGAGAACAGGTTGTAAACAGTCTATCTGTAAGAAGAAGAAAAAAAAAGAGAGCTCCCACTCACCCCTCCCTCCGAGGGACTGGCTGCCCATTTCAGCTCTCCTGGCACTGTCCTGGTATCCAGCAGGGTCACTAAAACGCACACACACGCAGGTGGTTTAGGGGCAAACAGCCTAGTGCCGCAATAAAAATATACAAATACAATTCTTTAGCTGGTAGACTTGAGTTACATGTCTTGCATTTGGATCCGTCATTCCACAAAATAATAAATGATCACTATGCTTTGGATGAATATAGAATTAGCAGAAAGTATACCCCGCTGTGTTTGCTAGTTAGTTTCAAAATTAATTGGATTTCTAGTAAATCAGATCGGTTAGTTTAACTAGTCTTAGTCTAGATCATTTGAAATGTTCAAATTCTAGTACAGATTTAAGGGCGTTGAAAGTCATGTGTGCGTAAAGAAACAACCCAAACGTGAGTTCATGAATAAAAGTCTTTAACAGTAAACTGCACACTACAGTGTATGCTTCAGTGGCCATTTCATTAGGAAATATACAAGAAACTAATTATTTTCGTGAAAGCCTTGGACACATGCAACTGAACTCCTTAGGGGAACAACTCTGCAACAAACCAGGAAAATCGAAAACTGTGATTTATCCCCTATTCTTACAACTTTCTGACAGTTAAAGTTTCATGCAAAATCGCCCCGCTCTTCACCATCGCCGGACGCACAAGGAGCGCACTCAGAGGTGCCTCTGCTCTGCGTGCAGGAGCTTAAAACCCAACCGTGTCTCTCTCTCTCTCTCACACACACACACACATACACACACACACAGCACAGCACAGTCGCATCTAGATTCCAACCTTACCTTCATTTGGTGGATAAATCCTAGTCCTCGAACATGAAACTAATGTAATTATCCAGATGAACGCAAAAGATATTCGCCATACATTTGCAGCCATGTGGAAGCGTGTGTGTTCCCCGTTGGCTCTGCGCTCTGGCTGAAGCGGCTCCATCCCGGTGGGAAAAGTGTGTGTGAATGAACCCAAGTGTGAAAGCGAGTTGGATGCAGCGGATACTGGGGCGGTCCCTCACACTTCCCTTAATGGTAATTCAAACGACATGAGCCGACTGATTTAGAGTAGTATGGTCACTACCAGCGCTAATTTAACATCTACAGTCATAAGCTATGTATTAAATGCATCTAAAAATACTAAAAGAGACCCACGCTGAAATAGTTTGGAAGTAGTGGTTATGATTTCGTAAACATTTTTGTAAGGGTTAAAATACACTTTCATGTAAATTAATTGACTGTAATAACTTTAAATGGATAAATAACGGTGATATTCTCTTGATTTCCCCCGGAGTTAGCTGAATCCCCCGAAACCTCCAGGTAGGACCACCTACAGGGCATCATTCTGGATCCACAGATCCAAGGTAAATATGTGAGGATGCAGTTTACAATTACTTCTTCGGTTACTCTGTATTACACGTCAGAAATGACATTTAGCAGTGATGACCGTGAAGGATGCCAGCAGGCATGAGTTCCTAAACGTCACATTAACACGTTTTAAAAAAATAAATAAATCACAGTCTGTCACATGAATTTCAAAACATGAATGTGTCACAACTGGCCGATAAAAGGTCGAACTGGCTGAATTTGGTTTAATTTGCAGCAACAGCTATTAATGGAGGCTCTTTGTCTTTTTCGAGGAGCATAACTGCGAAGAGTGTGACTACAGCGCCACCTGTCGATGACTGTTGGGTGAAGGAGGAGAAAAATGAATGATCAGAGATCTGTTATGATGAGGACAAGGAGTTTCAATCATTCCCCCCACCATCTGTCAACAACAGTTTGTATTATTATTATCATTATATGTAAACCCCTCATGGACACCATAAAAAATAGGAGCAGATTCATCTTTTAATGATAAGGCAGTTGTAAACAACGGCACAAGACTACGGCCTTGTGTAGAAGCGTAGTAGAGCAAACAAAGAGAAGGCTCATGACCTGTCCTCCTACACTCTCCCTTATTCAAAGACTCTAGTTAACAATTGTTCTCAGCGGAGGAACAGCTTGAAGAAGCAATTTTACATTGATCCAGTGGGGTTTTCTATCTATCTGTTGTGTATCATAACAGAAACAGAGATATGCTCTGCTTTGTTTCTTTCTTGTTTAACATGTAAAAAGATAAGCTTTTTTGTAACTGTTGTTGGAAAACAAGGACCACTGAATTGTGTGTGTTTGGTGGGCTTAATGGCCAATTCCAAGGAGTGTTTTAAGCAGTGGACTGCATGTTTAAGTGAGTGTTTGCCTGCATTTGCATGTATGTGCTTGTGTAAGCGTTGGGCCGGTCTCCATCTCGCTTTGTGTCTTCGCAGTTGCTACGCCGAAACCATCTCGATCCCCTGTAAGGCATCATAATGGACCCAGGAAGAGCATCTGGTGCTTTGAGACGCAAAAAACGATCTCCCCGCTTCGACCTGCCACTCTTCCCCCATCAACCATAATACCGTTTTCACGTTTCATTCTCCCCAAGTGCCACGACAGACTGCGCAATCACAAAAGCCCAATTAGCCAAGAGGGGGATCAAGATTTCGCTCGGGGACCAGCGAGCCAATCACATCGAGCGGCGCAGGGTGGGAGCCTATGGGGCAGCGGCGCAGGTGGGTGTGACATGGGTATGGGGCGGAGGTTACACAGTGACATGGATAGAGAGCAGTCCGTTGTTTCTGGTCATTTGTGTCACCGAAGTTTTGATTGATGACCGTTTTCGTACTTTCCCCTGAGATTCCCAGCTCTCTGGAGGGGATTTCCACAACAGGCCCCCAGCTTTGAACACCTACTTTAAGTTTGGCCCCAAGCCTTCGCTGCACAAACACACATTGACACACACACACACACACACACACACACACACACACACACACACACACACACACACACACACACACACACACACACACACACACGCACTTTTTGCTTTTTGTTCGATTTGGGGCCCCAGATGGCTGCTGCCCACACATCTGTATTGTGAAGCACTAAATATAGGCCCTGTGTATTTTTGTTTCTACAAGTGCACACGTTAACCTGCATTCACACACATTAAGTATCTCCAAGTGACTAATAGTGATGAAGAAATCAGAAAAAGCAGGAAGAAATAAAACAAAATACATACGAAGTAGCCAAATGTAAATGCGTGCATGTGTGTGAGAGTGTAAAGAGAAAAGCCCGAGGGACGGTAGGTGTGTGGGCGGCTGAGAGAGATGAACAAAAGAAGCAGAGAAGAGAGATGAGGAGCAGAGCATTGCCAGTGAGGATTTGATTGGGTGGGTGGGTGGTGGTGCTATAGAGTGGGGGGTGTTGGGTGTTGAAAAAGGATCTTCCCTCAAAGCCTCGCTAAGATATTCCTAGAGTGAGTTAGGGTTTCATTTGGCTTGCAGTCCTACACAGAGTGCTCACATCGTACTGGGAGCTTAAACCATTCAATATTCATACTACTAGACTGATAATAGTCAGGTTTTCTAAATCTGTGTGGTGTGAGTGTGTGTGCTTGAACTCCACAAGGCGACAAAGCGTCATTAGCATGTCAGAGGCATTACATTAGTACCCGGTTCTCTCTGTAACAGCTGCTAGTCTGGGGAATTACTCAAGCACACATGCATGTGTGTGTATGTATGTCGATGTGCTTCTGTGTTTATGTGTGTGTTGCGTTCAGTATAAACAAAGGAAGAAGCGAACAGAAGGTCTCATCAAAAACACCAAAACACCAAAAGTGTTTGTGTGTGTATCGCGCATCATGTGCTCCCTTTGATGGTGAAGAAATCATCATCTTGCTTCAGAGCGTTTACGTGTGCGCGCACCAGTGCATGCACGTGTGGAGTGTGTTTGCGTGGTGTGTTTGCATGTGTATGTGTGTGTGATTACATAAACATAGTGTCAGTGATGAGATGTTCTCTCCATCCATCTGTTCTGCTGGTATTTACATCTTCAGAGGGCTACACTGGAGGAGAGAGAGAAAGAGAAAAAGAGATAAACAGTTGTGTGAAGAGTTTGGACGACAACATTGGTTTCATCTGTCAGTCACCAGAGCAATAACACACTCTCAGGTCACCTGTGGAGCTTGGAGGCTCCTTTTTGATGTGATCTTTTAACATGTCTGAGGGGTTTTCAGTACCTGCAAGATGTGTGAGAATGAAACTGCAGTTTGTCTTCCTGTGGATGTGGCTACGGAGTTTCTGAGTGTGTGCATGTGCCTTTGCGGACGTGGGTGTGTTTTGTGTGTGTCTATGTGAAGGACAGAGAGAGATCTCATTGTTCCATTCCTCCTTATCTACTGTCTCGACGGAGAGCCCATGCTGTTTCCCCCCTCAGCGATGTGACCTGGCTGTGATACCGCACGCCCTCATCTCCACAGATAACAGACCACCCTAAAAATACTCCTCTTTCTACCTCTCCGCTCTTCCCCTCTGTTCTCCTCACCTCTTCTGGCTCAGTGTATCCTCCGGAGTCTCCCTGGCCAGGAGTTTGCTCTGCCAGACTAAAATACCTCTGGGCGCTTCCTAGTGTCACAAAGGTCTTTTAATTCTATATTTTCCCCGCTTTTCGTCTTCCACAACTCATTCTGTTGGAGGCCGTAGATGTTACAGTGTCAGCTTGAACAACAGAAGTGCAACTCAGACTGTTATATCACAAGTTTTCTTATCATTTTCCACAATAATTCCTCATCCCCCCCGCAGCTACTTCAGTCACCCACACTCTTGACACACAGGGCAGATGGGATGTAGGAGGAGACGGTGAGGACAGAATCTGTCGGGCTCACATAATTATACATCAAATAATTTACCATAGCTCCTCAATAAAATATTGAAGAGTGTATTGTTTTCCTTGCCTCACGGGTTTGACAGTTTGGAACAATGCTAATTATGATAAACTAGGCATTTTTTTGAAGATCATACCACAGCCAAGTGCTTTGAAAGCTTTTTCATCTCCGCTGCAGAGACACTCCTCTGTTGTGAAGTGCTTTTAAGGATACTGAGAATGCCCCTTTCTGTAGTTTCGAGGAAGTTCTTGCTAATTTAAAATATTTGTATTCCTGTGGCTCTTTTGCCACATTTGACATTTGGGGTTAGAAAGCTGTCGTTTTTGTTCGTTTTCTTGTGTGCACCCAAGTGTGTATGCATCCTGGCCTTTCTTTTGGCCCAAACCCACGCAAGTGACCAGAGGGGTCCTTGTGTGGGTGGACAACTCAATGGTGACCCCTTCTCTTTAGCCTCACCCTCCCTTCTCTCCCCTACTCTTCCCTCTTTTCTTGCCCTCCATCCACCAGCAGGAGTCCAAAAAGAAGGAGAGGGGCCCTGGAGATAAAAAAAAAAAATCTGCTTCACACCCACCCTTCAGCAAACACACTGGCCAAAATCTTGCAATCTAAGTTTAACAGCAAAGTAAGAAAATGTTAGAACACATTTTTTTATCATGTAATCAAGTATTAGCTTCCATATTAGTGAGAGGCAAACCATGAGAGAAGGTTCTTGTGAAGTGGTGCTTTAACATTTAGTTGATTAATGGATTAATAAGTAAATAGGAAATCAATCAATGACTGTTTTCATAATGGACTAGCTTCAAGTGACTACGTAGAATGTGAAAATCAGTTGCTCTCACTTCCTTTAATTCTACCAAGAGTTATAGCTTCTTTCCGTTCATTGTTTTGCTTTTACTTCCTGCAACTTTATTGTTTTGATTCAGTCAACACCACTATCATCAGCCACGTTTACGGCTATAGCACAAGCAGCTGTCCAACAAACAGTCTAAAGATATTCAATTTTAAAGACATAAAACAGAGAAAAGCAGCAAATCTTCACATTTGAGGGTTAATAACCAGCAAATTTCAGGTGTAATTACTTTATAAATGAGTCAAATTCATTTTCGGAATTATTCTATGCAATAAATCAAATATTCATCTCAGTTCCAAATGATCAATTCTGAATTCAACGATCAGAACACAAAGAGTAAATTGATCAAAATTAGTACAATCATTTGATGTATTTTACCATAACCTCACAGGAAAGTATGCGTGTCTCTGTGTTTGTGTGTCTTTCGTTGAGGAAGACAGGATGATGATAAGAGTCTGTGTTTTACGGAGGATTAGCAGGGATTAGGCTATCAAACTAGATGATTGTCCAGTTTATCACGTTACCTTTGCCTTTATCTGTAGACACAATAGGTCACACATATACATACATATGCACAAACACAGAGAGAGAGAGAGAGAGCGAGAGAGAGAGAGAGAGAGAGAGAGAGAGAGAGAGAGAGAGAGAAGACAGAATGAAACTTAAGTCAGAATGTCACCAACTGCCCCTGATCTATGAAGAACATCGTTTCATGCTGTGTCTGACATTTGTGCTTAACGAGTATTCGTTGTGTGGGATAATGTTTAAGTGACTCCCAAATGTTTTTGTACTGTTAAATTTGCTGCTTCTCGGTTGCTGAATTATTTTGGTCTACAACAGTGCTGAAACCATGCTCTTATTGAAGTACTTTGATAAATAAAAAGCCTGATTTGCATCTTATATATAATTAGCAATCCCTGTCATTGTTATGACAGATATTCAGGTTGATGTGAGACATTTATTTTACATCCCTTTATTGTCTTGCTTGAGCGGACTCTCCCATATCAACAGTGCCCCCTAATGGCTGAGAAGGTAACAACCACCACTATTGGACAGCATTAAAGGAGGCCAAAGTTTGTCTGATGCGCTAAACTGAGATGTGTGGGCTTGACTTTTGAGTGGTTGGACAGCGGAGGCTTCAAGGAGGTTACAAGTTGGGCAACTCATAATGAGAACATAATGAGTCATGATCTCTGAAACTGTCACGACTTGACAAAGCGCAGAGCAGTCACAACTAATTTAGGCTTACTTGTCCAGACAAGGTGATGTCTAGGCTGTAACAGTCACAAACAATAATAACATCTTAACTATATCACCCTAATATAAACATTCAAATCTTCCAAATGTTTTAGCATAGAAAGAAAATATTTAAACTACCAGGGTGTACTTTCCTTATGACAATTATTCCCATATGAAGACATACTGGATATCATCAGCTTTATGTACACAACATAATCTCAAACTGTTCACAAGTATTGCAGAGAATTTCAACAAAATCTAATTTATTTCCTGAACAAATAGGTTAGGTCCTTGTTTAATCAAAGATGCCTTGTCTCTAGGGGAGGACAACTAAATACCACAGAAAGAAATTACAATTTATGCAGTGAGGCTTTGGAGACTGATTCAACCAGCAGCACGCTATGACAGCACGCATCTGTCCTTCTGAAGCATCCTTGAGCAAGTTCCTATCAGCTAAAATGGCCTTAATCTGTTGCAGGCCTTCACACTCTTGATTTGCTTGTGGATAAGGGCAAACAAAAAATAGATTTCTCCTTCAGGGACCAGTTGAGCATCATTCTCAATAGTCTCCAAAGTAAATCATTTTCACAGCTCAGTGTTAGTGTTTATGCATCGCCTGTCAGAATATCTGAATGAAATCACATACTGTAAGTGTAAGTCTCGTAACTAAAAAGTCATGATGACTGTACAATATCTATGAATTCATTCATGAACTCAGGAGCTTACGCAGTGTTTTACAGAGCAGACAGTGTTGATTTTTACAACCAGTAATTTACATTTTGAATGTGTTGTTTCTGAGACAAACTATACGCCACAGAACGTTTACAACTTGAAGATGTTTTTCCTACTGTATCTGGGTCAGCTGAGCTAGATTTGGAGTTGTCAGCTTTCTGCAAACTAAATAGGTCATAGTAACAAGGAGGGGGGTTTGACAAGCCTATCACAGTCCATCATCTCTCACCACAATCTCAATATTGTTGATTATGTAAAACACCCTGACTACAGCTTTAAGCTAAAGGACATTACAGTCATTCTTGTCAACACTATTAAATATCTGAATCAAGATGAGGGCAATAGTTTGTGTAACAAATTCTATTTAAGTGTAATTATGCATGCGCACTGAGATCCAAATGTGCAGTAATATAATGTAGCTTTAGAGAAATCCAAATGAAAAGAAGAATGTGTGACGATTAAAATCTGCTGTGCTGTATATTAAAAAACTTCACAGCACGATTATTAACCCAGAAAGCATAAATATAGATGAAAGCCCTAGGAGATTATTTGAACCTTATTTGTTAGTGCACCAGATTCACAATGATACTCTCATAGGCCCAAAAGCCCATATAATCATAGCTCAGTATTGCATAATAGCACAGTAGAAGCTTAATTTGTAATCAAAGCAATGTGCAATGTCTGCAGCTTTGTCATGATGCACTAGTGGGCTTCCTGTCCTCAATTTCGGCGCCACAGGTTACAAAAAAACACAAGTAGTGGGATACCTATATATACGCACAGAGGTTATGCATTCAGCAAATTCTCTGCTGGTTCTTGTCATTGTCAACATGGTCCTCAGAGGTATGATCACCGGGACGACCGTTCTCCTCTGCCTCGTTCTGGGTCTGCTCAGTCCAGCTCCAGCTGCCCGTAAGTTCATTTCATCACATTTACCTGCTTGTCATTCATAATAATAATAGCTGTGAAGACGACAGCAAATGAGAGCACTTTTGATTTTTGTGACATGTGAAGAAAAGCTTCACTGACCAATCAGTAATGTGTTGTGTGTTACTGTTTGTGTACAGTGGGTTCCTATTCGGGCAGAGGTTGTTGTACGAGATACAACAGGAAACCAGTGCCTTTCCAGCGCATAAAGGGCTACAGAGAACAAACCGTCATTGAAAATTGCCGCATTGAGGCAATCATGTAAGATTCTCCCCTACCAAGACATCACCACTCCAACATGCCTGACCTTTAATATTTGAATATCTCAGTCATTTTATGTTAACCCTTTTGGAAAGGTCCTATGAAGCTAAATTTGTACCGATTGGGTTTAGTCCAAATTATTCAAAAGACACTAGAAAGCATTCTATATCTCCATAAATGATGTTTATAAATATTTGTAATCAAACTGTCCACTCTTTAAGAATGACAATCTTCAAACACACAATTAAATTTATAAGGCTGGGTATCGAACCTTAGTATGTATCGAATACTGAATGTCACCAAGTATTAAAAAGTGTTAAGTTGGCACTGAATACTTAATTCTTACCTAATTAGCTAAAATACCTCATTCTTAGGTTTGCTTACTTATTTTTTTTATGATATATGACTTAATCATATCATTTTAGACTTTCATTTGAAGATCCTGTTGTGTTAAAATAAAATAAAACATATTGTTTTTAATACCCAGATATAGGGATAGGCACCATTAACCAAAAGATTATAGTTATGTTATACACTAATACACAATTTAGTACTTTGTGTGTGTATGTCTGACGATGTGACTCACTATCGCAGTTTCTACACGATCAAGAACCTTGAGATATGTGCCACTCGGAAGGATGAGTGGGTGAGGAAGAATCTGGAATTACTCAGGTATGAGACCCACTTTAAATACCTTCCAATTTAAGTTTAGATGTGAACCTGAACAGGTCATGTTCATGAGTAAAAAACAATTTATTTTACAGTTCAAAACTGAAGAAGATGTCCAAGACAAGCACAGCTGCAGGAGAAGCCATCACGAAGAGACATGGAAACCCTACCATTAAGGATGGAGATGGATCTGTCCTCAATACCACCATGAATACCACTGAAACCTTCGCAAACAGCACTGAACGTTTCTATTAGCAAAAACCAGGCGGTGGATGTAGGGAGTTACAATTTGAATCATATTTTCAAATTTGAATCTACTGACATCCAATGATATAGCAGATGTATTACTTGCTACTTAGGTACCTTCATTGCTTAAAAGGTACACAATGTCAGCCGTACAATATTAACATGATTTATGGGGACCTATAAAAAAAACTCCTGTTATGTGCTTAGCATTTTCAACATGTTTTAGAGAGTGTCTTAAATCACGCTTTTCTGATTCTGCAATTTCCTTCCCTACTGTGAATCTGCTGCTTAGATGTATTAATGTGCAAAAACATGCCAATAGCAATTCACAGACACAAATAAACATGCTTCATAGTACTACTACATTGTTGTGCATATTTATATTTGTCAAACTACATAAATCTGTCTTTCTGAAATGTTTCATGTAACTTGCAGTGCAGCTATGGCTAGCATACTGTTAAAATTAATTTTCAACTGTGGTAAAAGAGCAATTTGTGCTCTAAACTAGAGTTGCAACGATTAGTCGATAAAATGGCAAATAGTGATTTTGTATAGCACCCTCTCTAGTATTCCGACCACTCAAAGTGCTTTTACACTACATGCCACATTTACCCATTCACATGCACATTCATACACTGATGGCAGAAGCTGCAATGCAAGGCACTCATAGGATCTAACCGTCCACTCACTTTCATATACTGAGGGCCAGCCTTCGGGAGCAATTTTTGGTTCGATATTTGAGACTTGAACTAGAGGAGCCAGGAATCAGACCCCTGATCTTATGATAAGTGGATAACCCGCTCTACTTCCTGAGCCACAGCTGCCCCGATCTGTTGGTTGACAGAAAATTAATCAGCTATAAATACTATAACTTGTTTGATAATCCAATAATTATTTTAGTCATTTTTAAGCAGATATGCCAAAATTACTTGCTTTCATCTTATTTTCTTTGTCACTATGATAGTCAACTTTGGGCTTTGGACTGTTGGTTGGACAAAGAAATACATTTGAAGACATCATGCTCAACTCTGGGAACTTATAATGGTATTTTTCACTATTTTGTGACTGGGCAAAATTATTAATTAACAAAATAATTGACAGATTAATCAATAATGAAAATATTTTTGAAAATGGTTATTTGCAACTCTACCTTTAATCTATTTTTGCACTCAACATGTAATAAAAATCAACTTAACATCAATATAAGGTGTATTTTGCAAACACTGGATGAAGGTAGGCCTACAACTTGTGCAAACGCAGTAAACTAGTGCTCTGCATAGTGTTTGTGTTCAGTGGTGTGCCATGTGCCTGCTGTATTTTTTTTTCTCTTTAAAAATGGTGCTTCCATCAGGTGTCTGAGCTGTCCTTCCCTCTAGCTCATCCAAATACATGATATAACAGATGGGGAAGCTGCCTCTTGTGCTATTTCAGATGAGCACCCAATAAGAAAAGATGACTCCCTAAATGACACACTTGTTGCAGTAACTCCATCATTCCACTAGATGGCAGAATTAATCTGTAACATCTGCACCTTAGACACATTCTGGTCATTTGGTAAGCACAATTGCCTTTCTTTCAATTGCCACAATTCCCAATTTTAAACAATAATAACAAGAAGTGAGGATAGTGAACATAGACATTTATTTTCTTTATAGCAAACAACAGAACACTCTCAGCTGTATTAATCTGTACTGCCAATCATGGTTACATTTTATATCCTTGAATTTAAGAATTTAAGAAAATGACATGACAGACAAATAAATACTGCAAGTAATAAATATTAAATATTACAGAATAACATTTGAAAGCGTTTTAAATATCAATATTATATAAGCTCAAGATAATTGTCTGTATATCTTCATGATAGTGAGAAATTCTTTCTATTGGCTTGAGGTTTTAGGGGCAGCCGTAGTGTTGCTCTTTGTTTTGCGGGCCTTCCTGTAAAATACACATAAGAGATTAAGGTTAAAATAATAATTTGTGCTTTTCCTGAGCAATATATCAAAATGTGTGTTAATGTGATATGTTAACTGTTAATACTGAAAACTGACTATATTGACAAATGCCTACTCACTCTAGCTCCTTGATCCTATCAAACACCCAGTCCTGCTTCCAGTGGCTGCAGACTTCCCCCTCTGTGGTCTCAAATCTGTGTGGAGAAGAAGAAATGTTTAGTCAAAAACTCAAATCCATTTTTTATTCTTGCATTTTATATCGTGCAATATTTTTGAGAGGATGGCTCTTACATGACAGCGCGAACACATGGCAGGGCCTTCCTCTGGATCCTGTAGCCAATGATGGTCGCTGTAACAGGTTCCGTACCGACCTTAGTGCAGCACTTGATTAACTTTATGTCTGTTAGATGGGAAACAAACAAGGATTTACCATTATGAGCAGTCTCTTTGATTTGCAGCATAAAATCAGAATTCAACCATTTCAAGCCTGCATAACATTGTACAATTTCTAGCAGTTTAATATGGTGCAGAATCTTTCACAGGTGACCTACCAGGAGCCGCTGTTACCATTGCCAGAACCCCGACAAAGAGAGACAGGCTTGCCAGTCTTCTGACGTACAGCTGCATGGTTAATGCGTGAGATGGTCCAGAGGTTCTTGGAAGAAGCGGAACGTTTGATCTGGCAGATGAAGACGACTGATCTCCTCTGACCAGACCTCCAGATTTTATACCAGAAAAGAGGAACCAGGCACAACTAACAGGATGCATTGTCTCCCAGGGCATTCAGCGTGTGTGTGTGTGTGTGTGTGTGTGTGTGTGTGTGTGTGTGTGTATTAGGGTGGGGGCATGGACGTACTGTAAGTACTGACAATTTCCTTTTTGCTATTTCATCATGACATTGACAGAGCTGACTAAATGATTTACACAAACTTGAGCTTGAATTCATCCATTATAATATGGAAGAAAAGTTTATTCCTGGGTACTAAGAATTGCTTATACCTAAAAAGTATAGGAATCATTCCGTTCAGACTTTGCTTTTGTGACCTGGACTATGAGGTTTTGAAATTAACGTTTTTCCCCATTGGGAAAACGGGCAAATTTACATATGGATCAAAATTAACATGAATTTATATTATCATAGAAAAGTGACCACAAACGATTTAGAAGTAAGTCGTTTTTAAAGATTTACGATTGCACTGCAAATTACGTTTACAAGTCAGCCCCCAAATAGTCTTCCATCATCATATCTGGTGATTCATATGTTGTTCTTTCTGACGAAGTTTTTATCAGTGTAACGGGTAACTGATAATGAAATGAAATACATATAAAAAGTAAAGGAATTAACCTACTAATATACAGGTAAAATATTACATATTTGTACCATGTTTTGTGGTGTTGGACATTTCAAGGCTGTGTAAAGTTAATTCAGACATTTTCTTCACATTAAATAGGTCATAAATGTATTTCTAAAAAGGGTGTAAAAAGTATTTCAAACATTTAGATTTGAATTGTGGAGCCAGGCTTCACAAACTGTTTCAAGATTTCTATGTTCAGGATTTAGTGGGCAGGTCTGAAAATCACCGCTGCGTTACATAACGCGGCGGTGATTGGCATAAACCCGCCGCTGCTGTAGAGGTATAAAAACATTCAGCACACTACTACTACAGTCTACAGTTAGCCAGTTAGCTGAGTTAGCCACCGAGCAAGCCGCCGAGTTAGCCGCTGAGTTAGCAGCAGAAAGCTCTCAGACGTAGCGTCCATGTTTCTGGTAGAAGTGGTGACTTTGATTGACAGGTGACACTTGGTAGGGGGCGGGGTTTCAGCGAACTCGGCAGGCACGCCCACAGCGTTTGGCAGCAGGGAAAGAGGCTGATTTTTACACAACTTTGAAGCATAACTTCATATATTTGGCCATTTTTTTAATCATTCAAATTTGGCAGGGTGGTTAACAACACAATTTTCTGTGGTATGTCAAACTCAGAACATTTAATTTTCCTTTACACAGACTTTAATCACTCGAAAGGTGGGCATGTGAGTGTAAATGTGTCTATTGACGCTTTTCCACTACACAGTTCCAGCACGACTCGACTCGCCTCGACTTGGCTCGGTTCCAGGAACGACCTTTTCCATTACAAAAAGGTACCTACTAAACGTGGACGGGGTCGTCATAGCGCGGCTCCGTGAAACTGGCTGTTACGCTGTTGCCGGCATTTAAAAATGCCGGGTTTGATTCTTGTGTGGGACGGCTCATGACTCTTCCAGCGACAACTGGAACTGTGTAGTGGAAAAGCGCCATATATGTGCTACCCAGCCTATAACTCAATACATACACAATATATTATACATCTCACCATGACCTTGAACAGAATAGAAAGAATGAAAATGAATAGATATACTGGAGGAATGGATGGATTAATTCATATTATATTAACTGTGGTAAATGTTAAGTAATTGGGTAAAAATCCTGCTGATTTCAGCTATTTCATTTATATCATGTGCCGGTCACTCTTCTAAATGTGTCATCTTTCTCTTCATCTATTCCTCCTTTTTCTTTGGTGCTGATAGCCATGGTAAGTAAAGGGGAAAGAAAAGGGGAAGGAAGGAGATCCTCAGGCTTTCCATCACAAACCACATATTTCCGAGAATTCTCCACCCAAATTTGGTCATTTGTCATCTTACGATCCGTCATTTTAGTTGAATTGTTGAACTTGTTTGAGGGGCCTCTTTGCTGCCAGTTATTCACTGTCCCCTGAGACAAGAGTATGTGAAAACAAAGTGAAATTGCTTTGTCTGGCTTTTATTTGCTTTGACTACTTATGAATATATTTTGAATATTATATATTATATATCAGCATTTTAAATAGATATTAAAAGTTACTTGTCTTAAAAGGACCATTGTGTCATCTGTACCCTTTATACACCTCTATTCATAACCAACATGGATTGCAAGTCATTACTGGAATTCATCTAAACCTACACACACACACACACACCTCTGTACAGGACTCAAATGAGAGGGTTAAGCAGAAGGGTAAGACTATAATGGTATGCAGCCTATTTCATCACATAAACTGAACCGGCCAGGTCACAGGGCCACCAATGATCATTTCCCATAAATGTGTAAAAAGGTTGCAATGAAGTTTCCCATTGTATTTTTCTGTTAAAACCGGTTGCTGTGAAACAACTGCATATCCACAGGAATTGAGTCAATTCACAGTAATAGGACACCAAAATAGTCACAACCCTGATTTAATGTCTTTTAGCAATGCATTCAAAAAAAAGGACTTCAAAAAAGCAGAACTTATGATAATGTGTACGGCTTTATATTCTTAGTGCTGAATTTCTCAAGAAGTTCATGAGATGCAACAGCATTTTTCAAGAAGCCTGCCAGGAGTGTTCACTATAATAAATGATTAGGCTTATAAGATCAACTAATAAGAAAATACTACTACTACTAATAATAATGATAATAATAATAATAATAATAATAATAATAATAATAATAATAATAAAGGAAGATTTCCCCATAATGTTTGATTAGTGAACAGGTTTCTCAGACATGCAGGCTGGTGTTTAGTTCACCTGATAACATAGCGACCTAAAACGATCAGTATTAACTAAATTATAAGTGACTTTACATTTATATTATTTTAACAACCTGAAAAAGTGCATTCTTAAATCTGTATTGATAAATAAAAACATATTTACAGTAGACAAGCAGTACCAGCTGATACTGAACTACACAGACATGATTCTGTGTGTTTAGTCAGACATTACAAATGTCTATGGAAAGCAGAAATGATTACTCAAAATGAGGAAGGAAGCATCAACAGTGTGATCGGCTTAACTAAAATGAAGATAAAATTACGAAATGTGGCATACTTTCTGCTTTCTGTGAATGGTGGGTTGAAAAAAGAAAGTTCTCCTTTTTTATAATCTCATTCAGTTTTTCTCTAGTTTATTCCAACAGGTTAGCTTTTTGTCTTCACCATTTCATGAAAATAGGTGTGATTTTGTGAGAACTTCAACAATCCTGGCAGATTTTGTGCCATGATGACCATTATCTTTATGGGCCACAACTTGCTGCTAAGTGACTAATATACTACAAGACTTGATAGAACAATCTTAAAGTGAGTTACTGCGCCACAGACCTCGGCACTCTGCAGCTATATCAGATTATTCCTGAGTCATAATAACGAGTCTGTCATGAATGAGGGACAGGATAGAGTCAATTAAACATAATGGACCCATCTTCAAAAATTCCACATACATTGTTGTTTTAAAAGCGACGGAATGACTGCTCCATCAGAGCTTATTGACTGTAAGATGACTAAAGAGAGATGGTGGCTGCAGGAGTGTTCAATTCCTGATCTTATTTCAGCTCTCATGAGTTCTCAGTAGTGATCATCCACTTTCTGCCCTGCATTAGGATATAAAATAGTCTCATCTTAAATTTCCACAGCTTTGTGTCATCAACCATCCTCATACGACGTAGGAATAGTATTCAATAAGGAATACCTTTAAAACTGAAAGAAATCTAGTTTATATAGATGTAAGTATAATACAAACTACTGCTTTATGAAAATAACAACAAAGGTCACTCTTTTCCCTTGTCAGCAAGTCAACAACTCTGACACACACATTGTAAGTTGTTGACTCACAAACAGAACTGTTAAACAGAAGAAAACACCCTTCTATGTTAAAGGTTTGTTTAGGTTTAGTAACTTATTCTTTGACCCCACCCTCATCCTTACTAGCTTGTGTGTGCTGCAATGACACTATGCTACTTGTGCCTTTCTTCCTGGCAGACAAGAGTCTTTCACATTGCAACAGAAGATACAGTATTTGTCAGGTAAACATATATCTTTTTTTATAATAGGTTACGTTTGAACAAAGGACGTTTGAACAAAGGAAAAAAGTTCTTATAATGAAGGCAGTCTCAAAACCTGTAGCTTCAATCACCCCAGATTCAGTATTGTTTTCATTAAAATAACAAATACAATCTTTTACACGAAATGAAACTTTCCATATGGTCAGTGTCCAGTACATTTAAATATCAAACACCAAAGCATAAGTACATCATTTGTCCATTTCTTTCTGCCACTACCTGGGTAACTGTTGTTTTCTGCAGTTTCAATTCAGTTCAGTGAAATCAGATGTTTTTACCTTAGTTCAATGCTTATTTTAGGAGACATTAACAGTTTTTTACAGCTTACCTGAAAAGAGAACAAATCCATGAGTCCAAGTCCAGTTCATTGTATGGTCCCTCATGTCCCTAGTAGTCAGCTGGCCTCCTGCTTTCCACAGTGGCTCTCAGGCTCCCACAGTATGCCCACAAACACAACCTGCACATAGTCATCACACAGTCATTCTCCATTTTTACATAATTTACAACATCTTGCACTTATATTACAATCTTTTACACATAACAAGTTTTCTCCTCATCTACCCATCTTACAATTTCCAAATTTACTGATATACTACATAGCCTAATAAATGCACCTTTTGTGACAATAAGACAGATACAGTCATGCACTTGGTCTATTGTTGGCTCTCTTCATCTGCATTTTGGAGAGACACAGAGATCACGCGAGAATCCATCTTCTGGGGTTTAAAGTTATGCGCCATGTCCCAAACACTCAGCGTCCTATGAGGATTCTCGCGCGATCTCGCGAATCGAGCAAGCTAAAACGGTGATAGGTAAATGATTCATCCAATCACCTGCCAAGTTTCCGGCTTTTCTACGGTGGCCCTGAAGTGCAAAACACAACAGCAAATCGCAAAACACAACAGCAAATAACAAAACAATAAGAAAACACTATGTAACAAATCATCTTCCGCTCCAGCTCAATTATCTAACTAACACAAAAAATGTTCCTGTGTGGTGAATACATTATTAGACTATGTCTTTGAAGTACTTTGCTAATATGTTTGTTTGTACTTTGTTTATATCTGTTATGTTTATCCCACCAATCCTGATGCAATGTCAACCCTGGCACTTAATATAACTGTTACCTATATGGGGTTATGTAGGCCTACATTTAGTTTACATAATCTCCATACTCTTGGTGTAGTTAGGGTTTCTGTAGGCTACTGTAAAACAGTATAACCTGTCTGAGATTTTTGTGACCTATGTGTGAATTGTATTCACCACATGAGCTCACATGGTAGCATAACTTCCAAATAGCTGAACTGCACATCAGTGTCTCTGCTGCCATGCTTTTCCTCTCGCATGAAAGAACAGGTGACCACAAAACCATGTGGGTGTCCATGGAAAAAAGCAACATAGTTTGGTGTATATACTGTGTATCTTTGTGTGTGCAATATAAAATGTCATACTTCTTTAGGTGGTATATATTTATCTCTCTTCATGCACTGTGGTTGCAGAGATGAGTACATGAGCATAAATGGCACACAGAAACACTCACCTCAAAAACCTGACAGCAGCTTCCGTGTTAGAAAGCGAGACGGATTATATTCTTGTGCTCTGGGTATTAATCTTAACCTTTGCTGCTACATGAAAGACTTTCCCCTTATATGTGAATCTTATTTTAAGATTCACCAAGTTTACCAGGTTCTGCTGAGTCCAACAAGTTGTCAGTGGATCTATTTTTAATGTACCAAGCCTTTAAAAAAATTAAATTAAAAAATAACTGGAGTAGTTGATACGTACCAAGTATCAAAAGCAAATTTTATTGTCTGTTTTGTCATCAACATGATAAAAATAACAAAGATAGCTGGAATGCTGATCTTTGTATAAAAGTGCCGGTAAATGTGCATTAATCCCTTTAGATTGAGTGCATCAAAGTGTTTCACTCAGTGATGTCATCATTTTAACTGACCGTCATGATCAAGATCAAGTCTTTGTTAACCGGGCATTACAGGTACAGGTATTACATGTATTTTCCATATAATGATTTGAATTGTAAATGTGGTACAATGAGCAAAGACCACATCATTCTTTAGTGGAAAAAGTCTTGACACCTTCAGACCACCAGTAATGAGTGGAGGGGCTATGACAGCCCCAATGAGCTGCGGTGGGAGGAAATACTGTATGTACTCTTTTTTCCAGCCGTGTGCGTAAATGTGGGTGCAGCATGCTTGACTTGCAACCAGCATAAATGAAAGAGTTGAGTGTGTTGGTGGCCTTAAACGAGTCTTGCAGCTAGCAGTGCAGACATAACCCATAACCTCATACTTGTTGTAGCCAGAGATCACACAATGACAAGTCTCACTTTTGTCTCACTTTTCCTTTTAACTATCCTGTCTACAGCCTCGGCTCAAGGTAAGACCAATGTGAAGATTTTTACAAATGTGCATTTTGTTCATTTACATCGTATATGATATGATGTATTATTTCATGTTGGATTGTAGTAATGATGATGATGATACTAATGGGGTCTTGTGTCTTTACTCATAGGTGGGATAGCGAGTTGTTGTCGCAAAGTCTCAAAAACTCAAATCCACCGAGAGCAGCTGATGAGTTACTATGTACAACATAAAACATCATGCCCTCTACGTGCAGTGGTGTAAGTATTCAAATATATTCAAGATTGCATTTGTGTGCATAGTCTATTAACAATCTGGGTTCTTTTATTGCCAGATCTAGTACATCTATATGATACAATGTATTTCAGAAGTATCCACAATCAAGTTTTGACTATTTTCTCTTCAGAAATAATTGTAACATGTTATTGAGCGTGTTTTTTGTTACATCTTTTTTTAATAGATTCACTACAATGACCGGCAGGAGAATCTGCTCTGATCCTGAGAGGTTGTGGACAAAGACCAGCACAGCCTTCCTAGACGGGAAGAACTATACTCGCCAACGCGCCTTAAACGGCCACTGACACAATATCCATCTATACACAAAAAGAAAGAACTCCTAAAAATAAAATTAGAAGTTTGAGTATCAATGACTTTGAATGTTTTGATATTGCTAATACCTTACCTCATTCTAGTAAAGCTATATTGGCATCTTTTTTTATATACACGTAATTGTCAATTATGTAATGTTTATTTTCTACTATTTTGGTACTACTATTTGATGAATGTGAATATGTACATAACTTCTTAGTTTCATTTTTACACTGATAATAAGAGAAAATAAAAATTGTCACAATATAATGGCTAAGTTCTGGTGATTGTGAATCACAGGGTGGAGTACAGTCTAAATGCGCGTACTGTGAGAATAGCAACACTATATCAGTATAGTCTGCTGATCTCCTCATGTCTTTCGATTTCATAAAAGACCACAAAACACAGAGACTACTACTACTACGTTTCTGCTGTAACATAGTTGAGTCTATGAACAGTGGCACTCTTAGCAAACTGAAAGCTGGCTGAGGCGAGAATTCAGGGTCGGGACTATTAGTTATGGTCATATTATGCATACTAACAGTGGGTCCGACTTGTTCTTGGGGTCACAAGATAAATCTGAGGAGCACAAGAGAATTAACTAAAGAGAAGAAAAGGAAAAAAGGTGTTAATTTGTTTGACTTTTCTGTAAAAAAAAAAAAAAGAAAAGAAAAAGAAGAAATTCTTGTCAAATACATTAGTTATTCCTCTTCACTCTCCAAAAGTGACTGAGATCAAACAATCTGTAAATCTCACAGTTCAGACATATACAATCCAGTATGTTGAGGGGTCGTACATACTAAAGGTTTCATTTTCAGGGGTCACAACCCCAAACAGTTCAGTCTTTCTATGTATCATAATGTCATGTAATTTTAAAACACAGTCCACCCCACCCTGTACTACAGGAAAGAAGTGAGATTTCCAGGAACAAATCCTGATTGTATATATGTATTGTATGAACACATTTATATAATATTAAATAAAAATTGATCTACATATTATACTAATATACTATACAAAAGGGGTGGACAAGATATCTAGAGCATTGGTGTGAAATACTGTAAACCATAGTTCTTAAATAATAAATATTTATTATAAAAACTATATGAGGAATTTTCTTTTTAATGCCTGAGAATGTTGAATAGGGTATAGAGAAGATACCCTGTACATGTTGGATATTTGAAAGTATATTCGATAAGAATAGATGCTATATCACAATCTCACTAGCTGGTGGTACGAGCTAGTGACATTTTTTTGTGAGAGGCCATTTTTATTTTATTTTTCAAAAGGAAGCAACAATGCATTGCAATTAGACAGTATTCTTACAGCAAGCATAAATAGTATACTCAATGATACATAAATGTGCATGTGACTTGGATACATACATTGATATTTAGCTGCTGATGCTGTTTGTAATTTACTACCTGACCTACAAACCTGTGACCACGTTGCTGCTACTAACCAAAAAGAGCATGCTTGATATGAATAGATGGCCAAATTTGTGACACCCTTAGAGCTGTTCTCTAACCACGCAACCTTTTAATATCATTCTGGTGAAACATACTGTAGTTAAACCCAAGAAATAAAATGGCAACCCCATGCAACACAAACTTTTCTTTCAGCAAGTCATCTTTAAGTTTGTTCTCAAAACCATGGGTGACTCATATATAATGTACTCAATTGAATAATTTTCACCTCCGCTGGCAGCTGCTATGCTCCACCTCCCCTCATTGTGGTAGCATTGCAGTCAGAAATGGTGGGCTTCAGGCTGACCATGTGGAAGATTTCGGGGCTTCCAGTTAACATGTTTCCATCGTTGATGCTAATAGTATAATGTGTGACAAAAAAAGTTATCATGCAAACTGTTATTTACTATGCGTAGGCCGAGAGAGAAAGTACAGCTCTGGGGGAAGTTTGAGGAGCTGAGAGTGGAGAGTGTTTGAGGTCGGTGCAACATTCGCTTGAACCACAGTGTAATGGGTTTTCCCCACCCCTCGGCTAAATTTGTGGCCCACCATTGCTACTTGTATGACCGAGCTGTTAAATGTATGCATACAACTTACAACTAAGCTTTGATTAAATATGAATGAATGTAATGAATGAATATAACATATACACATATATATATATATATATATATATATATATATATATATATATATATATAGAGAGAGAGAGAGAGAGAGAGAGAGAGAGAGAGAGAGAGAGAGAGAGAGAGACAGAAAGAGAGAGACATCGTTTATTCTAAGTGTGATACAAACCTTGGCTTCTGTGCTTTGTACTGTTATGTCAGTTGTGAGATCAAGTCTGTTTGTAATTAGTAGTGTTTGCACCTCTGTGGTCTCTCATCAGCTCTGCCTGGAGGTGTGTAACTGACA
The DNA here is from genome assembly GCF_027409825.1 of Scomber japonicus. Lineage (NCBI taxonomy): Eukaryota > Metazoa > Chordata > Actinopteri > Scombriformes > Scombridae > Scomber > Scomber japonicus. The sequence continues at coordinate 14,635,717 of NC_070589.1, read as the reverse complement.
TTGTGCAAGTGCTTTTCAAGTCTATGTTTTATCATTCACACCTAGCCTAAGTGTGTGTGTGTGTGTGTGTGTGTGTGTGTGTGTGTGTGTATGTCCGTGCGTGTGTGTGTGTGTGTGTAAGTAGCAGTGGTTGGAAGATGACAATTATCTTTCCTTACCCTAGTGGGCCTTATGGGTTAGATTCAGGCTGATGAGTGGAGCCAACAGAAACAATATGAGATTGCATTTTCCTCCAATGGTTTAACCACAAAACACCTCTCTCACTAACTCACTCACTCACACACACATACATGTACACATGACAAGCCTACATACAGGGGTCTAATTAAAAGGGGGTGTCTAGGTTTATCTGTCCAGGATGCCCTCGGTATGTGTCACAGTGTTTCCTCGGATATTGCATCTTTCTTTGAATGGATTTAAATATTTAAAGGCTCTAGAAAGACTGGAGTAGTTGATACTCTTTTGATATTATTATTCATATGTAATGATAATGCAAAACTATTTGTGCATTTGAAAGGTGTCAGTTTCACTTTAAAGTGGCATATTACTACCTTATTCCTATGTACACATCCACATATATCCAATATTAGCTCTCCTTTCAGCTCATATTTAAATTTTGGTGTCCATCAACTCTTGAGGGAAAATACAGCCACTTTAGCTGGTAAATGCTTAACTATGGTCACTAGCTTAAGTTTGTCTTTCTGCTGGAAAGGTCATGGTTTATCAGAGCTGTTCAGCTGAACAGCTGCTAGATGCAGCTGGAAATAGGGTAGCTGAGACTGGTGAAATTGACCCAAAACAAACAAGTTGTGGGCCATGAAACCAAAACAATGAGCTGAAAGACGGTAAAATGTTCCACTGTGCAGAGGAGAACGTCACTAATGTATAAGCGGCACCTTTCATATTGCAGACCTTTTCTGCATTGTTATAAAAAATATTGATAAGTGCACCTTTGAGTATTCTTATACGTCATTGATGTGTTGTTTTGTGTTGATTTGGTCAGTGTTGCATGGCTGCTGAAAGGTACATTTAGTCTAATTTTCTTAGAACACAGGAAATAGTGCTACTGATAGTCCTCTGCTGCATTAGATAACCACAAACATACGCTAACACATAAACATGCTCGATCAAGAGTTCAGGATGTGGTCGCTGTGGCAGCCTAACAGCACCCCAGTTTCAAATAAAAACCAAACACATCCTTGAAGCACAGAGGCAACAATATCACACCTGTTATCTGTCACTATCAGACAATAAACACACAAGAGTACTTTCTACTCTCATATTATTTGTGAATGTCAATATTTTACTATATTGTATCTTTTTTTTCTGGTCAAAAGGTTTCAAATAATTTAGCATTTTGTCTCAATTACTGCATTTTGTTATTAAATTTGGTTATTATTGTATTATTGTAACATATAAATAAAAAATGAAACATACACACGCAAAAAAGAAAAAGTAAAATCTGCATCTTTGGTATGGGTCATATTCATCTGACTGATGACAATAAGCGATGGCAATGATGTGTAATTTTCCATTAGCTGATAGCCATTAGAGTAAGAGCCGAAAGAAAGTGGAAAGAAATATAATGACGCTTTTGACCAGTACAATTCAAGGAAAGAAGGGGGGGGGGGGGGGGGTTCTGTGGTATTTTGTGTGCGTCACAGATGTGCTATGTAGACATAAATGATTCTCTATTTGATCAAGTTAAAAATAAAAATATGTATCTGTGTATGATGAATTTCTAAGTGTGACAAACAATCACGCTTATTACAGCAATCAAGTCTGTTCTCTGCACATCCATCAAAGTCTGGTTTGGATCTGGAACAAAGCTGCACAAAAAGAGGTTGGAACAGACAGACAGGATATCAAAGACTGGTCATCACTGGGGTTGATGTACTCTTGATTGTGGACCCCTTTAAACCCTTAATTTATGTCTTCCCCTTACATAAACAGGTAAACCAGTCATTTGATATTCCAATGTAATTTAAATACAATAAACCAAATGTCCAATATCAAAACACTGTAGTCTTTCTTACAGTGTAAAATATATAGCAATAGGACATAAAGCCATGCATGTATAATTTATTGTACTACAATAAAACTGAATTGATTCCATAGTTCTTAATCTTGCCATGCTCTATTTGCACAGTATAGTTACAACATAACATAACCCTGTATCTAGAGTATAATGTAACTATTTTAGTTGTAGAATCTGTTTGTTTGTTCAGCTGCTGTTGTTGTCTACTTGCGGTACACATGTTCAACAGCTATTCTTGAGTATCTTTTTTTATTATTTCTGTTTAGCTGTATTTAGCTACATATGTTACTGTACATTTGTACCAGTGTGTCAAAAAACATTTAGAGCTACTGTGAACTAGCGTCTGACTATATGTATATGCCAACAACAAACAAATGATCCATTTGTTCACAACACAAACACAAAATTTGTTTTAAAAAATCCTTTATTGGAAAATGACAGTAGAAAGGGTCAAAATAAAAGCTCTTTGATATACATATACATTTTTGACATATATTTAAATATACAGTATAAGATATGTTTGTAATCAACACAACAATATATAAAGGTCTGTTTTCTGGATAAGGTTACTACAGCAGGTTGAGTCCAATGTGAAAGAATAAGATTAGCTGACTGTGGACAGTTTGATTCATCTTGTGATTCTTCAGGGATTCAGGCATTTTCTCTGGCCCTTCCTCCCTCTCCTGTTCCCTTTCCTCATCCCATTCCTGCCTTTTTTCCTCTGCCGTCTCATTGGTGCTTTTGTTGATGAACTTGAAACAGCTGGTGTCATGGTGCCACTTGTTGATCCTTCTTCATTCTGTCCCTTCTCTGCTTCCGTTAATGCCATGGCAACAGCTGGTGTCATGGTGTCACTTGTTGATCCTTCTTCATTCTGTCCCTTCTGTGCTTCCGTTGATGCTATGGCAACAGCTGGTGTCATGGTGTCACTTGTTGATCCTTCTTCATTCTGTCCCTTCTTTGCTTCCGTTGATGCCATGGCAACAGCTGGTGTCATGGTGTCCACTTGTTGTCCCTTCCTTGCCACAGCTTTCATCTCTTCATCCACTTTATTCTTGGCTCTTTTTGCCCAGGGATCTTTAGGGTCAGAGCAAATGTTCTTTCCTCGCGTTGTCTGAAACCTGCAATTGGAATGTTTGCTGTTAATGGCACTGTCATACAGTTTTAACATTGTTTTTAATTAAGAACTGACAAATAGTTTCTTAAAGCAGTAGTTTCACCCAAATTATAACAAAAACACGTTTTCCCACTTACTAGCCACACATTTTTGTTTTGAAGTGTCTAATCTCAATGCACTGATAAACAGTATTCAAAAAAACTGAAATCTGTCTCCAGAAAAGGTCCCTGTCACTTTGAATAATCCATAGATATCGCTGTGAACAGCTTTCTCTAAAGAGATGTTGCTGGTGAATTTTTTTAAATATACAACCCCTGTTGTATTGTGGGGGAGGCAGAAATCTCACCAACAGATACTGTATCTGACCTGGACAAATAAAACCAAAACTGCATGGCTAGATACCACTGTGGAAATGTAGGGGATTTTTATTTTTTTTATTTTTTATTTTTTTGGGGAACCCACCTTTTAAAAATATAATAACTGAAAGTACATCTGGGCATTTGTCTGATATGACTTAATTATGTATAGTGTATAACCACTTACACTATGGCCGAGATGGGACAGACATCATCCTGCTGAATGGTGTAATTCTTAATTAGTACAGGTCGGACTTTGGTTGTGGTCGTCACAATACAGCAGTTTCTCATCGGACCATGGCCTAAACAAGACAGAGAAAGAAAGACAAGTTAAAGTTTTTATACTTTTCACATTACCCCACCAAACACTGAGACTGTATACTTAATCAAACATTCAGTATTTTTTGAAATACTTACTTGTGTGGACAGAAGTCATCCATGTGGCAATGCAGAGAAGAGTGGCTAGCACCACACCGAAACCCATCTTCAAAATTACACCTTGGGTTCGTCAGTCAACAGCTATTTGAGTGTAGAATATCTGAACACAAACCTGTACAGTCTAGATACCTCACAGATAACAATCTCACCACTTGCCTTAGAAATTATTATTAAAGCACTGAGTCAAGCTATACACACAGCAGCCGTAGCGTGTATGTTCAATGCTCCTCTAATTGATGATGTTCTCTCTGTGAAGCTCTGGTTTAGGCTGTTATAAAACAGAAGCCCTTCCGGCCCTCCACCATCTCAGCCCCCAACTCGTCACCAGATGGTGACGAATTGGGGGACGAGTGATGAGTCTGTTGGAGTCTGTGGCTCCACTGTGGGGAGTGGAAACTATGAGTTCACCTTTCACAAGCCAAAGATGACAAACGGACTATTCACCACACTTCTGCCCACAATGCAACAACTAGCACCTCTCAAAACACGTAGAGGTATATGCACACATACACATACACAGAAAACAAAAAAGAAAACAAAAAAAACTAATCAATTTCCTCTCCACTCACACTGAAAGCCACACATTGCTTCTACTTTCAGAGTCAATGGTAGTATTTCAATTTCAGTAGCTGAAAGGTGCATTGACATTTATCATATTTTAGCTAAGTCTTTGGAAACATCTTGCTAGTAATCAGTAAAATAAATTAAAAAAAATAAAACTTTTGTTCCAAGTTAAACTAAATATAACTTTAGACTTTTGACATCTCGCTGACTCTCCTGTTAGGTTGCACTCGAGCTCTAGAGCTCATCCCCACCAGTGAAATGATTTAGTTTTACTGGAGTTGTTGTCCTAAATAGACTTATGTACACTTATATATCCCCTGTGCTGCTAAAATAATCTGGACCATAAAGGTGTACTGGCTAGTTCAATCCTCAGGTTTTACATAGCATTTAACCAACCATAAAGCCAGGTCAACTGACAGTGTAATGGACTCAATTTAAAGCATAAAATTTGAAAAAGGGGAGGATGGATTAAGTGACAGACCCTGTGGTATCTGGGTACATCTCAGCGAGTGCATCAATATACCAGCTCTACAATAGCAGCAAAAATAAACAGCTGATTGGCTGTCCACCTGCAGGCAGGATGGAAGGTAAATGTTAGCATCCTGCCCTTGACTCCATCAGTCAGCAACATCAAATCCCAAGTCACACAAACGCCTGTCCACTCATTAAAATCAGTAAAAGATTGGCTGCTGTATACCTTCACAAAGTACAAAATGCATACAAATATAACACTCTCCAAACATACATACACAAACCCACAAAGGCATGAGGGCGCATATGCAAGCAAGCACACATAATGACTTTCCTGCACTGATGTACTTGGCTCTCGTACACACACGTGTACACATTTCTCCACACCCAATATCCCAACCTCATCATTATCATCCCTGTGGCAACCTATTTGTCAGAAGAGAAATGCCTCGCTGGATTATTCGTTCCTCTCTTATTCATTAGTTGTTGTCCTGGGCAGCAGCCAGGGCTGTTGGTTGGCCGACAGCGTAGCTGATAGGAATTAGTCTCCTGATAAAGCAAGAGAGTGGAACGTAGCGTCGCAGGAAATTACAATCAATACTGACTCTCATATCCTCATCCGATATCGACCACAAATGGGAATGAGAAGCACATTGTCAAGCCCCTATACATGGACACGTGAGCACACACACAATCCGACCTTATCACCATGCATGGACAAGGTGAGAAAAAGAATAAGAAAACCAAACTCCTCTACCTCAAACCACAACTTTCTGCGCATGCTATGCATTCACTCCCACGCATGTATGATTCACACAATGCAAATCGTGGTTGCATCCTCCGTGTGATCTTTTGTGCAAGTTACAGTAGATATGAGGTTTTTTAAACCAGACTGAGGGAGAAACTTCTTGATATTAAACACATCATCATCACCAGAGCAAACACACGTACACCTACAGGCAAAGACACTGTGAGTGTCATGTCACAAATGAGACCAGTAATTAAAGGAATGTTTCATCAGATGGATATATTTGGCTGTGTCTGCTCTTTCTGTTCAATAAAGAATCAGCTCCAGACATATCAAGGTTTAATTTTATCCTTTATCCAGCACCAGGGAATTTTATTCATTCCTTTCAAGATCAAGATATGTAATTGTCTTTTTTCTTTTTTGCAGAATTATCATGATCAAACAGTCTGATTAACTCATTCTCTCTCCTTTCTGTCTGTGTACACACACTGAAAAGTTCATCTCAAGTTAAAAAAAACTGACAGAGAAATTCTTTAAAGGCCAGGAATGCTGTAACAAAGAGCTATGTGTCTGGGTTTGAGTGTGACAGCGATGGTGCCGCAGTGTGACAGGCCCCAACAGCTGCCTGGGGATGGACTGTTGTAAAGACTAGAACACTTCAGGTCATTTTAAGTGTTGGGAAGAGCAAAGATGTTTCTGATAACATACGGTAACAGTGACACCATACACACCGATCAATACACAGACCTTTCTCAGACTGATTGCATGATGCTCTGCTTGGCCCCCATCACCAGCACCCACCAGAGGTCCATCAACCATCAACCATTGATATTCTCTGTTCCAACTGGCAAAGTATGGCCAGTTTGCTTGTGCCTCATTCTTTTTATTTTACCTCACGGCAGACTCTTTTCATTTGATCTCTTCTCTCCTCACCCACACAGACATGTGCATACACACACAAATTGCTTTTGCAAACATATACAAATTACACAAATGTCTATATAAAACCAAGGAGAGGTTGATCCCCAACAAATGAGGTTTCTGACCCATTCCCCAGAGCCTTTATACACTGATATTTCTGCTGAATACCAAGGGATGAATAGAAATCCCACTTGGATTTGAAAAAGTGTCATTTACTTTCCAATTAATATTTCAATTAACTAAGTCTTTCCAATTCATTTCCTGAAGCCGGTGGAGTTGAAATGAAACTGACCTCCTGCCCCGGTATCAATCTCGTTGCTATTGACCCCTGCACACAAAACCTCAATTGTGGATCAACCGTCCATTTAGGGAGAGCGTCAATAATCGACTTAAACCGGGGGCTATATTACCATAGACATTAGCATAGACATTGCTCTGGTGGCTCTGAGGCGATTTGAATGTCTGTGAGAGGGAGTGACCCGCCCCGCGCCTCCGGCTCACGGTCCAGAGGACGCAGGAGCGCGTAAAGTCTAATCAATAAGCGCTTTAATTATAGCGGCGCTCGCCCTGCAGTTCTTCACGGTTGGGAGACGCGCAATGCCACAGCTGATCCAGCACGATCATTTGAGATGGAGTGGGTTTTCACCGCCTCAGTAACTTGTCTCTTTTGGCCAATGCCATTATACACAGCAAATTGTCTACTCCTCTCCTTAGATTTGGTAAAATGGGCCGATTAGTGAGGTGATGGGCACTTTTGGGTTTCTATTTTGTTCCATTACTGTGGATTGAGTTTACACTTTCTTTTGTAAAAGGTGGATGTTTGTTGCAGTTAATTCAATTTATAGTGTATTGAAACTTTAAAGGGTATAATACAGGAAAACATCTTAATATGAGTTTTATATCCCGAATGTTTTCTTATGATATCATCCCAGGCTGGATTACCAAAGGCCACAGATACTGGGGCCTCAAAATCCCACTTTTAACTGCTAGTCAGCTGGTTTTTGGTATTTCATTTTTGTTTGAGAATTTACACAAAGGCATTTTTTCCCTAAATCTTGGCTTGCTGAATGTCCCTGTACAAAAGTTTTAATACATTTGTTGTTGCAGTTTATTTTATACTCACCTGGTGCATATTCCTAAATAAATAGGATTATGTAAATCAAACTGACTCACAGAAAGCTTTAGGCCAGATATTGTTATTCGAGGAACCACTTAGTTTTGGCATCTCTGTGTGTACTAGACCTAATAGAAACTTGATGTTGACCCATAATGCACAAGGAATGGGAGGGATTCAGTAAGGGCCAAACATTAACATTTAACCAGAAGCTACTTAATAAATTAATCTGACCATGATCATGTTTTTCGCTATGAAATTCAGATCTGGAGTAAATCTTAATATATTCTCTACCAAGCTGGCTCCATTTTTTAAATGCTCTCCCTTTCCCAAAGATGAGACACAATATTACGACCTACATCATAGATTGTCATCAATAGGCACTTTATATAGCTGCTCCACTCAAATTGAAAGGGATCTAAAATGTGTATTTGACAGTAGAGTGCTTACTGTCAGAGTCCAAAATGATAGTACACTTAACACTCTACTCCTCTGATCTTCCTACTCTGTATTTTCAGTTTCCTTTGTGAACCTTCAAACCATAGCACTAGATGGCGTACTTTCCATACAGTGTGGGAACAAGGAGCTTGAGCTTGACAGGCTCTGAGAAAGTCATCCAAATTTAGCCCAGTAGTCTACTGTGGCAAAAATACAACTACTGAAACCCCTAGGCTATAGCTGACATTATTCTACTCTTCATGGCAATAGAGTTAGTAGTGAGGTTAAAGAGATAAAATGTCAGCTGGCTTTGAATAATTTAGACTTCCCATTCCAGACACTACAGTACTTAAACATGAGCTACAAGTTTGATATTGTGCTTTAAAAAAGGGCGCCTGTGTCTTTTTGCAGGTAGGTGACAAACACAAGGATTGATGATCATGTCTGCTCATCTGTCATTTGTCTCCCTTTGGTGGCATTTCTAAAGCACATGAGGCTGTGCTTTAGAAACATTATTAGGAGAGGATCAAAGAGCGTGTGTCCTTTTTAGACCACCAGGCTCATTCAAGATGACTCACTGCAGCAAGGTCTCCGAGTCTCTTTATCTCACTTTTTATTATTTGTCTGCTTTGATCATACAGTCCATTCAGTCCATATCTCACCCTCTTGCTTCTTCTTTATGTCTTTTAGCAGGCATGTGCTAGCACTCTGTCTGTCAAGCACATGTCCCTTGATTGCCCCTATTCAACCCCCCACCCCTCAATACACACCAATACCACCACTTTTTGTCTTTCTACCCACGTAGACCCATCCACCCCCTTGAAACTTTCTCTCCTGCTTATCCCTGTTTTCCTACAGCTCTTTTTTCCCCCTGTGACACCCTGCCATTCGCTCCTCCATTGGGTTAAGCAGGGTCATATCAAAGCCTTAATCCTTAAATGTGTGTGGGTTAGTGTGTGTGTGTCTGTGTGCATGAGAAAACATGTCCTCCTGTTTGAGCTAGATTATTCTAAGTTCCTGACCCCTGGGTGGTGAGTGGGGCCCATGTTTGGAAACACGGGCACTTGTCTTTGTCTCCCGAGCCCAGCGGGAGAGCTCGCCCAGGGGCCTCTCTTGTCAGGCGAGTCCATGGACGCACTAGGCCTGTTCTGGGGCTTGCAGGTCTGATCCTCACCACCATCTCAATATTAATATGCTGTGAATGAGCTGACAGCTGGTTGGGCAGGCAAACACTCCCTAGTCACACACACTCAAACACACAGGATGAGTTTGGCTTGCAAGCAAAAACATTGATCCTGAGTCCCCTCACAGTGAGTCAATCTGGCCCCAATAGCCATTCAAGTGTATCTGCTTGATCTGATGTTTCCCGATAAGAGAGATTCCTCCAAGGGTGTGTGTACACGCACGCGTCTGTGTGTGAGAGAGATATTGATTGTTGAATGACATGGCACTATAGATCCAAAGCAGCTGCTAAGAGTTTAAATGAGGCCTATAGCATATCATTAAATCTCTGGGATAATGTCAAAGGAGACTCTGGTGAAGTGTATTCCTTTCTCTTCCTCAAGACAAAATTAAAACTGTGTGTTCATTGACTTGCAGAATGCATTCTCACCTGGCTGCTGACTCTATACTGTAAATGCATCCATACAAAGGTTAGAGGTTGATAGGTCAGAGGTAAGGGAGCCAAGTCCTAATTGAAGACTATCAGATCAATCACCCTCTATCTGATTAAGGTACAGTTGCCTCCATGTTATAGGTGCAGAAGCTCAATTAATTCTGATCTCCACAATCAGTTTCGCTCCTGCATGAGAAGAAGTCAAACTTTTGTCCTCTGTAGCTTTCGAGGGAGCTTTGTTAAATCAGAGAAAATAACCCCTGGTGAAGATAGACTGACAAAGAGATGCAATTAGTTGTTTTCTGGGAAATTGTGTAGAATTTTTGGAAAGTTAGGCTATATCTAATATCTATTTATGTGTCTTTTATGAGGTCTTCAACAGTAATTAATTGCAGAAGTTCAACTTGTGGAATGCTTATTTGGAAGCACTTTTTAATTTTAGACAAGTGACATAAATTCAGTTTAGGATTATTATGATTATAATATCATAATATGATATTATAATCATTGCCATATTTATCACAGTTCAGTCAGCCAACTTATGTGGAGTAGATTATTATTTAAATGTAGAATATGTACAGCATTAGTGTTTGGCGTCTAGGCTTTGACCTCATCGCTCCCCACAACAAAACACTGATCTCACACAGTGGGGAGTGTGAAGTGACACTACTAACCTCCCCCCAAACCCAGGGAGATGGACTCAGAGCTTACAGGTTGATGCTAGGGCGGAGGTGGGACTTTTGAAACGCTATATGAACGTGTGAGCATGTGAGCGATGTAGCAGAAGACATGCAACAAAGTGTCAGCGGAGCACTGACGGCTTCAATACGCCACCATGATTTTAAGAGTGTGCTAAAGTGAGGGGAGTATGGCGTAAGTTGGGCTGCATCATTTCATTTATGAACCCTGTCATCTTTATTTAAGCATGATATGTTAGAGTAGTTGTTAAGCCTGCCTTATGACAAAAAACAGGCTTAACACAACCTCCCATTTCTACACATTTCCTGCAGGTTCATTAAGACAAAGAGTCTACAGCCACTCCAGCTGTATAGCTAATGCAAGGCTGATGAAAGATGTTATTAGCTTTGCAGGTAATAAACCAAAGTATAGTTGACCACATTCAAATTTTGACCTGATGATGGTACAAAATGAAAAGTTAGGTGTCACCAACATAATTACAATTTATTCCAAAGGGGATATGAATGTATATCATATTTTTAACAATTCATCCAATAGTTGTTGAAACATCTCACACAAGAACAAAAATTCTCAAAATCTTCATCAGTCGTGTGATACTGAAATCCCTAGAGCTATGTGTATTTAGTTAGGAACCTCATTGATGACATGGCAACTTAAGTGTGAGTGTGAATATATTTGCCTTGTGACAGAGTTATGATGTGTCCATTCATTGTGTGCGCTACCTCTTATGATGGGAATTACTCAGCAGTGCTAGAACCAGGAATATTGCAAACATGACCATCCTGGATAGGTTATTTTTATACAAATGTAGTGGGGGGTTTTTTTTTAATAAATGGTGTCAGCGATTATTCCACATAAGCATTTCTAGAAGCCCTTTGAAACAATGTCTAAGATTGCATTTTCACTGGGTGGTCTAGATGGTAGCTCTTAACTAATACAGCCTGTCAGCAGTGAAAAGCATCACTCCTCCACTTCACACAACTCTGTCTGACTTTTGTAATTCCAGAGCAAACATTGAAGACCACCATAATGCTACCATCACTGAGGGGTAAGTTATTGTGCTTCTGTTTCCACTTACTTCGACCATACTGAGAACATCTTATACTTGTTTATACAGAGGATCTTGTGCACTCACGCACACTTTTAGATGGCGGCATGCTGTGGTTATGAGCGGCGTTACCACAGGTAATACGATCACAGTGCAGACAGAATGATGTGTTTATATCATCAAGGGTGAGACAGGATGGAGAGCGGATGAGAGAGGAGCAAAAGGCAGGCCAAACAAGAGGTGAGAGGGTGTGAAAGGAACAGAGGAATGCATACAGTGGAGGGAGGGATAATGACAAAGAATGAAAATGGATGATAAACGATGAGAAAGAGAGGAGAGGACAGAGGAGAGAAGGGAGTCTGCCTGTCAATCAGATTATGTACCAATCATTTGACAGAGAATTGCTTTGACCTGAAACCTGGCGGATCACATTCTCCCCTACACACATACACACATTCACAGATGCACTCAGCATCATTTTCACACAGTTGCATGGAGATAAATGTGTCTCGCTCGCATCCAGTCTGGTGTTAAGTGCACGTATTAGGGCGTATCAGCATTCATGTATGTGCTCCGTGTGTGTGTATGTGTGTGTCTGAGTGTAAGTAAGTGAATGAGTAATGAGTGAGTGATGGATGGATGATAATGCACATTTACCCTCTCTCACGAGGGCTCGAAGCGCTTAAATGTCTAGCGCCGCTCACACAAACAAGCTCTCACACACACACTCACACACAAAATTGTGTTTGATAAGGCAGCTTCTCTCTTATTCATTGTACACCATGCATAAATCTCTTCCCTGCTCCCTTTCCTTTTTGATGTTTACCTTTCCCTACCTTTATCTCCCTCTATATCCCTTATCTAGGACCTTTGGTTTTCTCTCTCTGCCTCTCTCACCCATGCTGTCTGTCTCTTAGTAATGGAGCTAATTTGTTTAGCGCACAAAGAGTGTCTGTCCATTAGTGCAGGCCTGTCCGTGCCAGGAGAGATGGTGACAAATCACACCAGCATGTGTATCTGCTCCAGCATACATAATTGTGTTTGTGTGTGTGTGAAAGAAAGGTGAAAGAAGAATCCACACTTCCTTAGAAAGAGTCTATTTACAGTTAACCAGTATTTTAAAATTTAGCAATTAATCAACTGTGACCCAATGTGACTGCATGTTATTTTGCAGCCTTCGAACAGTTTGAGGTAATTGTTTTGGTTTTCCAGACTCAAACAGATATTTGCCAATAGACAGAGCTCGTCCACACCTCCAGTTCACATTATTGAATTAAGCTGGTACAGCTGGAAATTCAGCAGCCTGTGTACCTGTAAATACAATTATTTTCTGTAGCCTGCTACTCTTGCTACTTGCTGCCCTTCAGTGGACAAAAGTGCACTTACAGTAATGCAGCTTTAATGATTTAGAGACACCATGGAGATAAGTTTAGTTACTCTTCACTTGTGGAAACTATTTGCCAGTCATTATGTCATAAACCTGCTTCCTACTTTTAGACCATATACTGTCTGTGGGTGTTTTCAAACCTATATTTAGTTTGCTTTAGTCCAGTTCCATGGGTGAGTTGGTAAACTTGTGTTTTCCCCCCTTGGTTCTGTTTCTTTCCACACGCAAAAAAAATTAAAGTAAACTTTCAGCTGATCAGATTTGTCTGGGGCAGGAGGGATCAAACATATAACAGGTAAATGGTCCTATCTGTCAAAATATCAGTCTAGATAATGTACTATGATGCTAGTCCAGGTTGGACCTCAGTTGTGTCTCTGATGAGTGAAATGTTGATTTCACTCATCTGCACCCCAGTATACAAAGCACACCCAGCCATGGGAGCCATTTAGCTAAACCTTGCAGAGTACATTTTGTTGTTTGGGTCAGATTGCAGTAAGGTCACGTTCCTAACACAATCATAGCACTGTGGATTTTGTTTGTGGCCGGTCTGAGATCATTTCCTCTAAAGGGTGTTGGTGCGGTTAATTTCGTAATTCTTGTGTTCAAATCTTACTTACCTCATCCTTTTTCGGTCATAGGTGTTACTTCTATTACTGTTCTATTCTATTCTGTTACTTTTATTTTTTTCACTTTGTATTATTTTGTGTCATTATGATTTAATCAATATGACTAATCTTGACCTAGATTTACTATATTACTAATACTAATTACCTGTGCATCCTCTGAGTGTTATGAATTTTATGTATTTAAATCTATGAGCAATCTGTGCATCTTCAAGTTTTTAGCTGACAATTATAATCTACATTTTTGAGAAATATGATTTGAGAGCTCCAAATATTTTGAAATATGTGTTTAAATTATCTTATTCAATTATCTTTTCAAGTATCCCAGTGACATGAGCCAGCATGAACAATATCAGGACTATAAAACTGCAGCAGCTACATGGAATTCAGCGATCATTCATTTTATTGTTTACACCTGTGCTTTTCTGACTGAGATGTCAAAATGTCTTCTGCAAAAAGGTCTATATTTTCAATCTAAAAAGTTATGCTATGTTATGTTCACATTATGTTATATTCACAATCAACTTAAATTTCTGTCCCTATGTTCCTGTGTAGTATATTGAAATATATTATCATTAATATTATTATCACTATCATTACTGTCTATATCACCATTATTATTTTTACTATTATTATCTAGTCGTAGTATAATATCTTCATCATCATAATTACCACCGTTATCGTCATCATTATCATTACCATCATTATCATCATCACCACACTGCCACCATTGTCACCATCATCATAAATATTATCACCATCACCATTAACTCAAAGTAATATAAATAATAGTACACAAAGTACCAAATCCAATGTCATCCACTCATTTTTGAAAGCCCCACATCTCATACACCAACCAAATCACTTATAATACACATACATATAATATATATACATATATAATAATACCATCTTAATTCCTATACCTACTGAAGATCATTTCTTTGTACCTCTTTTTAAAAAACATAATGCTTTGACATTCCCTCAGTTTCACATTTAGACTGTTCCATAGCCTCACATCAAAAACAGAAACACAAAAGTTCCTCCTCATCGTATGCACGGTAACAGGTTTGAAATAAGTATGACCTCTTAGATTGTAGCCCTCCTCAGATCATCTTGTAGTTGATATTAATCATCACCCGAACAAAAAATATTAGTGTCATCCGCAAAAAGAACAAGCTTCAATACCTTTCATATTTGACATATGTCATTTATGTAAAGGATAAAACATTTTTGTCCCAATACTGACCCCTGTGGGACCCCGCAGGTAATGTCCAAACATTTAGAGCAACTGTCACCTAACCTCACAAACTGCTGTCTGTTACTTAGATAACTTTGAATCCAATCCAAGGCTACCCTCCTAATCCCATAACGTTCCAATTTATTTAATATGGTCCAGGGTGTCAAATGCCTTTTTTAGGTCAATGAACAGCCCCACTGCAAACTGTTTTCGTTCTATTGAGTTCATAATGTTTTCTATTGAGTCTATTAATGCAGAGATGTTGTGCTATTTGTGCTAAAACCATACTGACTGTCAGTGAGTATGTTGTGTTTAAGGATGAATTCGTCTAGCCGAAGACTAGCTGAAGACTTTTTCAAGAATTTTTGGGAATTGTGGTAATAATGAAACAGGACGTATGACTTTGGCTGTTTTCATTTTGTTAGGAAATGAACCAGTTTAGAATGACAAGTTACAGATGTTCGTTAGTGGTTTGGAGATCCCTTCAATTACCCTTTTGATTGTGTTCATATCAATGTCATTGCAATCAGTGGATTTTTTTATTCTTAAAATTCTTTACAATATCAAGAACTTCTCCTTCATTCACAGCTTTGAGGAACATTGAGTGGGGATTCCTCTCCACCAACTTATCAAAGTTTGTTCTAGTATAATACCTGATCCATGTGATTTTTTTCCTCAGCAGCTATCATACATTTCTGCCCATGTCCTGCATAGTTTTCCAAAACTATGTAGGACATTAAGTGTAGTGGCACTCCGTTCTCACCAACCGTTGAAGTCAGTCAACCAACACTCCCTTGCCACGCGAACAATGAGACAACGAGGAGACAACTTTCCTTTGGTTTTCACAATGTTTACTTGAAAACTTAAAAGTAAATTACAATGTCTGCTGCACGGTCAAAAGACTGTGTTGCTTCCACCATTATCTGACTCCAAACTGAAAACTGTTATATCCAGTCACAGGTACAACTGCACAGTGACATCATAGCAAAACATTTAAAGACACAGAGCATTTTTATCATGTACACATTACTAAATTATATTTAAACTAAGATATTTTAAATCTTTTATGAATTATAATTACACTATCATTACCAATTTTAACTGTTTTTAACTAAATTATTACCATTAAATTATTAACTTATTGGCCCTTACATTAAGGATTAACTGTCTCTGAGGCATCAGTCACTCAGATCCTTGATGACAACAGTTTTGTGTGGTCCATATGTATGACTCAGAAGCCTAAATCCTTATTCATATTCTCTTTGATCTCCAGCAGCCTATCGATATAAAGCACTAAGCAAGCAGGAAATGACTGCGCTCTGAATTGGGCATCTCTCTCTACTCTCTCTGCCAACAGACTGTCACTATTTGGGCAAACTTTAGTTCATTATGATGACTCCATCCTTCTTTATCCGTCCATTCCTCTTCTCTTTCACCGCTTTTGATATGATGTGACATTGGCCATAGCAAACAACTTAAATGTCACGACTTGCTCCCATTTGTTTTGCTTAGATTCAAGATAACTTTATGAGGGACATGAAAGATAGATTTTTAGTATTTTCTCATTTATGGAAAATTATTCAGCAAATGAGCTTACTTTGTTTCCCAGATGTTATTTAAATTGTTGCTCACCTCACCTCCCGTGGTGAATCTGCATTTTTTTCTCATCATCGGCTAATAGGTCAGCTCCAGAGGGAATGTGATACAGGAAGGCAAGGTCAGTTTTTATTGATTGTTAAATCATTCCTCTGTTTTAGAAGGACACAATTGATACACTGACTGCTCTTCCCCAGCAGACTTACGGTAAATATCCTTCGTCTGGGCTAAGCTATAAGCCAGACAACATTCACTTTCCAACGAGTCAGCAGTTAGATCGTGTGTGTACGTGTGTCTTCAGCATTTTGGTCTCTAGCAACCAGAGAAAATCAGGTACACAAACACAGCTCCGATGAGAAGACACTTGGAACAGTGTGAATATCTTTTTTTCTCAGCCCTTCTATCTGTCTGTCTGTCTGTCTGTTTGTGTTTGCCTCTCTGTCTGCATAGCTGGCGTCAGTCTCAAGGAGATCCTCCTTCTCTTTCCCGCTTTCTTAAAAGCTGGCAGAGATGGGCAAATTTTCCTCCCTGAATAGCTGTTTTTATCTCTTTCTCCCTCCCTCTGTCCTTCTGTCTCTTCCTCCCTCTATTTATCTGGCTGAATGGCTGTCTGGACTGAGCTAAAGGTTTTTTGAGGCTCTAAAAACCTGATGTTTGAGATGTTTTGTGCACACTTTATATGAACTTGGAAACTTAAGATTTGAACAATAAATATTTTAACCTCATTCCTGCTGGTGTTAGGTATTATGATATCCTGCACCACCAAATGAACAAGTAAGCTTGGGATATTAAAGTAAATGTCTAGGTCTAGGGAGATTGGGTGTGTTTTTGCAGATGGGGGCCTAGGAGACTACAAGGTGGGGGATGTTGAAGGGCCTATCAGCCTGCGTATGCATCCGAGACAGGGAGACAGGCGGGGGCAGGGAGGGCTTTGTGCACCAGCCCTTTCCCACACTCCCTTTCACCTTTTGTTGTATAGCAGCACCAGGGCTCTCTGACATGACGAATCGCTCTGCCTGCTTAACTGAGATGGTGGCAGTAGGAAAGTAAGAGTGGAGTGAAGTGGAGTGATGTGTGTGTATATTTGTGTGTGTACAGTCTTGTCTTTTAATCTTTGTTCCTGAAAATGTCTCTGCTTCCCATTCTGTCCTACAATTCTCTGCTCGTCTGTCACCAGTCGGGAGCAGAGGACTCAAGGTCTCAAAGCTTTGAGCTCTAGATGGATGGATTCCACAGTGGATGAGCCAGACACAGGCACACACACATGCACGCACACACACATACACACACATGCCTCTGCCCAAATGCCAGCATCAAGCTGTTGCCCATAAAGCGTTCAGGCTGTCACAATAGAGACATTACCACATGAGTGAGTGGCTTTGAATAGGCTAAGGGTGTGTGTGTATATAGAGAGTGGTGGCTACAGGGGGGAGTTCCTGGCAAGGCAGACGACCCTGTCATCACCTCTGGCCCTTGTCAAACAAGCAATCGCCACCAATAGCACATGCATGCAACTCACACACTTGCACACACTCCTGCTGTGCTGCCTGTTGCGATGATCCAAGTTCTATTTCTACTTTGTAACTGTCCTTTATTTTCTTTGACAGGAACTTTACAGTATGTGTGAGTGTGTATTTAGAATGAAAAGAAGAGGGTGGCTGATTAGCTGACCAAGACAGAGAAAGTGAATGGCTGACCCAGCCAGGCCACGCAGGGTGAGGGGTGAGAGTCTTGAGGTCGAAAGAGGAGGGACATTGAATGAAAGAAGAAATCTTCTCAAAATCAGTGAAGGACAAGGAAGAGATCAGTACTTCCTTCTGGAAATAAAACATGCCGACTTTACTCAAGAGGGTCAAATACAGCAAGAAAGGCCACAAGGAAACACATGACATATTTAAAATGTTTGTTCTAGGCTACTGTCGCTCAGCACTGTCAGGGAATTGTCACTGAATGTGTCTGCGTGTAGCCTTGAAATGTCATTATGCAAAAGCGCTCCTTTTACACTGGCGAGATCACTCTTCCACAAGGCATGCAGGGGTGTGTGTGCATGTCTCTGTGCATGCAAGTGTGCGCAGTAGAGAGAGTGACAAGGGTTTAAGGGGCCGTGTCACGCTGTCACTGCTGGAATGCATGACAGCAATGTTTTGTCCCCGTACGGATGAATGCAGAGTCATGGCAGCAGAAGAAGAAGAAGAAGAAGAAGAAGAAGAAGAAGAAGAAGAAGAAGAAGAAGAAGAAGAAAGAAAGAAAAAGGATGATAAGAAAAAAAGGAATAGTAACCCCCCCCACGCACACACACACACACACACACACTCACACACACACACACTCAATGAGGAAATTAGGTCACCCAAGTAAAGCCATTGTAAGGAACAAATCATCATCATAATTGGACCCTTAACAAATCTGTGGAGGTGGCTGCTTCACACACACACACACACACACACACACACAATCACACGCACACACACACACACACACACACACACACACACACACACACACACACACACCCACACATACACAGAAATACAAGAGCTGACACACACTTCTGTAGCTGCACACATGGCCGCAAGCGGGTAAAACAGAATTTCAGCATAAATCAGGGTACATTTGACAGTTTTATAGCTCTTTCAGGAGCCTCATTTGGGACAGAAGTGTGATAGAAGAACGTTACTCGTGGTAAATATAATTGTGGTCATGATCCTTCCATAAATCATGGTGTGGTCACAACGCATTTGCCTGCTGCCTCTGGGGAGAAAAATCCCAGTGCATCAGGTGACCTATGGGATCTTTTTACCCCATTCTTTCAGCTGGGTTGGACATTCACAGTGAGAAAAATACCAAATTAGATGCATAAATAAGTCCTAATTTCACTAAATGCATATCTAAAACCAAACAGCAAAATATATAAAATTAGAGTTAGAATTAATGATTTGATCTTCGCAGGAATAAAATCAAAAAAGTGAAAATTAAAGGACTCAAGGTTAGAAGGGAATCATACACTGTTAGCAAATTCAATTCAAATCACACATCCTATGTCTCCATAAACTGTTGCTGGTGTAATTATATTGTGTTGACTTCGACCTGCAGGTGATTAAACTGGTCAAAACAGACAGTGAGAATCTGACAGTGAATGGATAAAATGTATAACATCCTGTATAGGGAAACAAAGACACACAGATGAGCAGTTAGGCGAGAGAAGTAACATCCTGCTAAACGTCGTCTCCTCCCATCAGGGGCAGGGGTTTCGCCACATGAGCTCTGTCAGTGTTAAAGAAGTGGAAGATTGAAAGGTTGACCTCGCTCACTCACAGCTCCTCCTTGCACATTTCATATGACAGGCTGCACACATTATTTATTCATGTTTAAAGACAGTCTGCCGGAGACATACCAACAGCCAACAAACGCACAAACACACATACACACACACACACACACACACACACACACACACACACACACACACACACACACACACACACACATTCCTGACATCCATACTACAGTCAAATAGATGTAACATAGGCTGAATAAATCTCCATAAAGTGTTTGATTGGAATCGCATGCATGCCGGTGTTGTCAACTGCTGGTAGCATCCACAGGAACCATATCAACAACTGGGCAAACATAGAAAGAGGCCTGCTGGAACTGACACTAATCCAGTAATAGCCATGTGCCCATGTTGCTTATCAAAATAATTGACAGTATTTTATACAGTGAGATAGAAGTGTTTATCCTGGTGATACCCACACTGTCTGTTGTGAATCCCAACAAATCTGGATCAGTAATGAGATGGCTGGCTTTGTGGTTTGTACATGGTGGCGGGTAAACAATAGACAGTTCCCATTGTGGAATAACTATCTCACCTAAATATTCTAATGCAAATGAAGTCGGCAAAAAGATAACACTTATGGTTCATATTGATTGTTTTAGTTGGGATCATGATTCATTTGTCTTTAATGTTCAGTGGTTGCACCCTTTTGGAACTGGGTCACTGCTCCTGAAAAGTAGATGGGATAAACATCTGTCACTTTTTCATCTCAAATAAGTTGATGGCTGAGCAAAATAGTACATATAAATCATTTTTGCTATACCCTTTTCCCCTTTCCCTCTCCCTTGAGTTAAAATGTGCTAATATTGTTTGAAATGTTGGTTAAAACCCATAATTCCCATAAGATGGTTTTGTTGTGACATGTACAGCCTATTATAGTCGAATTTGTGTTGTGTAAGGCTTTCAGCCTAGGATAGCTTTGGAAGAAATAACTAAATATTGATGTTGATGTCCCTGAAGCACTGACAATTAAATAGAGTTGGTGTTAACATTTAAACATGTCCTCATACTGAAACGACAGAACTGATCTATTTCCAATAACTCCCAAAGTGACATATATGAGCCCTCCATTGGACGGATAGGGACCAGAAGAATGACTCATAGAATATGCTGCTTCCAAAAACCCTTACAAATCACTGTTAACAAATGAAATATTGATCGTTAATAATGCTGTGGTTAAGGTCTGGTTAGGATTAGGAACAAAAACCACATGGTTAGGGTCAGGAAAAGAGCAGCGTTTGAGTTCAAATGAAACATGGTTAAATGTTATGTTGTCATCATGGCAACAGTAAATATCAAGTTACTGTTAAGAAAATAAAGCTCAGGTCCTGTTTGTAATTATTTTTAGAAGATTTTTTTTACCTTCTAGGTCTGAGGTTGGTGGTTGCCTCCGGTCACAGAAGTGGTTGGTGCCCTGGGAGTTCACTCACCTTTTTTAGTCCATGATTTTTTGTTTGTTTGTAGATTTTTATGTTTTGAATTCCCAGTCCCTCATACTGTGGTTGGTGGAAGCTCTATCAGACCTCTTTTTGTGTTTTGTCGATTGATAGATTTTTAATTGGTTTTAATAAAAGCCCATGACTTGAACCACACTGACTCTGGTTTTGTCATTGAAGGCCCTGCATTTTAACTAGGAAGAGGAATGGAGAAACATAAGAGAAACTGGAAGAAAACAAAAAATAAAAAATGCCCTGCCAAAGGTAGCAAATTCACAAGAAAAGGCTGTATTGCCTGAATCAAGGCATATATTCACCTGAATGGATGTCCTATAAAAAGAAAAGTCAAAGTCACCAGGTTTTCCATTACATTTTATGTTTTAAGTTTATTTAAAGATCAAAACATTTTTTATATTTTGACAACTTTTGAAATGTGCTGTTTATTGGAGCTGCAAATATTAGCTGATTAATCAATTAGTTGCTGAATGTTACATTAATCTGTAATTATTTTGATAATCAATTAATCATTTGGAGATATTCTTAAAGACAAAAATGTTAAAATTCACTGATTCCAGCTTCTCAAATAATGTAAATATTTTCTTGTTGCTTTAGTCCTCTTTGGCAGTAAATTAAATATCTTTGGGTTGTGGACTGTTGGTCTGTACAAAATTTGAGGATGTCACTTTGGGTTTGGAAAACAGTGATTGACATTTTCCACCATTATCTGACATTTTATAAACCAAACTACTAATCGTTTAACTGAGAAAATATTGTTAAAATATTGTTACAATGTTACTTGCAGCCCTGATGTTTATGTGTAACCACTTTGTTTAAACTCTTCTTTCAGCCCATCATGACCATTTTTTTGGGTCTATGTCACATTTCAGTCATGAATCTGGCCTTTTTCTAAAAAAAAATATATGTAAAGGCCAATTTAAGAAAGGTCAAGTGTAGGTCACTGACCCATTTGATAAGTGTCTCTCCTCTACAGATTTGTTTTAGAAAAAATAAAGAAATTATGTCATTGTTACACTGGGTTCATGTTGCAGAAAGCATTAATGTGATGGTAGTACTCCTGACATCGCTGTGAAGATTGTAGTTTTCACTGAACTTCCTTTTTTATATTTTGGTGTGTAACTTCAGATTATTTGTGCGTCTTTGTTATAGTATTATATAATGTAATAACTAAACAAGCCAGCTCGAGGATAGTGTCTGGTTACCATGGAGATAACTAAAAGCACTATAGTATTAAAAGGTCACTGTGACTCTTTAGTTTCTGTTGAGTGACAGCAAAAGTGACAACCTACCATAATACAGCCTTAACATGGTATTTACTGCTGCCATGAAGACGACATAAAACCACGTTTCATTTAACCCAAGCCATGGTTTTCTTAACCCTAAACAATCGGGTTTTGTGCATAAACATGACCAGATTTTTGGCAACAGCGTTGTCACACCATTAAAAAAATTAATTATAATTATTATGATTATTTATTTATTTATTTATTGTTACCATTAGACCTGCATCGTTCTGGATTGGTCGTTTCATTATGGAGATATGCTGAATATTTTGTTCAGAAGAGCAGGGGAACGAAAAGTTGGTTTGATTTGAGATGGAAGCTAAAATCTCTCTTATATGCTCTTTTTAAAAAGATTTTTTTTTTTTTAAAGACTCAATATCAGCCTTAATTAGTTCATATTTATGTTTTTTACAGTGCAGTCCGGTGTCCAAAGACTTCCAAACCACCCCAAAGCCGGGCGGCTGATTGACAGGATTTGGCTGGCTGTGGACCCTCCTTCCCAGCGTCTCCTCCTCTCTCTCTCCTCCTGTCTTCGCTCCAGTTCTGCACTGCTCTACTCTCTCGCGCTCTCCTCAATCGCAGGGCTGCGCTCACCGACTCGACACCGCCAACAGGGATGCAGCGAGGGCGCAGCGCAGCCTGAAAATGGCACCACCACGCGTCCTGTGGATCTATCCATCCTTTTCCGTCCTGTACTCCCTGCTTCTTTTTCACGCGTTGTCGCCGTGCCGAGCCTTAAGGAATTACCCGGAGAATGAAGGTGGGTGTCCTGGTGGGTTATGTGTTGCCTAGTTGGTTGCGCGCCGTGGTGACGGATAGGAGAGCCCCATCCCGTGGTTCCACTTGCCGGGGAAGGAGCGGCGGAGACTGCCGTTAAGTGCTCGGCTCGGTTATGAATCATGCATAAAGAAAAGCGGGGAAAGGGAGAGAGGGGAAGGGAAAAAACTGTACGTCACGTTTTTCTTTTCCGAGCATATTGACATTAAATTTGTATGACATATACACACAGGCAACCCTGCCATGCTGAAGATAGAGTAGGGTGATGTAGACATTTCACTTAAAGCTCCTTCACATTTTTCTTTTCGTTTACTATTTTTTCTATCAGCGAAAAGGCCTAACTTATAACGATTATACCAAAACAACACTGACATCTGTCAAAATCCCTCTGAATTATATCTAGATATCATTATAACACAATGATAAATGGGTTCTTTTCTGCTGGGGACTACAGCCTTCTGCCTCAGTCTGCAAATGAGGAGCAGCAATTACATTAAATTTGTCACACGCTGCTGCTGAGCCTCTCTCAGTTATTGTATTAACATCGATGCTCGGCCTGAAATTAGCCAATACATTTACTTACTAACTACTCCTGACTGCTTGGTGGGCTGAAACATGGGAACTGGTTTGTTTAATGGGAAGTTGAACTTGCACTAAGTGGAAGAGAGAAAAAACTGGCTGTAGAGGAGGACAGTTTGCACACAGGCAATAGTTTATAAAACAGGTTATTTAAAGCAAAATGGGAAGAGAGTTGTGTAGTGAAGCCTGGTGGCTGTCAGACAGTCTGACTGGAGAAGATACAGACTGTCATTCAGTGAATCATTTCCCTCTGTATTCCCCAAAGCTTCACTCAATCCTGTTCTGCATCGCAACAAAGCTCTCCATCCTGTTATGAGCTGCGTCTCTTTCTCACTCACACTCACACAACTCCACAAGCGTACACAAGGATAGACTGAACAATCAAATGATTCACATCACACAGACACACACAGACAGTGACAGACAGGCCACACCAAAGGTTTGATGGGACCTCCTGTCTCTGGCTGACTTAACAGTATAAGCCATGTGTACATACAGTACATTGCGCTGAATGTATGTCACAGCCCCGAGGAGTTCACACAGAACAAAGGCTCAGGAGGATAGATGGGCAACGAGTGAGAGGGAGAGGAAAGACGGTGGAGGAGGAGTGTTTTAACAGAAGGAGACAACGCATGTGAGGGAGACACTAACACACTGTTGAAATATTCATTGAAAGGAGCATTAATGATGAAACCAACTGGAAGTCAAGGGAAACTCCTGTTGATTTAGATAAACACAGAGTGGCATCTGAGTTGCGATGCGTGCATGTGTGTGTGTGTGTGTGTGTGTGTGTGTGTGTGTGTGTAATCACGCTCAACTTGAGAGTCTGTGAAGTGATTGACTCTTCAGATCGATTTGATTGTGAACACACACTTTTCAAAGAGTGTGCAAGGCAGAGTGTGTGTGTACACTTCTGTGTGGCTCACTTGGTCTTTCATCTCTCTGTCCTGCTGCTTAATACTATTGGCCTAATTGGCACCTTTAAGCCCTGTGTGTGTGTATGTGTGCGCATGTGTGTCCCCCGACAGGACAGTAATCCAATGAAGTCATTTTTGTTGTGCTCTATGCTCTGCTTTTACCTTTTGGCCTGCCAGTTTGCCTGCTGTGACTGCACGCTTAGCTCAGGGATTGCTCCCTTCTTTCTGCCAATGTGTGTGTGTGTGTGTGTGTGAGTGTGTGTGTGTGTGTGTGTGTGTGTGTGTGTGTGTGTGTGTGTGTGTGGTTGTGAGAGAGCACCTTGTGTTTGTCTATGAGGATGCCTATTCTCCACCCACGCTCAGTAGTCTTGTTATTCTAGGAAATCCTCCCTCTGAGTCTGTCTAGTAGCAGAAGCAAGACTGTCATAAAAAGATGCAGCTCTCAAGGCTCAATTAAGAACATAGTCCCTTTAATAGAACTGATAGTATTAGCAGAAAGTAGTCTTAAGTTGTCAACAATCTTAGTTTACTACCAGAGCTATTGATCTAATCCAAAATTGTTGGCATTTACAAGAAAAGCAGTTGCGAGGTTTGGACTGGTGGAGCATGGTTCATCAGAATTGAGAAGATTGATTGAATTGTCTGCTAACTGCAGACTAGGAGAAACGATCCAGAGTGGGAAAGGGTTCATTCATAAGTTGTTGTGATGAAGAGTATCCCTATAAAGGTCTTTGTTATGAGAGAGCAAGAGGAGCGGGAACTGATGAGTTTTTGTGAACCAGCAGAGGGAGCCCCACACACCCTATGTCTGAACCCTGAGGGCACACTGATGTAAGAGCAGGGTAGCTGCTCGCAGGTCTTCCCTTGGTTCATTCTTATCCTGCTGCCCCCCTGACATCGTAACTTTTTATATTGATTCACTCTTGCACAATGGACTGACATGTTTCAAACCTTTTTTTCATTTTATCTCGTTTTCTCAGCATCATGGCGGAGAAAGCAGCTATCACCTCTTTCTATTTTCGTGCCTTCCCTCCGTCTCTAAATATACCTCCCCAATCTTAGTAAACACAGACACAAGATTGGAGCCCTATACTACCTTCCACTGCGACTGTGATTATACTAATAGAGGCAAATGAATGACTTGATTCAAAATTCTGCCTGAAAACTATGTGCAAATGGGAATACAACTGAATTAGTAATCAAATGAAAGCAGGGAGGGAGAGGAAAAACAACAAACACAACACAGCAGGGGAAAATATGAGTCACCTGTGGTTTATGTTGTAGTTTAATCTGTAATCAGCTTTGAAACTACAGTATGCTTGAGGCTTTTCATTGGATCGGCCTCAGGTTGCTGGGGAAAAGGGGTGCTTCATAAGGTTAACATGAGGGTACACAGTCGGTGCAGAAGCAAGCGTATGTAAATCATGCCCTCTACTTCCACACACATCTTATGATTCACCATGATCCTGACTGTAGTATAATGTTAGGTCAAAGGTCTCCTGTGGTTTAATTGCTTTAATCTATAATGGCTGCTTGTAGTTATCGGCAGAGCCATACCTCACTGAGTTTGTGTGCGAGTCCAAGAGATTGCCGTGCTCCCATGTAACAACCGTGACCTTGGACAGAAGAGGATATAGATCTCCGCTCTCATCAGAGAGCAGCAGAGAGAGACAGCAAGCGCAAGAACCCTCCTGGTTTTCTTTTCTCTAATCCCCTCCTTTCAAATCTGCTCTGCTCTATTTTACCCCCCATGTCCCTCTCTCCTGGATTGTTTTTCTTTTTTGTCTTTCTCTTCTCTTCTCTCTCTCCATCTCTTTCTGGCCTCCAGTAGCAGTTGGACAGGATCCTATGTGTTTTCTGTAATGAGGTAGAGCTCCAATATCTGCTTAACACAGGGCCAGTCTCACGCACACACATGCATGCACATGGATGTAGGTGCACACACACATGCGCACACACACACACACACACCCACCGACATACACTCATCCTACCCTAATGTATGGCTGGGGGGCAGTTTGGTGGGCTTGGTCCAGAGAATAGTGTCACGTATTCCCGGGGCTGGCTGATAGATGGGGTTATAAATACAGCTCAGTGACAGAGAATGATTCTGCTGTGAGGGTTTCACCTCATGGATTCATTGTGTGTGTGAGAGAGAAAGAGAGAGAGAGAGAGAGAGAGAGAGAGAGAGTAAAAGAGAGAGAGAGAGAAAGAGAGAGAGAGAGAGAGAGAGAGAGAGAGAGCGAGAGAGAGAATGAAAGTATAAATAGGAAAGAAAAAGACAAATTCACAAGAGAGAATCAGTGAGACAAAACAAAACAAAAGGGGGGGAAAAAGGACAAGCAGAGATATGTTCAAGACAGACCGACTAACATACCCATTTCTCTGTGGTCTAGTGAGCAGAGCACCCGTAACAGCACCCAGAGAGCCTTTGTGTTGTATTCAATGGTAGTCAGTGGTTGCTCAATTTGATTTTGTATTCAGCCCCACCCATTCAAATGTAATTCATTTTTGTTTGTTTTGTCTTTTTGTTTTTCTGTTTTGAAGGGAGAGGAATGTTTTCTTTCACATCCGTCATGATAAACTGTTAACCCTTGAAAGTCCCTTTGGCCATGTTTAAATCAACAGTTTGACTTCACAGGAAACACGCATACTTGCTTTCTTGCAGAGAGTGAGATGAGAAGACTGATATTACTCTCATATTTGTACAGTATATAGCCGGCTGATGGTTAATCTAACTTGACACAAAGTGTGGAAACAGGTGGAAACTGTGGAAACTGTGGAAGCTGCGATCCAGGCTAGCTGTCTCCCCGTTTCCAAACTATCTTTCTAGCTGTTGCTTCGTATTCACCGTGCAGACATGATAGTAGTATTGATCCTCTTTGCTCATCTACATCTCTGTAAGAAAGCAAATGAGTGTATTTCTCGAAATGTCAAACTATTAATTTCAGTCAGAAAAAAATCTAGTAGGTATTAACGTGGAATAAAAATCGACATTTAAGTGTCAGTCAAGCTGATATCTGCACACTGCGTTGTTAGAGAAGAACGCACAGGCTTTCTATCCATTAAATATTCAATTAATGTGTATTTGAATTAGTGTTATGTGCATACACAAGGTTTTTTACACATTATTTCAGTAGCGCCATGTTGGTGAACATGTGTGCGTCTTAACCAACTGGAATTGAACATGAACAGCTTTTAGGCTTGGATGATTCCCGTTAGATGAGGAGTTCTTTAATGTCAGAAGAAGCCTTCCCTCAGTGTCTGATGTCAGATAGTTGGAGTGAAGTTTGGGTATAAGTGAGCTCCCCCTCCCTCCACCACCTCTGCTGATCCCTTCCCCCTCCGAACAAGCCCTTAACTGCTGGTCAAATCACTGATCGCTGGGCCATGACCACATTCTACCAGCCACCCTAACACACACACACGCACGCACACACACACACACACACACACACACACACACACACACACACACACACACACACACAGACACTTCCCCTTTTCCTTCTTCCCATTCTTCTCCCCTCACTGCCCCTCCTCACTCACACACACCTCCCACCTCCTGTTTTGACCTTTAATTTGACTAAATTCAATTCGGTTGTTTTCTTACCTCCACCTCTTCCTCTCTCTCTCACTGCTTTTGTCTTGTTGTTTGCTTTGCTGTCTTGTCTCGTGCCACGGCTGGGAAAGGCTGCATTATCCAGTATTACAAACAAACATCCGAGGATTTGGAATGTTTGCCGACCGGTGCTCCAATCTTTTCTCTGCTTATGAACATCTGTGAAGATATCATTGAGAACATAATACCAGAGTTTAAATGTCGACAAACAATCATACTGCTTCCTCTCAATTGCAGTTTACAGGAAGGAATTCAGTTTGTGCTTGAACTTTATCAAATGGACATACCGTATTATAAGTGCTATCTTTTCTTATAAAAGATGAGCTCATGCATCCATGTCTGACGCGCTCCATAGTGACCATAAAATCCAACACTTCTCTCCTCTTGTTCAAGACATTTATTTCCAGCTTGGATTGACAGACAGATCAAATCCGTTCATTTGTCTTTTTTCC
This sequence comes from Scomber japonicus, assembly GCF_027409825.1. Lineage (NCBI taxonomy): Eukaryota > Metazoa > Chordata > Actinopteri > Scombriformes > Scombridae > Scomber > Scomber japonicus. Next base: position 14,606,886 of record NC_070589.1, on the reverse strand, counting down.
ATACGTTCAAACAAAACAAAAAACAAAAACAACACTAGCAGTGGTCTAAAACTGTATGGCTGCGTGCCTGCAAACCGAGAGCCACAAGTATATTGCTGTGAGCTGTTAGATACAGGACCTCCAGGAATCAAACAGAACAATTACATTATTGGTGATTTGTTTGAAGTATTAAAAAGCAGTTTGTTTCACTTTTCTTGACAATCTACTTTCTCTGATAGCTTGTATTATGACTGTTTTCTCCGAGAAGTACAGGCAGAAGTACCCTGATACTCTAACAGCATAGTAGTGGATAGCTGGTTGTATAAAGTGTCCAGTTTTGACACTGTTGGCATTGATTTGTTATGACTACAATCTTTCCTTAAACTTAACCAAGTAGCTTTAGTTGCCTAAACTTGAACAAACATTTACTGAGGACACGGCAGTCCAGACTCCAGAAAATGAGTCACTTGTTCTGTTGAAAGTGGGGAAGATGACAATATGAAGCATTTTGGAAATCAATGATAAACAGTATATTTTTTGGTTTAAATTGAAGGACACCTACCCATATTGCTGTAGCCTCCCAGATGTGACTACGCCACAAGCTAAACGCCCCTCTTCTTGTCCCTTCTAACAAGATTTGTAGAGTGTTTTGTTTGTGTGTGATATATATCAGACACCCGTTTCAATAGACAAGGAAAGCTTATTCCATTGACATTTTATAGACTATTTTGATTGTCACGGAAATACGGGACAAAGTGCGTCCCTTTTCAGCTCAATACGGGACGCGTAATTTTGTTTCTAAATACGGGACGATTCTGTTTTTCAAGGGACGGTTGGCAACCCTAGTCATGTCCAAGCCAGTTAGTGGTTTGTTGAGCAAAAATGAAGCTATTTTTAAAAAGCCAATAAATGTTTCTTTGTTTTCAGTCAGTCTACTAGTACATTTCTCTCATATTTCTATAGTAAATGCTTTCTCTCTCATCCTTTTTCATTTCAGTGTTTTCCCAGTGATGCTTGTTCAGTCTCTGTTTACTGCTTGATGGTGTCTGCATCAGTGCAAATTAGTTTAGGTTTGATAGAAGCAGCAGGGCAGACAGACAGGTTTCTAGACAGACAATTATTGTAGGTGTGTGGTACTGACAGATGTCGAGGTGTGTGTGCACGTGTGGTATAGTGGCAACCTGTCTAAGCGCACTTTTATTTGACATGTGATTTCCTATCCGTCTCCACCGCTGTGGCTCACTCCTGAGATTCCAGGCCAATTTACCCTCCTGTGACCAACCACTGTGTGACAGCACTGTGTGTGTATGTGTGTCTCCACAGGGTGCAAGGGCTCTTGTCCCATCAGGAGGAATGTCTTAAGAACTAACAGAGCATAAAAAAGGTCAAGATGAAGCCCATAAACTGTAACAAACAAATGGAGAATTTAAAAAAAGACAGAATTGCAGAATTAGCTGTCCTGTGTCCTATTAAGGAAAAAAAGCTTTATCTGTCGCTGCTCATTCACTCTTTTCATTCCTCATGAGGTATTTTAATTCAGTTCTTTAAATGAATGGTGGGATGCGTCACAGTTTGAGTGTGTGGAGGTGTACGTGTGGAGGCGTATGTGTCTGTGCTTTGTACTGTGAGTTTTTTCTGAATTCTCAAGGTCTCTGGTTTGTGTGTGCTTATGTGTGTATTTGTGTGTGTGTCAGTATGTTTGCGTGCATGTGTGTTTGTTGCTCTTTGCTCTTGATGAGTTGTTGGCATACTGGTGGAAGAAGCTTATTAAAAAAAACAAGTGTCTGAATCAGACTGGTTGTCACAGTTCAACACTACAAGCATTCAACCAGCAGACAAACCCTTACACACACATACATACACACATGCACACACACTCCAGAGCCTCTTCAAGCGACAAACTAGGGCAGTGCTCCTGTCATAGTCTGTCAGAATGGCATCTTTTCTGTTCTGCTAGTGCTGCCAGTGTATATGAAATAGCAGAGTAGGCTAATATATCTTTGCTACAGTGGAAGGGGGAGGGGGGGGGGTCCAAAAAGGCAACCACAAGGAAGTAGAGATCATCACACATATGAATATTTTTTATAAACATTTTTATATTTTTAGCATTGTGCACCATCTGCCTTTTGGGTCAGGCATTGGAGAATGAGGTTTTCAATAAACCTTCCCTAAAGCAGCTATGTTCTTACACATTTGTGACTTCAATATATCTAATAGCTGTTATCTTGAAATATTGACCGTACATATAAAAATTTGGTGTCTTTCATTGCTGCTGGATTACTCATAAAATTCAACCTCACAGTTTAGACATACAGTAAGAGCTTTTTGGTGAATGGTGCAGATGTGTTTGCCTGCTCGTCTAGTTTATTTATCTCCTACAGACATTTGGCTCAGTTGATCTGTTTGTACTGGATTTAAATGAAGCAAAAGCCCCCCCTCTTCATCTTAGTTCAACTGAGAGAATGTTGCAAGTAAATGATAAAAACAGAGCAGACCAAAGTGAAACAGTGATGTAGTTAGTCAATTTGCATTTTTACTTGCTTTGATCAACATTTAAATAATTAGATTAAGGCCGGCTTGATGTGCTAAACATCTTTATCATTTATCACAACATTTGCACTGCATTCCCAGTGTGTCAGTAGCTGCATCAAGTTACACTCATCAGTTTATTTTGACTGATAAGCATTTTAGTCACTTATTAGGGAAAGTGTATAGCATGTTTGCACATTTACACCTCTATGTAGTAAACAGAGTAAACAGGTCATTTCACATGTTTCCTTCCTTTCTTTGACCCATCAACATCCTGCCTACTCTACTGAGTCACCATATTGGCTGCCTGAATGTTTCTGCATGTATTTCTCAGATTCTTTTCCCTTCTCCATCTTATCATAAGTAATGGAAGATGAAAGCAACAAGCAAGAATCAATTTACCCTCTGGGTACCAATGTCAGACTTTCCCTTTCGCTTGAGTGTGTAGCTCATTGCAGTGTTAATCACTATGCCGTATATTATTATATCATCTCTTAATAACTATGTGACTCAAGTAGAAGATGCACCTTTGCAAATGAAAAGGAATCAAAAGCCTTGACATACTGTTAACATGCCTTATTATCCAATTTAGTTCTGTGTTGGTAACCATCACTTGAAGTGTTTATAAAATCAAACTCACACAGTTGTGAGATAAAGCTGTTTATCATACCAAGCTTGTTGTTGTGTATAAGATCCTTCTGGTCAAAACTAATACAGATTCAAAAGAGAATTAATCAATTCAACAAAACTTTTATCAGCCTTGATCTTCAATTTAGCAGGAAATTATATGCAGTTATTATTTTGATAATAGTTTGATCAGACAATTCATGATTTAGACACCCAACTACCATTTATCCATGCATGTTAATATCTTAAATTAAATTTTATTCATTTGTTTCACAAAATCAGCTTTCAGAGCACTGATCATGTCTGTTACTCATTTGTATAGCTGTAAACTAATCATAGGATGACACTTCATACAACTGATTTTAATCTATATAATTGAGTCCGACCCAATGTGGAATTTAATTTTGTGTTTGTTGAAGTGTGGAGGATCAACATAACATTTATCTGAACATAATGGTTAGAAGGCAGCAGCAATTGAACTCAATCAAATAATAATTAGTTTCTGAATCAATTTTAATCCACTGAATTATTCCTACACACATTCAGTTTACAGACTGCTATTACACTCAGAGAAGAATAACACTTTTCCTCTGAAATCAAGCTACCCACCAGCCCCCCAAAAAATCTTATTGAAAAACAAAATGACATTTATTGGAAATATGCCTGCTTCAGGGGAAACACGTCCCATGCAAAGTGTGAATACAGATCTGCTGCAAACTAACAACGCCCGCAATGTGGTAACATATTTAACTGTGCCTTGACATGCGCTTTGTGAGAATCACTAGTTGATTAAGTGATTGCAATCAACACCTTAAAAGGGACCAATTTTCAGTAGCAGGAATGGCTAAGGAATAATGTCATCAAACGTTCTCCCTTGTGATAGAAGATAATTTACATGTAGTGATATGTTCATTAGGTCAGAATGTTCACTGCTGAACCCAGAGAAAGCATAGCCCTTTTACCAAAAATCTGTGAATTTGTTTGACTTCTTGCAAATATTAGACAAAAACCCAATTTTGGTTTATATGTTTGCTAAAGATGCAAAAAGGAGTATAAAGACCCTATTTGTACTACTGTAGAAGTTTGATAACATTCCAGGCATTATGGTGGTCCCGTTAGTGCCTGTACTAAGCCATTCGGCTGATGGCTCTAACTCCACTATTTTCTGACCAAATGAAAATAAACGGCTGAGGTGGTGTTTAGATAGACCCCATGGTGCATATGACGCTAGGTCGAAATTACGCCGAACCATCACTTTAACATCAAACATATTTGTGAATTTAGTTGTATGAACTAGTGGAGCAATTAAGAAACAAAATGATCTATGTACTAAAATGCAATATTTTCAATTACAAAAGAAAACACACCTCACATTTATGTTGTAAAAAACAAAAAGGTAATCTATTAATAATTTAAAATGAAAGTTAAATTGCTCACTGTCTTCTCCCTGACTACACGACAGAAATGTTTTGTATTGCATCTACCTCAATGAAAAGCTGCACTCACAGTTGCCCCCTTCCTGTAATAGTCAAGCAGAGTACTTACTGTTGTTTATATGCTTAATAAAAACATCTCTGAGGAAGGAGGCTTGCCTAAGCAAAAATAATGGAAAGGAAATAAGGAGAGTAAAGATATAACACACAGTGTCAATAAAATGAGATGAACAAGGAATGAGAGTGCAGATGGAGAGACAAAAACGAGAGGAGATGACTGATTGAGAACCTCTGGTGGGTTGTGCATGAGATAATGGGGGACTGATGAAAAGATAGCATGGGTGGGTTTGTAGCAGTGTGGCCACGACGCCCGTTTGTTCCTAAAGTTCAGAGCTCAACTCTTCGCACTCCTTCATCCTGCTCTCCATCGGCCTGTTTGTTGCCCTGACAACACTCTCACTGGTTGAACTGCACTCTCAGTGGAGTGGAAGCAGGGGAAGGTCTGTGTGTGTGTGTGGCGTGGCACTAATACTTCGATATCGTGTGTGTGCGTGTGTGTGTTATACAGTTGTATAGCTGTTTTATTTATTCCAGAGGGGTGTGTTTGACTGCAGTATGTTATCTTGAGCAAACTGCAAAGCTTTGTCCTACTAGAGCATAAAATTGCATTATGTATTTTCTTTTCCAGTTTTATTTATCTTTGTTGTTGTCTTAAAAAAGATTAATGACTCTCTCTGATAAACTCAAGGATGAAATGCAAAACGAGGCAGATTTGTATAACAGAAGAAAAAAAGAGAAAAAGAAAAAGAAGGAGCTCATTTGAATTTTTCTCTTCATTTAGTATCACTAGAAGATTTTCTTAGCCGTGTTTGTCACTAGAGTACTTTGATCACTGTAAAATGTGGTGATCAGCAGTTTCTTGCAGCAGGAAACACAACTTTTTGGTGTTTGGGGAAATAAAACCTGAGTGAATGTGGTATTTTTAAAGATAAAAGCCAAAAACAGTGACGTGTATATAATATGAGCACGTTGAATATGGTATTATATTTTGTGTGCTGAGCAGAAATGATCTAATGAACTCCTTATGAACTCACATATTGTACTCTATATTGAATCTATGTGGTGGTCTTATTGTGCAGTCTTTTTCTTTGTGGCACTGGAACCCTCTTAATGTATGTGTGTCAGTTTGTGTGTGTGTGTATGTGTGTGAGTGTGTGTAAGCATCCTGGTCTCTTTGTGTGCCAGTCTGGCTGTTGGCAGCGCCGTTTGATTCTTGGCAGGTGGATCACAGCTTCTTGCAGCCCTGCTGAAACAGTGGATACAAACCAGAGAGAAAGAGGGGCAGAGAAACATTAACAGACAGGAAAGGAAAGAGAGAGAAAGAGGAAAAAGACAGAGAGAAAGAGAGGACCCCAGAGGGAGGAAACAGAAGTGAGAAGAAAATAGACAGACACAGAAGGAGATGAAAAGACAAAGAGAAAGAGATTGAAAAGTACTGTTTCTGTACAGGGTTTTATAAGTAGTTGTAATTTAAGCATTTTACTGCATTTGTACAGGAATTTCTGATCTACACATATTCGTCACCCCTCCTCCTCCTCATGTTTCACTCACAGAATGTTAACGTCACATTTTGATGCTGAAAATCAATAACAGAGCATGTCTCCCTGTAACCAAACAACTCTCACAATTATCAGGTCACATGTGCATGTGTATGGATTGTGTTGAAAGCCCAGGGAAAATCAGAGAGTGTGTGCGTGTGTGTGGATTTGTTTGTGTGTGCATGGAAGTTGTATTTTTTGGTAGAAAGGCTTGAGAGAGCAATGACAGCAGGTAGAGCTTTGTTTCCATGGTGTCACTGAGTGATCAAATGTGGAAGGTGCTCCACTGTGAGTATGAAATGTCATGTTTAACAGCTGATTAGTGTGGATATTTGGTGTGCGTGTGAATATGTATGTGTGTGTGTGTGTTTGTGTGAGGGAGGGAGAGAGAGCAAGAGAAAGAGAGAGAGCAAGAGAGAGAGAGAGCGAGACTGGTCATTAGATCGAACATGAGCCTGGCCTGAGTGATGAGCTTGGTGTTTTTATTCCAGGCCAAAGCAGGCCTGGCCCAGGCTTAGATTTCACACACACACAATTTAGCCAAATCCCTGGAGAAAGACAGATAAAGAGGAAGAGTGAGGGAGAGAGCATTTTGAAACAGACCGTTTAGACAGAGGTGTGGCTTTGTGTTGTTTAAGGAAAAATGTTATATGTTTGTAATTTTTCTGTTGTTCTCCTCATCTTTGCCACCAAACGCACCCACAGGTACACTCACATATTCTGGCTGTGTCAGCAGACAGGAAGCTAAAGCTAATACATAATTGATGAGTTCAGTCATTGATTAGAAGTGATAAGTAGTATTGACAGGAGGTGTGAGGGAACGAAAAAAAAGTGTCGATGTGCAGGTCTATGTATGTGTGAGTTTTCCCAGTGGGCTGTAAAATGGATTTAGAAACATTAGTGGCCTTGGTAACATATTGTCTTACTAGGTTACTGTAAAGCATGTTTGCCTGTTAGGAGAAGTAACACAAAAAAGTAGGAATATTGAGCCATGCAAATAGTTTTGGTTTTCAGACACAGTGGCTATTTCAGAGATTTCTGCCTCTAACACAATACAATGGGGTGATGAAATTTCATTTGTGGGCTTCACAAATTTGGAAAGTACCATATAAAAGAATAATTCAACATTTTTGGAAATAAAGTTATTCATTTTCCCTCAGAGAGTTAGATGGGAAGACCAATACCATTCTCATGTCTGTGCATCAGTTATAGAGCAGGAGACAGGAGGTTATTAGCATAGCTAAGAAATAGTTATAGCATATAAAACTACAATTTGCCTTTTTTAGATTTCAGTTTGCTATCAGACAGAATGAACAAGATACAGTATTTTAATTATGAGCTGTTGAAGTGTTGGTAACTTTTGACAGTACCAGCTGTTTCCCCTGATTCCAATTTTTATGCTAAGCTAGGTGAGCTACTTCCACAGTCCACGCACAGACGATTGATATTTATATCTGTGCGTGGGTGTACTAATCTGAAGATTTATAAATCTTCACATTAGCACACCCACTGAAAACATTCCCCTAAGGATATTCAACAGAACATGTTGCTCTACAAACAATTTCTTTCATATGAAGTAGTTTCAATATCACAGATAATTAATTTAAATTGAATTCTCCAATGTTTTAAACAGCAAACATACCACTCATGTCACTCATTGTTTTGGAAATCTCAGAGGCAAATATTTTACACCAATACGGACAAATAAGAACAAGACTACCTGCATGGTTTGAGAGGGGGGTAAGATGGTGGGAGTAAGTGAGAAAATATGTAGGATTTTTAGTATTTTTTGTGGCCCCTTTAAACATCAGAAATAGCTATTCAACTATCAGACAATTTTTCTAAATTCTACAACCCCTGTTTATGGGTAGCTTTTGTCTCTGTACAGAGATATGAGTGTATGTGACTCCCCAGTGGGTCCTAAAATCACATATTATTATACTATTATGTCCTATTTCTGTACACCACCCAAATGCCTGTGAACTCAGGAGAGCAGTCTAAATGGTCCTCTTCAGTCTGTCTCAATACACACACGGGCTGGAGGCTACCTATGACCTTTTGCTTCTCAGCACCTCTCCTCCACTGTTTCTTTCTCATCCCTCTCTTTTTTGTCTCTCTCTATCTCTCTTTGGGTTTGCTCTGCAGACCCTCTCCCTCTGTATTTCATTATACCATGTGCACTATTTTCGGTGTAGCTGTTTTTTCACGCATGTACACACTGCTGCATGCAGCTACACGCAAATGAGTGTGCCTTTATGCGCGCATATACGTGCATATACGCACATATACACGCGCTTATACAGCATGACATACCTCCCTGTTGTCACGGTGTGCTGAGCTGAGGAGAATGGCTGCGATTAAGTTAGAGCTGATGAACAGCATGGGTGCGAGAGGAAGACAAAGAGAGAGATGTGAAAAGCGGAGGTTGGACCAATTTTACAGGCCCTTTGTTATACCTACAGGCAGTATGGATACACAGAGGGGCCTGTAAACAGAAACACACACTTCTACTCTCATTTCCATTCAGGAGGACAAACTGTTTCCTTTTTACTTTTGAATAGTTTTTGTAGGTCAGTGCAGCTACCTTATAAGAACTGGAGGCAATATGTAAATGTGCTGCTTTTAAGTGACGCGTTCAGTTTAAATTGTGTCAGATCAGCAACTTAGATGTCTGAGCTGTGGACTGAAGGCATAGGTTCAAAGATTTCGATAGTGGGAGGATAACCTGGTAGAACCACAATGTGTGTGACTGAGAGAGAGAAGAAAGAGAGAAGCAGCCGTCTCTGCAGATGGATACTGATTAAATATTGATGGTCAGCGGTGTTGAGGGCTTGATTAGGACCTGACTGGGCCAAGCCTCAACAAGAACACACACCCCAACATGTGACAAAAACACACACACACACACACACACACACACACACACACACACACACACACACACACACAGGTGAAAAACCTTACTCTAGAATCTGAGCAGGTTTTCATTAGGCCTCCTGCTGGTCAACTTACTACTTTCTCTCTTCACCTTTCATTTAAACCTTCCTGTATTTTCCTTCCAATTCCTCCTGTCTATATTTTTTCTATATATAAACAGAAAACATCATGTCCTGTCAGACAATGTTTTTGTTTTTTGTAATAAGGGTGAATTCATCCAAGGAAAACAGTATATATGCTCAGCTTGGAATTAAATCTCTCACAATGGGTTTATGGAAGTTTTGAGGGATGTATCAAAATATCCTTCTCTAACCACTCCTGCAGCATAATCACGCATAAACCACTTCAAGCCCATGACAGAGTTTGGATAAAGTGGTTCTGACCAATGGAACAGCTGTGTGATGCACACTTGTGCAAACCAATGCATGTCTGTCTGTGTGCTTGACATGAGATGAAAAGACAAAAGTGGTGGTTCATGCCATATTTGCGACAGTTTGGAACACACTGGAGATGAATGTAGAAGATTGTGCTGCAGTTGTGGTTTGAGCAGTTTTTGTAAATATTTTTGATACGTTTTATGTGGCATGAAAACTTGTCAGCATTGGAAGCTGTCATAACCAGCTTGAATATAACCTAACTATAGGCTTTTTAAAAATCTTTTATGAACACAAACTACCAACTTTTTTCAGCTATATAATGTAAATGTAAGATATTCTCTTGCTTCGGGGTCCTGTTGCAGTTTCAGATTCACTGACTGACTTTCTATCCCTTGAACCATAACAGCTGCAGCACAACCACAGTAATCTTAAATTTGAAATTATAGGTTTACCACTGCTTGTGATTTCACCGCTGTCATACTCCAACACAACAAAAGACACCCATGTTGTACAAAACATGACAACATCTTGGAGTTTTTATATGGAAGGTTTATGTGGTGCATTCAAGAAAACAATATGTCCACACTGTAAATGGAAAACATTATAAAGAGATTTTTCAATGAGTGTGTATTGATGTGTTTATTCTCTCTCTTCTGTGCTCTTGCAGTTACGTTGCTGGACTCCATGTCAGCCTTGGCTGACCTGGGCTGGGAGGCGTACCCTAATGAGGGGGTGAGTATATGCAGCACACTTACACATACTTACACACACAAAAATAATCCACTCTTTATGTTGGACCTGGCAACAAAAATATAAATCTGATCACAACTAGAGGGTTTTGTTGACATGTTTCATATTCAGGGAACGAGCAAGGACTCAAAGCTAGCAGCAGCAGTGGAGTGTGTATTTTAGAGAGCACCGGGTTCTTGAGTACTCCTTGCTAAATCGGGAGTCTGCAGGGGGAATTTACAAATTATTTCTGCTGCGCTGAAAATGCTGTGGCACTGGAGCCTCCATTTATTACGGGTTGTGATTTTCGGGACAGAGTGAAGGGACGGGGTGGAGGGGTAAATATTCTTACGTAAGAGGAGATAGTGCGTACAAAGTTGGGTGTTATTTGCATGTGTGTGTGTGCAGGGTTGCGTAACCAGGCTTTTGCAGGTATAGGGACCAAGGGAGTCTGGAGTGCAGCCACCATGCATCACAAAATGACAACAGAGAAGTGAGAGGAAAGGAAGAGGTTGAGGGCGCAGAGAGGAAGAACGATGAAGTGCATTCAATAAAGAAATAAGAGCAGGTTGTGTATGTCACTCTAGTGCAGGAGCTGTTGAATGGCACTGAATGAATTCTATTTCCCCTTGAGTCACACTTCCTCTCCACTATTCAGCATCAGTGTGTTAAATTGCAGGATGCCACACGTGGTTTCATGGTTTTGCGTAGCAGAGAGAGGCAGCTGAAGTGAGCAGAGCTAAGCAAGGTTGTTTTCTCAAGCAATCAAGGATATCAAGTTCACTTCATTGAAATGCACTGATTGTGTGGCCATGTTGTGTATGTTTGTGTATGTTTTTTTTCTCTCTTCGCTGAGGTCCTTATAGAAAGCAGAATGTGTTCCATCTGTGGCTGAGCCATAAGGTTCAATCTAATGTTGAAAACCAAAGAGTGCACATGTTACTTTTATTGAAAATATGGTTCAGTTTGTGGTGACTCAATCATGGCCCGGAAAGGAACATTTGTTGTTAGTTTACCCTCAAAGAAATGTGTTTGCTGCAAAGTAAAATGTATATTTCAACCCTGTCCTGTATATCTTTTTTATGAACTGTCATCACAGTGGAGGTCTGGCATGGCTTCCCTATGTGTGTACAGAAATTCAAGAGAGAAGACGTAGAACTTATTTTGTTGAAATAGCACTCGGAAGACATTTCAAGAGCAGCTCTGTGTGCCTCCACTCAACTCGTCTATCATGTAATACTACAAATACAGCCTTGTTCACAGACTAAGTGTTTTCTTTGAGTTTCTTTACTGTTGGTACAAGCTTCATTAACGGCTTTATCTGACCAAGGAAATTATGGAATTGGATAAAGCTGGTGGAGTCTTTCCTTTCATGGTCATTGTCATTTAGTCTTGTAGTACATGATGGTGATGTTATCCTTCTCTTAGCTGAACATGAACCTCCCTACTCTTCCTTTGTCTAATCATTGTCAGTTTAGAAGACAAACACAGAAGGCTAAATTGTATGAAATAAACAGCTGCCCCTGCTTTTAATGGCTAGAAGACAGACTGGCTTAAAGAAAAACAAAGCAATTCAAATTGACAGACGTGAACTGACACAAGTAATAGATGATCCTGCTATTTGTACCTGTTTTTAAAAATCAATATAACATTGCCAATTTATTGTGACATCCTGGTATAATTACTATAAGAATTGACAGTAGGGTAAAGAGGATTTGGCTCTGTTTCACATCCGATATCAACCAAATTGGTTTCTGAATTTGCTTTGAAAAAAACAAAAAAAACATCACAACCCTCACAACAATTGAAGCAGGGGAAAGTTGTGTCATTATCTACACACATTCCTGCCTGTTGAATCATGTTATGTGCTCAGCCAGTACAACTTATTTTTATTGTTTGGCTGTTTTCTTGAATTTATTCTCTGATTTTGTAAGATGTACTGTATTTTGGCTTCATGAGGCTAATTGTCTCTTGCCACACAAGAGAAGTTACTAGATATTCCTGGATAGACAGAGGCAACAAGTATTGTTTTGTGTGTGATAATAAAGAATCTCCTCTGGTGCTGTAAAACAATCCAGCAAATTTGTGGCATACATAATAAAAAAGGTAGAACCTGCTGGTCTTGTTTGTTTATATATATTTTTACACATATACCAGTCCCAATATTGAAACAAAAATGTCTTATTAATGGAAATGGTACAAGAATTTCATCTAAAGGAGAAGGAAAAAGAGTAGAGAATGAGAGGACAGTGATTGAGACTGAGAGAGGAAAGGTGCCAGGGCTGTGAGAAGGTCTTATGTTTCATATAAAGGGGATTATCTAGTTGACCTTTGATCTTTAAACCTTGGGATTGGTGTCAACAAGAAGCAATTCCCACCAGTCCAAAACTACTGTCTACCTGAATTAGTCCAAAACCACACATGACCCCCACAGGTCATGCTTAATCCAAGCCGTGCAGGGCCGGATGTGCCTGAGACTGAGTGGAGCGACCCACTTCTGTCACCGGGCGAGGGTGTTCCTCTTGAGGGACACAAAACAGATACGTCTTAATGATGGTTAAAAATGGGAGGCCCCACAGCATCTCTTCTCTGCCAAAGAAGACCTCAGCCTTCATTACTCCCCCAGCCCCCTCTTACTCCTCTTTCTTCATCTTCTCGTCTTTTATTTTCCCTCTCCTCTCACACTGAATCCTTACACTAAGCCAGAGCTTGTTCCAAAGTTTGGAAGCCAATTACGTCCTTGTAGGTGTACCCATCAGATGATTGCAGGAGGGATATTATGTTAAGCTGGTGAATGGTTGAACCTAAACCCCAATCTGACATCTCTGCTTCACTTCAAAGCAATCAAGTGGGCTCTGTGCTGATTGGCTGTGGTGATTGAGGGTTTAGGCAGGAGGGGTTTCGTTCTGAATTTTAATTAGTGTTCAGACTGAACCAACACACCACTGGCAACAGTTCTATATGTGTGTGTGGACAATTGAGAGACCCGGCAAGAGAGCTTAAACTCCTCAGCCTATCCAAACATTTTCCCAGTTGCGCCTTTTGGTCGATTTTCCCTCAAGCGGCAAGCATATCATTAGTAAATATGGAGGCAGGCAGGTTGTTTTCATGTTCACAGACACACCTGTGCTTTACACCAGGAAAAAGTGACAATGAACAGGCTCGCCAACTAGGGAAATAAGTCGCTCACTAGGAAGTGGCAGTAATCCAGCCACTCCAAACTCTGCCTACAAAGAAATAAACAAAGACATCATAAAGCCCTCTTTATCCCTCAATGACTATTCCCATAAAGGCTTTAATCACCACTCCCCAGGGACTCAGCTTTCTGTGTATGCCTGTGTGTGCGGGGTGTGTGTGTGTGCCCGTCCTGTGATGTCCGACTGGTCTCAGCTCCGCACAGATGGGTCTATTTAGCTGCCAGGCGCGCCTATAATTTACCAACATTCATTCCTCTCTCTCCCCTCTTCTCTCCCTTTCCTTTTCTGTCTATTGTTTTGTTCTTTTAATTGAATCGACTGCAGTTGAACACAATGACTCTCAGTTCTGCATGCACAATGTCAGTAATATATCCTTTATATGTAACCTTCAAACTTTTAACTGGCTGCCAGGGACATTTATGTCAACTGAGTATAGCAGCTTAAACAATCGTCTGCCTCCTCCTCCTCCTCCTCCTCCTCCTCCTCTTCTTCTTCTCCTTCTTCTTCTTCTCCTCCTCACATTTCTTCACTCACTTTGTCTCTGTTTCTCTAGTTGAAGGATTGCTGGGTCAGGATCAAGAGAGAGTTGGTTTTGTTCAAGCTCCAATTCATACACAGTTGACGTTTCAGCAAAGGCTGTGGAGATTAAAAGCATCTGAGTGTGTGAGAGAGCTGGAGAGTGTGCACGAGTCTGTGTGAGAATGTGGGTTTTTATGTGGATCTGTTTTAGTGCTCAGGACTCAGAGGTGAAATGCGTCAAGCTTTTGCCGGGTTGTTGGGCCATCACATCAATTTAACCTCAAGAGTAAAACCTTAGCATGGAGTCTGTCTGAAAGTTTCTTAGCCTTTTATTACTGCTTTTGTTGCTTGTTATTGGTTTGGCCAATGTCTTTGCCTCTCAGTTCATCCACCATTCACCTTTCATTTAAGTTGTAGGACACAGTAGAGATGACAGGTCTGAATGTGTGTGTGTGTGTGTGTGCGTGCGTGCGTGCGTGCGTGCGTGCGTGCAAGTGTGTGTAATGCATGTTTTAGTGCATGCAGGTGTTTATTATGTGTTTGCATGATCGGACTACTGTAAGGTGATATGTGCTCATCACTACAGAGCTTAAAGCTTCAGTCTTTAAGATGATGACAGGAGCTCAGAACAAAGATGGTGGTCCTCTTATCCCTCACCACAAACTAGGACTCATCTAGTGTGTGTGTGTGTGTGTGTGTCCAAGAAAATCCAGTTAGCTTTGCGTTCAATGGATCAGATATCTTGAGTCACTGAAACCACATTGGTTTATTTTCCCTTTCTTTAAGGAATAGAAATGTTTTTTCTGTGTGTGTGTGTGTGTGTGTGTGTGTCTGTGTGTCTGTCTATGTGTGTGTCTGTGTGTCTGTGTGGATTGTACATGTGTATGTGTGCTTCTCTACGTCTGTGTGTGTATGTAGATAGCAATGTTTTCCTGCTCATGCGAGAAGTGTTCTCAATTACTGCCTTAGTCAGAAGTGGAAACAGATGGTAGCAGATGACGGGAGACAAAGTAGCTCTGTCCTACCTACTCCTTCTCGCTCTCTCTCTCTGTCTCATATACACACACATATACACACACTTCTTCCTCTTAAGCGCTAAATTGTGCATTCACTTTAGAAAAATACGCTCACTCTATGCACACGTGCAGCATAGACAAAGACAGTCCTTCAGTCATCTTGACACAGATCATCACTCACACTCACCCAGACAGAACATGCAGGCTTAGGGTTGGTTTGTGCTAAACCACAGTTCACTGAACCTGGGCCCAGTTTCCCATAAGCAATCTTTGCACTGAGATCTCCTTTGTCCATTGACTAGCGATGAAATAAGATTATCTTAAAGCTAAGTGTTGTCAAGCCAGCCACTTGGTATTTGATTTGAAATGTATGTTTTCGTTGAAGTGGATTTCTCAGTTTCTCACCTTTTTTCACTCACTCTGTCCTTTCTGATATCCATCTTTCACTCTCCCTTCCTCCACCATCCTTGTCACCCATTTTCTCCTCTTGTACCTCCCTCCTTCATCACTCTTTTCCCACTTTTTTATGGCTTTCTTACACAGGTATTTCCTTCCCTGCTTTCTTTTTATACTCTTCCTCTATCTTCACTCACCCTCTCAATCTGCTTCCCTGCTTTCTACCATCTTCCTTCCCTTCCATAAGCAAAAGAAGTCCCACTTCTTTTTCTTGCTCTCCATCTAAAAAAACAAAAAGACATTGATAAAGGCCGGAAGATCCCAAATCTATAGTACGATAAAATATGTTGCAATAAACCTTCTTTTTCCATCTCTTCCTTTTCATTCTCAGTGGGAGGAGATTAGTGTGATGGATGAGAGGAACACCCCAATGAGGACCTACCAGGTGTGTAACGTCATGGAGGCTAACCAGAACAACTGGCTGAGGACGCGTCACATCAGCCGGGAAGGAGCGCAGCGAGTCTATATCGAGATCAAGTTCACCCTGAGGGACTGTAACAGTCTGCCCGGGGTCCCTGGTACCTGCAAAGAGGTCTGCACCACACAGGATAACACAAGTTTTTTAACAAACAGGCAGCATAACAAATGTTCCTGCAACTAGTGTGCATGTTTAAACCCTTCCAGTGAGCAGGCCATTGAGGGCTAGCCGGCTCCATCTGTGCTGCTTTGTGGCTGTGCGCTCTGAATTCCTTTTTAAGAAAGACACATTTGTTTATTTTGGAGATCAATAGTACAGGAGTAGGTTTGATTTTTTTAAAACCGTAGAGGTAGAAACTGGAGAGAGTCAGTACAGATTATAGTAACTCTGTTTATCTAATCAGCTCATTTGTTGATTTAATTAACAAAATCAGCAAATTAAATTGAATAATGCTTATCCACATTTTCAATTAAACCTGCCTGATCTCCCCTTTTTTTAATTTGATACAATTATGCTTTATTGTTTGCTTTTGCTGTTTTCCCTTTACAAGACCAAATGAAACATGTTTTTTTTTTTTGAGGAACAAAGTTGAACATGAGCGAATGTATTGTATTGTTTTTTTAACTTTTCCATTCAGTACACACTCAACACAATTGCACACCCACACACACACAGATGTTGATGGCTGTGGAAGATAACAAGGGAAGAGGCAGGGAAAGATTGACATGAGAGAGAAGCTGCAGAATAAAACAAATGATGCTCTAGAGGCTTCCTTTGTGGCTTCTCGTATATTTTAACTTCTGATATAGTTTTTACTGTCCCCCATTCGCTCATGCTAGCCTGATATCACTGCTCCTCTGTATTCATATCTCTCCACTTGGCCTGCCCCCTGCACCCTTTCACTGTTATTATATCTGTAGAATGAGTAGTGGAGATAACATAAGCCAATATTAGAGCTGCTGCGCTTTCATGGAACTGCTGAGAGTGTTGCTGACTGGCCATCGAGACAGATGGACTGAGATTTGAGGA
Organism: Scomber japonicus; assembly: GCF_027409825.1. Taxonomy (NCBI): domain Eukaryota; kingdom Metazoa; phylum Chordata; class Actinopteri; order Scombriformes; family Scombridae; genus Scomber; species Scomber japonicus. The sequence continues at coordinate 14,590,042 of NC_070589.1, read as the reverse complement.
GAAGCAATGGAATAGTGAGAGAGCTGTGGGGGCCTTGTTAAAATTTTACATTGAATGGATTTTCTCTCTTTTATGTGTTTTGCTACACTGTGCGTTATTGTGCTCTGTCTGATAGCTTTTCATAACAGTCCCGAAGTTGACGAACACTATTTGTTTTACAGACATTCAACATGTACTACTACGAGTCCAACAATGCCAATGTGTGGTTCATTAAAGAAAGTCAGTATGTCAAGATTGACACCATTGCTGCAGATGAGAGCTTTACACAGGTATGGACACACATGCACACACACATACACATGCACACACAGAGCATGAGATAACACATGCACATACTCTACATACTTACACACACAATACACATTATATAAAACTGGGAATGAGGGAATACAAAATAACCTAATACATTTCCAATTGACATTTAATTAATATTAATGTCACCAGTTCTTATATCCACTTTAGTTTTTCCTGGCCTGGGGACTGTTTCCTCTCTGACTACTACTCTCAAATAAAATGAATTAGGAACAATAAGTCAAATCTTCCCCAGGCTGTCTAGTTCTTATAATGTATTTTTTATACTTAGAAAATAAATCAAGTTTTGAATATGGGTTATATTTAAACTTAAATATCTTATTCAAATTCCTTCCAAAATTGTTTTGAGGATATGATCATTTATGTTTTTTAAATGCAGCTGAATTTCTGACAGCATTTTGACAGAATCCTGTTTTGACTTTATGATATTAACATTATCTGTGCTGCTCCTATTCAAACTTCCTAACACATGTAAAACATCTCCTGGCTACAGGTGGACGTTGGTGACCGTGTGATGAAGCTGAACACAGAGGTGCGGGACATCAGTAACCTGAGTAAAAAAGGTTTCTACCTGGCCTTCCAGGACCTGGGCGCCTGCATCGCTCTGGTCTCTGTCAGGGTCTTCTACAAGAAGTGTCCCCTCACTGTGCTTAACTTGGCCCAGTTTCCCGACACAATAACTGGCGGAGACACAGCATTGGTGGAGGTCCACGGTATGTGTGTGAATGCCTCCGAGGAGTTTGAGGCTCCCAAGATGTACTGTAGCGCAGACGGAGGCTGGCTGGTTCCCATCGGGAGGTGTGTGTGTAAACCAGGCTTTGAGGAGAACAAGGACATCTGCCAACGTGAGTGGGGTGGGGGTCCCGGGGCATGTGTGGGAATATGTGAATGTGTGTTTGTGTGCGTGAGAGAGAGACAGACAGAGAGACATTTGAGTGCATATTCCATAGTGTGTAGCAGTGTAATGCACAGGTCCCTGACAGCTTAAAGAAGAGCTCCTGAACAAAAGCAGCAATCATATCTGTTCTGCTCTAAGATGTGAATATGTGATGTGTAAATGTGTGTAAATGTGTGTAAATGTGTGCGTGCATCTGCCCATGACTGTTAATCTTTCTGGAATGTGCGTGTGCAGAGGCATTTCGGCACTCCACATTTCTGTTGTGAAACTGAGGATGCTATGACTTTTGTGATGCACTTTGTGAGTGTGTAAGTGTGACTTTGTGTATGTCAGTGTGGGTGTCATCACTTCGAGTGACTTTTATTCAGCTCCCAACACTGCGAGGACACTTCTTGCAGAGAAAAGGGTAGGAGTTGCTTTGAGGCATCTCTCTCTTTTCTTTTTTGTTTTGAGTGTGTATGTTTGACAGAGCTGAATATCTCATTTTCCCTGCTGAGTAGAGGAGAGAAGTATGAGTGTGAGAGTGTGTGTGAGAGAGTGCTTATTGATGTGTGTTTGTGTTGTAGGAAAGGAGGAAAAGGTATGCTTTAGGAAGCAGATTATTGAGTCGTAAAACTCCACAGATTGTGTGCGTGCAGTGTGTGTGCTATCTGTGTGTGTACATACTGCGAGTGCATGGATTTGAGTGAGCTAGCCATATTAGACTCACGCCGTCACCTGTCCCCATGGGCTCACTTCCTCCCCAAAACGAAAATGGAATCATAGATATTCATCACTGCAAACTTGGAATTGGTGCACATAATGCAATTTCAGTTGTTTTGGAGAAGCAGCAGCCAAGACGGCTGGAAAACTTGAGAGGGGCCTGCCTGCAGGTCTCCTCTGTGGCGACGGTTCTGGTGCAGGCTCCACTTTGAGAGCAGCTCCACTGTCAGGACAGGAAATAGGACAGGATATAACATGTAGTTTTTTTCCACCTCGCATTAAAATCTGTAGAAAAACATGCCAGACATGCCCTCGGTTGTTTTCAAGAGTCGTACATAGCACAGTGGTGACAACGTGACTGTGGTCCGGTTTAAATTCATATTTAGTGGATTTAATAACTACATCAAAGAAATATTTTTTTTTAAGTAGTTTAATGTATTGTTGTTGGGAGCTGTGCTCTATGTGACTTGTGCAGGCTTCTGTGGTTGGCCTCTGTGCATTCAGTTACTATACTGCATCAATGTTAGCAGAGACTTAGTTGTAGGCTAAGTGCCAGTAAAGCATTGTGACTCAGCATTAACTCCGACTCTTACTTCTCTTGCACACTTGGTATCTTACACATAGTATTTGAAGAAAATGGGAGAATTCATGGGAAACCTGAGAATAGTATTTTTTCAGTATTACTATGGTTTAAATACTGGAAATACATTGTTTTGAGTTACATACGGAAAAGGTTTTCCTTAAAAAGTCTTAAATACGATTTTCAGAATTTAAGGTAATAAAATGTCATAAAAAATTAAATTCAATTTTTTTAGGTCTTGAAGTGATGGGTAGAAATATCTCCCCACAGGTGTGGTTTGGTGTTCATTGCCAACTCACTTGAGTCCAGATCTTTCTTTTCTTCTGATAATGTTTCACAATTGCTTCTCCACAGGCTTCATGCTCTCATGAAGCTAAAATGATATACACTAATACACCAAACAGTACAGATGATGTTCAGCTAAAGGTCAGTTCAGAGACATATTATTTCTTATGGTCACTAGAATCTGGATAATAATGTTTTTATTGTGACAATGGCCAGCATGAAAGAGGGAAGTGGACATTTTAATTTCGTGACCACTTAGCTGGAGTTTACAGATTGAATGTTAAAGTGAATGAAAGCTAGATAAACTATAACTAAATATGGATAATTAACTGTGTCAGAATGAACAGAAAAGCTTCATTGTCTTTCACAATGTTGTCAAAATGTACATTTCAGCAGTTTGTAGTTAAAATTCAAATAAACATAAATAATACATTTTAAATCAAAATGCTTCTCTTTAACACAAGGAGTTTTACCTAATGTAAAGTGTATCAGGCTTCAAATAATAAGCAGTGTTTGTTGAATCCTTGAGCCATAGGCTACATTATGACTATCAATAAGAATAACTATATTAAAAGAGTTAACCACTATATGTTATATTGAAAGAATAAATCAATCAATTGAATCAATATGAATAGTTATATTGGTAGTCCATCACTTTATTGTATGTTGACAGATATATTGCTACATTTAAATAATTCATAGGACACTATATCGTTACTGCATTGGTTGAATTATGTAATAAACATCATTGACAAAATCACATTAAAACAGCAACATGTTTTTGCCATGACAGCTAATAGTTCTGTGGTCTTTTTTCCTGACAGCGGAGGTATCGTTTTGTGCGCTTTGTTTTATTTTGGTGGCATTTCCTGTCCTGACAGTAGAGCTGCCCTGAGAGTGGAGTCGTCCCCACAGAGGAGGCCTGCAGACTGTTTTCGAAAACTTGGCAGTTGGGCCTAAAAGAAAAGTGAACAAGAACAAGCTGTACTGTGCAGTTTGCAATCTGGTAATGTGCACAGATTGTGGCAGAAGTCTGGCTGCATCTCAATCATGAAAAGCCGACTGTTGAGCTACATGTCTGTCTCATAAAATGACACACAGTTGTTAGTTGTATGACAGGTCATCACAGCAATGATTTCACTACCCACAGTTGGCAGGCCTCCGTTACATTCCCTGTATTAAAACTTTATTTAAAGTCAACCTGACGCAGCAAAGCGGTTGACCTCTATGATCTCTATGACCTCATCAGTCTGCTCCCTGAGTCTTATCTCTCCGCAGAGAATAAATACAGCAATGTAAGCGCGTTTAACAAGCTAGCTTTAACTCAATAACATTATGCTTGTGTGTATGTGATTGAGTGCATGTGTGCGGTAGTTGTATCCCGAAGTAATAATGTCTTATTGACAGTCTGAGGTCAGGGGTCGGGAAATATATGTGTCCCTCATCTGGTACAATAAGTTATGGTCAGTACAAATGTGGATGCATGTGCTTGTGTGTGTCTGTGTGTGTGTGTGTGTGTGTGTGTGTATGCAGGAAAAACAGGTGTCCAAAGTCTGCGACAAAGGAAGAGATGCCAGCTTTTTGGTTTCACTTCATTTCAAGGCATATTTTCCGGTGTAGCAATTATTCTGGAAACAATCAACTAGCATTTTCCAAAAGATTTTAATTCCTTTGTGGTGAATTGAAGTTTCTGTGCTGCAGGGATGTCTGCGCCACCTACTCAGTATTAAGAAACACATTTTTGTGGGATCTCAAGAAGGATTTGCATAGCAATCAAATTTCCTCCTCATACTGGAGGAGAATTTGCGTTTTTCTTTCCCCAAGTCATATTTGTTTGTTTGTGAAAAAATGCCAAATTCATACCCCGCAAACCAGCCTCTTTGGTTAAAATTACCTGCCTGTGTTCCCTTATATATTAGATATTGTTCCCTTCCCTTGTCAAAATCTCACTTAGCCAGCTAATGTAACTGCATCTGTAATCAGCCTGCTTTTAACAAAGACATGAGAGGACACAGAGAAGTACAACAACCCAGTGCGTTGCGCTTTAATGTGTCCCTGAGAGAACAAGGGCCAGGCTTTTAAAGAGTCCTCTCAGCGCTCGGCGTCAGCGCCAAACAAAAGGTTCCTGCCCTGACACAGTCTGAAGGTCTTCCATAGGGAAAACACACTCTGCTAATGCATTTAAATCACCCTCTCTCGTTTGCTGTCACACAAAGAGATGAAGGGGTGAGGTGGGGGAGAGAGTCGGGGCTAGGACTGGAGGGGCATTTGTAATTATCATCATCGTGCAGGTGAACAAGCCTTTTAATGGGCACCTTGAATTCTCTTTCTCTTGTTCTTTTTGTGCGTGCTTGTTTTTCTTTCTTTTCTCCAATTTAGCTGCTCTGATTCTCATTGTTGTTTCGTTCTTATGTTCTGTATGAATATTCCCCTGGTGTTTTTGCCCCTCTAGCCTCCTCTATTTGTCTCTATGTCACCCTTGTTCTCTATCTCTGACTCCCATCCTCTCCCCCTCTCTCTTGGTGTCCCCATCTCTCTCTCTCTCTCTCTTTCTCTCTCTCTCTTGGTGTGAGGCGCTAATGGAATCATTACTAGCCTTTCTGTGTTAGACAAACACCAGACACCTCCAATTACAGCCTTTTTCCCCCTCAATCTTCAGCTCTCTCCCCTCCTCTCTGCTATTTTCTAACCATGCTCTGGTGTCTGCTTCTATAATGGGACTGTTCTTCCCCTCTCTCTCTCAACAAGCCCCCCATTTTGCTCCTCAACCATCCCTTCTGACACTGTCTTCCTTTTTCACCTCTCCATTTCTCTTACTGTCTCCCTCCTCTTTCTCCTTGCTGCCGTCATCTCCTCTGTCTGCCCTCGTTAAACATTTATAGATCACGGGTTCATCTTTCTCTATTTCTATTTTCCCACCCCACGTTTCTTACTCCCTAAAGTGATGTGCAAAATGTGTTTAAATGTGCGTATGTTTTGATGTTGTTAATGCTGGACACTGGATTAGATCTGCTGAATTGCTCACACAGAAAGAGGCTGTAATATGTGTCAGTACAAGCAGAGTGAGCAGGAGCAGAATGTGTAACAGGAGAAACAGATTTGTGTGTCGTGTTGTTTTAATTTTGAGAAACACAAGCACCAAAAAACCTGGTTGTGATAGAACCAACTTGTCGATAATGATGATAACAATGTCATACAAGTGATCACAATTCATTTGATGACAGTGTTATTATAAATAGTTCTTACTGTCAATAAATCCTATAAAGTGACAACTATATGAGCAAACAATGTGTAAGTCTATCCCTCAATACTCTCTTTCTCTACCTACCCTGTCTGTCAGCCCCAGACCCATTTGTTCCGTCTGAAGATGTAAATCTTCTAAAAGCATGTCATAAATATATTTCAATCTCAGATAGGAAAAAGTAATTTAGATAGTTGTATTTTTACAGGTTCTGTCATTTATTAATAATTTCCAGTAAATAGAGACAATGTTCTGAGATGGAAGACATAGCAAGTAAGAAAATTATATTTGTGTTTTAAAGAAAAACCAAGAAATTGGAAAGGACCTGCCCAGATCTTAATGGCTGGAAAAAATGACAGAGGTCTATGTGAACCTTAATACTAATTCCCCACATTTAATTGTATGCTTGGCTATCATTTCCAACTACACAGAAAAGTAAATTTGCATTTCTGCATGTTCAGCTGACATATATGTATATATTTATATATTTTTAAGAAATGATTAAGACATTTTTGCTTCACTTTTCAGCCATAATTGCTTTACTAATGATTTGACAAAATGAACTACAATGCATGTTTATTGTAAATGAGGAATATATCATTCAGTCCACCACTGTGGCCTAGTAATATATTTTTTAAATAGTTTTTGAACAACCATGAAGGTTTAAAGCACAGAAGAATACAGCATATCAGGCTTTGGCAAGGCAGACAAATGCTGTTGGTCTTTTAATGGAATTTGTTGGCAGTAAGAAAAATATTGAATATCACCAGACTTATCCTATTAACCTTGCCTCATATTACATATTTCCCCTTTTCCTTTATGTGTGTCCTTGTGTTGTTTCATTCACTTTGTTTTCCTGTGTACTGAGGCATGCACTAAACACACTGCTGCTCCTATGACAGTGGTTTTGCTGCTCAATCACATGAATTCATACTCATCCTCTTTGTCACCAGTGGCGTTACATAATCTCTCTCTCTCTCTCTCTCTCTCTCTCTCTCTCTCTCTCTCTCTCTCTCTCTCTCTCTCTCTCTCTCTCTCTCTCTCTCTCTCTCTCACTCTTATTCAAACACACACTCTCTCCTTCTCTCTCTCTCTTCCTCCCTGCCTCTCTGTCACATACATTTGCACGCCCATGTCACTTCTCCTCCATCTCTTTCTACCCCATGCAGAGGCCTCGGTCTGTGTAGCCGAAGCCCCCGTGTCTTTCACTCTCTTGCTTTCTTTTCTCTCTGTATCTTTGTCTCTTGTGCATTCTATCTCTGTTTTCCCTTCTCTGTTTCTATCTGCCACTGTTTCCTCCTCCCACCCCCTCCATTTCCACCTCGTGCTCCCTTGCCCTGTCCTGCTGCCTCTCTGTCTCACAGCTGGTAGGGGATGTAGTGAAACCTCTCCTGCTTTAAACCCTAGGGGTGCATGCTGAAGGGCAGGAGTGTGTGTGCGTGTATATGTGTGTATGTGTGTAGCTGTGACTCTGTGTGAGTTTGTGTGTGTGTGTTCTTTCCTTCTCTGTGTGTCTGACAGCACCAATTACTGCCTCAGATGCATGAGAGATGGAGGAGACGGAGTTGAGAAGGACAGACACCTGTCACCTCGACACAAGTTCTCTTGCTCTCATCTCTCCTCACTTTCTCAGCGGGCAAAAGTAATATAGGTCAGCATGACATGTTTCTAGTCTGTCTGTCGGCTACACCTGTCTAATGGTCCTATTCCTCCTTTCTTCTTCTTCTTCATTTCGTTTGTTTGATGCTGCCAATACGGAGCAAGAACTTAATTTGCAAGAGGAACTTTTCAAAGTCACACCACACATCCTCGCACTGATTCCACTTCTCTCCCCCGCTGTTCTTTTCACTTCTCAAATTGAATCAGAATCCAAGTGTGACTCACTTAGGAACAAGTCCAATGTCCCTCTGATCCGGTGGGAATCGTCAACTACAGTATGTGTTGATTTGGAACACTGTTGATGCCGATACAATGGGTTTCAACTCAAAGATTTCCAAACTTGAAAAAAAACAACAACAAAAAAACAGTTTAAAGGAATCGTTCAGGTCAGCAGTTTTTTGGAAATACGCTTACTTTCTTTCTTTAAGGGATGACATTAGAAAATCACTCTCATGTCTGTATGCTAAGTATGGCACTGGATGATTAGCCAAGGGGGGAACTGTTATCCTTGCCCTGTCAAAGGTTTAAAAACATTCCATCAATACCTCTAAAGATGACTTATTAACATGTCTCATGACTGTTTGTGGTTTTAGAGGGAGCTTGTATATGATTCTTGGCGATTAATATCCAGGCTAAGCAATAGTGTGTAGCATCCTGAAGTCTTATCATCACAGTGAGGATGCCAGGTTTAGTACCATCATGCCTGGAAAGAGACCAAAACAAAAACTGGTGCTCACCGATCGTACAAATATCTGGCATCCCGTGCTATAGCTGGAGATGCTGCACAGAAGTGCTGTGCAGATGGATAAACTGTTGCTTGCCTTAAAATAGCCACAATGTTGAACTATTCCTTTAAGGCATAGCCATGTACAAAAGCCAGGCAAACATCACGCTGCTTTATCCCCTTACACACTCTAAACCCCGTTTGACCATGACTATGAGATCATAACTTTTGGGAGGGATAACTAAGGCCTGTACAATGTTTCAGAATTGTTTGATATATTTGGAAAACATTGCTCAAGCTGTGAAGGGGAATTCGGCTCTGTCTGCCCGGCGACGAGGAGCGATCAAAGGCCTGTTGCTCAGCCGTTTAGTCGATCAGACCTGGCTTTGACCACAACCCAGCAGGAAAGGATTTACGGTTAAAAAAATAGAAGGCTTTGTTTGTTCTCCCCGAGAAAACGTACATTCTGTAGTGATAAATGTAAGTTATATGATACATGTGCTGTAACAGCTTCATCTAGATATGCACTCAGATGGTTATAATGAAAGGAAGACTATTTCCAAGCTCAAGCGTGCACATTTAAAAGAGACTGCATGCACACACACATATACACATATACACAGCACACAATACACTTTCACACTTTATATCTCATAAGAGGATTCCAGCCCCTGTTCATAATGAAAGGTTTGAGCAGGGAACAGATGTAGGGAAAGGCTAATCTTCACACCTGTGAAAGAGATTAAGCTCATTTACAGAGCGCAGTGTGTGCGAGTAGGTGTGTGTGTGTGTGTGTGTGTGTGTGTGTGTGTGTGTGTGTGTGTGTGTATGTGTTGAAAGCTCAGTAGGGAACCTGCCTTTCTTTATTGCCTCTCCAACACAGAGACCGATGCCTCTATCCTTACAGCAGGAGTGTGTGTATGTGTGTGCATGTGTGTGTGATGTGGACAGTCGAGGCAGTTGGTAAAGTGAGCATTTTTATGTTGATCACATACAGACTTTTGAAGGTCAAGGGCTCCCTCCTGCATGTAGTATGTTCACACACACAGACACACACACACAAACACATGCACGCACACACAGACAGTTCTCTCATTTCTTTGCTCTTCTCCTTGTGGCAGCTTAGGGAGCTTGAGAGCACAAAGGTGTGGGTAGGCAGGGAGTGGGCGGCTAACAGAAGGATTTAGACAGCAAGTCAAGAGATGTTTGTGTGTATAAAGTACACGCAATGTGTGTATGCATGTGAGTGTATGTACATTGCTGCAAGCATTAAGGCATTAAGCTGTTGAGGTGTCAGGCAGCAGGGTGGTATTACTAGTCAGATGTTCTTAAAGGACAAACGGATATATGAGCCAACTAAAGGCCAGTCATCTGTCCTTCTACCTGTCTGTGTAAGTGTGTGTCTTTCCACTGTTCGACTTGTCTGTCCGTCTGACTTCACTTTTCATTTATTTGGATAATGACAGCCACCTTTTCCTTCATTTCGCTTTTATTCGCCTTTATCTCCTTTCGCTCACATGTCCTCCTAAACTCCATCCATTTCCCTCTTCTTCTCTTTCTCATCTCCTCTCTTTTGTGTTTGAATAAATGACACAAAATCACAAAGGCTTAGGCGCTCGGTATACCCTCTACACACCATAGTCCCCCGTCTACATAGCCACACAGTACTGACCCAGATAATGTCTATCCACACTGAGCCTCCCAGCACAGCTCCTCTCGCTGTAGCGGATCACTTGCCAGACATAAGCTGAGATGCCAAAAGCCACCTTAGCACCAAGATGGTGTTTTGCACTACTGAAGTGTTAGCCACAATGAAGCCCTGGACATTAAGGTGGCTTTGGGAGACAGGACATAGTGGCTGAGCTGAGTCTGGTGCGTTGAGTTGAGCTGTGTGAACAAATCCTGAGAGAGAAAGAGGAAAAGCAGGCCAAGGACTGAGAAACTGTTAACGCATGTTTCAACTCCTCACGTCCTTAAATAGCACTATTCCCTACAGACATGTGGGGTAGAGAGGAGAGAGGTGTGGAGGGGAGAGTGTGTCTCCTCAGGGTACAGTTGCCATTAATTGGCCGTGTTCCATATGCGGTGGAGTTCCAGTCAGGGATAAACATGTGTGCACTCATGGGAAAGTTGATTTTCATAATTTTTACATTTCTATAGTATTGAGTCAGTGTTGAGTTTGCTCCATTTAAGATCTAAAGGCTTTCAAGAAAGGTGTGTGTGTGTATAGAGCAGAGCAGGCATGCAGGCAGCCAGCAGTTCTGCTGAACAGGAAACACAGGAACAGGAAGGCAGCCATTGACCCTTCCCCTTATCCCCTCCCTCTCTCTTTCTAGTTCATGGATGGCTTCCAGATGTACGATCAGCCTGTCAGACTGATTGGGCCAGCGTTGCACAGGCGTTATTGCTCAGCTCCAAACACGATGTACAGATCGCGGTCGAAGTCCAATTTGTTGCTGCTTTCGTATGCAGTACAGCTGCACTATTGTTCCACGGCCAAGAGAAACCATTCAGAATTCAAACAGACTTTTCAGCTCCAGTGTTGGATGGAACAAAGAAGGTTTACACAGAACCTGTTGGGAGATGTGACAGATTGTTTCATTTTGAAAATGTGGTTGTTTAGACAAGCTGCTGCAGTATTACAGGTGTATATATATATATATATATATGGGAAATTTTCTATGACTCAAAGTGGTAAATACACCTACAAGCTAGAAATATTTATTTTAGCACATTTAGCTTTATGTGCTCATATGTTCTGGAATGTACTTTTCAAGAAAACAAAGATTGAAAGTAGATTTTTACCATTTTTACTCATTGATGCATTATTAGCAAAGAGAAAAAGTATTGCTTCTTCTGTCAGTTACAATAAAACAAAATACAAAAATGTGCATGTTTAAGGAAATTAAGTCAGATTCAGCTCTCTGTATGTAATTTCAATTGCTGAAAATAAATAAGGCCGAAAATAGGAACATAAATCCAGCAATAACAATGCTTACAGAGCATCACTGAGGTCCGCGAGTGTCGTTATCTTTCAAGATCTAATTTTTTCGTCGATATTTATTTGTCAGATGAAAAGCTCCTGTGGTCCTGAACTGTGGAGATTTTATTATGGAGAGCACAAAAGGGACACACTGTGGCAATTTTCCCAAGAGGGGATTCTTTTGTGTGCGACACACTTGACTTCCTGCACAGTGCTGAATGAGTGCAGGAAAGTCAAGGAGGTGTGTAAGGGAAGGTACTATTTATGGAATACTTCATTATTAACAAAGTAAAACTGTCAGTCAGGTGGAAGATGACATTTGAGGTTACACACACGTAAATACACATGTTCATTAACAATTCATATACTATATAAAATATACAATATAGACATGGAAACACTCATACATCATATTTAGTTTTACTCAACCTTGAGTGAGGCAGTAATCTCAAGTGTTTCTTTATAAACCCCTGACTATTCTTCTCTTAACCAGCAAATGAGAATACCACATACTTTGCAGGTGTAGATTTTCCTGCTACCACCAATGCTGTAAAGTCAGCTGACAAAATGAGCCACTGCCCACCGACAGATGAAAGACAGCTAGAATATGGCCTCCCACTTGACAGGTATATCTGCGTGTGCATGCGTGGTCATGTGTGTGTGTGACTGACACAGAGAATAAAGCACGGGGCTCTCTTTTCCTCCTCCGCCTGAGAGAATGAATTATTGAAAGTGATGAACTGAAAATAACGTGGGCGAGGAAAGGAGGTGCACAGCTCCTCCTACACACACTCTGCTGGTCACGGGGCCGGCCGAAGTGGGCACGTTTACTGCTGAGTGTGTATTTATTGTGTGTTCAAGCTCTGTGTGTTGGGTTTTATAGAAGATCTTTAAGCTATGTGTGTACCTGGAGTGTGTGTGCAGTTTTAGTGATGGTTTAATCTGTGTATGTAGACATGACCTTTGTGTGTGTGTCTGTGAGTATGTTTTCGTGTGTGTGTGTGTGTGTGTGTGTGTGTGTGTGTGTGTGTGTGAGCCGCTTCCTGGTTCTGTTTAAAAGAAGGTGATACTTTGTGTTCTTCTGGCCTTTTATCTTGATAGCAAAGCAGACAGACAGAAGAATAAGTTATTCAGACTGTGAAGTTAACTCCCAACAGACTCCTTCTATTGGCCTGTCATGCTCTCTCTCTCTCTCTTTGTCTCTCTCTCTTTCTCTCTCTCTCTCTAGCACGCACTATCCCTCGCCCATGACCCCTCATACAGAAACACACATCCACCTGGTATCTATTTAATCTGTTTTTAGACTCCAGGCCTGGCTCAAAATTAGTGAGCCATCAGCTTAGGTTACCACAAGAAAAGTGTGTGTGTAGATGTGTGTTTGCTTTAATTGCACTGAAATTGAGCTTGCTTTCTTTCCCTGTGTGTGTGTGTGCATGCATGTGCGTGTGTCTGCCTGTCAGCGAGAGAGTAAATATTTGTGCAGGAGCTCTGGAGAAGGTCAGGGTCAACGTATGACAGACAGCCCACTGGGAAATAAGACACACATACAAGACAGAGTCATAGTCATACACACACACAAACACACACACATGGACACAACATGCACACACACACACACACACACACACACACACACACACACACACACACACACACACACACACACACACACACACACACACACACACACACACACACACACACACACACACACAATAGAGACACTAAAGTAAAAGAAACAGGAAAGAGACAGAAAAATAGAAATAGACAGGAGGGCAAACAGAGAGCTATATAGGAGAGAGAAAAACAGAGAAAGAGGAATATGGAAAGACTGTGATGGACAGAATGAGGAAGAGGATGTGCTTCATCCCATGGTTCCCCATGGCCGCTCTCAGTAATTGGCTGGTATCCAGAGGACAGAGAGTATATCAGAAAGTAGCCTGAGTGTGCTCATGTGCTTCATGTACTGGACATCACAAACCATTTCATATCCAGCCTGACCATGTATGTATGTGTGTGTGCACACGCATGTGTGTGTGTATGTGTGTGCTGGAGAAGTCATAAGATGCCATAAACACAGTGTGTCTGTCCTAAGGTGTCAATCACAGAGGCCTATGTCTTCTGTCTGGACACAGCTCATATCTCTCATCCGCTCTGCAACCATGTGATCCTGAGTTGTCTTTCTCTAACAAAAGTCCCTTGGAGGCAAAAGTAATTGCTGCTATACAGTATCTGCACTTTAAAGGGGTACATAATAATTTTCAGGAGATAGTCTTATTGGTAAGATTACCATTTGTATGTGATAAACACAAGTGTATGAGAATGGCTTGAATGGGTATGAAACATGTCTACTTGGAGACAAATAAGGCAGTCAGAATATATAGAGTTAAATTTGAAACATATTTAACTTTTTTTTTTTCTTCCTCAGGGTTATATACTGTATGACATCTGGGAGAATTTCCTCTTACCCACATCAAACACTGTATATGTGTATGCTAATTTAAGTCTACATATATCAAAGGAGCTTACAACATACATTCCTTTACTTGTGCATGTGTTATGTATCAATTTACTGTAGTTATGCAGTTATGTTTTCTCTTAAGGCTTTCCTTTTTTTCAGACAGCAGTTTGACCCATATCTTGATATACATGCTTTTCACAGCCTTTTTATTCCCTGCCAGGAATAAAATTCTGATGGGGAAACATTACTGTAAATCTCTGAAATTCTGACCTAAACAGGATCAAATATAACAGTGTCGAGTATACAAATATTGGAATCAGTTGTCATACCTTGAAAATAAAGTTAGTTCAGGTGTGTTTACCTTCCACTGCATTACAGAGCACTGGCAGGAAAACATCCAAAGTGCTAGTGCCCAGTTTTGAGTCAATAACAGTCTAATTTAGCCATGCCACAGTAGAGTACATTTATTGTCCTTTTTAGTCACTTTGCATCACAAACCTGTATTTAAGTACATTTGTAAGTATATCTGCAGTGCAATTTACATGAACATGTGACAGTTTGAATAATGGTTTAATCATTCACATTTCCTTTTGCTTAAAAATGACTGGAAGTAAGTGGGTTGAATTTGACAGAGTAATAGCATTAAACTGCACTTGCAATCAGGGGTTTATTACATGACTATAATGTATCAATCATGTTTTTAGCTATAAACAATATTTCATAGGCAGTCAGCTTCATTCTCATTCCCAAATAGAAAATATTCTATCAATTAAAATTTTGGACATGCCTTCCCATTCACTTATATGAGAAATTGTGACCTAACCTTTAACTGATACTGTAGGTAATTTGTTTCTGCAATATTTTTGTACATTTTATCAAACGTCCACAAAAAGAACTTTAATACTTTTTGTATTAAGATTACTAACCATTTACTGTAATGGCTGTCATTTTCTGACTGCTGAGATAATGATAGTGTCTTGGCATCACTTAAAATAATCCATGCTTAAATATGAGTATGGAGTCAACTGGGAGAGACCAAAGATTATAATTTCTGTGTCCACTTCTTATGTAGTATTTAAGTCGATCAAAATGTATTCCCCTAATATTTGGTACATTATGTAAGAATGTACTGTATGGGTAGTTTTCTTGTGTTTTTGTTGATTGTTGCTGTCATCATAGTCAGAAATTGCATTTGAACAGATTTAGTATCCCGTGAACATGTGACTTATATCTGACTATAAAATTATCTATAATGCTCATATTTTTAGATCAGAAAACAAAGAAAGAGGAAGATCTGATGTACAGGTGCAAACAAGCTCAGGAATTGTTTGTTTATGTGTGTTTTACAGGATTAATAGTAATGACAATATTGTGGTGTTGTTATGAACTCTGATGAAGGATTAGAGGGTCTCAGCAGGAGGCTGGACTCTGATGCTAAATATCTATTCCCTACAAATCTCAATAACACACACCGACACACCGACACACACACACACACACACACACTTTGCTATGCTCTCTGCACCTTAAATAGTATCTCATACTGTGCACCAACACACCTGCACATATTACTTCACTTTAAAGTGATTATTGACGACACAATCACAGTTTCAGTTAATAAATTCATGTTTGTAGTGTTTTTCTGCAGCTTTAAAAATATGCACTTTGCTTTATTTGCAGTAAATGTAAAGTAAATTAATTGAAATGACCTGTCCACATTAACATCCATGCTATTGTAAAGTATCAATCAGTGATTATTTGAACCTAAATACGCATCTTTCCTTTCTATACATAAGATATAGTTCTCTTCTTGAACTTGTTCCCTAAGTTTGTTTAGCATGAAGAAATGTCAATTCAACCATAAGCATGTTTCACGGGTATGTACACATGAGCACAAACACACACAAACACACACATACAGATGCGACCTCAGTGCCCGTAAAGGACGTCAGACTCAATCTCGTCAGATTTCTCCACTGACGCTTGATGTATCAATTTTTAAGTAGCTGGCCTCAACTAACGTCTGGATAGCCTACACACACACACAAACACACACATACATACACACAGGCTGCTCTGTGCTCCAGGAGCTGTGGCACTCGAGGGGTACTAGAAGGGTTCCATCTTGAAAGCCTGTTGCCATGGTGACCATTATGGAGCTCATCTCCCGTGGGCCAAGCAAGCTTTACACAACTTCCCCCTCAAAAGAACACACACACACACACACACACAAATACACTATACCCCCCACACACCCAACTACAAACACACACACACACACACACACACACACACACACACACACACACACGAGTTTTCTCCTCTTTCTGTTCTTTCTGTCCTTTATGGTAAAGCCGGCGGGAAGCCAATGTTTGACTTGAACCAAGTGCGACAGAAAGCGAAAGAACAGAGCAATTAACAGTTAAACTAGCAGGAACAAATCAGAATGGAAAGTGGAGGAGAGGAGAAGGCACACAGCCAGGCAGAGGAAGTGTTTGTTTCAGAAAAGTGGAGCTGATGTGATTCTGCCTACGTACCGAGTCGCCTGGTTGAATGTAATCAGAATGTAATGACTATGACTGTGAGATATTGGGGTTGTATTTCTCTGTGTGCATTTGTGTGTAAATCTGTACGGAGCCTTTCAAACATTAACAGAATCCATTTCTTGAACTTTTCCAGTACAGTTAGCAACTTCTGTCACTCACACAAGTAACCCCTAAACGTCATTCACACATAACACGGCTACATTTCTCTGATTCCAGAAATCGGAAGTGTTGTTTATCACAGTTTACATCACTAGATTAAGAAAAGAGCCATACTTTTGTTCACTATGTCAGTTAACTTTAGCGCTCAGTCAGGTTCTTAATTTACAGACCTCTAATTCAAACGAACTGTAAAGGCTTGTATGAAGTATATCGTCAGTGTAAAGGGCAATTTTGTGTGTAATGTTTCCAACTGAAATTCACATGTTAGATTCTTCTCTCACTTGTTGAGCCATGGGGTTCCAAGATGAGAGCAAAGATCAGGGGCAACAGAGGGCACCCCTGTCTTGTGCCACATCCAATAGCAAAGGGGATCAATATTATTCCATTAGTACCGACTCTGGCTCTGGGTTCATCATATAAAAGTCTAATACAATTTCTAAAATAATTACCAAAATTGAAATGTTCCAGAACTTTAAACATATAGCACCACTCAACACGATCAAAGGCTTTTTCCGCGTCTAGTGAAACAATTACAGGTGTGTCCTTTAAATCACCTGCCTCTGATATTATATGAAAAAGGTGTCTCAGGTTGTTCATTGAAGCCCTATTTTTAATAAAGCCAGTCTGATCTTTGTGAATGAGTGATGGTAGATGTTTTTCTAGCCTCATTGCTATTGTCTTGGCAGATATTTTGCTCTCTACTGAAAGCAGAGAGATGGGGCGGTAGGAGCCCATAAGTTCGGAGTCTTTATCTGGTTTACAAATTAGCGTAATGAGGGCTTCTTGAGTTGTTGGGGGCAGTGTCTTGTTGTCAATTGAGTGGTGAAACATATCTATTAAGGGGTCATCTAAACCAGGAGCTTTCGTGGACTGGAGAGACATTAAAGCTTTTAGAATTTCATTTCTGGTTAGTGGTTGTTCCAATAGGGCTTGATCTAGGATAATTTTGGTAGGTTTAAGGAGGATAAGAATTTCTCACATTTATCTGCAGTGTTCTTGCACTCTGATGTGTATAAATTCTTATAAAACTCTTGGAAGCAGTCACTAATCTCTTTTGGGTTGCATGTGCCCTGTTTCAGTCTCAATCAGCTGGTTGCTGGACAGCTCATGTACAATGGGTTCATCAGAGCTTTTAGCTGAAAAATAAATGAAAAACCTGCTCTGGCTTGAAATGTGGCTGATGACTGGGATGAGAGTGAACCAAGACTGTAAAGTTGCAGCCTTTAAAATCAAAACAATTTGCTCAAGCATGCTAAAAAGTGATATTTCTCTGTAGATATGTCACTTATGCATGAGCCACTTTACATTACATATCACTTGACTCATTGTAAATATAAATATATTGATGAGTGCAGCTTTAAAGTCATATTCCTGGGGTTTGGGAAAGTGTAACAGACTTATTTAATTTTTATAACTGATTAATCTGAAAATAATCAGTAGTTGCCACAGTAAAAAGAGTAGAATTGAATATATAATTGAGCAGAATGGAACTCAATCAGCTCATACTGTAGAGTATAGTTTTTTTCCCAGAGGACACAGATGGGCTGTTCCCTTCTCAATCAGTGCGTGGTGACTGAGGGTGTGTCTTGAGTAGCAGTACTATATCATATCTAAGAGCTATCGATTGGCATAAATACACAGAGTCTCTCTGGTGACCGGATGAATATTTAATAAGACACTGGATCTGAGGCCACTCTTTGTCTTTAGAAGAAAAACACAAACACACATCTCACACATACACACACCCTGCGTAACGCATTGTCAACTGCTGCTTGAAAATGATCCAAATTTGGAGTTAGTTCATAGTTGTGCAACATAGTTTTTGTGTATAAACTTTTTCTCTCCTGTGTGTCTGCTGCATGTTTATGTGAGCACTGTCTTACTGCCTCTCTCTTTTTCGTAAAGCATTAATCATAAGGGAACCAAATCAAGTCACATGTTTCCCATGGAGCACGCACTGGGAGTAGCTGAAGAAAAAAATAAAAAAGAAGAGAGGCAAAAAAATTGGGAGAGAGGGAAAAAGAGACTTTGAGAGAGAAATAAAAACGGGAGGTGGAAGAGCAGAGCAGAAAACAGCAGATCAGGAGAAGGAAGCTCCACTTAAAGCGGCCAAGCCGCCATTCTTGCTCTGAGTTTCTGATCAGGCAATTGTCGGGACGCCAGGCCTGGCATGGGGCGCCCTGTGTGTCCTCTAGCACCGGGGTCCTTTGTGCCTCTGTGGATGGCCAGCGCCTGGAGCCAGGACTCTCCGGATGAAATGTCCCCGGAGAAAAGCTGCTTTTCCACCCTGCTCCTACAGTCCAGCCAACAGAAACACACACATACATCCACATTCACACACACAGTCACCCGCACAGTACATGGGCACCCATTACCTTGGAAGCTGACAGGAAGGAGGAAAGAGAGCAGAAACCCTTTGAGAATTATCACTCCCTGTCCTTTCCTTACCCTCCCTTTCTTTCTTTTTCTTTCTTTCACACCTTCACACCTTCACACCTTCACACACACACACACACACACACACACACACACACACACACACACACACACACACACACACACACACACACACACACACACACACACACACATCCCTTTTCACCGTTCTCTCAATACTTTTGGGAATTGTGCTAGTGGACTTTGCCCCCATATGATGAATGATTTGCCTAAAAATACTATCCGTATGCAAGAAAGCACAGCAACCAGGTGGAAGAACATACCTCCACTGTGAGAAATCACACTACTTTTAGGCCACTTTTCCACTCCTCTAGCCGCGGGATAACCACTGTGTTAAATATATATATAAATATGAGTCTTTGAATGGATGTGTGTGGCACGCGCGCGTGTGTTAGTGTGATAATTTACAGCTTTTCTGGGACGTGGGACGTGTAGCTTGATTAAAGCCATGACCTTCACCACCAGCACAAGCAATCAAGCGGGCGAACACACACGCTCACGCACACACTTGCAGCATACTTAACACCCTCTCGCACACAAGCGCTCAGCACACGAACATGCAATCAGGACCTGGCGGATTCCATCGCATCATTGATCCAACCTATTCACACACACACACACACACACACACATACACACACACACACACACACACACATACACACATACACAAATACACACACACACACACACATACATGAGGCATCTATTGAATTGCATTCCAGACACCCTCATTTACCTTACATGGGGTTTTGTATACTGTAATACTATTTACCACCGTGGCAGAAAAGGCTTACGAGGATGGGAATACCAGGCCTATGAATGTATAAATAAATAGATGCGTAATCTATATTCAGATTACCAAAGGGAAAGTCAGGAATTCCATTTTACTGCCTAGGATGCAAAAGGGAAATCATTCAAGTCCCCAGTCTATTTCAGCAGGCTGTTCCTGTTGAGCAGTAGCAGTTTTCCCTCCCCAGTTTTATGATTCCACATAATGACTAACATGCAGCCACTGTAACAGCCATAGAAATAGTCATATTAGGTTATTGTGACAATTACTGTGACTGTGTTGTGTATTTTTGTTCCCTTGGTTGCCTGGAGATCTAATGCTTATATAACAGAAATGACAGTTGATCTGCTGTTGCGCTGTTATCGTACTGTATGACCCTGTGGTTATACAGGCCTACAGTCTGATGTAAAAACATTGCACGTAAACCTAATGTCACAGTGTATTACATCAAACTTTGTTTTTTTGTTCTTTGCCATAGGTGCTGCACGGCACATCTTATCAGTTTTGTTCACCTCTGTTGTATAACTCCTTGTGTCAGTCTTGGGTTTTTTTTTATACACTTTCTTCTGATTCTCCTCTATTTCCACACAGGGTTAAGATATAATTCTGGTTTATTACAACCTGGGACTTAGTTTTGTAGTCTGGCCCATCTTGTTCTATCAATTATAGTACCAATGTACTCATCAAGCTAATTGTAAAGATCTATGAAATGTGGCAACATTGCTAAAACAAGCAGACAAACCACCTGATGGGAGATAAAACTGAATGTCAGTGCACCTGTAATGTCTGTGATCCTTCCTCTTTGCACAGAAAATGTACGTGTGCACACACACTAAAGTAGGTTTGGTGGGCTAGAACTGAACGCAGTTTGTAAACTTTGATGGATTTTTATTACAGACTCTTCTTCCAATGTAGGTGTTTCTGGCATCATCTGACTATTTTTTAGCAATGTTGCCTTGTTCCCAGATCTCAGGAATTCCTTTGGTTAGTGAAATGACGGAAACGACAGCCAAAACTCTGACTGGGACCTGACTTCATACATTAAAGCATTTGTAGCAGAGTAGGGATTTCTGGTACAACTTCACCTACATCTAAGGAAAGGGTTCAAATTCATGATACCTTTTTTGTCAGATGGACACATTTGGGCTTATGGCCTTCATCCACGTTATCATACAGCACATTACAACATTTAAATAACGTCTTCTTTAAATGTTATTAAGATCATATTTAAATGTTATTGTAATGTGTTGACCCTGATTATTCTCGCGATGATGTTTTTCATTATATAGTACTTCAAGTGCTGGAGCATTTGTACCGAAACCTTTTAAAAGCTGGGTTTTTATGATTGATGATTATTGACCGGCATGTACAGTAGAGCATCTGTGCTTGCAGTGATACCTCATTTAACACTGGAATTTATCTGTGTCCTCGCTCCAGCATGCAGACCCGGTACCTACAAGGCCTCGGCCACGGAGGCCTACTGCACCAAATGTCCTCCTCACAGCTCATCCCCGCAGGAACAAGCCATTGAGTGCATTTGTGAGAAAGGCTTCTACCGTGCCGAGACTGACCCTCGATCCATGGCCTGCACACGTGAGTGATAAAAACACTGGCGAAAAAATTAAAACATTTACACATACTTATTTGCCACACACACAATTATACAGATGCAAGTCAATTTCCGAGCATGCTGCATATTCACTTTTATGTTATAAAACAGCTTTAAGCTACAATGATTGGATTACATTTCATTTAATTGGTTTGTTCTAATAAGTACTTGCATGGTAGCTTTCTATTCATTTATGTTTCTTATCTATAACCCATCTGTGCATTTTCCTTTTCCTCAACTGCTATTGGTTTACACAACACTAGAGATACACATACATGTGACATATACAAATCCATGTCTGTTAGCTACCTGGTTAGGGTCCTCAAATATCTCAGATGAGACTGGTGATACGGGTGATACTCTGGTAGAAATCTGATGATATTCCTCATTCCTTGTCTCACACACACAGACTCACACACTATCAGGTTATGGTAGATTACACTCATTAATCGTTCTAGCAGGTGAGATGTGACAGGTGTTATCAGCTGGAAATGAGTAACGGATCACTCACATATGTATGGACACACACGCACACACACATCCTCTCCTGAATGGTGTAGAGTCCTGAGGAGGGTAGAGAGGGAAAATAAGGAGAAAAGGTGAAAGAATTAGTCATAGAGATACATGGAGAATGACATTTAAGACACAGGCAAATAATAGAACAGCGGGGGAAATAGTGGACTATCAGAGGCATATAATCTAAATGTCATAAAAGGCCGATCAGGAAAAATGATGGTGATGGACGGTTAAGTGTAGCATAAAGAAGTGGGGGATGGAAAAAAAGAAAAAGGCAGAATTAGAAGGATCAGTCAGCACACCCTTTTAGCAGATTTATGACAGACAGTCCCAATTATCCACAGCATGGCCTCCACCTCCCAAGTCCAGTTTTCCACCATCCGTCCTGTACTACTGAGAGGCTCGCCACTGGGAAGGCTAATCAGGAAAGTCTCAGGCTTTAGCATGGGGCTCCCCGGGGCTAACTGCTCAGGCAGGACATGATGAGATATCAGGCTGAATGAGCATCCACTGCTAAATTTCCATATGGTTGAGATACCAGCACCATGCTGTGCAGTAAGCAACAATAATCAGTGGTTTCCCATATGAGAGGCTTCCATACAAGAAGGAAAGAATGGCATTTAAAGTCTTGCCATGGAGATGTGTTTAGAGGCTTGTGTGTCCTTTTCTGACAATACTTGAAACTAATCTGAAAAATACCAGAATGATGATGCACTTAATTGTTGAAAAAGTAGTTAAAGGATGGTTGTCAACTTTGGGTGGATGACAATACTAGCACTTCCAGTAACTGCATCACAATAAGGCTGTGTTCAGAAAGACCACAGCACTGCATGAAGAACACAAAACTACCAGATTAATTAATTATTAATATTAAATAATTAATACCACGTCACACTAATTCCTGATAGATGTATTTATAAATTCAATGGCACATGTTTACTCCACAGTTATAAAAAGGTCAAATAATTGCTGTCATGATAACTTTCCAGAGTAGTATCATAGTATTATGAACATTTTTGGCATTTGATAAACCATCAAAACTGATAAACCTGTTACTTAAACTGGACTTCCTGGATTGTGTTTCAAAATCTCACTGAAGCAACATGTTCCCACCAACACAGCCTCTTGCATTGTTTTTGGTAACTGGAAATGGGGTGAATGGTTTGAATGCCCATATAAAGGGGTCTGCTGATGTGAAGATGGAAGGTTTTAATGTGAAACAACAGCAGGAGTTGTTCGGTTCTCATGAACTGTGGCTTTAAAAAGCAACAGACTTCATTAAATCTTAAAACAGTAAGAGAGCAATCAAAACAAATCAGAGAGTGAGGCTAACAGCTGACGCATGAAGACCATGGATGGAGTATGTTTCACCTAGCCAGTAGAGACACGAGGGGTATATAATGACTGTCAAACAAGTGTTTCTGGGGCCCTAAACAAAATTGTCACAAAATTTGGATTAGGGCCCCTGAAATATGCTCCCAAACTGCTGGTTACTTCACTTATGGTTGGCTCAGCTTTCCTCATTCATACCTCTTTAATCCATTCACACACACACACACACACACACACACACGCACACACATACACACACACACACACACACACACACACACACACACACACACACACACACACACACACACACATGCTAGGAACTATGGAGGGTCATAATTATTTTTTTCTAGTGTATTTTCATAATTAGCATACACTAAAATAACTATTGAGTTTCAGAGAGTGAGAATCAGTATAAAATGGGCACAGTAGCACGTCTCAGGCTTATTTAGAGATATAATGCTTACAGATCTACAGGATGTTACAGCTACATATGCTGCCTCTCTGCTCCTTTGAAATTGATTACTGACACGCTTTTTGGACTCTGCCTCTGCCATACACTAATCATTTCAGCTCAAGTTCAGAGTAATATTAACTGCTTTAAATCATGAAACATACCTGACTCATGAGAAAATTACTCCAGGTACTTTCTATAGATCATTGTCCACTCACTATTTATCATCTGCAGTGCAGCTTGAGAGAGTATCAGTAACTTTACATACTAAAATCCTCCCTGCAGTCAAGCAGTCAACTATTTAACATTGTGTGAAACCTCTTTAAAGATCGGTTTAAACTTTGGAAGTCTATTATAATATATATTATTGTCATACCGTTACATTTACTATCAGCCAGGCTCTTTTAATCACTGTCCATTATAAAGCAATTCATTAATCGAGCGCTAAGTGTCTACCCTCTAGCTAGTCAGTTAATTCATTTTTAATTAATCAATGTGGGTTCTATTCTAAACAGAAACTGCAATTAATTTGGTAATGAACATGAAGACAATGCATGTTCAGAAAATGTACATATGGGGGAAAAAATAATATTTGTCAGTCAATATTTCATGAGCTTGGGTGGTGCAGATGTTCAGTAGTGGATACACTGTGATTTATCCAGGCAGCACTGTGCAGCACAACCAGTACACACAAACACAACTATGCCTTGTCCTTCCCTCAGGTCCTCCATCTGCTCCAGAAAACCCCATCTCCACAGTGAACGAGACCTGTGTCACCCTGGAGTGGTCACCGCCCCGAGACACAGGAGGGCGGGGAGACATCACCTACAGCCTCCACTGCAGGAAGTGCATAGGCGATGGCAAAAAGTGCACGCCCTGCGGTAGCAGTGTCCATTTTGTGCCCAGACAGTTTGGTCTGTCATCAGCTACGGTGCTGGTCACCGACCTGCAGCCAGACTCCAACTACAGCTTCACCATTGAGAGCCAGAATGGTGTGTCAGACTTAAGCCCCACACCCAGAGGAACAGTAGTGATCAACATCACCACATCACAGACAGGTGAGTGAAAAAAAGTCACAGCTCAAAAACATCAATCAATCAATCAGATTTAATATGTATAGCACTGTTCATACATAGCTATGTAACACAAAGTGCTTCACATAATAAAAACACAAAAACATTCCAATCCCCACCCCAAACACACACTCCCTGCACACCACCCTAATCCATACACAAACAATAAATGAATATGTTATAAATAATGACTCAATAAAAACAGGATCTGATGTAACATGTAATTCAAGTCAATAAATCTGTATTTGTTGACAGAGAAAGGTCTGTCACTGCACAATACTGGAGTGAAGTGGGGCAATTTCAGATGTAAAATTTAGTAAGAAGTTGACAAGAAAGAATACTGCAGGTGTTCAAGGATATTCTCTTTTTAAGTCTATTAAGAAAACAGAATCATACAGGGAACAACACATTCATCAGCCTGAACGAGAAATGTGAAGAACAGCAAGGAGAGTGTTTTTCAAATGTGTCTCCTGATTGCAGTGTGCTCACAAATAGTATCAGGCAGCATCAGTAGGAAACCACAAAATGACACCTCTGCCTGCACATACATAATCATATGTGCATCTTTCACAGTATGAGACTGTGGGAAATTTGTGCAATAGTAGTGCATGTGACAGGTTGGTGATGACTAATAGGGAGGGGGGGGGGGTGAAAGGGGTGTAGGAGTTGTTAACCTCATTAAGATCTTGACATGCCATACACACTATCCTCAACTGCAGTATGTCACGTACAAAAGCCCAAGCATTCACTTTCAACCTACTTGAGCATGCACCCCGATGTGGGAAGTCACAGGGTTTGGGGTTTGCACATTAATAACATGAGCAGATTGTGCACCATACACACACACACATTGTAAAACGCTGCAATCACACATGTATGAAACACCTTGTAAGCTCTCATTATCAAAATGATATGGCACAAATGTGGGTCTTCTCGTTATAGCACAGTAGGTATCCATCTGAGATCATCTCTCTTCACTCCCACAGCCCACGCGCTCTCTACCTTTCAATGCCTTTTTTCTAACATCTCATTGAACTTTACTCTCTCTTTGTTTTGTCATGCAATCCCCTCTTGTTCTTTGTTTTTCCACAGTGAGTGTAGTGTTGAAGGAAAGGAGGAGCAAGGACAGTGTGACTTTGGCCTGGCAGGGTCCAGAGAGACCCAACGGAGCGATAGTGGAGTATGAGGTCATCTACTATGAGAAGGTGACACTGACACACACACGCACACGCAAACAAACACACACAGGCACACACACACACATACTAAAATCACTCATTTTTAAAGGGGCACTCCACCGATTTTATACATGTTCAGTTAACATGTTATGTCAAATTTTAAACCTTTCAGAGACTGTGTTTCAAATTTGAGCAGTTTAAAAGACATGAGCATTTAAAATACAAATGAGGTCTAATGAAAGGTGATATCAAGTTGCATTATGGGAAGTGTAAGAGTAACATTGGAAATATAAATCAAGATATCCACTGCTTTGATTTTTAGCCATGTTTGTGGCTGATGGTCTACTGTTTGGTTGTGCCACTACCTTGGTCCAGACTTAAATAGCTTAACAATGACTGGATGAATTGCTATAAGAAGATGCCAAAGTAATGGTTTATTTTAAAGGTCAGTTTTCTGTTTTTGCAGTTTGGTTTTGAACAGATGACACAATGCAGATTACTGATGTTGTTACCTTCGGCTGAGGTCGACTTTTCCCTCAGCTAAGCTAACCTTCTGCTGACAGTAGCTTTATATTTAAGGTACAGACATGAGAATGGTATTGATCTCATTATCTCACACTCCACAAGGAAGCGAACAAGCATTTTTCCCAAAATGTTTTATTGTTCCATTAAGCATAATACTCTGTGGAGTACCTCTTTAAAAGTTTTTTTTTAACTCAACACATTTCTCTTCATCTACACATTGTCTGGGCTCATAATGTATGGGTTTAGCCCTAGGGCATGTCTGTAATGGCTTGTTAATCACAAACATTGCTATCTTTCAATCTCTCTATCTTATGATATAACCCTCATGTCTCCCCTACTGCTCACACCAAGCCAATTAGCCTCACATCTGTTGAACAAACCTCGTAAAATACAGCCAAGGTGATGAAATTAAGCCTCTGTCTGTGTGTGTGTGTGTGTGTGTATGTGTGTGTGTGTGCGCGCCGTCTGTTGGCAGGCATTAGCTGTAAAATAGCATTAATCCATGTTGTAGAGTGTCTTCCATTAGGTAGAGTATCAGCCTCTCTGCAGGGAATCAGCTTACTGACAGACACACTTATTTTTTATTCATCCTCCTACACACACATGTCTACATGCACACAGGTCGAGGAATGAAGCGTTGCGACCCTGTAGTAACCTCATATATTGTCATATTGTCCCAAAGTGTAGAGATGTTAAGATTTAAGGCTTGACAGATGCTCATGTATAAATGTGACCAAATGTGACCCCTGGAGACATATAAATTCAACAATTTGAGTTTTCTATTATTTTCCAATTTTTTTCTGTCTCGATACCACAGTCTATTGCTTTCTATATTAACCCATCTAGTATAACTATATTTTCAACCTTTTTATCCACTTTATTTCTCTGAAATGTAATATTATCGACTGAACTTACTTCTTTCCTTCTCTTTCATTTTCGTCCACTTAAGAATCAGCGGGAGCAAAACTACACAGTTTTAAAGACTCGCTCCAACATGATGACAGTGGATGGGCTGAAGCCAGGGACCACCTACGTGTTCAGGGTCAGGGCTAAAACAGATGGGGGCTACGGGAGCTACGGTGGAGAAATTGAACTGGAGACCAGCCACGAAGGTAAAGACATTTTAATAAATATTTGTTTACTTGAGATGAGATTTATTTTCAACGTTGTTATTTTTTAATCAATTTTTCTCTTCTTTAAATTATCCACTACCAGCACTTCAAACACAAATCTCAGTGTTAAAATTAATCCAAATTAAAAAGAGCAGGTGAGCAAGAAAGACAAAGATTAACTACAGAGCAAACAGTAGTGACATATTATATCACAGTGTATTAAGAGTCTGATTCATCCTGCAGAATGTATCAATCCACCGCATGCTTATAAAACAGCTCACTTTTCATCAGGATGGCTTCTTAACTTCTGTTGTCAGACAAAGACACCTCATCAGCCACATGGGTTGTCATCCACGTATCTCAACCAGCTGCTTGAAAGTATCCTGGAATACTAACTTCTCAAAGAAGAAAAAAGAAAAAGAAACAGCAACCTTGTATTGACTGTGAAGTCTTTTTTTTTTTTATAAAAGAGGAAACCTGACATTGAAGTTTTATGGTAATCCAGACTAATCTGATGTTAATTATTTACCCGCCCAGTGGATTCATTTATATTTACTTACTGCCTGGATGCGTCATAATATAAGATTGATTTTAACCCTCCTCACTGGCAACTCAACTATAACTCAAGTGATCTGTGCTGAGCAGGGTTTGTTTACCTTTTCTATTTAAAAGAGAGTGAGCACTTATCTAGAAATGTATTCTGTACTTAGACATTGGGAAAGGAGAGGAGAAAGCACAAAACAAAAATCTATGCCAGGTTCAATCCAATCCACTGGGGCCAGGCCTCACAAACAGCTCTGGGCATACTATGATGCATAATGTTTTCGAACTCGCTGTCACTCGTCCTTTTCTACTTTGTACACGGTCACCTACTTTCATTATCACTTCATTATGCTCTACGATTTCTGCTTTAGAGGCCCCATAATGTGCTCTTCAAAGTGAACATTGATTCCTAAACAAGCAGGCAGAGTGGGATAAATCAGTTAATGTATAGCACTGTACTAGAGATTGTGTAGCATACAACAGGCACACATTAGCCTACTAATCATTCAATAATCAATAATGTCATTCAAAGCTGGATTTCTATTCCTATCCTGCGACAAACATCTGGAATATGACGTCCTCATTCATAATTATGGAGCTCACTGGTATATAGAGCTGCTGTTGAGACTTCATGTAGGAGGTTCACAGTCAAGTCAAAATGTAAGAAGCAGCTGACCCAAAAGCAATCATATCAAGGTTATCTAATCAGATCAATTCTATTGATTGTTAAAGAAGGGTGTGTATGTGTGTGCCTGTAAATGTAATAGGGGATCAATGCTTATCTGTGCCTGCCTAGGGGCATTCATTTGCCTCTCCAGCATACACACACATTTATATATACGTACACACAGAGACACACATGTCTACTCATGCTTAGCTAAGCCAGATAAATGGGGTATTTGTTTTGAGTAATGGCTCGATTGGTGTGGCGTAAAAATCGATGCATCTTTGCAGAAAGTTCTCGGCAGTAGCCTTGTTATGTGCAATGTTAACATATCAATTTGGACAGTGCAGCCGAATGGGAATGGCTTTCACGTCCACTCTCATAGCCTCATAGGCAATGCAGCGAGGGAGAGCGCTTTTCATCAAGGACCTCACTTACTATTCCATCCACCTCCCTCTCTCACTTTTACGCGTTTGCCGCTCTCTCTCTTTTTCCCTCTCCTTCAACCTGTCTTTTATCCCTTTTTCTATTGCTATCATATTTCATTCTCTCTCTGCTTTTTTCCACCACACGCACTGTCTGTCTTGCTGACTTTTCATCTCTCATTTTGTCCCTTCGAAAAAAACAGCTTCTTTGCATTCTCCTTTGTTAAGTAATCTACTGTGTTCCTTCTGTCTCCTATATAGATGTTTTGGCTATTGGGGACCCTAACCAGTCCACCATCCTGGCTGTGTCCATTGCTGGGGGAATCGTTCTCCTCATCTTCCTGGTGACTTGCTTCGTTGTCAGTGGAAGGTAAGGTCAAAAAGAAGGGAGACTAAGGTCCTCTACACATGATCAAATGTATGATCTATATGTAATATAATGTGGGGAGGAGACCACAGAGCAGTGCTAGAGACAAAGAGCCTAACAAAAGCTGTTTGGGAATTATGTAAATACAGAATGGAGGATTGGCATTTAATGTCCTGCTAATATAAAGATATGATTATTAAGGATGAATCTTTTTTATTTATTGTTTTATCAACACATCTGTGTAGTCAAAGTTTGATATAGCTTTTCCTCTGTTCCACAGATCTCCACTGTTGTCCATAAACAATAAAAACACAAAACAGTCACACCTTTGCAGTGTGTGACATTTTCTTTTATTACTTAGTTTATTATTATAAACATGGGGATTGTAGTTTATTTTAAATCAGTCACACATACTCTGTCCTGCTGCTATAAATACTCAGTAACACACCAAATCCGCAACTGAAAATAATCCCCAGCAAATGCACTATATGCTTATGTTTGAGTAACATTTTTAAAAGCTACAGTGCCAGGCTTTTTTTTGTTGCCTTTTTTTAAATGAAACATTTGTGATCAGTTCTTTAAATGTTTATGTCTTCCGTGGGAACCAGTGGGCTTGTGGCTGAGCACCACACACACGCTGGGGAAGTCAATAGATTTTGGTCTTTTCTCTGGATTTGTTGATAGTAACAAAATTATAGAATATGACCAGCCTTAACCTAATCTGTCATTGACCACCTTTGAGGTTAACCACTGACAATCTCACTGTTGGTGCATTATAGAAGCAACAATAAAGATGGTTTAAGTTGAAACCAACTGAGCTTTGAGTGCAATGCCGAAGGTTTTCCTGTTGCGAGGTTTGTGTCTTCGCCGTCTCCATAGCAAGGCAATAGCTCATGCAGAGCAAGTCTAAGAAGTACTTTACTGATGCCTGTGGGGAAATTGAGCTGCAGTGCAGCGCCCAGGGACCCACCCCAGTTCTTTCGCCAGTGCCTTGGTCAGCCAAACATTTATGTCTTTCATGGTGGTACCCACGCAAACATGGGGATAACATGCAAACTCCACACAGAAAAGACCTGGAACATCCAGGGTTTAAACCTTCTTGCTGTGATGCAACAGTGCTAAACACTAAGCCAGGCCATAATCATATGTAGACCAGTCATATACATTCATGTACACATACTTTCATACCATCAAGATCTCCCACTTGGTCTCTTTTCTGTCTCTCTCTGAGGAATTACATGTGGGTGTGCCAAAGCAGGGCCTTCAACTTTGACATTTATACTGCTGCCAAAGCCTAACTAAAAGCTTTGTTATTGTGTATGTGAGGAGCATGGACTCCCTATGATCACTCTCTTTGAAGGTTAGGCAACTGTTAATGCTCTGTCTCAGAGAAGACCAAAGAGGAGAAGGAGATGAGAGGGAGAAAGAAAAATAAAAGAATGCCGATTGGTGAGAGACGAGAAGATGAAAGGAGTGGAGTTAGAAGAGAGCTCTTTCGGGGGAGAAGAAAGGGACCAGAGCAGGAGCAGGAGAGGAGAAAAAGGGATGACATGCATCTGTGATTTACCGTGCCTGTAACTAAATGTTTATCCTCTATGAGTTCCAACTAGATTAGCAACATGTTAAGAGCTACACACACACACACACACACACACACAAACACGCAAACAGGCACATACTAATGTACACACACTAAAAACATTAGTATTGATTCAGGTGATTGCTTATCAGGCTGAGTGCTCTATTCACTATTGACTAGAAGGGATGTAATCAGTGGAGACTGTCCTGTGTAAGGCGTGCGCACACACACACACACACACACACACACACACACACACACACACACACACACACACACACACACACACACACACACACACACACACACGCACACACACCCCACGGCAAGTGAATGAGAACACATTCATAAGTTCACATCAACATATTTTTAATCAGAGGGGAATTCTGAGGTTGTGCGTGTAACAACCTTTTAAACATAGTGTGTAATGTACCCACATGATGACAGAAACACACACTCACACATACACTCAACTAATCAGGTTTCACAGGCTGGGGAGGTGTTAACTAGGTTTTACAGAGGGGTCGATGCACTGCCATCAATTCCAGGTCCCTCTCTCTCTTCCTCTGTCTCTATCTATCTTTCTCCCATTTAGAAGTGGGAACACTTGGGAGGAAGTAGTGTTGATTACTGTTTTCTATTAAACAGCATTCTGTACATCTGTCATAATTAGTGTGTGCACTTGTGCATAGGTGGAGTGTATAGCATGTTTGTAACTGGGGAGTGAAGCTAGGATCAAAGCTACATCACTAGAGAGACAAGACCAGGAGAGAGTGAGAGCTCATGGGGGAGAAAGATGGACAGAAGTGAGGTGAAGGAAAGACAGAAGTGGAGGATAAAATGAGAACGTATTAGATAGGCAGTAGGAATGACAGACTGCTGCAAGGAGGGGAGGGGAGGAAGTACATCTGAAGTATGTTTGCACCACTAGAGAGCTACATTTGGAGATGGTTTGAAAGATAGAGAGAAAGAGGAGGAAGCTTGAGTGAGATGGAGAGAGAAGGAGACTGATGGAGGGAGGAGGAGAACCAGCAGTGCAATGGGAAGAAGGGAGAGGTGTAAGGAGCAAAAGATGAAAAGGTAGATCACAAGTGTATTTGAGAGAGGGGGAGGAGGAGGAGGAAGCGTGGGAGAGGTGGTGGGTGGGCAATTGCACTGTTAGGTGCAATAAGAGTGTCATCCTTCAGGTTTTGGAAGAATTGGGAGAGAATCTAAAAATAAGGATTGCTCTTGCTCTTCTTGTGTTGTCCATACCTCCTCCTTTTCATCTATTGAACTTCCAATCTAATCTGTCAAACAACCCCCAAGTCTCTTCCTCTTTCAGTCCCTACTCTCATTTCACTCTCTCTGCATCTGCTTTTCTCTTCATTTTGCCTGTCTTTTGGCTCTCTGACTTTCATTTCCTGTTCCATTCTTGAAATTTACATTTGGATGAAACCTTCCCCCTCCGTAATGTATCGAGAATCCAGTGTATTTGCTGAGACCAGTTCAGTGTGGACTGAATGATTAAATTTGAATTGAAATTGACACTGAGAGTCAGCCAGGGTTGGAATGATTTCCCACCAGACATTTGTAAGACCCCCCTAAATGTCAGCTGTTTAAATCATTTCCCCAATAATCACTTGACTGGTTAGAAGTACCTTTTTGTTCTTGTTTTACACCTTATTCAACTATTGAATCCCACAATCCTCACCACATTTTGAGAAGCCGGATAGAAGGTTTTTATCATGGAACTATAAAATAACAATGTATGACCGTACAGTCTCACTGTCTTTCTATCGCTCACAGTCGCACACACCCACACACCCACACACCCACACTGCCTGCAGCCGTTGCTGGCAGGCTGCTGAACAGCTAAGCCTCATAAACAGGCTGATTTGCAGGCCATTCTGTGCTGTCCTGTTCTCATTTAATAAAGTGCTGTTATGCTATTGTTACTGCAGGAGGGGAAACATGGAAAAATGTCGAAAGCTCCTCAGACGCAGCACGGCTCTGACAAATCACACCAGTTATTGCTGTGTGCGTGCCATTATTGCCCGGCGTATACATGCGTGCGAGAGTGTGTGTTTGTGTGTGAAGTTGGTGCTTTTGTACTCCTGAGGGTGCTTTGGCAGGCTGGCAGGTGCGAGCGATGGGAAGCTAGGAAGCAACTGGCATAACCATGGATTCAGCAGATGGCCTTTCACTCAAAAAGTGCTCTCCCCTTCGGTCCACACTTTCTCTCACTCCTTGTTAAACATGTTACAGCTTCTGCCTTCCAGCATCTGTGTGTGCGTGCTTCTGTTTTGTCTGCAGTCTAATGATTTTCCAGCCTTACAACCATCTCCTTTTCTGAATAGCTACAGGGTTTTGGTCATGTGCCAGATTCCCGTGTGTTTTTCTACATTCATGTTTTTAATATGGGCGTTGTGGTGAGAAGTCAGTGTGAAGTTGTGAAGATGCCTATGTTTTTTTAAACAGTCTCATCTGCTGTGCGTCTTAAAGTCTGTCTTTATGGAGTACATCTGTTGTCAGAGTTGGGGATATTCAGCAGAGATTCAAGGACCACAATGTGTTAAGGAAAATGTCTGCAAAATCCTAAAATAATATGCTGTGATTTAGTGGATACTTTGAGAATATAAAAGATCTTGTTATTTTTGTGAAGGGAAGATCGACTTGATTTTTTTTTTTTTTGATCATCATCTTGCAAGGTGGTTTTGTTTTTTTATCCCTGACAAAAAAATAACAGAAAAAAAAGCTATATTGTTCACTTTCCAGAGACAGATCCTATGTACAAGCCTAGTTTTCTCTCCAACCAAAGTAAGCACAAAAAGAGCCATTCTGGACAGTTTTGACTAATAAAGAGTGAAAGAAGTAGAGAGAAAGACACAGAGGAAAGTGAGATGTCATTATAATGTGGCTGATTCTAGCAGAAAGACCTCTCAGTCTCGCTAATAGAGAGCGGTAGCAGCTCTACCTTTTTAACACAATAGCACGTCCTGTTGATGTGCATGTTTGTGCGTGTAAGCTCTTTTACCTCCGCAGCATCTGTTGTGCAGCCTAGGGTTGTTCTTAAAAACTTAATGACACAAAAGGGGAGAGGAAGAGTGAAAAGGGGAAGCTGATGAAAACATGCCGCTGATAGAGGCAGGAGTGCAGTTAGGAGGTGATGAGAGAAACAGACTTGTTACTGAAGAACTACAGTAATTGACTGTATCACAGCTTTAAAATGCTATTTGTGTGTGTGTATGTGTGTGTGTGTGTGTGTGTGTGTGTTTATGTTTGTGTTTTTTATATGTGTGTGCTTTGTTTTATTTCAAAGAAGTTGTGAGAAATTGAAATTAAAAACACCAAAGACTAGGAGTAAGAAAATTGGTGAGGATTTTTTTTTTTTTTTTGTAGCTTGGATGTGGGTATTAAGCATAAAAAAATCAAATGCCTGGTTTTGAATAACAAAAACAGATACTGTCGAGGAAAAACAGGAACAAAGGCACAAATTATAGACCCATGTTTGCCAAATGGTACTTATGGTGAATTTGTATGCACTCCCTTCCCTGTTGGTGGTGCTGATCTGTTTGCTTGATAATAGCACTAATAATGATTTAGCAGCCAAGAGATTGTGTGTACACCAATCTGAAACAAAGCAGGCCAGTGTGAGGAGGTGTATGTGTGCTTATATGTAACGATGATGTGTGTATGTGTGTGATGTCATATTTGTGTGTGTTGCTTGGATGCTGGTGCTTTCATTTAATGCAATTAAGCTGTAGGGTGTAGCTGAATACAGCTTTGTCTGCAGAATGCCTAGAAAGTAGCTACAAACACTGCAATAATAGCAGCTCGTTGCCGCAGGTGCAAAACTATTTCACACAGACATTATGCAAATGAGCAGATGTTGCAGTGGGATTGATCAAATGTCCTATAAACATCAGACATATTAAAAAACTGGTTTTTCGGCTGGAGTTTTAAAAATTTATAGCACATTTCAATACATTTGTTGGACTCACACATACACACACACACACACGCACACATATTATGATCACGGCCTAATCAAGTTGTGTCAGTGTAGTAACATCATTAGGCAAATTATTTTTACACTGATCTACACAAAAAAAATAAAGATACACTTAACTTAACGATAGAAATGACATGCTCTTCTGCTTTTGCTCTCACTCTCTCTCATTTGACCTTTTCACCACGTTGTTAAAAATTCTGCTACATTACACCAATTACCATAGCCCAGCCCCAGATCTCTCCTTTTACTCTATGCTGCTTCTCTCCCACCTCTCTCCTTCTGACTTCCTTTCCTTTCCTTTCCATTACCACTCTCTTTAATGAGCGGCAGCTAAATGAAATGCTTCCAAACAGGGTGTTAATGAAACATAGACAGATTTATTAGTCATAACTCTTCAGCTAATCATTTCCCCTTCCTAATAATTAGCCCAAGCTGAGTAAATCTTTTTACACTGTGGTCAGAGAGTGCTGAGCCGATGCCAGTTGCAGCCAAGATGGAGAGAGACCAGAATAGGAAATCTTACTAATTTGAACGCTTGGTTAGAGCACCCAGACTTTCTTTTTCTTCCAGACTTTGTTTTTTGTCATGCTATTTTGACTCTTAATTAATTATCCACATCAGTTTTTATAAACCTCATAGTTTATTAGCACCCGGGCAGTAAACACATTTTCAGGTAGTGTGCAAGGCTTAATTTTGCTGAGAAATTATGAGAATGAATTTTATCCATTGATTTCATTCCCAGTAATTATTTTTTATTTAATAGCTTGATATTAAATGGAATCACCATTATCATGAGTAATGACGAGAGCAGATATCCACAGCAGGGTGTGTGTGTGTGCGTGAGCTCATCAGTATGTGTGTTTGTATGTGTGAAGCGAGGAAAGAGAGGGATAGTTGTGTCATTTCATTGTGTCATGCCGGAGGGGTGACTAATGATTTACTGATTTCATTTTTCTAGTCATTCTGATTAGCAGTGGGAAAATAATGTGGAGAGACAGGAAATGAAAGGGGAGAGGAAAGGAAAGGAAAGGAAGGAGACGAAAGGAAAAGATGGAAAGGATGGAATGACTGTTGCTTGTACGTGTGTATCAGATCCCCTCTGACTCTTCCTTGTCCTGGAGTGTATCATTCTCTACTCCCGTCTTCCAGCCAGCAGGCTGCGTCTAATCCTATAAAATGTGGCCAGTCATATAAAACAAACTAGGCGATAACGCAACTCAGAACTACACACACTTTATTAGCTCTCCTCGCATCTCAGGTTAACATCAGTCCAAGGTTATTCACTTACATGAAGACAAACACACAGAGACTGTCTCTCTTTGTCTCTGACTGTCACTAACACAATAATATCCACACACAGGCACACACACACCTACCGTTGTTTGTCTTTTGTCCGTCTTATACATTTACACATGCCTCACTCTGATTCAAGGTTATCCCACCATCCATATTCACCCCACTCTCTCTTATCTTCAACCTCTCTGTCTTTCGAGCATAATCAAGCTTTTTATTCTGTCCTGCCAAAGTTTCTCCTCGTTTGATCTCCCCTTGCCTCCTACTCCTTTTCTTTCACTATACTGTCCCTCTATAGTTTTTTCTCTTCTTTCCCTCCTGCCTCCCCTGTCTTTTCTATCTTGCTTTTTTTTTGCTGGACCGCAACAGCGGGGCCAGCCCTATGCATCTGTACCTGACTGACTGACTGAAGTTATACCATCAGTCAGCTGAAAGTCTGCTAGTTAAGTATCCCAGAATACATTTTGCACCAACTGGCAGCAATAAAGTAACCATTTAGATTCCCAATATGTGGTCAGTTTATACAAATTAGGTCTGTTTGGAAATTTGTAGTGATGTTTTCGGAGACGTAAAGGGGCCGCTGGCTGGGTGAGACCAGATGTAGCGATTGATACAGTCATACTTTAGTGTGAACAGTCTGTTGGTCTTGGCCTATACTTAATTGTTAATTTAGTAGACAGTATGCAGTACATACTGATTGAATATGTCGTAGGCAGTACTTTAGTATGTGATTATGAACACAGCCGATTGGCTTCAGTCAAAGTCTGGTGCACTTCCTGGGGGTGTGGTCGCCACATGTTGCCACTTCCTGTATCAATCATTTCAAATGTTTCATACATGGTTCAGTGATATACATACTAGTCTTGTGTGCTGTTCTCACACTCCCTTGATCTACCGCTCACTCCCAGACATGTTTCTTCCTGTCCCTCTTTCCATCTCTGGTTCAGATCAGGACTCCGGTGACTCAGCCAACACTTCTGATAAGACAACTTTTTTGTGGAGTGCAGGTTGTTTTGGCTTTAGATATGAAAATTAGAAAATACAGTATATGTGTGATATGACTGGGGTCATTCTCTAATTCCACACTGCACTGTCAAGCTGTATCTTCGGAAAACAAAAAATGACAAGAGAATCATTGAGTGCTGGATTTAATTATCAGAGGAAGTACAAATCAGCACAGTGGATGCTGCTGTCTCCCTCTCTCTCTCTGTATAGCCTGGAGTCAGACCGAACAGGAAATGGAAGCAGAAATTGAGCCCAAGGCTATTAGACCAATAAGTGAAGACTTGGCAAAACAGTGACAATATTAGAGAAATGAGGAGAACCGTTTTGACGCGCATTTTACAATTCTTCATAAGAATTAGATCAGTGGCTGATTCACAATATGTTTTCATGCAGGACATGACCTATTTGAATTTTTACCTGCCAAGTAGCTATCAGACAACAGTACAGCCACTATCTTTAGGTCTCAAGATTCAAGATTAAATGCAGGATACACACTTTTGAGGCCAAGCTAAAAAAGGCAAGTGTGCAATAATTAGATTAACAGTAAAAAACAACTTGTGGAAACTTGAAACCTCCAGTGCTCGTACACTGAGAATGAGTTTTTCAGTGAAGTACGAGACATCTTGGGTCCAGTAATTAAGCTTTTGAAATGAACAATATTTGCATATTAATAGATTTGGGAATTTTTAATTAGGAAGAAAAATATGTCATTTTAAGGATTTTAACAATGTAAAAAAACATATTAGAGACATAAAAGACATAAAATGTATGTCACAGCTGTAAAGCAAACTATGCATATTGATTCCAAATTCATTATTCTATCACTAGTTCTAACTGTGATATTTGTGCAGCATCTACAGTCAGCACTATCACCTGACAGAAGGCTGATCTGTATTTTGTAATCACTCCGTGTTCATTTAGGTTGACCTTTGGATGGCCTGGTTTCCTCCCAATATCAAGTGGACTGAATACTCCAAATTGTCTCTTCGAGTAAACATGAGTATGTTCATCTCTTCTATCTGTGTCTTGTGATGGACTGGCGACTGGCCCGGGGTGTTCCCAGCATTCTTTTTGGCTAATGAACACACGCATAGACTCTAGTTTCCTGTGGTCATGAACAGGAATATATGTGTAGAAAACAATCAGACGATGGCATTAACATTTTGAAGAAGAATATGAAGCTCATTTGCTGGACTGGCCCAGTTTACTGTTGCAGTGTGGTTATAAGGGTTGAGATCCTATACTATATATATGCCATACTTTCTTTTTCTCTCTCAGGACATGTCTAGCAGCAATACTGTTGACTGACACTCTTCTCTTTGTCATCTGCTCTTAATCTGTCCATCAACTCTCTTATCCTTTGTCTTTTATCCTTTAGGGGAAGCTATGTGCTGATATGGCTGTTTACTTTGTTGTTCCACTTTCCGTCTTAATCCTCCATCCAAGGAGGCAGCATCCGACATCTCCATTCCTTTGTGTTTCTATGGTCTTCTCTCCTGCTCATGCACTCACTCACTGTCTATTTAGGACTCTTCCTTTTCATAATGTCTACTCTTCTTCTTTATCTTCTGCCCTTGTTGCAGCACAAACACTGCCCCACCCCTCTTTTCATCCACATCCCTTATGTTACCCTTTGGGTTTCTATTCCTATGGCTGCCTTCCCTCCTCCCCTCGCCTTTGCCCTCCATCTGATTGCTTGTTAGTTGGTATGCAGGCTTGGACCCCCATTGTGCGTTCTTGCCTGTCAGCACTCTCTTTTTCCATCTCCGTCTCCCTCTCTTTATTTCTCTTTCCAGCTCCTTGTGTCCACTCTTTCTATAAAAAAGAAAAAGAAAAAAAACACAGCACAACCTCAGAGAAAAAGAGAGCAGAGGAGGGAGTTTGTGTGGAGTGGATAAATGGATGGAAAAATGAGCAAGAAAGAGATATGTAGGTTATAGTACAAGGCAATGTTTTCACTTAAAGAAAGAATTAGAAAAGAATATAACACTCCCGATAGATAAAAAAGCAGCAAGGGAGAGAATGAGAGGAAGACAGAGGAAAAATGGGGGAGGGGCTATGGTGGCCATAACATATGGATGGAGCTCTATGAAGGTGGAAGCTTGCTAGCAGAATGACAAATGGGTCTCGAGTGACAGAGTATTAT
Organism: Scomber japonicus; assembly: GCF_027409825.1. Lineage (NCBI taxonomy): Eukaryota > Metazoa > Chordata > Actinopteri > Scombriformes > Scombridae > Scomber > Scomber japonicus. Next base: position 14,550,427 of record NC_070589.1, on the reverse strand, counting down.
ATTAAAAAGTAAATTGATATGCAAATGTGGAGTGTGTGGCTTTGGAGGACAGGGATAGCCTGTTGTCCTCACTGAAGTGGAACAGAGAGAGACAGAGAGAAAGGTGAGAGCTCGGGTGTGATAGTGATATCGCAGTCCATTAAGGTGTGTGTGTGTGTGTGTGTGTGTGTGTGTGTGTGTGTGTTGATATGTTGTTTTATCTAGTGCCTGAAGAGGGCGCGCCATTCTGTAGTGTATAAGGACATTTTTCTCAAAGTTGCTTCAAAACATGTTATCAGGAGTGGTGTCCTTCAACATGAACTGTTGAAAGATGGATGTGATTAGTGAAATACCAGAGTTGGCAGTGAGTGTAGCCAAAAACTGGAATATTTTTAAGCAAAGTTTTGAACTATATCTGGTGGCGATACAAACAAACACGCCAGTAAGAGGGAGATAGCATTGTTGCTAACCATGTCTGAATGTGCAGCACTGGATGTTTTTAATACCGTCGCATCAGATGAAGACAAAGAAGACAACTATGAAGCAGTGGCTTCTATGGCAACATCCACGCACCAAGGAAATGCCCAGCATTTGAAAAATGGCAATATATAAATGCAAACAATTGGACAGTGAAGAATACTGTCTGTTTTTCCAGGAGATAAATATGAATTACAAACCAACACCGCTAGAGTGTGGGAGGTCCCCAGGAGAACTACTGATGAACAGGAAATTGAGCACTCCCCTTACATCAACAATAACATCTATCGAGAAGCGACCACAAAGCTGGGGCAAGGAAGGAGAAATCCTGGATAAGACAGAGAAGGAACTATGACGAGTCTGCTAGACTACTGCCATCACTAGCAGAGAATGACATAGTCAGAGTGAGAAGTGGGACTGAGTGAGGCTCGATGGCTGAAATACTGAGGGAAACATGGTCCTATGAAGTATAGATAGAACAGGGCAATGTCCTGCGATGTGAAAGACGACACCTTTTGGCTGTGCCAGTCGTCATAATTCAAGACAGGACTAGGGGACAGAACTGAAGGCACAGTAGAGCTGGCTGAGCTGGTTGAGATGGATCTCAACACGGGCATTAAGTAAAATCTGCCCTCAGGACACACCATTTAAAAAAAAGAAAAACTCCCAGGAAGCCTGAGGATAGTGTGGTTCACAGACCTAAAAGACTGACTTAAGAATGTTAGAGATGGAGAAAAAAAAAGGAACATGGGCCTGGGAAAGTTAGGCATAGTACTGCTATGGAGAGTAAGGTGTGTGCACTTTAAATCTGCATTAATATACAGCAATGTGTGTGTGGGAGGTGTATTTACTGTGTGAAATGGCAGAGCGTAGTGTGGTTGGATGTCAGCTAAATGGAACAATGATTTCTCTCACAGTGACAGATAGTGTTAACTTCACGCTGCAGTGCAGCAGTGTAAAAGAAGTAGCTAGTGTATGTGCAGGAGGAATTTCTTTTTTATAAACTCAGTTCTAGCTCAAGCTTGTCAGCATTGTAAATTAAATACCTGTGGTATCAAAATCAATAGCAGACAACTAGACAAGGCTACTGTATGTGGTTACTATAACAATGTTTTCTACATTTGCAATGGACTAAAGCGTTTTTGTGCCAGTGTGAATACTGTTCAGCTGTAAAAAATAAAAAAATAAAAAATATGGGTTATGTATGCCAATTTTGCAACTATATATCCTAAAATATAAATTAAAATATTACTTACTTTCCTTGCCAATTATAATTTGAGGAAACATAACTGATGCCTACATTAGAGTATGTGCACTGGCAATGTTTTTTCCAATCCAGTCATCGTTCTGTGTTTTGCATGTTATTTCTGTAGGTTTCAGCTATGGTCACAAACTAGCCCTGACTAAGTAACTAAAACACTGGAGTCACCTATGGATAAGGATTCATAATTTAATAATAATTAATCCTAATAATTATAATGATCATTTATTCTGATTTATGTGAACATTAAATTCAGTATGTAGGTCATGCAATGTGTTGATGTGTGTACTGACCAAGCAGCAGCTACCATGGCTTGAGGTACTTCTGCATCGAAGCCAGTGCAGTCGATCGCTGTTAGATGCTGGCTCCGATTGACTCCCTGTATTAAGTGTGCTGGTGGTTGCTGTGGAAGTTGTTATTATTTATTGATTTATTTATAGGTTTGTTTTTTGTTTTTTGATTCCTCTACGTGAGAGGTGATGTAGCGAGACAGGAAACAGGGAAGAGAGAGAGACATGCAACAAGGGTCCTCATGACTGAGATTCAACCCATGGAAGTTGCAGTTATATATTATGCACTTTAACCATGAGGCCACCATGGTGCCCAATGTGGAAATTATTGATCATTTAGTCATATTTTAGACTTTGACATCTGCCATGTGAGCATTGAGTAATAGCTGTTGTGACAGTTCAACACTCTCCCTGGCTCCAGAAGTTGCTATGACTCAGATTACTGTTCCAATATGCGGTTAAATTTAATGTTAGTTGATAATGATACCTGCCCTGTTAGCACAGTTTTGCCAAAATAGCTAATGTTAGCTTGAATGTACACTGGTTGATGTTCCCAGTAAGCTAGTTTTGCTTCTCTCTGAGGTAGCGGGTTTGTTTCCAGAGCTTGAAAGGCAACACCAAACAGAAGAGAAAAGCAACTTGAAACAAACTCAGATCCAAACTCTGCCTGTAGACCGTTTTTCACAGTACACATTTTGATGTGTTGCAGCAGGAAAAATGAATTTAATCAATACCATTAATGACACCTAGCCTGGCTAACACAAGACCGCGTCTCAATCTCATGTGAGATTGAGGTAGGGTCTGGCGAAGAGCCGTTCATTTCCTCGTATTTGAGGCGGGATCAACAAATGTCGATCAAATGCTTCTGTACACTAATGGACAAACTTGTAGAAAAATCATGTAGTGCAAGTTTTTGTTGTATTTTCAAAGTGAACTTGCCTTCCAATGTATTTAGCACACAATCTATTGCTGCTCCGAGTCGCTCTATGTTCGTCATTGCCTTGAGCCCTCCTCTCCGTTCTGTGATTGGTTCCCTATCTCAGGCGAAGATATTGTCTTGGTGGCCATGCTAACTTTCTGAGGGAAGTAGAATCTCACTGGAATGAGAGCATGGGTATACCCAGGCTAAATAACACCAACATTGCATTTATATTAGCCAGTTCCGGGGCTCTGGAATGGCTTACAAAGACATTTTATGAACCTGAGCCTTCGATCTGTAAATCTACAGAGTGGAAGAGCTTAATATTTAATATTTTTCACAGAATTTTGGAAAAGTGAATGAGTTGTTGTGTATATGTTTATGTATATGAAATCCTTGATTACCCCATGACAACAAATTCATCAATGTATGTTATTTTTTTCAAATGGGAAACTCAGTAAACAACAAATTATTAAAAGAATACCTGTGGTGCTGGAAAATGGCTTTCATATTATCCTCCTGAGTCCAGTTGCGGTGCCTTTAATTGACGATTTACAGATCAGTTGCATTTAGTCAAAGGTATTAAATAAAATATCTATCTCAAATACACACACCAGACACAGCTGTCAGGGGAAAACAAAAGCCACAGCCATGTCAGATTTTGTGCCATGTTTAAGACTGCAGCACTAATGATTCATGACACCTCTAACTGGAGAGGAGAAATTAGTTGCTCTGTAATTACTATGGAAATGTGTTCATTTCCCATCAGACACACACGCTCTCACATATGCAGCCATGCACCCGTGGAGACACATACACACACTAATACAGATACACATCCAGCAATGATGGAGAAGTATTTTCAACGCCGGTTTTGCAGAATATCAGTGTGTGTGTGTGTGTGTGTGTGTGTGTGTGTGTGTGTGTGTGTGCGCGTGCGTGCACACACACCCCCATGGGATTATCACAGTTGGAGCAAAGGTGTGACCCATGTCCCCATTCCCCATATGCTCTAAACACATGCCCCAAAGCACTATGTGTGTGTGTGTGAGTGTGTGTCAATGGGGTAATGATAGTCCCTTGGTGTTTGACTGGCTTGAGCCCAGCTGATAACCAGGTGGGGCCCCCACTTTTATAAGAACATTATGCCCCCTCCTCTTTATCCCCAAATACCAGCAACTAGTCTCTACCCCTTATGTGTGTATTCCCAAGACAGCCTATTGATGTCTGGGTTATACCATGCATTCAGCTGTGTAAAATCAACACAAGGATTAAATACCAAATTACTGAGATTAACTGAGGCTAGCACCTTTCTCCACTTCTGTCTCTCTGTGTCTCTCATTTTCATGCTCAATTTTATTTATTTCTTAGTGTATCTCTTTTATCGTTTTTTGTATTTTTGTCTTTATCTCATTTCTCCTCTTCTTTTTCTTTATCAAATATTTGCTTGTTACTTTTCTCAGTCTCCTTTTTCCTTCTGGCCCCCTCTCTATTGCTTCTTTAAATCACACACAGTCTGCTTCAGGTTCCCAGTTACCCTTGGCTCTTATCCCAAATCAATTTGTCCTCATGATGGGAAGACTGGTTGCTGCTATACCTGTGTAGCACTCTTTCATTCCAATCTCATAGAGAGGGGAGGAGCCCATGCAGTATTTATGTCATGTTTAGTACCTCATAATATGAAACAGCTTTTACATTTGATGTTTTTTGGACTAAAATCTGAATTCAAGAGAGCAGTAAATGCCACAGACAGTGATTAGGGCTGTAATACAGTGTTTGAGGGTGAAATACAACACAGTGGAGAGAAAATACACCAACAGAAACACAGTAACACTGCTCACACAGGCACACACACACACACACACACACACACATACACACACTAGCGTCATTGCCCCACAAGGTCTGTAAAACAGAATAAGTTTAACACTTCCTCACATCTGGACGGCAGGATTGAGTTGATCAATTCGTCAATATTTTCTCTTGATCGTTGGACTGACCCATGCCGCAGGGGGCATCTGAGTGTGTGCACAGGGGGGTTGGGTAAAGGGCAGAGATGTGTAGTTTCGTGTGTGAGTATTAAATTTGGAGGCAGTGGTTAATGGCCAGAGGGGTCCATAAAAGGGTAAAAAGGGGTACATTAATGCGTGGTTCTGTGATAGCCTCTAAAGACACACACACACACAAACTCATTCACTCAACCCCCGGGCATTAACAGCTTAGAGGGAAGTGTGGAACTGACAACTAGAAGCAGACAAAAAGAGGAATAGTTTTTTTTTTTCCTGCAGGCCTGTCTTTTACAGAAGAGGGGGGTATGTAGAGACAATGAAATATCTAGTTGTTCACACAAGCTATTGGCTGTTACACACAGACACACGTGTGAAATCACTGTACTAGTATCTGTGTGTCGGAAAAGCAGTCTCTACTGTGTGTTTAGGTTTCTATATAGGATAATAACCCAGGTGTGCATTTCTTTTTCAGGCATTGTGGATACATCAAAGCCAAGCAGGACCCTGATGAAGAGAAGATGCAGTTCCAGCACGGCCGAGGTAAACACAAACACACACTAAGACACACAGTAATGCACAATTTGTCACAATCAAAACTGGGATTGTGTCAGTTTGTTATCATGAGCTGCAATGATGCCATCATTCCTAAATGTATGATCATGTATACAAATGTAGTGCATTTTGTTTAGTTAGAATTAAGTAGTCTAAGTTTTGTTGCATGTCTTGGTTAAGTTTGTGCTCATGTAAGCACCCCGTTTGACACATAACTTAAAATTAAACTTCACACCCACCTGCAATAAGTCACCTCACTGCCAGTATTTAAAGATATAAACAACACACAGAAGGAGGAATATTTTATCACATTATATTAGATTTATTACATTTTTATACGCCAGGAGCAACAGCACTGCAAACACCCTGAAAATGACTGTTTAATCACATACAATACTCACGCTTGTTTACTCTACAGTACATATGCCTTTAGATAAGAACTCAAACTTTTAGAGCTAGTGAACAGCATGCAGCTATATAAGTCTCCAACTGAATAAACTGTATTATTTCACAGTTTCTTGCACAAATGCTTGCTGGCAGAATGAGGCTTCTTATGGGTTCCTTTTAAAATTATGAGTCATTTTAACACCATTGCTAACAAAGTAGTTAAGTGTTTAATTATGTAATCATTTTGTAATGTCACTCAAACAGAGCACCCACGCTCAAGCACCCATTTTAACATGCATTCACTTTTGCTATGGGAGAACATTTTTCTATTATATTGCTATTGGGAACTTCTCTTTTTGAAGATTTTGTAATCCCATACCCTACATTAGCTCATGCAGTCAAGTGCATTTAGGAAATATAGTAAGGGCATTCATCTTTTCTTTCTCTCCATATTTCACTACATTTCTGCTCCTACAGTCAAGCTTCCCGGCAGCAGGACGTACATTCATCCTCACACCTACGAAGACCCCAACCAGGCTGTCAGGGACTTTGCCAAAGAGATCGATGCATCCAATATTCGTATAGAGAGAGTTATCGGCGGTGGTGAGTTGGCAATAAAACTGCAGTCGCCTTCATGCAATAAACTTAATAGAAATGATTCAAATTTAATCTACAATAATATTTTAGTATTCATATGAGGCGTGAATGAACTGTTTTTTCTTGGAAACTATGCATTCAACATTTAAGTAACATCTGGAAAATGTAATGTTACTGTATTGAAGATAATCCAGATGCAATTTAGAGTCAATATTAGATCTGACAAAACGTTCAAAGATAAGAGAGCACAGATACTCTCTTTTGCCAGCCATATTAATAGTTTTATCATGCTTTGTTGTGTGTGTGTGTGTAGGAGAGTTTGGGGAGGTATGCAGTGGTCGGCTGCGTGTTCAGGGAAAGAGGGAGATCTACGTGGCCATCAAGAGTCTGAAGGCGGGATACTCTGACAAACAGAGGAGGGACTTCCTGTCTGAAGCATCCATCATGGGACAGTTTGACCATCCGAACATCATCAGGCTGGAGGGTGTTGTGACGAGATGTGAGTGATGAGTAAAAACCTTACTTCATTTTGCACGTGTGGGTGTATTATGTGTTTGATTGTTTGTGTAATCATATACTTTCCTTTCTCTATATGTACACTGTAGTAAGAGTGTGTGTGTTTGTGTCTGCCACATACCTGTGTGAGACACAGCAGAGCTGCTGCTGATGTAAATAAGAGTTGACCCTGGATCAGATAGAAGCTCCATTACCATGGTAACGCATTGATGACGTATAGCCATGTGCACGTGAATGACGACTGGCTGCCTCTCAAACGTCCACTTGTTTACTTCACATTATTGTGTTAGACAATTAGAGCGAGAGTGTGTGTTCATGTGCTGTAGGTGAGATAGACACAGGCCTGGTTCAACAAGATAGCTGATTCGTTATCTCTGGCCCTCGCTCTCTCCATCACTCTGTCTTTCTCTCTTTCTCCCCATCTATCCTTCTTTCGTCTCATATCCACATATCACGCTCCTGTTTTCTCTCTCAGTCAGTGTCCATCTAATCTTCTCATTCAGTCTCTCCCTGTTTGTCTCTCTCTTTCTTATTCCTTCACTTCTCTGTCTCATTCAGTCAATCCTAGCCTCCTCTTCTCTCCCTCTAGTGCTCTCCTTTTCTTTGGCCTTTTCACTCAGTCACAGAGTAGGTCCACATTGAGCCTGCAAAATCTGAAAAAGCATCTTTATGTTCACATGTAACATTTTTTGTACCCAAAAATTTAGGTTTTTGAAAACGGTCTCTCAAGTGTATGAATCTGAAACCAGCCTCAGAATTTGGTATGTGTGGGGACAATCGAAATCTTGGAAAATGATGTCATTAGCCTGGATTGGGGCAGTGTGGCAATAATGTTAATAGGATGAAGTTCGCTCAAATGTAACCCACTCTTAATATCGTTAATATAGCCAATCACTCAATATAAGTATTGTAACTGAGCTGTATTTATGTTAATTTTATCAGACAACTTAGCAATAATAAAATACGGATCTGTCTCAGCAAAGCAGTGCTTTAGTGTCTGGTTAACCAGTAGCATTTATGGCCTACATTCAAATCTGTCTTATTTTCTTGAAAAATATGAAAATGAGTACTATTAAACTGTGAGTTTGGCTGTTTTGGACAAGAACAGATGGATAAAATGATTGAGTATGTAATGGAGAGTACAGTAGGAGGGGACTGAGTGAGCATTCAGTCTGCAGTCTCTGCTGTAACCGTGCTGTGGCCTTGACACAGCAGCCACCACGCATAGTTCACGCACATAAATAGAACAGAGAAGAACAGATTTACCTGTCGCTTTAGTACGGAGATCTTTGCAAAAGCTACCTGAAAACATGTGTGGATGTATGTCATTGTCAAACCTGAACAGGGTTTTCAAAATTACCTGCTTTGCGTGGAAGAAGTTTCAGAACCCCCTCCTGTTCATGTTTATCAGTGCCGCTGCTACGTTCCTCCTCTGGTCTGACACCTTGTTATGCAGATGTTTGTGAGAGATCTACAGAGAAGCAAAAGGAAGACAGAGACAGTCAGTACAAAGACAGAATTGTAAACATGCAGGCAGACAAATAAACCCCCCCCATCTTAGCCACCCCCCCCCCCCCCCCCCCCACACCCTCTCTTTCTGTCACACACACAAAAGATGTTCAGTCCACCACACACCGGTGCTCAGTGGCACTTAGGCCAACAACAAAGGAGCAAATGCATATGCATAGGCTTTTATCATGAATATTAATAATTCATAAAGTTAATTGGATGTGTTTTTAGCCTCATGAATATTCAGCAGCATGCATATTAAGAATGAGACCCCACTGCATTTCTTATTCATTTCCCTTCTCTCTCTCCGTCACTCTCTCTCTCTCCCTCTCTGTCTCTCTCTCTCTCTCGTCTAAATAACGCTTGATGTTAACTGTGACCTTTGGTTAGCAGGATTGAGGCAGTTTATAGAAGTGCTACGGCAACAAACTAAATCAAATGTGTTTTTTTTTTGTCTGACAAGCAGACATGCAATTATGGCACTTTCTTTTTCAGTGGCACGCACTATCCTGATTAAACAATATCAGAATAAATTCAAGAATTACTGCCAAATTCTTGACATTTTGTGGCAGACGACAATAACAAAGTTGATAGAAGAAATGGCTAAATAGCATTGGCTTAACAAGCAACATCTTTTAACACAATAATGTTTACTTTGCTGTGTTATATGAATATAAAAATATGTTTGTGCATGTTGTTTTTATTTTTAGTGTGCTTATAATGAGTGCCTGTCTACCTTTACATGCATTTCTTTGTATCTCCCTTCTCACCTGTCTTCACGGCACATTGAGAAACTGATAGAGCCCCTCAGATACAAATCTCACCAGCGGAGCAGTAATTTCACAGGTCACAGCCCAGGGTGTGCGTGTGTGGTGTGTGTGTGTCAGTAAGGGGGTGAGAGTTGAGATGGGTCAATAATTCCTTCAGGCCTTTTTTACTCTGGCACCAGCTGGTCCCTTCACACTGCCCTCAGTCTAATAAGGCAGACTGACCCTGCCTGCTCTGGGCTCAGGTGTGTTGGATTGGCTTGTTTTGGTGTAAGTAGCAGTCGACTTTAGTGTTAGTGGGAGAAGTATTTCTTGGAGTAGTACTAGAAGTAATTGCCGTTGTCACAGTTCTGCTGTTGTAGTAGTAGTAGAGGTGGTAGTATTAGCATTACTATTAAAATCAGTTGTAGCAATAGGAAGGCCAACGTATAAGCACATTAGACAATGTCTCATATATAACACATTTCTTTACAACAACATGCTTTCTTTTGAGCTTAAAATAGTAACATCGTAGTGTTTTATTTATTGCTTCCAGGGCATCTGGACGTACAAAATACATATAAATACTGCTACTACTACAGTTCCTCTATTCTGACAGTATCATTACTTCTCATACTGCTGTATTGTATGTTGTATATTCAAGCCTACTGCACAAAACTTTGTTACATATTATAAAAACGCAATAGGGCTGCAACTAATAATTGTTTTCATTAACAATTAATTTGCCGTTAATTCTGCAATTAAATGATTCATCATTTGGTCTATAAAATGTCAAAAAAGGTGACTAGTTCTATTACTACTTTCAAAAGCCACATTTTCAAATAGCTTGTTTTTTCCAATGAACAAGACAAAACCTAAAAATATTCACATTTCATTTATAAAGACACATAACAAAGAAAAGCAGCAACTCTTCAATATTTAGCAGCTGGAACTATGGGGAATGTTGGGCATATTTGCTTATTAAAATATAGTTGCCAACTAATTTTCTACTGCTCAGCTGCAGAAAATGAATGAACATCAATAAATGAACAAATTGCTTCAACCCTACAACATAACTGTACAGGAAGCAATAACACCAGTATCACAAGTACTATTAGTGTTCTTGTTCATGTTGATTAAAAAAAACAACTTTTTTTAGCACTTATAATCAGAGTCTATAGTCATACTAATAGAGTAACACACAGCGTGATAGAAGTCTTACTAGTAGGTGATACAACCTGGTAGTTTTAGCAATGGGGGTTATCGATGAAGACAGTTGTTGTAGTTGTATTTACTCCAATTTTTCACAGCTGTACTTTGTGTGAGGTATGTGTAGGAGTATTTGTGTGTGTCCTCTCTGCTTAAAACCTCATAAGCCTTCAGCCCCTGCTGTGTGCCACTCTAATAACCTACTCTGCTGTTTGTCACCTGATTGTGGCTATTGTCATGCTAATTAGAGCACCACATGCAGAAAGAGACAAAAAAAATCTTTCTTTTCTCTATCTGTCTCTCTACACATCAGGAAAGTGAAGCAATCTCCCCCCCCTCCTCCCATCTATCCCCTTATCTTCCCTTCATCTCCCCCGTCCCTCATTTTATCCATCCGTCCTTTATGTGTTTTACAATCGCTGCAACAATCGGCTCATTTGGAAAACCCTCAATTACCAAGCTCCATCTCATCTGCCCATATCGCGCACGCACGCACACACACACACACACACACACACACACACACACACACACACACACACACACACAAAAAGGTGCTGTTCAAGCGAGCTAAAACCGCACACAGTCTTTTTCCGGCCCGTCTTCTGTTTGAAGAAACTAGTGATTAGTTTTAACTGTGTGTCTTTGTGCGCAGAACAATAACTCTTTCAATGTTGTTTGAACTTATTCATGTTTTGAATACATATGCAGATCTGTAGATTTCAACCGCAGAGACAAACGAGGAAGAGGAGAAGCAGGAGGGGAAAGTATAGAGAGGGAAGGTGACGACGGGTGCGGGATGGAGAGGTTGGGGGTGGAAGGTGCGGGGAGTGGATGCGATAGGATACAAGAGCGAGGAAATGAGAGACGATGGGACTTAAGAACAAATGAGGGCGACTTGGAAGATGTGTGAAGAGATTTGAAGGAAAGAGGGGCGAGGAGACAAACATGAGGAAATGAGAGGAGATGAGAAAGCGAAGAGGGGGAGGAGAGGTGAAAAGAGGAGACGAGATAAGGTTATTGAGTTTCTGTCTCTCAGTTTTCGCCGCACCCCCCCACACCCTCACATGGCGCTTCCCAGAACAGAGATCTGCCCTGTGTTAAAAGCATTGTATCATTTAGTTCGGACCCTTAACATTAATCAATACAGCAGTTATTTCATTTTCTCGTTTGTACCTTATGCCGCCTCATTCAATAATGTGGTAATACGGCCCACTGGCGCAAACACAGATAGCCACTCATAATGTAATTGTCCAGATGTATACAGACTCTATCACTTTCATTTACGCTCACACTCAACACACTAACCCACCCACCCACACACACACACACACACACACACACACACACACACACACACAGACACACACAAGGAAACAGCCTCTCATAATGTAATTTAACAGACACACTGTATATATGTTGTCTCTGTCACTTTCATACTCTGGGCATTCTACACAAATTCACACACGCACACATTCAAGGTCTTGATGATGCTAGCTTTATCCTCAGGTAACGAGTGGCAACACATTCTACTCTCTACTTAATGAAGAGATGGAAAAAGAGCAAACTCGTCTCTGATCCATTCCATAACACACTCCACCTGGCAGAACATCAATACCCAATCTGCGTGCACACATCCATACTCTTCGAGGTGTTTTTTAGCTCTGTGGATTGGCTGTGTTATTTCTGAAGGCGATGAAAGGCAATAAATTTGAATGAATATGAATGTGATTAGTTAATTATGTGCTTTCAGGAGGAAATTGAGGAGCGCTTGTGGATGTTTGGCGGAGTGGAGCTCCATGACGAGCTCGAGAGGCTCCATCATCCCGCCTGTGGGTGCGTGTGTGTTTGAAATGTGGATAGCGTGCAATAAAGTTGCAACAAGAAATGAAAAGGATTCATTGTGTTTTGAGTGTGTGTGTGTGTGTGTGTGTGTGTGTGTGTGTGTGTGTGTTAGCACAGGCACCTGACAAAAAAGAGATGGAAAGAGCTAATATACAGCGCCTGTGTGTGGTAGGTTTTATTGGTAACCTCTGTTATCTTTCAGAGTTACAGGGATAATTCTGTATGGCAGGTGACCAGATGATAGCTATAGTGAAGTGTTTGTGTGTGTGTGTGTGTGCGTGTGAGTGCATGTCATGCTTATATGGTCACCTAAGCCAAAGAAGCACAAGGAATGTGTTTCATTGTGCTTCTCTCTTGACTGCATCTAAAAATGCAAGCCTGAAGGTTATATTCTCCTTCACTAGCAACATACATGGATTCATGTGCACACACACACACACACACACACACACACACACACACACACACACACACACACACACATAGCACACAACTAAAGATGAGCTCAAACACAATTGGTTTTCAGAGGTAGTTTTCAGAGCTTTATTCCATTTCATGGTTGTCTACTTTGTAGAATATGACATATAGATGAGCGTATGCAAATTCGTTCTGTATGGATACCCTAAGAATAACATACATGCATTCACAGGATCTATAATCCAAGATACGCCAGCACTCACAGGTGGATGGAGAGCTGTGAAGAGTCAGACCCCCTTTCAGTCAGGATCAATCACATCAACTGTTTTATCAGTCGCTGTGTGGTAGAACACATACACACACAAAAGCACGCACATGTTGTCCACCTCTGATCAGAGATGAAATCAGCCAGCCGTCATCATGCCCTTCCCACTTGCCATGCCCTGAAACCAGCCCTCTCTCTCACTTACACACACACACACACGCGTGCACACACAGAACAATGCACCACACACAGCACAGGCCCTGTGTAGAGATAAATGCGACCAGCAATCCTCACCCCCAGCAGAAGAAAATCCAATTCTCTTTCACTTTTATCCCTGAGACTAATGTTACTGTCAAAGAAGACACCACCACCAGAGACCCAGCGACTCTGTTTGTGTGTGTGTGTGTGTGTGTGTGTGTGTGTGTGTGTGTGTGTGTGTGTTTGTTGCAGTGAGATAGTGAATTCATTTAAGGTGATGTATTGCTGTCTTTACCTACAATCTCACTGTAGGTCTCGGTGGTGTTGTTCCTGCCTTTCCTCGACTAGCTCTCCTCTCCTTCCCTCCTCATCTTCCCTTCTCTCCTTTCCTTCTCCTCTGGTACAACACACCTCCCCCTCTTATCTTAAAACCCTCAGGCTCAACCTTCTCTCCTTTTGTTCCCTTATAACTCTATAACTCCCCAATTCAACCCAAGGACACTTTTTTGTCATGATGGTTTGATCAAAAAAACATGCGTTATAAATAGTTTAAGGCAATTAATATATAAATATTAGACTCCCAAGTTGCTACATTCATAGAGACTGAGGACAATCCCCCAGGTTTCATTGTTAAAACTGGGTGGAAACAATTTAGAATAGTGGGGAGAGCATAATTTCCGTTGAGCTGTGTCCTTGACAAAATGTAGGGTTGTTAGTGGCCATTTTTGCCATCGTTCAAGCAACTATCATGCATTTAGAAATCCCCTGTTTACGCCTGGCATTAACATGCGTCTCAGTTGATCCAATCACAAGTGGACAGCACTAAACATATGTGTAAAGGACCACCAAAAAGCATTGTGATCCAATCACTCAAACCACTTGCCGAGGTGGTCTGGGACACATTTGATCACATATCTTTTGTAATGTAAATGCTAATGCGTCCCTGGCAAGGATGCAACATAGAAATACATCATCAATGCAGGATGTGGCAGTTATTAAAACGGTTGAAAGAATGGAGATGAGCACAGATCTACGTGGCTAAAGTAATCTGAACAGTTGGAGTCGCCTGTACATGTATATTAGCTCTGAGCTCTCAAACAAAAATGTATTATGTCATTATATTGACATAATAAATGTGAGCAGGACCCTTTGATCTTCCAGCAAAAGTGATATAGACAGCAACAAAATCTGGACATAAATGGTCAGCTTAACAGAGACAGGTGTGAACAGCAATGTGTCTCGGCTGTCCACTAGTAATCAGATCACACGAGACACAGATCACAGATGTTAATGCCAGGTGTAAACAGGGTTATAGCATATGTGGAGTTAAACTAGTTATTAAAAACAAAGAAAAGAAAAACATAGCAGAAAAAATATTTTGGATTTATAAAAAGAAACAAAGACACAAGGGAGAGAAAGGAAAGATTAAAGATTTAATTAAGACAGTTTTAGTGAACACTTCTCTTGAAAGGGAAAGAAAGCCTGGAATTTGGAACATTTTCATGTCTACTCCAATCATATTTTGGGCATTCTTTAAGAAAATTGACTTTTGTCTCCACCTCATGTATTTCTCTCTCCCCCTCTTATGCTGTCTTGACCTCACCCCAGGGTTTTTTCTCAGCCCCTCTGAGGTTTGATTGGGGATGTGTGACCTATTCATCACAGCTGACATAATCTGTGTTTACAAGCCACACACACACAGGCAGGATGATGGAGCCTCTCATTTGTTACTGCACATGGTGTGTTTGTGATTGGCAAAGCTCAGCTGTAGGGGGTTGTACCTACCACCCTATGTAGGGAGAACCCTGTAAAACAGGGACAACTGCTGTTTTTTGTGCGTGTGCAAGCATGTGTGTGTGTGTGTGTGTGCATGTGTACATGTGATTGCATGTACTTTGTTAATCATTTGTAAGCCCCACCAGATGCCATGCAGGGGACTGTTTTGCGCGGGGCCTGTCAGTCAACCATCCCTCCATCTCACACATGCACGCAAACACACATTCTTGCAGGTGCAGGTGCACAGCGATCCAACCACAACCCCCTTCCCCTTGAGGCTGATTAGTATTCATGAGATCTCAGGAGGCCCCCCATATACACACACACACACATATTCTGGTGGATTGGTCCATTCTAATTATCTCCTGGCGTTTATGGAGAGGGCTGATTAGAAGCTGTCAGTGTGACTGATGACGACATGCCATGTTATCCCCCAGAGAGGCAGAGAGACAGAGAGGAAGGCTGCTGGTCACAGCTGTGGACTACACTACTCTGTCCTCATCGCTTTATAGTTTGTGTCTTTCTTGCCTGTAATTCTGCCCTACTAACAGCTACCCTGTTATGTCTCTTTGTAGGTAAGCCAGTGATGATCATAACAGAGTTCATGGAAAACGGATCTCTGGACACTTTCCTCAAGGTGAGTCACGGCTACCTGGCTCAGCTGGAAAGAACACAATGCTCACATCCCATCAAGGTCAGGGCCATAACGCCTTACAAAAGGCCATGTGAAAATTGGTGTCCCAGCTGTAAAGTGTTTGAAATTGTAGATTTAATTTCCCCAAACTGCTGTAGTTGAGGGGACAACCCTAACCCTTTTTAAAATACATATTGGCACCTGGATGAAACTGTCTTTCATCTGTCAAAGCTGGAGAACTCAATCCATACAAATTTTACTGAGTCCACCGAGCACTTACGTATCCCTAAAAATAAACTGACTAAAATATCAGTTTGATATATATTGTTATAAGATATATATATATATTGGTACCATCACTGGACATTTATCCAAGTTGAAAGAAATGTGCCATCAACAGGGCATAAAATTAGCACCAGCTACCACTCAAAAAACAATGGTAATCTATTGAGTGGCTGGTAAACTTTGGAATGCCACTAGTCATTTGGCCAAGGGAATTAATTTTGCACCCTGCATCAATATACATACACAGAGAAAGCAATGGGAGTTCTGATATATTCATGACATATACTGAACCTTTGCTTCACCAAGTACAAATAGAAAAGTATAATAATAGAGATAAAACAAATCACCCTCATTATGAATGAATATTGAAACACATTTCCAAAAAGATCTCTATAAAGGGATTTGTTTATTTAAAAAAAAGACAACTGAAGAAACAAAGAGTTTAAATCCAGGCCAGAGTATTTCAAAAGTAAGTGAAGAGCAGATTTTACTCAAGGTAATTGCTGAACAAATTATCAGTGCACAAATGTTAAAATCAAAGGACTGCTGCAGAGGTATTGCTTTGCTACTGAAATCGACAACATGACAAGAGTTACTGGAGCCTGTCACTGACTATGTCATTACATTGATGTTTTTAAAGAATTAGTCATTGAGGCCATCCTCTGAAACATATTACCAAGCTGCAGACGTATTTAGCTCATTTCAGAAATAGACTGCCTGTTCTTTAAATTGACAGGAGGTTTAGGTGCGTTTATGAAAAAGTCAAATATGTGTATTCTTCACTTATGAGCAGATCCAGAAGGCAAACATTATATATTACATTTGATAAATGTGTGACTTCTGATCAATTTATCTTCATACAAAATATGTAGCAGCGCTTGCAAGTGTATGCAAAAGTATTGGTTTAGCTTAAGAGCCTTGAATTGGGTTTTGCACATACCTAGATGAATGGATTGATGCGGCTCCGGGGTGTCTCATGTTGAAAGTCCCCCTGATTCATATTCAGAGTTGTTTGTCAGCCAGTAAAAACACTGCAGTGCTCCAGAGCCATTAACCCTGTGATGATGAGCCCATCGATAAATAGACACCAATCCCATCAGGAACACTGAGGCAAAATGAAATGAAAACTGATGGGCTAAAAATGGCCAAAGCATAATGTCCTGAAACACACAAACCACACACACACATTCACAAAATCACACACACAGTTATATGCATGTTGTATGTTACAGTATATATTGTAATGAGGGTCATAAAAAGTGTCCACAGTCCCTCAATATAATTATGGAATCTGATTTATGGTTTTTACAACTGATCTGTGGTCCTGCCATCCATATGTGTCTTTAATTATGCTGACCATTTACTAAGCACCCATCCCTGAGAAACAAAGAAACGACCAGTCTTTTAGGAAAGCTCTTCTTCTCTGTCCATTTCCATCTCACCCCCAGTTTTTCCTATCTTCCATTATTCAATTAAGTTTCTCCTTAGTTTTTGCCAAAAATTCACATTTTTCATCTTCACCCTTTCATTTGTCCCCTTCATCTCCTTTTCTAACCTCTCTACCCTGCATTTGTCTTCTCTCTCTTTCTCTGCCCTGCCCACCCTTCCTCCTTTTTACTGGCAATGCTACGTGGTGGGCAGATTGATAGAGGAAGTCTGTAGGTTTGTTAGACAGTCCAATCAATCAGCATCTCACAAAACCACCGGCTAATTAACTTACTCCACAGCTGCTGAGGGAGTGAGGGAGTGAGAGAAGAGAGAGAGAGAGAGAGAGAGAGAGAGAGAGAGAGAGAGAGAGAGAGAGAGAGAGAGAGAGAGAGAGAAAGAATAATGGGGGAGGGGGGTGGGGGACGCAGAAAGATGAAAGAAGATAGATAGGTAGATGGGGACAGAATCAAAGTAATACAGAGTTCTCTCTTAGAGGCAGAGACTGAGGAGAGACAGAGATAGATGGAGACAACCAAGAGACAGAGGGAAGGAGAGATGACATAAAGGAGAGAGGGTGACTGATAACATGGATGGGTTTTTAACGGGGACCGTTGGCCCAGGGCAGAAATAATTGGCAGAGGAAGGTGAGCTGGACTGTCATCGATCAACAGGCTCTGCTCTCAGCCAAAGACAGCTCAAATCTGAAATCCAGTGAGCTCTGCTTGGGCACGCATTCAGTGTTAGAGAGGAAAGTTTTGTCTGCGCTGTCAGATCCAATCTTCTGCAAGCAGGATTTGTTTGTGATCCTCCATTGATCCCTGGGAGGAGAAATTCATCTTTTTGCCTGCCAACCTCCAGAGAGAGGTCAAAATGCAAGGTTAACAGGAGCTGGAAGGGATTCAGGGTCTTGCTCAGGGACATTTCAGGAGCGTGGATTGCTGCCATCAAAGATGCCTGACTCTTGGTTTGAATCTGTGCTTCCAGGAGAAGTTGTTGAAGGAGCTGGCACTAATCACGATGTCGCCCTGCTGCAGGTTACTGTCAGCATTTAAACTGTGTACTGCGTATTAATTAATCTTTCTTCTTGTCTCTCCCTGCAGAAACATGACGGCCAGTTCACGGTAATCCAGCTGGTTGGCATGCTGCGTGGCATCGCCTCAGGTATGAAGTACCTGTCAGACATGAGTTACGTTCACAGAGATCTGGCAGCTCGAAACATCCTGGTCAACAGCAACCTGGTGTGTAAGGTGTCTGACTTTGGCCTGAGTCGAGTTCTGGAGGACGACCCCGAGGCTGCTTACACTACAAGGGTAAGACACACACACAGGCTGTAGCTGTCATACAAATGTTCTCCAAATAGCAGTACAGTTTATCAACCTCTACATTACCTCACCCAGTCTGACACAGACATGAGGATAATGAGATCCTCCACAAAATATGGTCAACATAAACACACCCTTAAAATAGAGAGAGACATATAGAGGGATGTGCCACCAATTAAATGTTTCTCCTTTGAGGGTCATGGCCACATGTGATCAGAGCTTAAAGTTAGACCATTTGGACCCACTCAGGTGTCAGAAAGTCAAGACCAATATGTAAATGTTTATTTTAAAATCACAAATTTGTGTCACTTTGAAATTTAACAAGGAAAAAAATTGATTGACAATAGATATATAAAAGTATAAAGCTCCAACACTGTATTACATTAACAGTTGAAATTTACTAAACTAAACCAGCACTGTTCAAATTTGAATGCATACACCCCTCCCCCTTCATGATTTTGCCTACATGTAGTCAAATCTTAACATCGCCGTCCTTTTGCACAGCACAGAAGAAACTCAAACGTCAATGAGTTAAACCACTGCGGAGTAACTCATCTAAAATGCCCACGAGGAGTTGGCATTATTCATATTCATAGGAAGTGTTGGGGATGTTATTTTTAATATGGCATTAGCATTGCCCTGGGAGGAGTGTATCAGCGGCTGACTGCTCTATTGCAATCACACACACACACACACTGATGTCAGGAGGCCTAGATGGAGAGCTGCAGGCATGCGAGGAGGAGGGAGAAAGGGAGAAAGGGAGAGGCCGAGGCAGAGATGGGGAAAAGAAAAGGGAGTGGATATCAAATAAGACAGAGATCGAGGGAGACTGAGAGAGAGAGAGAGAGAGAGAGAGAGAGAGAGAGAGAGAGAGAGAGAGAGAGAGAGAGAGAGAGAGAGAGAGAGAGAGAGAGGATAGGGGAAGGCAGGGCGAAGGATCCAGTGAGAGCAGTTAGGGGAGGAAAAATAGATGATGGGGTAGCAGTGTGCAGGGGGTTGGGGGAAACAAAAGTACAGTGACAAGTAACTTGGCAGCTTTGTCTTTGATTTGACTTTGACCAAGCGGAGATGGGGAATGCTAGGTGGTGCAGAGGCAGCTGCCGCATGTTAAAAAGCTGAAGCGAGCCCTATAGAGGTATGGTGTGTATGTGTGTGTGTGAGAGCGAGAGAGGGCATCTCACTGCCTAGTGTGTCAATAAAGTGGACTTTATGCAATCCGTTTGATCTGTGCGTCAACAACAAAGGCATGAAAATGAGCAGCATGAAAGGAGAAAAAGGAAATTGATGGCAGAGGAAAGAGAAGTGCAAGAATAAGCACCAGGGAAAAAGTAACTCTATCTTGTGAGTACAAGTTGGTGTGTAATCTCATGTGCTCTGTTCTTGATAGCGGCACTGCACCAGCCATCACTGCAGTACTTTTTACTGTTTTGATTTATTATAGCGCTTAGCCAGAATTAGCTTTTCAATATTTACACTATTACTGCAGCAAGTTCAGACTGACATATTCAACATGCCAAGAATGTATTGACTGTGTTGTGAACCATCCACAGGGAGGGAAGATCCCCATCAGATGGACAGCTCCTGAGGCTATAGCCTACAGGAAGTTCACCTCAGCCAGTGATGTGTGGAGTTACGGTATCGTCATGTGGGAGGTGATTTCATATGGAGAGAGACCCTACTGGGAGATGTCCAACCAGGATGTGAGTCACACACACACATGCACAATGTTTCAGTCACAGTGTTAACCGTCATTTAAGTCAGTCAGTCTTCTTGTATCAGCAAGGATTATAAGATCATTCCTCAAACAACAAAAATAGAGAAGCTGTTAGTTGAGCTGTTAGATATAGTGCATGCTATAAAACATGGCAGATACAATGCCTGCAAATCTCAAGCCACGCTTCTGTTTTTCACAATCTTCAGCTCAATTTTTAACTATTAAGTTCTATTTCTCTTTCTTGCACTGATGACAGAACTTGATATTTGTATGTCTCTCCACAGGTGATCAAAGCAATAGATGAGGGTTACCGTCTTCCTGCTCCGATGGATTGTCCGGTGGTGTTGCACCAGCTGATGTTGGATTGCTGGGAGAAGGGTCGCAGTGAAAGGCCAAAGTTTGGACAGATTGTCACAATCCTGGACAAGCTCATCAGAAATCCAGCCAGCCTCAGAGAGCTGGCCAACAGCTCAGTATGGTCAGTGGGAGAAAGCTATAAATTAATCTGTGAATTCAACACATTCACTGACACATAGTCCTTGGATATTTGGATTAGATTATGGAATCTAATCCATGGTCATTGAAGATATAATCACTGCTTTAGATTTATATTCATTTTAGAAAATTGTGAAATGTAGAAAATTACATTTCTTTTAGTATCCTCACATATTTTTTGGTGGATGAAAAGGTTTGAATAAGATTGCAAATCCAGAGTCTCACATATAGTCTTGACTTCCTGCCTCACCAATTGCAATACGTACATCCATAGAATGTCATTATTTTTACTTTTACATTTTACACTTCAGGTATGTAGCTACAGTTCAGAACCAGACCAGATAATGAAGAGTGCAATAAAATGTTTCAGCCACTTTCAAAGCAGAAAGAAGACACTCTAAATAGAAAAAAACAAATCCCATCACAACTAAAAAGACAAGAAAAGCTCAAAAGCATTACTAACAAGGGCCTACACACTGTAGACGTGACCAGAAAGAAGAATCTTTACACGGCGTACACTGCATTGTTTGTAAGTGCAGATGGAATTAGTCCTGCATATGAAAGGGGTTTACTAAGATTATGTATGCAAATGAATAAACACAGAGATCATTTATAACAATAGCTAGCAAGCAAATATAAGGTGACACAAATCTAAGGGTTCAGCAAGTAAAGCCATGTGGGCTGGTGCTGTGGGGGGCCATTGAGGGGAAGAATCATCAATCATACTTAGCACTAATGGGTAGGTCTAAAGTTTAGGGTTTATGTTTTCTTTTCACAGTGGATTTGAGTCTGTCATGCTGCGGTTGCTATAAAATTAAGGCTATTCTGTCCAAATACAGATCCAGTACCATGATTGAGCATTAACTGGCTCCTTAAGTGTACTGTTGACAGTTTTTAAATTATTATTAATGCCCAAGTTCCAAGTACAAACAATTGACCTACGCACAAGTCAAATACTGCTATTTAGCCACTCAACAGGCCAAAACTTTATTGAGTTGTGAGTGTGCTTTGTATTCCAGCAGGGAGGACCCGTCCACCCCAGAGTTCAGTGTGAGCACAGTGGATGAGTGGTTGGAGGCCATCAAGATGGGCCAGTATAAGGAGAACTTTTCCAGTTCTGGATATGTCAGCTTGGACGCAATTCTCTACATAAGTGTCAGGTACAGAGGACTGGTGTCTCACCGCTCATCCCTGTTAAACGAAACACTCCAAAGGTCAAGATTGTCAGTAAAAGACGCATTACATCCCATTCGAGTGTCATTTGAAATTAAAGAATGGAATTTACACAGGACGTGAAACCTCAGCAGCTGCTTGGCATTTGAAGGGCAATGTGGATTTTTTTCCCTATAAATAAATAAAAATGCATTTTTTCTGTTTTCCTTGTAGTGAACTGACTAAGATGGGTGTCACTCTGGCCGGCCACCAGAAGAAGATTTTATCCAGTGTGCAGAGCCTGCAGACCCAGGGGACGCATGTCCAAGTATAACAGTTTCCACATTAAAACACAGTGAGACAGAGCCAAAATGGATACTCCTGTGAAGAGTTTCCCGCTGAAACGGAGTTGTAATGGATACTCTGTGCTTGGGCCTCCATTGATTTTGAGACACACTGAGATGGAGACAACATGGACGCTTGACTCCTTCACCTTCTCGCAGTTTCACCATTCTTCCCATCCTCGATGGGCACTACCGGCTTTAGCACTGAGTCCCAGCAGCACAACCACCATTATGGAGCTACAGAGAGACACAAGTCCAGCAACAAGGCCACATCTAGAGCATCCCCGCCCATTTCACATCATATCAGCTCAACAAAAGAAAAAAAGAGATTTTTAACAAAAGAATGACAAAAAAACAAATTAGAATATAATTATCATCACTGTCTGTGAGGTGTACAGTTGGTTTTTACTGTCTTCTTGCTTCTGTTTTGAGTTTTCACCTTGAAGAGTTTGAAAAGGATCAGAAGATATGTTTTGTGTAGATATATGTTTATAGGGGCTGTGTGCCCCACAACCGTAGAGATGGACCTAATGTTTGTATTGGTGGTGAGGTTTATATTGCTCAACTGTAATAGGAGTTATTACCTAGTACATGTATGGCCCCTTCCATTGCTCTGTTTACAGAAAGCCAATGAAAGAGCTGAGATTCTGGATGACATGAATGTGTAGGGTGAGTGGGACAGAAAAACTGGACCTTTAGAGATAGAGAAGGGTGTAGATTTTGATAGCTTGTGTAGGATGGAAGTATGATTTGTTTAAAATTGTGTATTGGACCAGGACAAGGGCTTCCCTAGCGACTGCTCTGACACACTTCCATAGCAACTACACCCAGCGCACATGTGCTAGTTTGCTTGCACTTATGATGAAACTAAGTGCAAAGAAACAGCCGAAACTGCTTAAGGTGCAGTTAGCACAGAGACATTTTTACTCTTCCATAACCGACTGTCTATTTCAAACAACATTATCTATTCAGAATGATGTTGTTAGGAATATTTCAGCCAAAGAGTTTGCCTTCCCTTGTTTCAGGTGTGTTAAGAAAGTTATAGTGTTTTGTGTAGAGCAAAGGTGATGCAAAGGTCATAATAGACTTGACACTGTTAAGAACGTGTAACTGTTTTTCCAGTGTTGTGCCATGTACAGTGACCATGAAAAGTTCATCTGGGCAACATACCACCATTCTTCCGATACTCTTTATTTTCAACAGTCTCCATGGCTTGATGGTTACACAAGGTCAGTCACAGTAATTACAGTGTTTTGTCCAAATAGTCTCTAAAAGTAATAAGGATTATTGCAATGGACTTTTTTTTAGAAAGATTAAATATAAGCAGTGTTGATTTTTACAGCTGTGTCACTATGAGAGGGTAAATTTTACTTTTAAAAATTTGATTTATGTGTCTTATACTGTCTCACTTTCTTGTTATCAGTCATGTCAACCTATTTCAAACATCCCTCATTTCAAAGCAACACCCATAAGATAAATGTATGAAGCAATGTTTACAGCAAAAAAGCAAATACATT
This sequence comes from Scomber japonicus, assembly GCF_027409825.1. Taxonomy (NCBI): domain Eukaryota; kingdom Metazoa; phylum Chordata; class Actinopteri; order Scombriformes; family Scombridae; genus Scomber; species Scomber japonicus. Next base: position 14,526,584 of record NC_070589.1, on the reverse strand, counting down.
GGTTTGTTGGTTTATCTTTGCCAGATGGAAACTGCTACTTATCACATTAATTACAAGGTTAGATATGATGGGACCCTCTTTTCGTGCACTGCATTAATGGCACTGAACCTGCTTTTAGTGTATTCCCAAACTCAGTTTTAATATATGTGGTACTCTATAGGACCAACAGTGGCATAAAGTACAGTATATATGATTGTATCATAGTGTAAAATATGTACAGTGTTGATTTCCAATGTTAGAATGTTTGTAATGATAACGATGATGATGATTATGATGTACTTTTATTGTGAAAAAGAGATTTCTGAGTACTCGTTCAGGGGCGGGTCATAAAAGTGAAGGGAGGTGATTCGTTGGTCTGAACAAAGGAATGTAGCATGGTTGCAAAGCTTCAGCTTTGATAGATGGGTGACAGTGACTGCAGTTTCTACCATAGAGTTAGAATGAGTAGAATGGACTTTCCTTATTGATACACTGGTTTAATTTGCATATCCACCATAAAAAGTCACTACAAGCAACTATCAAGAGGTGTCAAGATCAAATTTCTATCCACTACCATCAAAAATTGACAGTTTGCTAAATCCGTTTCGCAAATAGCAACTGTTAGTCATAGCATAACAACTGTAACTAGGCACTAGCTTTGGATTTCCCCACATGTTGAAATAGGGATACTTTTTTAGCCTTTAATGCCTTTTCCAAAACCAAAATAGAAGAGTAAAAGTTTACAGAATTAATTTAACAGTGTCTGTCTGCTCTAAGCCAAATAGGGTCATATGCTAGCAAAATACTCTTCAACATTCTAGGACTCACTCATACAAGAACAACTATACAAGAACAATGTTTCGTTCATTGTCATGACTTCGATACAGATCATCAGCAACTTTCTGCCTGGGACATATAGGCTATATTCTCCATCTTTTAGCACAAGATGTGTATAGCCAATCAAGTCACTGACTCAAAGACCACTTTTCATTTTAAAACAAGTTAGCTGGAAACAAAAGTTTTCAACCAACTCATGCTTAACTGGCTTAGCTAGCTAGCTAAAGTGCAGCTAGTAAAATAGCTGGCAAAATTGATGGTCACTGGCTAGCTTAAATCTATGTGAAATCAAAGACCCAGTGTTGTTTCGACAGGAAAATCTTCTCTTATTGTAAATTGTAATATGTGACGTCATTGAAAGGAAAGCTTGACAGACTTACCAATAATAACTGAGGTTGGGCCTTAGTGAACTGTCATTTGGGACAGGGCCAGGGTGAATTTTTAAACCACTATAACAGTGGTTCTCAATCTTTTTCACATCAAGGGACACTAAACTGACACAGATGTTTTATTACAGAAAGTGTATGAAACACATGATCAAAATAGTCGTACATACTGTAATTTTGTTACTTATGGATGGAATTATACCACTGCACTAGAAGGCCGCATAATAAGCCTTTTTACTTGGGTTTTTTTGTCCTATTGTTACAGAAATGGTAAAGTAATGACAAATAATATGTTTCAATACACAGAAGGCATACAGGTACATTCACAGCTAAACATGATAAAGATATATTTGTCCTTGCCAAAACACTTTGCTATTTTGTCGAATATGCTGAAAACAATAGACTTTGAGAGAACCTTAAAGTGAGTACATTCTACTCTTGCTAACTCTATGATTTCACTCTAGCGGACTACCCTTGACCGCTGGCCTTTTAGATGCCTTATTTTCTGAGCTATCATTCTTTTCTGTTGCCCTACAGAGGCGATATTAGGAGTAAAGTGTATGTATAGGTATTTATCTGTGTTCTTAAGATGACCTCACATCAACACCCTGGTTTTGTAATATCCCAGAGACTCCCTCCAGTTGCACCTTCACTTTTGAATAGTATAGGTAGCAGAAAGTAATTTTGTTCTGAGAGTATAATAATCATTCTCAAACCTGATGGCCCATAAAAGTTAATGGAGAAATTGACAGTATTATCATTATTTATTTGAGTAATACGATACTTACTGATCAAAACAATATGCAGATCATGGATGGGATTAGCTTACAATTTGATATATTTGATTGCATAATTTGGTTAATGTGCACAATATGAAGTATCGTGCAAAATATGGGTAAACTGCAAAGGTTTTTTACAAGCTTGTTCAACACTCCCACTTAAGAAATTTTAAGAGTTTGGAAGTCATACCCCACTTTTATTCCAGCCCTCAAAATACCAGGTTTTCTGTCACTATTCACTCTATCAAAGTTAGCTATGTGGGTTGGTTTGCTTGATCTCAAACACAGTGTTTGTCCTCCATTCCCCACCAGGTCTGTATTGTGAATGTTCATGAGTGATTCTCATTCAAGACTTTCATCTCTCCGTCTCTCTCTCTCCTCCTCTCTCTCTTTCTCTCTCTTTCTTTCTTTGGCCACCATACAATGCTTATTTGCCCCCATGCCGGTTTCCTCTGCGTTGCTTGTTGTAAAGGGTGTAGGCATTCTAATGTCTTTCATGTTGCTGTAATAAATATGCTAATATTTCTAATTTCTCACCTGAAGCCTGCCGTGTCTTTTTCTTTCACACATTCTCTAACACACACACATGCACGCAAACACATTGATTTACTTGCACAATTCCATAGTACAATTACAACAGGACTTACAGAGTGTATAAAATTCAAGGGGCCTTTACAGGAAAGTAATATTAGGACCTCAATTATTTTTTGCTGTGTTACAAAGCCTGAAGGTATCATATTTTGTTTTGGTGAGCATGCACTGCATAACTGGGAAATTCAAAGGTAGTCTCATTTGTCCCTAGCTCTGAATGGTGATAGCGGATGTGAAATTCCCATCATAACATTCTTGAATGGAAAAATATGGCCATCCTGCAACCACATCTTCATTATCAGTGTGTGTGCGTGTGTGTGTGTGTGTGCGGTCTGTGTATCCCATACTGAGAGATAATTCTGTCTCAGGGGAGGGGGAAGGTCAGTGACTCCTGGCCTTGGTTAACCCCTTAATGCACTGGCCCAGTTGCTGTCACTCTATGTTACTACCATTACACCTCATTTAGCCCATCATATTAGGATCCATACCCCCCCCCCCCCTTTGTCTCTCTCTCTCTCTCTCTGTCTCTCTCTCTCTCGCTCTCTCACACACACACACAAAATCAGTGCCTGTTCTGCATTTCCTCAGTACCTTCAGTATCTCTTCCTCCTGCTGCCCTCCTCTTAATCTCTCAGCTGGCCTCATGCATCCCCCTTTTCTCCTATCCATCCTGTGCAGACAGGCAGAAAGGTTGTGGTAGTACTCTGATCTCGACTACCCCATTATCTCCCCTCTCCTTACTTTTACCTCTTCTCATAGCTTTCTAATTTCTCCCACGTACATCCATCTATCCATCCACATCCCAAAAGTGTTCCCTGCATGCAGCCTCTCTCTTAGAGGTCCATCACTTTGTTCTGCCTCACTGATATCAGCACTGGGGTTTCTTTCACTATTAAAGGCCAATCCATAAGTTTGGGCTCTTGTCTCTAGGTGTCTCAACAGGGAGAATGTCATCTCACGTATTTTTTCTGGATAACATGGAGGCTACTGGGAGCCAAAGGCTAAGGCAATTGATTCATCATACAGCTGCTATTGGCATCATGTGAAAAGGTCAGTTGTCCCTATGGAGAACACTTAAAAAGGCCATTGGTGACTGATGAGCCTGTCATGTTTGTATCACATACATACACAAGCATCCTGTCTCTCGCTCCATCTATATACAGTATATCTGCCTTTCTTTATGTTCCTCCTCTCTGCACTCTCTCTCCCTCCCACACACACACACACACAGTGTGTGTGATAATTGGGCCCCTCTGTCATGCTGTCAGGTGTGTGTTTGAGTGTCCCCTCATGTGCAACAACAGACGTTAAAATAACAAAAGAGACCAAACACCGTGACCTCTGTAGGGTCAGCCATATGTGCACATGTGTGTGTGAGTGTGCGTGCCTCCATAAATGTGTGAATGTTTGTGTGTTCATAATCCTCGTGAGACCAAAATTGATGCGTGTGCCTGCGCCTGTGAGTGTGTGGGCAATGTGAGTATCAAAAATGGAGACCAAAAAAAAGAGAGAGGTAGATAACATCAGAACCAGGGGAGAGATTTCATCAGACACTGGTTAAATTTTCCTGGAGTTCCTGCTTTGTCGCTCTTGATTGCATTGCGTGTGTCCTCTCTAATCAAATATATGTCCCAGTTCAGACGGGCTCAGTGTTTCCCAGTCCACACACACGTGCACACATCAGTGCTCCTCTGTCTCATGAGGTTTTAGTTTGCTATCAAAGCGATTTCCTGTCTCAAATTTTCATCAGTAATCAAAGTTCCTGATTGAATTTGAAAAGTGAGTCCAGCTCTATAAATCACATTACATGCCTCACTCCCATCATGCCTGCTCTCATCAGCCACAGGAATGAGACGCCACCCTGTGTGTACAGTAAGTCAGCATCATGGTCTGTGTATGTGTGTGTGTGTATGTGCGTGTGTGTGTTTTTTTGTGAATGCAGCGGAAAATGGATGTTGACAGAACTGTGATTTGATCTGTGCCATTTTTTTGCTCAACAGATAACAAAGAAATGAGAGAAGAATGGAGAAATGACAAAAATAACACACACCTGGGTCTGATTGTATGTGGAAACAGGACTTGGCATTTGTTTTAACATGCATTTGGTACCAGTTGGGTAGAGTTTACTGAATCGCTACAGCTCAAAACTGCGTGAAAGGGAGAAGGGAATTTAGTGGAAAGGAGCTTGAGATGCTTTTGAGATTGGCAACAAAATCCGCTAAAAAGAATTTCCAAATACTGTTTTATCTAAGTCAAATGGATAACCACAAAAAGAAAACCAGCAATAATACTACATATATTTGACAGCTATCATCACCTTAAAACCAGGAACAGGTTTAGAAATGAACCAGAAGCAGATAGAGGATGAACAGAATGAGAGGATAGAAGGATAAATAATGTTTGAGCCAAAAAAAAGTAGGTGAAGAAAAACTCAGAGGGGTCGCTGGGACTGAGATATTATTGACCACATAATCCCTTACAGATGTGGAAATCACTGCTTAATGCCTGGCAGGCATGACATACTGAACTGCTATTGGAGACTCAATTGGGACTCTGACCAAAGGCAAACTTGCTCTTGCTCAAATCTTGCTCTCTATCGATGGACTAAAGATGATGAAGATCTAAATTTAGAGCTAACATACCAAGGCCACATCTGCTGGTTCATAAATCACACAAACACGCTGTATATATTTCAGTAACTCATATAGGAGCCTTATTTATTTAAGTGTAAACACGCTGCTAATATCTTCCTACTCAGTGATGTACTACCTCTGCCTCTCTGTGAAATCCCTTTATGTACAATGGGTGACAGCTGATTGCAGTATGTTGCATGATTTTCTGCGCATGTTGCAGTGTACATGTGTTCTTTTGTACGCACCAAGTGTTTGTGTGTGTCCTATCCGGTATAATCAAACGCAGCTCTTTAAGTGCCATCAATCAAGCTTTGATGTTACGGGGAAAAGCCTTGAAACCGCAGTAACCCCCCCCCCACCCCCCACCTCTATGTGCTGAGGGTGGGCCAGGGGGAGGCTGTTTTAATGTTGGTGGATCCATAGGAAATGTTTTCAAAACCAAATGGAGGTGTAGAAACTGTGACAAACCATCTGCATTATGTAACCCATTAGTAATGTGGTTTGGCTGGTGAAAATACATCTTTCTGTGGTTAACATCTACAGTTTTTGTGTAACATCAAAGCTTCAAAATAGTGTGGTTTTATTTTGAACATCAGTCTGCATATTCAAGGTCTTTTCATCATCCTATTCTTTGTTTTCAACATCTGCTACTTTTCTTTTCTCAGGCTTTGTTTCTCATTTCTGTCCATTATTTAGCAAATCTGGTTACATGTCTAAAATCTAAAAAGAAAAAGCTGCAATAGTACAATTGTAGCATATATAAATATACAATAGATTCAGTAGAAACAATTCATTTGGTGTTGTCAGAAGTTGTGCCACTTCTATTGGTAAGAGAAATCTTTTTGTAGATAGAAAATATACTTGGAATTTGTCTTGTGCACTTTACAATGTGCCTCTCATTTACATACACGCATACATTCATCCACACCCACACACACACACACACAATCACACATGCACACATGCACACATGCACACACGTCTTGTCATTGTCTTGCTCAAGGAGGCCTGTTGTAATAAGTGTTGTTGCAAAATGTATGGGTTTATCCAAATCAATTCTAATATAGATCTAATTTTTAAAGAAACAATGAACAAAAAAAAACAAATAAACTGTTGATTTTCAAGTCAAGAATTAAACTAAAACACCTTTCTGTAAGACATAATCTATGTGTACTGTATAATGACAATATTAATTTAATAGCAATGAAACAATACTTCATGAGGAGGGCTTCAACGATCAATATCTGGGGGTGAAAGCACCATATCTTTATCATAGCTGTTGTGCCTCTAAAAAGATTTTGGTAGACCACTATGATCGGATATTCCAAAGATAAGGAATGTATATGGAAAGATCAGAGTATAATAGTGGTGGGCTGGAATGACTTGAAACTGAAATTCCCACAAAAACATAATTAAGACTTAGATAATCTGTGCCAATGTACTGCAGGTTAAAATTAGAAATTCCTCCATATTGTGGTATTATTCTGGCTATAACTAGAGAACAGATTGCTAGAAAATATGAGTGATTTAGAAAAGCTGAGAGGACGTATTTCTAAATCATAGGAAGAGTCTTTATAATAAAAAATGTGGACCACCTTGTGTTCACTGAGTGATCATCGTCCTCCAGATCCATGTGTCATCTACATAATAGTTGCTATTGACAAGTGGGCATGTCTACTTGGCATTGATTGGTGGTGGCCTCTGGGGATATAACCAGTGACAAGAAAAAGCAAAGGATGGGTGAGTGGTGCTGGTGGGCGTGTATTCCAGCGTGAGTGTGTTTTTCAAATTACATGGTACAAATAAGGAATGTTCACAAGGTGCAAAGAAGTGGAAAGACCTCCGAAAGATGTAATAGTAGACTATTTATTTATAACAAGTAGCCAGCACTGATTTCTCTGAGAAAGACAAAATGGGATGGAATGGAGGGATGGACCATTACGTGTACAGACTGGTCAATGAGTTGATGTTGATGAGGACGATTTTTGGTGGTCAAAGGTCAATAACCTATCTAAGACATTACACTCTCTATTGGACCATATGAGGCACTTGAAAATGACTAAGACCTTTTGGAAAATGCACTTGCATCAAATTGAAATATATAATGAATATATAATAATATAATATAATGGTCACTTGGGGATTGTATGTATGTAATGTAACTGTTATTCGGTGTGCAGTATATGTTGAGTCATGGGGAAAAAACACTTTTTAAATGTGATTTCCATGAGTGATTGAGTTTTTTGAGTGCGGTTAAGAAAGGTATTTATACTGTGGGTTCAAACCACCACCATTTTAAAATGGAAATCTTTAAATATTCACCTTATCATTGTTTTAGGAGTGGATACAAGAATCTGTGACCCATCTACTACAGTAAAAAGTAACAGAAATTAATGTTCCTTTTTTTTAGAAATACTAAATGTAACATTTTCAGATAAAACCATTTTTTCAAACCGTATACAGATTGTTTTGCAATTCAGTTCCATTCAATTCAATAAACACTTAATTTAGCAACCAAATGCACAAACACAGTAGTTGGACTTGCATAGGGAGAACAAGAGAAAATAAACTTTGGAAATATTATGGGAAAACCAGAAGGACGTCTAAATTACAGGTTAAGGAGAAAAACCAGTTGGTGGGTTTTTGTAGTGTAAAACCACAATCATATGGTTTGTAAAAATGTCATGGAAAACTAAGCACAACTTTGGAGCCACACCATCACATGCACGCACACGCACACACTCTTCACGACCGCTATCCATGCCGTTAGCACACAGCCACACACAGTGTGATAGCTGATGTGCGACCACACAAGATGGGTTACTAAAAAAGTGTGCTGACTCAACTTGTGGTCTATTCGCAAAAAATATAGAAACATTTTAGGCCTTTCCCTCTGTCTAAATCTTCACCATTCTCTGGGTGATATAGATTAAGTTATATTGTTTATGTCACTACTGAGAACTTGTTTGCGTATGTGTGTGTGTATGGTTGGACACACACACACACTCTCTCTCATACACACACACACACACACACACACACACACACACACACACAGAGCACAAACACAGACGTAAGGATAGGCAGTCAGGCTCTAAATCAGCCACACGCGTACTAACAGAGGAGGTTTGACCCAAATAACAGTGTAATTTATGAAGGCTTTTAGGCTCGCAGGCAGCCATGGAAATAGAACAGAGAATAATGTGAGCCTGACCAGAGCAGTATCACTTCAGTTTATGTCCTGGTCTTTTACTAGGACACATGTCTGCAGTTCTTAATGATACAGAGATAGTAAACACAATGTTAATGGACACTGGGTTTACAAAGATGTGCTCAGCGGCAAATGCACAGCCACACGCACAATTACGGACATGCTCACAAATGAGAATACTAAACAGGTGCAGGTACTGACAGGCATGCTTACAAACATAGATTCAATCAAAAGGAAAGACAGTACAGTAAATGAAGGAGATATATAGTTACAGAGGCAGTGAGACCGATGGATGGATGGATGGATGGATGGATGGATGGAGAAGGAGAGGAGAGACAGACTGAAGCAGAGAGATCATTAGTACTCCACTGTAAGGCGCTGGCCCCAGGCAGGGTTAGAGGCTGAAATGGACTGTTAGCAGCTGCTGGAGGAGATGACATCTCAGGCAGACCCAAAGGACGAGTTAAGACATCCCAAGAACTGATATAGTTGTGTGTGTGTGTGTGTGTGTGTGTGTGTGTGTGTGTGTGTGTGTGTGTGTGTGTGTGTGTGTGACTGCCTGTATGCATATAATCCTGTGTGCTACCCTGGCGTGCTGTAGAGGGTCATTTGCCTCAGTGTTTGAAGTGGAGATGCAGCTCTGAGGATCAGACCTCTGTCACGGCTCCACAGATCAGAGCACAGAGCGTCAGGATGCCATGAGAGGAGGAGAGGGCAAAGACAGACAAATGGGATGACATGAGACCTTTCCCGTAGAAAGACACTTCTTTTCCTTTTTCCTTGTCTTTCTTGCTTTCTTTCTTTTGAAGACCATCCACACAAAACTAAAATTTGAAAAGAATGTATGAATGAAAATGTGCAAGTGCATACACATTCACATTCTCAGATTGTCTTCATGAAGATCTCTATTCACACTGTAGCTTATCTTTCCTCTTTCAGTCAGTAAACAACAAATCACAAAAAACAGAGTGGGACAGACATAACCTGCTGTCTCTGCCAACTCTCAGTTGGCTAAACCTCTGTTATGTCCCCTCCTGCTCTCCATAATAACCTATATTACACTAAAACTGATGATTTAGTTGTGCTCTATTTATTTTCTGTTTCTGTTGTCAGAAAATTGAAAGCGCATAAATTAGTGCATTGATCATGGCTCATAAATGCAACCTGCTTCCCAGGTAATTCCTCTGCTGCTGCACTAAGACCTCAATCAGAAGAAACAAATAAAGGTTAATGACAACACCTGTGCTGTTTGACTTGCTATGTTGACTTGTTTTTCTTTTCCTCACGAACACTAAAATGCAAGGCTGGTGTTCTCACATTTATCCAGTCTGGAGGTTGTTTTTGACAGTCTTCATTTCGGGGTGTCAAAATAGCTGACTAACTGTGGTCAGAGGCCAAAATACAGAGAAAAGACTGCATGTACTAGATGCAGTCCTTAGCCTTTCTCACACACTCAGACAACTGAGAGACCATTGACAGAGAGCCGTGGGAAACAAGGAGTACATCAGTAATGACATTACACTGTTCTTTTATCATTTGATACACAGCAGATGATTTACTTAATGCCGTCCATAGACTCATGACAGACAGAAAGAGGAGGAAGAAAGGAGAGCAGAGGGGAACAGAAGAGAGCCCATTTGTGCGTTCACATTTTTTCTCAGAGTTATCATCACGCAAATTAGGCCCTGCTTTCTGCTGATAAGGTCAGCTGTCAGTCTAGACTTATTTAAAGGAGTGGATATGCACGAACAGACACATGCACAGAGGTACGCACAAACTGATTTTTAAGCTGATTTAGCATCATTACAACACTTACAGCACACACACACATATATATACACATTTGTGTGTGTCTTACAATGCGGTTGTCTTTCTCTGTTGACAGCATACTCCCACTCACTGGAAAGCCCTGCATAAAAAGCCTCACTAAACACACTTTTCTTTCTTTTGGATTTATTTCATAGTCATGCACCCCCCACCCCCCCACCCTATATGATCATAACCCCTAAAATTCAATTCACACATTGCAATCCACCTCTATGGAATCACTCATCTGAGATGTGCAGAGCAACAATGCCACTAACAGTCAAGTGTCTTTTCGTAGAGAAATATTCCTATGCAGGTGCCAGGCGCTGTCATGCTGACATATTCATTCTGACTATGGCAAAGAGGGTGCATAAAAGGTATTGCCAAAAGCTGAGCGTTTGTTAAATGAAGATGAATGGGATGGTTTGGATTGATGGTGATATTTTATTTAGGATTAGACGCTCTCTGTTTGGTAATGCAACAGCCACTCTCGCAACAACATGACAGCCCCGGGAAATGGATATTGATTAGAAAAGGTTGATGCTTTTTTTCCCCCCTCCTTCTTTTTTTTTCCCTTTCTCTTACTCCCCCAATGTCTCTCTGCTTTTCTGTTTTGCTCTTTTTAATACTCCCCCCGCCCCCATAGCTGTCTCAGAATTTCCCTCCTTCTCTCCATCTCTCTCTGTCTGTTGTCAGGCCATAATGTGTGATGTGCTATAAAGCATGATGGATGGTTAGAGCTGATTTTAAGACCCTGCAGTTGAAGCTGGGGTTGGACACCTGATCAAATTTCAGACATGTACGTGCTATTTTATGTGTATGTGTATGCGTGTGTGTGTGTGTGTGTGTGTGTGTGTGTGTGTGTGTGAACCAGCCAGAGCAGGAAGAATAGAGAAAAGAGAGAGAGAGAGGGAGGGAGAGAGAGAGAGAGAGAGAGAGAGAGAGAGAGAGAGAGAGAGAGAGAGAGAGAGAGACAGATTTGTCGGTGTATGTACAGAAATTGAGAGCTTTGCAACACCAAAGCCTGAAGATGAAATGGTTCTCAGCTCAGTTAATTCAATAAAGTGACAGAAGAGTATGTACTCTATATCAGCTGTGCCTCAACCTGTGGATTATCTAACGGTGCAAATAAAATACCACAAAGAAATAAATTATATGATTTTGGAGCCTATAAGACATAACAACAGCAACAGCGACAGCCTATATGATTACAGTATCAATCCATAACTGACTGCAACTGAAAAAGAAAATTACTATGTGTACATATTTCTCCATTTTCCTCACTGTGTATGTAGTATGTGTATGTGGTTGATACTCCCTCCACTGTTGTTGCACTATTGTCAGCTCGCACAGTCAACACTGTAGAGGTGGGTTGTAGACTGTCTTTGGACATTATATTGACTTTGATTCATTCTCTGTTCTCTTACCACAAACCCAACCATGTCCTATCCTTAAACTCAACCTTAAACCTATAATACCTGAGTTCTTGGCCATTTGAGGGCAGAAAAATAAATGATATACACATAAAAATAATAATATAATAATATACAACACTTAAACACAACAACAAAACTAAAAAATTGAGATGGATGGATGGGTAGATTGTATTATATTGACAACCACTATTATAAGACAACTCAAGACTCATGTTTAAAAAAACCTTTTATTTAAATCAATCTTACTGCTTTTTACTTGAAAAACCTTTATTGCACTTAAAGTAATGTAATAAGTGTAGTTGACTTTACCTCTGAGCTGCTGAGCACAGACACAGAGAGGAGAGACTCAGTATTACCATAAATGAGTGTGAGACTCTCTTCTAAGTATTGCTGTCACTTATAGCCATGCTGAGTTGCTCTTCTCTCTTCTGTTTCAGAGAAGGTGGAGCTGCCTTTTCATACAGACATGGAGCTCAGCGGAGCAGAGGAGAGACGGTGAACTAGTCGAATTGACGAACACACTTGTAATGTTAATGTTAAGCAGTTGTTGGTTCATTTGGTCTTTTTTTGAGCCACTTTATTCAAGACGAACACTCTCCATCTTTTAGGCCCCCTGCTGGCACTGTAGGCTAGTTGGGAGTTACAGGCTAGCTTCAGTCAGGAGGGGAACACTCATTTTACAGATTTTTGGTATCATTTGTTGTTGTGAATGTATATTGACGAATAAAAGTCTAGACCAAGAATATAAGACAAAGCCACTTTCAAAAACACATGTTTTATATATTTAGACCATTAAGAAGCCCTTTATCAAAACAGTGACTTTCTTGGGAAATAGTTGCCTATTTATACATCCAGCAGATACATTAGAATTTAACATTGAGATAAATAACATTTAAGTCATGCTTTTGAACATCAGATGAATGTAAGTCCAAATATCTCTCTTTAGCAGCTAAATATTCCAAACTAAATAATAGTTTTCACTAGCTAGTCTCTACTTTTTTCTGCCATCGATTTAGTGCTGAGCATGTAGTGGACTTTTATTCTGAAAACAGTTGCCGTTGAAAACAATGCTGATGAGAGCACTGGAATGAAATAAAAACAGTAAAGTTACAGGCCCCAAAAAACAAAATAATGAGCTTGAAAGGTACTGTAAAGCTCCAAAGAACTGAGGAGAACTGCAGTCAGTTGATAATTATCTGTGACACAAATAGTCATGTGATCCAGTGTCGGTAGTAAAAATATTGATTTGCTGCTTTAACTAAAAAATAATGTGTTATCTTATGGGTACAAGCTTTTAGACAAAATGCTCCTTTATGTGACTGTATAAGCTTATTTTTGTCCCTAAAAGAGGATTAATAAAAACACACCCACCCACACACAAGCACACACAGACACAAAGAAGGGAAGGGGTAAAGAGGATATACTGTGTTTGAGAACAATACTTTACTCTGCAGTAGGTGGTGACATCATTAAAATTCCACACACACACACACATTACTCCCAGTGCACCTCCACACTACACATGAACACACACAACACAACTGTCTCCCTTACACACACACACACACACACACACACACACACACACACACACACACCTCTCTGGCATTATCTATTGTGCCCATACACCCTCATTACCATCCAGCTCTGATCCCTGATGACCTCTCCTGGGCAGACGCAGCCACACGGTAACCAGGATTATGCCTTTTGACAAGTCCAATTAATACAGAGCTAACGACAGCGATCGATAACATTGATTACACTATTCATAATTGCCTGGAGGTGAAAGGTTAAATGACTTTTACAAAACGTGAATGTGTCGTTCGTTCTTTATGATCACTATTCAGGGGATAATTGACCGTGGGTCTTTTTAAGGGTCTCAACAGACCACCTGCAATTAGTACATTCTTCCTTTTTGTTCTTTTATAGTTGAGGGCAACAGCATCTAGCATAGTCATCAATATGACTGACAACATATTTGGATGGTATTGTCATAGCCAATTCACATTATTGACCACAACACAATACAAAGGCTATATGAAGAAACCCCATTGATTAGGTATTGTACGTTCATCAATGGATCCTTCTGAATGGCCCATTAGCCTCCTTAGTTTTTTATCTTTGTGTCAACTTAATTATTTTGTACTTATTCCATGCTCTACCACTCTGGTGGGTAATGTCTATAAATGGGCTCAGTGAAGGTGTGTCTGCTTTGTTTAAAGGACCAGTGTGTAAGATTTATGGAATAAAATATTCATAAGTATGTTTTAATCAGTGTATAGTCACATGAAAGTAAGAATTGTTGTGTTTTCGCTTAGAATGAGCCCTTTATATCTACGTAGGTTCTCTTTCACAGAGCCTGTCCAGAACGGACAAACCAAACACTGGCTCTATAGAGGGACCCTTGCACTTTTTTTTACAAGGTTCACTTCCCTTGCAAAGCAGCTGGATTTGCAAGATTCATGGGATCACGCAAGAATCCATCTTGTCTTCAAGTATGAGCTTGTGTCCGAACCATCGGTGGTTTGTACCAATCAGTGTCCTATAAGGATTCTCACGTAATCTTGCGAATCCAAGTAAGATGGTAATGGACAGTGATAGACAGATGGTTTATTCAATCACCTGCAAAGTGCATGCCCTTTTCCAACCATTTTACAAGGACGACTTCTCAGACCATATGGTGTGCCAGGATAGAGTCTCGCCTCCACCGTAGTTTCTCCTACATGGTTGAAAGGGAGGTGGGGTGGGTCTTGAGATTTTGTCCAGAATGAAGGGGCAATGTTGGTGGTAACATGGTTTTTCAAGGTAATATTTTGCGTCATCTCCTGATTAATTAGATCACGGTAGACTTAACTTCATGAAGGGCTATATAAATTAAATAAATATAGCATATCATAATAAAATAACTTTTGTCCATTTTTTACACTGACAAAGTATTGTATTTTCTCTAACTTTAATAACTCTTGAATCTGTATTGTTGTGTCTGGCAACTTGAGGACAACAAGCTGAAAACATTGACATATCATCACCTTATAAAGGTGCTAATGTGGGATGCCTATTTATAGATCCTGCTGACACTCTGCTTTTAGAGCTGAGAAATATCTGCTAAATGCTCTTCTATGTTTACCAGCAAGTCACTACCTTTGTCTGTCTGCTGTGTGGTGCTCAGAAGATAGTGTACAGCTGGTTTAACACAATCAGCTTTAATGCCAAGTCGGTCTGCAGTCAGAAATATACACAAAATTAAGCAGTCCTAATAATAATAATAATAATTATTATTATTATTATAATGATAAGAATTTTTGGCTAAAAACAGCTGCCTTTTGCAGTTGGAAATGAGGTTGGTGAGAGTGTTGAAACAAAAGCAAAACGTTGAACTGAAAGCATTATGTAACTCTGACAGCTGATTTGGGTGACAATTCTTTGTGGGTTTGGCATGATGAGTGACCCTTGTTATATCACACAAAAATATTTGAGCCACTGTTACTATGAAAATATTGATTTGTGCAGCTTTGGGGAAATACAGGTATGTATTGTTCCATATGTACAGAAGATTAAAAGCCCAAAATAGGCCGCATGCAAGGAAAAGCTTGATTATCTTCCAACTTATGATGCTAATATTAAATATTTCGTTCACCATTTCCAGGTTAAAATGAATTAACAGCTGTGGTTTTCTGTCAGTCACACAGGTCTCCCAGCCCTTTAAAAAAACTGTAATGATTTTTACCTTCTCTCAATGAACTCTTCAACAACTGACATCTAAATCCTCACTCCAGTTGAACTACACTCTGTTGCAGATACAGACCCTCTCAGCAAGACCCCACCTGCCCCCGACAGTTCTCCTGTCTTCTATGCTCTGCTCTGAGCAGCAGCTTCACTACCGAGATGAACAAGATGGAAGGCAAGAACCAGACTACTGCAAGGGCATGCTGCCCAGCAGCCAGGCTTTGATCAACTCTGAGTCAAACACACTTAACTCCCTTTAGCAACCAGCGGGGGTCGACACAGGTGTATCTCCTCTGTCTCTCTAATCGCTCTCAGCAGCAAAAGACTGCTGCAAAATGCTGAGGATAAAATATTTTGGTACAATTATGATAAAATCTTGTTAATCCAAATTAAGATCTGCTCAATAATGTACATCTACCAAAACTATGTGATAAGCACAGTGCATCCATCTTCCACAATAGATTTTTCATGTCATTATTTTACAGAAATGATATTATTCAACATTATTCAACACAGTTTAGTCATCTATTTAAGTATTTGCAACATGAACACATGTTCACCACTTTCTTAAAGCACTTTCCCTGCATGTCTTTATGAATGCACCTATGTTTAGAATCCTAAAAGCAAACAGAAAACACCTGAGTGCAGTGCTCAGCCAGTTAATACCTGCCCTTCAAGGGTATTATTTATACATAGACGCAGTTTCCGTCAGTAAAATTATCTTCAGGTTTGGTAAATCACAATGCGTGGGCTAAATAACATATTTGCATTTTCTCCTCCCTGTATTTTGCACACTGGGGTTGAAACGCCCCACATTGCATATTCATTATGGCAAACGTACTAAATGGACAGCACGTATAATTTTTTGTCATGTTTGCACACGTTTTTAGACACGCAGACCTTTAGTAAATCAGGCCCTAGGCAAACTCATTTTTCAAAGTAACTTTTTAGATATCGTATTTCAAGCCTGCATTTCCTCTTTTATCCAAGTTGTGGATCTGAGTTACTAGTATGTCCATTAGAGCAACTGTGGCAACAGCTTACACGCACAACTGTGTGTTTGAGTGTTTTTTGAATTGAAAATCCATTTTCCCATCCATGCTCATACAGAGCAGCAAATGGTGTGCAGTGTTTTGCTGAAGAGAGGGCTGTCAAAGTGGGAAGGAAATCACATCACATGTCTACACAATGTAACTACTGGCTGGAGTTAGTACAGCTACTGCTCTGGTTTTAAATGGGTCTGTTAGGTTTGGAAGCAGCATTTGTGTGAACAGAAGTAGTGTATCATCACTTGTTAGGGTCATAAAATTTTGAGTTGTAGTGTAATGTGCTGCATATCAAACCAAAAGATAAGCACTGTTAAAGCAAGTTCAGGTTTTAAAAGGGACTACTCTTTTACAGTACAGTAGAGTGTATATGTATAGCCAGAAGCTCAGTGTGCTACATCTTAAAATAGGTGTCATCTATTATAATGTGCGTGTCCTGTCTTCTGCGTTTGTGTGTGTCTGTGTGCACGAGTGTGAGTGTAATCACCAGGGTTCCTTGTCAAAGAAAGGGCAGTAATGGTCCCTAGACGTGTCAGAGGGGACAGCAGGGAGCAGACAGAGGTGACACAGGGAGAAGACTCTGGTGACATTTTCACAGTGGGAACTGACCATCACGGCCTAATGACGAACAAGGTCTGCTTTTACTAATGAGAAAAACAAGGAAGAGGATAAGATGTGAGCAGAGAGGTGGTCTGACATCAACATGATCACACTCAGTGATATATGCATAGACTCTGGTATACATCTTTGTTGATGGGGTACAGTCTCTTTCTGCCTCTAGAGCTAGATTAAGCTACTGTAATAAAATAAGAATCAATTCATCATTTCTTGTAAAGGGTAAACAGTCAGTAGCTTGAACTCATCTCTATGTGCACACACACACCGCTGTGTTTATACAAACGTAAGCACATATGCCAAGCTTAAAGTAAAAGCCCTCTGGTCAAACAATCTAATGTACGCTACATTTTCTGTATATTGACACATACTTAACCAGAGGCTGCTGCGAAGCAGTGAAGCAGTCTCAGTTTAGACTAACCACTTGCAGTCTCTCTGCATCTCAATAACAGATGTCCCAGGGCTGTCAATGACTCACACTAGACGGTCAGGAATAAATGAAAAGTCTGTGCATGTGTCTATACATAGATGCATTAGCGTGAATGCACACAAGGACTATTAAGTATTTAGGTAATCTTATCCTGTCTGCATCATATCATTGACTGTCTTCTCCCTGTGTGCTAATTATTTGCTTTGAACATTCCCCAAAGGTAATTTGGCATTCAGACAATGTCACTAGGACAGTGCTGTCTTCTCTCATAAATATTCTGTTGATTAAGTTAAAGAAACAGTTCAATGTTTTAGGAAACCTGCAAGTTTGCTCTTGTTCTGAGAGTTAGGTGAAACAATTGATATCACTCTCATGTCTGTGTCTTAAAGCTGGAGTGCAGGACTTTTACTTATAAATGTACGTCCATTACCATTCTATTCAAATCCTTGCCAAATGAGTTCACACAATGCTGATTAAGCTTACCACTGGCAGGTTAATCTCCCTTTTTTTGCATTATACCTGAGCTTTTAATCTGGTGTCTGTGGCAGAAATCCAGCGCTGGCACACAGGTATTGATGATTTTTGTGTCAGCCAGTTATTATTGTTATTGATATATCTATTTAGTTTCATTAACTGTCCCTTGACTAACAGTGTTTATGTTAAGCTATCCAAATCACCTCTGAGTGCTAGCTGTGTACTTGATACACAGAAATAAGATTTGTAGATCTTAATCTTCATCAAACCTTTGAAAGAAAAGTGACTAGCCATATTTCCAACCAATGCTCAGCTATTCTCCTAACAGTTCCTTGAGTTTAACAGAGTTTTCTTCAGTATAAATCCACAGTGACTTCTCTCAGAAATGTAAAATTAACCTCAGAAATCTTCCAGGAAAGCCATACCCAGTACCAGATGTCCAAAACAGCAACTATATAGAGTAAAAGGCTTCTTGAATTGCATGTAGGCTGAATACCAATGTGCGCTGGCATTGTTATATCAAATTGCAACAGAGTAAAGCAGAACTGGCCTTTATTTAAATGGAAATGAATAAATGCTGTATTGTTATGCTGCAGTAATTTGGAAGATGGTTTCTTTGTTGGGCCAATGGATACACAGTTAGTGGGCAAAGGTGGTGTAGATGCTGATGGAGACCGGGGCTGCAGAGATAAAGAGACTGTTTGAGTGGGTTTCAAGTGCTGTGAGCAGAGACAAACAGACGCACAGACAGTGCCATATAAGAGGAGCCACTGGCTACAGCCTGTACAGGTCAGTGAGACGAGCTGGGTATTGATCTGCGGAGTTTGAGTTTCTTTGTGAAACAGGATCTGAGGACACAAGCGAGAGCCTTATTTAAAAGTCTCCCTGTTCACATCCATATCTATTGATCCATGCACACTTTCATCCAGCTTTAAGTAACTCTCTGGATCCTTTCTTTCTTTTTTCTGCATCTCCCCTTCTCATTCTTTATTTTCTCATCATTCAGTTTCATCTGTGCAGGCTCACAAGATCCCTTATTTTATTTCTCTCACTCTCATATTTCTTTTTCCATCTCCCTCGGCCCCTCTTTAGGACTTAGGTGAACTTTTAAGAGCATGCAGTATTTCCTGATCATGTTTCCATGCAATTCATCTCTGAGTGATTGAAACGGTTTCTTTTATGGGTGTTTATTTTTCTAATGTATTCCCCGTAAAAAAGTCTGCCTCCCTATCCTCAGAATCCCTTATCTGTGACAGCAATAAATTGAGCCGATCAACTCAATGTACCACAATCACATTTACCGATGACAGGCAGTTTTCAACACCCAAACACACACACACACACACATACACACACAGTAGAGATAACAACTTTGTTCTGTGGTAGATTTGATTGGCTACAGATATTGTTGTCAGACTGCAGGAGTAAAATATGGCTGCTGTTATTGTGTGCTGTCATAACACGGCCTGTAAATCTTTCCCTGAGTGGAAGAGGAGAGGGGGGAGGAGAGTAGCGATTCTCTTGTTGTACTTCATTTTCAGCCTCTCGGCTCTTGGTGCGGAGCCAAAGGCCTTGGTAGCCATCTTCATTATGTGTACAGGAGGAGACTATAAGTCCCCTCAGTCTGATGTCATTTTAATTACTCTGCTCTCATATCTAGCATGCCATCCCTTTCTTTCTCTATTTCCCTGCTCACCATCTTCATGTTTTTAACCTTGGTGAATCTCATTTCCCCTTCTTTTCTCTGCTTTCATCAATTTTACTGCTTGCCTCCATCTTCCCATCCCCTCCCTCGCACTGTTCTGCTGTCTGACTCCTACCCAGCAGCAGTTCTGAGCAGACCTCCACAGTTACGCGGGGTACAGCTGATAACGTCAACCATGCTGTCTGTGACTGACAGCTGGGTAAAATGGCAGTGGCAGCACGCAGAGGCATGGAGAATCCGTTTTCAGGCTGCACCGGAGTCGGTCCTTGCACCCATCTGTCAGCCGAAAACAGGAGCATGGACTATCAGTCGCAGCTGACCCCCAGTCAGCCACGCGTGGGACTAGTTGGGAAGGGAAAAGCTCACAGCAACACAAATAAGCATGAAGATCAACAGATGGCTCTCTGTCAATCATCGTCTCTTTCTTTCTTTTCCTTTTTTTTGTTAAATCTCACCACATGTCTCTCTACTCTCCACATTCATTTACTCATTCTCTCTTTCTTCTTGGCAAACGCAATATATTATTTTCTCGTATCTTTCCATCTAACTCTGATTTTTTTCTTCCTCTGTCTTTCCATTTGTCCTTAGGTAGTACAGCCGTGAATGTGACAGTGGCTCAGTCAGGTGTTCTTCTCCTCTCCTCCATACAGCTTAGATTGCTGTCATTACACTCACTCCATGCTATTTCACTCCCACTGTAATTGGAGGTGCTGTGAATGAAAGCAGGATCCTTGATTTCATACTTTGAAGAAACGGATAGCCAGTGGTGTGCTTTGCCAAGGGGAGGTGTGCATGTGTGGGTGGTGTGGACACAGGAAAATGTAGTAGCCTATTACAGAAAAAAAGAGACTTACGATAGGCAGACATGCAGATTCAAGTGCTGCACATTTTGGATAATTACGCCAAGCAAATGTTCATTCGAGTGACCCCCTGCCTTGTATTAGCGAGCTATAGTGAAGTGTGACATGGGTTCACTGTACGGCTTCTCTTTTCTCAGCCCTTTACTATACAGTGCTGAGAATAATGTCTAACGCCTTGTTAATGATCTGTGAGCCGAACCCAAGAGACAAAACTAGATACAAGCACTGCAGGACATAGAGAGACTATTTTCTCTTTTATGCTTGCAGATGTATTCATCTACGTGTAAAACCATAATTCTGTTGAAAAAAGACAGAAATGTACTTTTAGTGAGGAGAAAAAAAATCAATGTGGCAATTTAATTTTGTGTAGAGCGAACACTTTTACATATTACTGTACAAGATGCAAATGAGATTTCTCCCCTTGAATAATCATCCGTCTAAAAGGCTGAACCTCACTGGGAGGTAATTACACTGCTCTGATCATTAAATAACCCCTGTTCTGCCTCTCTCAAACACTTTCTCTCCCACTCCTTCTCTCTTTGAACACCCATCCACACTTTTCTATCACATACACTGAAAATATGCCACCGGTTCCCACATGAGTTTACACAAACAACACTTTGCTCACAAACCTCTTGCCCACACAGATATAAATGCACGATGATAGACCACTCGCACACCTCAATGCCTTCTTAAAATGTATCATACTTGGTATTAACCACACTTATTTTCTATAGTGATTTTTTTCCCCTCCAAACTCCTTCTAACCTTGAGTGTTCCCATCTTCCCATCACTATTAATAAGCTTTGGTGAACAAATGATACGTTTCTCCAACACTCTTATCACAGTCACAGAGATGACATTATGTTCATTCAGGGGCAAATATTGTATTAAGTTACTAACCTAAATCATTTTTTAAAATGTGTTACAGCTAATCATCCATAATCACCATATGGATATGTGACTGGGGTTCATTTTTCAATCATGGTTTGCTAAATATCACTGAGTCTTTGCAGTAGAGATGTAGAAATCATTTTTTTCATCAACGACAACTTGTAGTGAAGTCTTATTCTCTGGATTATTAAAACAGTATCCAAATCACTAAACGGATATTATTGCATTAAATGATGAAAACACCTTTAAGCATGATAACTGTACAAATTAGCAATAACTGCACCCATAGAATTATAGAAAAATATTAAAATGCAGGATGAAACTTTACTGATAAAAACATGACTAGAGCCTAATTCCCACTAAATGAATATTATAGAAGGAGCTGGGTAATGAAATATTTCAACCCATCTCTCATTCTAGACAGCATTTCAGCAATTGGGCAAATTACAAGAGCTTCTGATTCTGTAATAGACTTTGATATACTGTGGAAAAGCCATGTGACCTTCATTACCTACGGGCTTAGTATTATTTATATTTATACTTAAAAGCTTTTATAGTAAGATTAAGTCTTTATTTTGTGTACTGTATATAATGAAGTGAATCAAAAGAGAAGAATTAAACAATAATAAAAGATCAACAGGTGGGATGAAAAAAAATAATACAAGGACTCCAATAAGATATATTTGCGTTGCTTTCCTCCACTGTTATCAAAGCTCATTTACAGAGTACTCCTTCTAGAGAAGCTGTTTAAGATCTTGTCTGAAAATCTGAAATGAGGAGTGACTGCGAAGTGAAGCAGAAAAGCTTTTCCATATGACTGGACCTCTGTACCTGACTGACAACTGGCCATGGCTAGTTTTGTATCTGACTATAAACCAGATCAACAGTTCAGACGTGATAACAGTGGATCGGACACCTAGTTACAAAGAAACTGTAAAAATTAATGGGAAATGGATTGTTAAGAAATTGAAATGCAATACTATATATCAGAAGATGTCAAATATGTTTAAAAACTGCAGAGTTTGAAATAATGAGGAAGTATGAACATTCTAGCCAGAGTTAGTGACCATTCATACACATTTTTTTGGTAATGAAAAGATGGAACAGAGACTGGTTTTATATGTCGTACTATACTGCCATAAGAAATGAAAAAAATAAATCACAGCATAATGTAGATCCATAAACTTTTTTTTCTTGACAAGATACGTCTTACTCTGCAAAGAAATACCTTTTTTTTTTTTTTTTTACAACTTTATTGGATACATAACACAATGAAATTGCTTATCAATGATTACACCTAAGAATTTAACATGGGAAAACATATGGGAAACATATTCAAACACATTATAAGCTATGAGAATGGGGTGAATATGATCTGATAGGATTGTATCATATATAGATTGATACTAAATTGAATCACTGATGGAATTACATAAGAAAATGTCTATGAAGGTAGGTTGGAAACAAACTCTATATAAGAAGAACTAGTGGGCATGATGGGATTTTTTGGCAGCCAGAGCAGGACCTTTATTGACAGAGTAGTTATTGACTTTGTTGGTAATCTCAGTGGGGTCCTCTATGATGTTATGATTAATATTAAACTTACTGTGGGGCAATTTTTCAGAAGAGGGCTTATTTACAATTTCAATAATCATCCTCCATGTACTTTTCATATCATTTATGAATATATATTAAATTCATGTTGATAATATTTTCTCAGCATATGATTAAGTTTATTTCTGTATGTTGAATAATTATCAATATTTCAGTGAGAAGGATTAGTTAGATAGTGTTTGTGTTTCCTAGAGATACATTTTTAACTCTTTAGACAACCAAAATTTACAAGCTTTAGGTTTGATGGCTAGATTTTCACATGTGAAGGATACATTGAAAGTGTCACATCCGTAAAAAGATGATATGCCTTAGACCGACAATTTGTTCTCATAATTTAATCCCATTTAGGTTTATCAACAAATCTTTTCATAATAGCCATCTTGAAATTTCTTGAGAAAGTATTTGTAACAACTTGCTTACTGTCAGTAAATGGTAAGTAACACAAATAAGAAGGTGGTCTGATACTGTATATCAGCAGATGGTATAAAATACACTCCATGTTTCATTTGTACATTTAGTAGCAATATTGTCTATAAGTGACTTACTGGATAAAGTGATTCCAGTGGCTTGTGATATAAAGGCATTTGCAAAATTTCAATTAATAGTGGAATCACCTAAATAAAAAGCAGTTTGCATCCCTTGGCAATAGTGTTCAGAAATTACTTTATATTATTGACAAGAGTTTACTGTTTGATGGTCTACACAGCCAATGACAGCATGGCCTGGAAAATATCTGTCCCCATATTAATTAAATAAAAAATAGATTCCTCATAACTATCTGTGTTACCAGTTACCAATGATTTAATCTTGTCACAGAGTGCCTCACTGACACTTTAACAAAGAGGACTACTCCACCACTTGGTTTATCTTTCTATGACTGAAAACATGATTGTAGTCATTTATTGAAAAGAGACACACTTTAGAGTAATTTAACAAAATTTAATTAAGATCCACAACAGGAAAATGTCAAAGTAATGAGGCCAAGTAATCAATTAATGACTCAAAGTGCTTTAGCACACCGCTAACATTCAGATGAAATAGTGTAAAGAAATTGAGGTTTTTCATATTTTTTCCTTGACACATTGATACTAAAGAATCTTCAGTGTAAAATGTATTTAATGTGTTTAAAAACATTGAAATAATTATTGGGATCAGCATGAGAAAAGGGTGACAGGTTTAAGGTTGTCAGTGGGGGCTATTTCCATATTTCCATATCATAAATATACTACAATTTCTTTGTCACAATCCTCTTTGAGCTTCGGCCACAGTTCACTGTTTCTGTCTCACACGTTCAGTGAAATTCTCATCGACATAGATCTTACCACCCTTAAGTTTTTTCCTCTCTTAAGGATTTTGTGTCTATCATTAAATCTAATTTCATGACAATTATCTGTAGCCTTTTGAATTGCTCATAATATTTCCCATTGCGATGTACACATTTTATCTCAATTACTTTCAGGTTAAATTCTTATCAGCCAGCAGTCGTTTAGCTTTCTTCAGATCTCTCTTATCAACATTGTTAAATCACAATTATTAATTGGGCAATACAAAGCTAGAGCAGTAAAGACAGAATCAACAGTCCATTTGATGAACTTACAGGGTCTTGATCTTATATGATTTATATTTTACTTTTTCCCTTCAGTTTTCCAAAATGAACACTAGTAGAAATAAAATGTGTGTAACAGTTTATGGTAAATAATAGTTGATCTAACCTATATTTTATTAAAAACGGTTTCATGCAGGGTAACCACTTAATCATGTACAACTGTACTGCAATCCACTACATCACTGATAACTCAAACATCCTCATGTTATCAAATTACAATAGAGTTGAATTAACACGTCTGTGTCCACATAAACTGGCATTGATTCATTATTGAAAAGTAGCGACACAGATGGTGAAGGTATTATTATTTCACTTGTTGGCATTACTTCATCTGTTTCTGGCTGACTTCAGGGGCTGCTTCACCTGTCTCAGCTGTAACACTACCAAATACCTCCACCTGGCACAGTTGACAGTTTGCTTCACTCAGATTAAAGAATTGCCAAACTGCAGGCATTTTTTGTCACCGGAAAAGTGTTGTATTGTGTCAGAGCACATCTGTTCAGTGGGAGTGCAGGTGATTTTACAGTGAGTGGCAGGAAAACGTTATTTTCTGCTCCTTCTAACAACTTGACAGGTGGATCAGTACTGATTCTGATACGATGAATAGAGGAAATTTCAGCATAACAAAATTGATAAACCATTAAAAAACTGCTTGATCACTCTTTACTCCAAATATTTGAAAATACGGCTGGTTTCTGTTGTCTTGGCTGATACTGGTTTTGGAGGATTGCAGCAATACAGCAGCTTCAGAATGTAAATGTTTTCTGTTGCTGGTTGAAATCCCAGCTGCACCACGTACGACGTATAGGGATCAAAATAAAACCCAAACAGCAACTTGCTCATTCATGGAAGACATTGCTTTCCCCAAAACTCATTATGCTAGTTGTCAGGAGAAGGTCAGGACTATGACACAGAGCTTCAAGCTGCCTGGAGGAATTTAGTATGGATCACCTTCTGCAACACGGAGAGCTCAATTCCAGCTGTCATCAGACTGGAGGAGGCAGAAATGCATTACCAGCCAGGATAATATGCTTTATTATATAGCTTATATGCCAGCTCACGCCGCCTCGGGGCAATGAGAGGAGCAATTACAAGGACAGTGATGTGTAGAATGTGTGTCTGCATATGTGTGTATGTACATGTGCACAACCACACCTGCCAGCATTTACCTCTCAAAGCCAATAAACTCCTAATATGGTATTTTCAAAGTCGCATCAATGTTTAAAATGTTATCAGCCCTCGGACATGCACCACTGCTTACTGATGATCTTCAGTACAAGGACGTAATCCTTATCCAATGTAATCCAAACACTGTAACACAACCATGAGCACACACATATAGTGCTACACATTCCTCCTAAAACGGCACAGTAGTTGCCATTTGTTGGTTTGTCTTGCAAATTTCTCATAGTGACACAAGTCATTTAAAGTATGAAGCTCCAGCAACAATCTGGCACTTAAGAAGATTCATAATAGTGACTCAAACACCCAAAAGGATTTCTTTTATTCAAAAGGGAACAAAAGCACTAACTGAAATCTTTGTTAGATGAAATACAATTTCACCATGATGCCACTAATAAAGCCTCTCCCGTGGCATAGTAATGTTGAGAATTGCTGGCTTTTATGGTCCATCTAACAATAATCTTTTGCACCTCTGCTGAACCCCAGTCCTCCATGTTCTTAACACACCAATATAACAGCATTATGTGTTTTCAGATAAGAGAACGTCACAAAAGACTGAATCAAATATTCATCCTGTGTTACCCATTGATCAGTAATCTCCTGTTTTCATTTTGTTGCTGTTGCTTCCTCCATCCCCTATTCCCCAGCTCTCCTGCTCCCCAGTTTCATCTGCACGCTTCTTCCGATGTAATCTTTTTGTGGGTGTGGAGCGAGAGCGAAAGAGAAATGATGATACCTTAACAAAGACACAAAGCTATTTGCTATACTGCCGGAGTTACTGATGACGTTCATATCCCAATGTTTGCAGGTGAATATGAGTGTGCTTATATGTATGTGTGTGTGTATGTATGTGTGTGTGTCTGTGTCTGTGTGTGTGTGTGTGTGTGTGTGTGTGTGTGTGTGTGTGTGTGTGTGTGTGTGTGTGTGTGTAACAATGACCATAAATGATTTTCCAAAAGCTGCAGCACTGCTGGAAGCTCAATACAGCCTTGTTACTTGTTAGCAGCGATAACTGCAAAGCGTGTGTGTTTGTGTCTGGTCTCTGCTCTCCATGAGCACGTCTCTTGTTGATTGGATCACCACACACAAACACAAACACACATTACCTAGACTGCCTCACTGCTAACAGCTTAACAACTTATGAAGGTGACTCCAGATCTTTTAATTGACTCAGGCTGACTTAAATACTAACAGACGCTAATAGAATGATAGGCTGACTGTGGAAACACAACTTGACTATACCACAGTATTGAAGCATAGTTAGGGATTATTATTATCATTTTTAATAATAATATAACAAAGGAAGAAAAGCAATGATATAAAAACATTCAACATTGGATTTTAAAATGACATTTTTGCAGTGCAAAACTTCTGTATTTAAGTATTCAGTGTTTTGTTTTGCTGCATAATCCACAAATCCCCATTTTTTTATACTATTCATGGCTGATGTTTTTTTCAGCAAAATAACCATTCAATATACTTGCATGCAGCAATTACCTCTCCATGTAGTAGTTTTCATTGTCAGTGTAGCCCTGGATTCAAATTGCTTTCACACACCTAAGGAATTCACAGGAGGAAAAAATGCAGCATGTTACTGCTAATACAGACTGAACATTTCCTACTGCTGCTGCCACACAAGAGGTGCCCTTCATTGTGAAACAGTCACAAAAAGCGCCATGTATTTGTCACTGAGGTTAGCATTTGCATCAAAAAGGCATTTACAAAACAACCCATTTTTTGACAGTGGATCAGTTTTACATATTGCAGGAAGTAATGGAACAAGAAGGAGCAGCCACAGTGAGCTGTAAGCTGCAGGGGACACTATCCCAACTCCTCAGCAGGGGAACCAACTTTGTTGTGCCCCGCTGTACAGTGGAAAACAACTCATGAGCAGCATGAAATCAGACTGATGTTGCTCATGGCATGATAGAAAAAGGCCAATGATTGATCAATTGCTTTATTCTAACAGTGTGATGCAATATTTGTTTGGCTGTGTTGTAAACAGATATACTAGACAGTCTGATACTTTCAAATAAAGTACCTTCTGACACTGCCCATGGAGTTTTTGGACTAGTATTGGTATAAAGTGGTAGTATTAAGTAGTAGTATTAAACCACACTCACCACCAGTAACTACAGTACAGGGGTCAGCATCAACCAGGACTGAAATCTTAATAATTATAACTTCAAATGGAGGTCACATCACTTGATACAGCTGTCATCATCACCCTTCAAGGACATTGTTTCCTGTAAAATGTGGTGATTGGTGTAAGTAAAGAAATAAATAAAATAAGAATCTTTAAGAGCTGAAAAGAACCAAGTTTACACATACTGTATGCACTTGGGTGTGCACACATATTGCAATATCTCTGTCAATTTCTATCACTTCCCCATTTTCCCTCTCTTTGTCTCTGTCTATCTCTCTCTCTCTCTCTCTCTCTCTCTCTCTCTCTCTCTCTCTCTCTCTCTCTCTCTCTCTCTCTCTCTCTCTCTCTCTCTTCCTTCAACATTGCTGGAGATCCCATAGGTAATTACAAGGAGTTTCAGACAGTGGTTTTGGAGACATGGGACTCTCCAGCAACCATTATTCTCCAGATCAATTGCTGTGAACTAAACTGAACACACACTCTCAGAAGCACAGAACAATTAAAAGCCAACACAGGGGAAAATTCAACACACACTCACATGGAGTCCTGTATGTAAGTATGTGCCTGCCATACAGTATGTCCTTGAATTGACATCAACATGAATGCACAGATTCAGTTGAGACAAGGGAACTTTTCCACACTTCCTTAACACGCATGCACTGAGACGAACGAACACACTCCCACATGCGAACACAAAACTTACGTACATAATGAAGTGGAAGAGGATTCAACAGAGCTTAAAGCCAATCTGGTGCGAAAGGAAAGTAGTAAATGAGAAATCTTATTTGATAACGGCTTCAAAACAGCCTACTACTGCGAGGGCCCCATGGAGCCAAGTCAAGCAACAGCACCAAACAAACCTTTGCTCCAAGCACAACAAACGTTTTCATGTTTTCTCTTCAAAGGATCACACACTAATACACTCCAGTCTCCCTTATCAAAGCTCTCAAATTGCATGTGTGTGTATATGAAATGAGTAAGTATGTGTGTAACCTGTGCCTAAAAATGTACATGTGCTTATATACATGTGCTTTTATGTATGTTTCTGCCCCCCGAGCTCCACATACAGTACATCAACCCATATACACCCATATACACACATTTTATTTACTATGAGACGCAAGGGGGATCAAACTGTAATAGACAAAGAACACCACAGATGCTAATTGACTTGAACACAGCAAAATAGCAAAGTTAAAACTTTACAAATAAAAGCTTTTCACCAACCCACAAAGTCAAATGAAGGACATTTTGTAAATCTCAGTCAAATTAAATCTCTTTTGAAATAAAAGAAACTGAGAAAAACAGGCTTGTTCCTTAATAAATGTGAAAACACGTGTGTGTATGTGTGTGTATATACTCATACAGGCACACATAGAGATGTATGAGTCGACTGAGCTTTGTGTATGCACAGTTGGATGCTAAGAACAGTCTCTTATATGGATCTAAATATAGGAACTCTCTTCTCGCTGTGTGTGTGGACTCTCACTTAGTCTCTCTTTTTCTGTCTCACTGACTTGAACACACACAATAAACACTCAGGGTTATCACGACTTTTTGTCTCGCGCACACACACACACACACACACACACAGGCGTCTATGTATGTGAGTGTCTCGTGAGGACTCTGGTGAAGTAGGGCAGGCTGGAGGAAAGTGGGGCGACAGGGGGGCGGGAAGTGAGCCCAGTCAGAATATCAATAATGGATAAACATGTTGCCATCAGGAGGGACTGAAGGAGAAGGAGATGTGGAAAGAAAAAGAGAGAAAGGACCTGGGAGAAAGGGTAAAGAGAAAGGACAAAGGGCAAGAGGAGAGAGGAGGGGGGGTGGAAACAAGAGGAGAGAAGAAAGATAGCAACCTTCAGAATAATAGTGAACCTGAATCCAAATGTGGTATTCAGTAAATGTATTATTATTATTATTATTACTCGATTTTAGGAAGAAAAAGAAGACATGTCCAATAACAGCACGCAGGTCTGTGTCTACTATATCTCTCTGCTCTGCTGTCTGTCTGTCTCTGTGCAATGGATGTATAAATAGCTGCAGGTCTGTGGCTCTGATGGTGCTGAGCTTTGGTTGAGTGGTTGGCGCAGTCGTCTGGAAGATTGTCGTTCGAGACCCAGTGTGGGAGTCCTCCTTAACAAAACTGTTTATTGAAGGACACTTCTTTTAACACTTTATATCCTAAACAGGACTTTTATACCTATTTCTACTTTTTTTGGATATAAATAAAAAGAATGTTGCTTCCTAAAGAAATAGAGATAATACAATATTGGGCTCTCTGCAGAGATGTATATTGAATCAAGGGCCTTTGCTTTTATAGGATTAGTTGACCTAAAATAGGAATTTTTTTTTTGGTTTTATACAGTATATATATACAGTATATTGGTCTCTGAGATTTCAGACTATTAAAGCTCTGTATGAAAAAACACAGCCCTCTCACACATTTGAATACAGCCATTGATACAGCACGAGTACCCATGACTATAAAAACTATGCAGTGGTTTAGTACCTTCAATCAGGAATCTATTACTAAACTGGACTTCCTGGATTATATTTCTTATATGTCTCACTGGTGCCTGCAGCAACCCGGCTTTACATAAGCTTGCTATCATTCTGTACTTCCACGGATACAATAAAGCTGAAAGTTATTTTGTTTGTGCTGCTCACAGCATTGAAAAATTATATTGAGGAAATTCAGCAGCAACTTGCCCTTTCAGAAACAGTATCTACACCATTATGGATAAACCACAGGACACAATGACAACAGTTTTCATATTACATACAATGTTATAATACATACACCCCAGAAAGACATGGCACTGTTGAGTTTTTTAAATGTAATTTTCAATGCTACGGACTGTATAAAAGAAAGAGCATTCACTTCCATTGTATTGGGGTGAAGGTATAAATCTCGGAGACAGACGTTATTGCTGATATAAACCTGGGCAAATAAAAGACAAACAATCTCTGTAGCTATAGAGGACTAGGGGTAAAGGAGAAAATATGCTTTTGGTCATTTGGATGAACGAACACAATCCTTTCTTTCAGGTAACCATAAAACAAGAAAAAACACATCGCCTCTTCTTCATCGTTTATTTTGTCACTTGTAACTGTAAACTACAATTTCAAATGAAAAAGATGCTCCTACTCCATTTGCAAGTACAATATGTGCACACCAAACACATCTATCAGAGTGAGTGAGTAGCGATAATTTCTCTGAAAGTTTTGGTTCTCCCTTTTACCGTGAGTCCTTGAGTCACGAGTAGTGAGTATTGGAGCAGAGGCGAATGAGAGAATGGAAAAAAATGAAAGAGCATAAGGTTGAGTTTGGAACTGTACCATTTTTCACATTTAAGTAGGCAAACCAGTGTGAGAGGTGAGCTATCCAACAGTGTTCCAAATCCATTTAGCCCAAGGTAAATGATGAAAATAGGATGCACAGGGCTCCACTCTGCATGCCATTGTCACCCCTGATTCATATTTATGCAGCCTCTAGCATAAAATCAGGTGTGTGAGAGTGTGTGTGTGTGCGTGTGTGTGTGTGAGAGTGTGTGTGTGTGTGTGAGTGTGAGAGTGTGTGTGTGTGAGAGAGAGAGAGAGAGGGGGGGGGGGGGGGGTCTGTTTCTCTGTGCCTGTGAGAGCGAGTAAGAGTAGAAAAGAAAGAGAGATGAGTGTATTCGGAGGTTCTGCGCTACAGGGTATCCCAGCACTTACTTTCAAATTTTTTGGCTCTTGTAACCCTGCCCGGGGTGTGTGTGTGTGTGTGTCTGTGTGTTTATGTGCGATCGTGAACACAGGTTTGTGTTTGTGTTTGTGTGTGTTTGAACCAATTACTGATTGCCTCCTTGGCTTCTGTGTTCAACAGTGTGCCCAAGGCACATTTTGGCATTTTTTTGAGTAACTCTGGGTTACCATGAGGGCTTGTTGCTCATGGCAACTCAGCTGTGTCCACTTTTGTCTGCTCCTTTCAAACTTGACCAGGATCACAAACAAAGAACAAAAAATAGGCATATTTTGTTCCATGTAATGTGTTCAAATATTTATTCAACACCATTAAAACCTCCCAAACAGACTGATACTGTATTCTTTCTTAAGGACATTGATGATCAACTTAGTTGTGTTTCAGTTCTGGGAGGGTGAATATATAAGTATGTGTGTGTGTGTGTCTGTCTGTGTGTGTGTGTGTGTGTGTGTGTGTGTGTGTGTGTGTGTGTGTGTGTGTGTGTGTGTGTGTGCGTGTGTGTCTGTAAACACATTGACAGGTTGCCTCATTTCTTGTCCCTATATACAAGCCTCTCTATTATTCCTCCCTTAATGACACTAATTAGACTGTTCCCATTAATTAATCTGTCCTTGATTGAGCGTGTTTGCCTGTGTGTGAGAGGACGCCGGCTTACAGTATGTGTGTGTGTGTGTGTGTGTGTGTGTGTGTGTGTGTGTGTGTGTGTTGCTGTCAGTGAAGCATGATAATCAGACTGCTA
The DNA here is from genome assembly GCF_027409825.1 of Scomber japonicus. Taxonomy (NCBI): domain Eukaryota; kingdom Metazoa; phylum Chordata; class Actinopteri; order Scombriformes; family Scombridae; genus Scomber; species Scomber japonicus. Next base: position 14,494,144 of record NC_070589.1, on the reverse strand, counting down.
ATCCCACTGATCCTGATACTCTGTGAGTGAGTGATAGAAAACAAAATGTCAGGCTGAGTTTAACACAGCATGTGGAGCCCCTTGAATTGAATGCTCGCTCCTCCTCACGGACCTCCAAACACAGATCAGGGCAAAACTACACATCGGACAATTATTAAGGTGGCTAGAATACAAGTGGAATCATTTATAGTCTTCTAATTACTTGCAAAGGTTGAAATTAGCAACAAAGTACATTTGGTTTGTGTGAGGAAATATCAGTGAAGGATTTGGAAGTGCACCAACTCCCCTCTTTCACTAATACATATGATCAGGCATATTCTCTCTGTTTTCTGTCTCCTCTTGACTGTTTTTTTTGTCTGCCTGAGGCCCTGTGCAAAACCCAGTCCACCTCAGCAGAGAAAATTAGACAATGTTTCTGCCTATTGACTCTCTGTTTTGATTCTATAATTGTTGCCATAAAGCATAATTAAACTTCATTGTTCATTCCTTCATCCTTTCTCTCTTTTCGCCTCTCTCCCTCTCTCTCTCTCCCCTCTTCGTGTGTTAGAAAGTAATTATATCTCAGTGTGCCTGCGAGATGGCACATGCCTGATCCACTGATGAGAGCAGGCTGGGAGGTTGAATATAATGAAATGGAATACATTACAGGATGCCAAACACCATAGATTGGCCTTCCAGAAACCTGCTGCTTCAACATAACACACCTAAAGCTTCACACAGAATTCTGCCGCCATTACATGAAAGACTTATTTTAATTCAAATGTCTCTTTTGGGTCAAAGTTAACAACACAAGTGAGTCGATGACGTTGATGCCATGGTGGTGGTGAGCGTACTGCACTGTTGTTCCACTCCCAGAAAGAATTTGTGGGGTAAAAATTCAACTTTCGCTTGTGGGCTTCAGCTATTGACAGCTATGTAACCTGATGCAGCACCCAAGATAATTAAAAGGAGCGTATCCTGTGATCAGAGTTGGAGGTAAAGTGACATTTTCCCCCTAAATTTGCATTCAGCTCCATGGAATTTCCTTTCATGTAAGCAAAGCCAGTGAAGAAGTGGGAGATCCTTTAAACCACAACAACAACGACAAAACTTTGCCCCAAATCTCCAAAGTGGGTTCGTTGAGAGTTGTTTACTTTGTTCCTCTGAATAACATGTAGCAATTCTGCTGGTAATTAGTAGACTTAATATGAACACATACAGTCAAAAACAAGGCTATTTCTGCAATCTTAATCAATTGGATACCGTACAAAGTACAACACTTTGACACCAGAGACCTGAGTTCACATTCTGAGTCCCACAAGTTCAGGCAACAAAACTTTCCAGTCTCATGCTTTCAGTATTTATCTATCTTTGCCTCGCCTTAACTAAGTGCCTGAAAATAACCATAAATATCCACTCATGGCTTTAGTTCTTATGAGTGGATATTATATTGCAAGAGCACACATAACAAGTATCAACCTTCTGACATATTGCAATTATATTAACAATGTTTCCTGTATAAGTTAGAAAAATAGTCAACGTCACCTGGTGGCATGAGCTTTCTATCAAGATTTATTTGCCGTTGCAAATTTGCATTAACATAATTAATTGCAGACAGGGTTAGTAATGTTTCTGTGTTTTCTCAGACATATCTTTGGCATTTCTACTGTTCAGTGCAAACTCTTGTTACATATCAACTGACACATATGCTGATACTAATATAACATTAGTTAAGCTGATGTATCAGTCAGGCTCTGCATTATAAAATATTAACATTGGGCAGTTTAATATGTGATATTTTGGATGAACTGAGAAGAATTTCAATTGATATCAGTTAACTAATTAGCCGGTAACTCCGTTCAGTTATTCTGGCAATACAATCTTAATTAAATCATACAAACACAAGGCACAGTACACAGTATAATATAATCAGATTGAGGTTTTAAGACCAGAATAAAAATACCAAACATTTGTTAACAAGCTTCTACAACAACAACCATAAATGAAGGACTGAAAATGTGAAAAGAGAAGAATTATAATATCACTATAAATACGACACCTGAAAGATAGACAGGACAGGTGCAGTGTGGGTCAAAGGTCAAGCCAAGAGGTTGTCTCTTGAATCAGAGGTTGTCTCTAGCTCTGTCAGTAGCTGGCTGTATGTGTGTTGCTTGAAAGAGGAGCCATCTGCCTTTGGGCTTTACTATCTTAACATAGTAGAGATGACTCCAGCACACACACGCACATATACGGTGAACACAGATAGATAAGAGAAAAAGGGTGTGTTGGGGGTTGAAGCATTAACATTTACACAAGAAGAGAGGGAGGGAGCTTTAAAGAGAAAATGAATGACAAACTATGAGATAGCTCAGGGAGGCCCTACCTCTGCAGACACTTCTGTGTGACCAAGCAAAGGAGCTGGCATCACAGCATCAGCATACAAACACCTCAGTAATGAAGCGCCAGCAGTCCTGAGCTCTAACCATGCAGACCTATCCATCTCCCCCATGCATTATTCACCACACACAGCCATTTTACTGCCCAGCGCACCCGGCAAAGATTGGTTATTTATCTGTTTTTCATCCCCCTCCCTCCTTCCCATCCTCCTTCCTTTCCGCAGCTTTTCAATTAAATTAAGGCAAGCGCGACACTAAATCCATGCAGCAGAGGCTGCCCACATGACAATTAGACTGTCAGCCAGACAGAGAAAGAGGGAGAGACAAGATAGTGAACGCAGTCCAGGTAAGTTGGCAGTGCTGAAATGCTCATTTAGGGAAGTGAACCAAAGCCCAGACAATATGCCCGAGTCTGGGCATGCCGTTCTTTGAGACCACCTCCAGCTCAGTCTACCAGTCGGCTCCCATGCCACGAAATTGAAAGATAACTATTTCACTCCACAATGTATGAAAAGTATCATTTTAATTACAATTATCTTAGCCAGAAGTGACTAATTTCTACTAATAATTATTCATACATTGTTGATTAGACCTAAGTTACATTTGTTGGCATAACTCCATTGGTGATTAAATTTAATCATTGTAGATGAATCTCATAATCAGTCTGCAACATAACACCCCTGCTTGTTATGGGAGCTGCTGCTCAGATGTTGGCATCAGTGCCAGGAGCTGGAGGCAGCATGCTACAGGTGTAGCTAATAGGGTTAATAAAGAGCAAGCTGGCTCCAGTGTGGGCTCAGAGAGAGTAGTGTTAGTTTTAGGCTCACTTTATTAGATGGTGGGAACGAGGAAGCAGTTGCCTCTTGAAAATGAAACCAATAGGATAATAGGAGGGAGCAGAAAGAGATAACAGATAGGGACCAAAAGGCATGGAATAATGAATGAAGAAGCTGTGGAGAAAGAATTAAGAATGAAGCGATCTCAATTTTTTTTCTTTTTGCAGCTGATTAAACTGACCGTATTACTTGTTCCCCATGCCTCAGCTCTGTTGGTGCTCATTCTGTCATTCTCACAAAATCTCCTCGCAATCTCCTCCACTAGCCTCTTAATTTGTTTTTAGTACACACATTCTTTCTAGCAGCATGATAGCAGCTGACGAGGAGATTACTGCTCCTCTCATCTACTCCTCTAGGCAATATTTGGAAAATGCTTCCCTTAATTCCCTTTCACAAAAGCCGAGAATCAGCAGAACACTAACCCAAATATTTCAAGAAATTGAATAGTGGAAAAACTGCACAGTGTTAATCACCTCCAGAAAAACTGCCTGTTTAGACTACATTGCCCATTACTTGCACCCTGTTTTTATTCAGCTCAAATTTGTAGTTGTTTTTGGAACTATAGGAGTATTGTTGATTTCAAAACAGATGCAGGGAAAAACAAAAAAACAGGGCTGTCATTTCTGCTGTATATTTTGCCAACTGAAAATATGCCAGTCAGTCATCAAATATGCCAAACTGGTTGAGGGTACATACACACTTAGTTTAGAGCTGAAAAATGATTAGTCAATCAACAGAAAATTAATCTGTAACTATCAATCATTTATTATAAGTTGTTTATCAAGCAAAAAAACAAACATTCCCATGTTCAAGCTGCTTTACTGCTTTTCTTTGTCAAACAGCAGATTTATTTTAGACTTAAATGTATTTCAAATTGATATCTTCACTCTTACACACTAACAACATGTTGTGTGTGTATGGCTGCACTGTCTGTGCTGCAGCTATCTTTGTGTGCATGACATGCATGACATCTGTGTGTGTGTGTGTGTGTGTGTGTGTGTGTGTGCAGTGACACTGGCTGTGTGTGCTGAAGCAGCTGCCACTGTGAGTCTGACATAACCCACAGTGTGTTTATGTGCAGAAAATGTAACTGGCCAAAAATCAGACATACTGTATGAGGCTGATTGAGCCGGTCACCCGTCATGGTTGATCAGTGCATCTCTAGTGTTTATTGTTGTTATGACAACAAAGGTTGCCTAATTTTAAGATAGTAGTAAGTTTAACCCACACCATATTTGAAGTGATCATTTTGACCCAAACCATGATCTTTCACTAATTCTAACCAAATGGTTTAACCTAACCAGACCTTTACCACAACATTGTCATATCATAAAACATAATATCTTTAAAGTGATTTGTAGCGGTCTTGGGATGCATAGACAAATGAGGTCCTGTCAATTACTCCAGATAACGGTCCTATGGGTTTACTGGAGTCTAGAGTCCAATGACTCTTTTAGTCATTTAATTTGGAGGACTTGCTGTTTTTTTATTATTTTTTTTACATTTGTCAAGTGCATGTAGCTACGTATTTGAAGAAGTCCATGAGCTGATAGTAGGCAGTAGAAGGACAAAGTCTGAGTGACGTCTCAAACACAAGGCTATATGTTTCATATACATAATACCACACATAGAATTATTACAAGGACAGGTATGAGACATAAAACTCTCCTAACACATTGATGTGCTGTGTGTCTTTTCACACGACCTTGAGTGACACTTGAGAACAAATTGTCTTAAGGAAACCTGGTTTCCCTGGAAACACCTGATGCACACATGTATGTCTTTTTTTGCACCTCCGGTTGAAGGTGTGCATTTTCAAATGTGGATCTGTTGGTAAAGCGAGGTTTTTGCCAGAGACAATTGGGAGTCAGCAGCCATTTCAGGGAGACCGCTGTTCCTGAAATGAGCAGAGACAGAACCCAAACCAAGCAATTAAGGAAAAGGTCAGGCTGGATAGATAGTCTCCCATTTCATGAAGGAGGAAGGAAACACACATACACTCACATACACTCACATACTAAGAAGTATTACAATGTTTGTGAGGACTCAGTGAATAGATTAATTCCTTTCCAACTAAACATGACGACCTCCACTGAATAGTTCACACTAACATTAACATAAATTAATCTAATTCTGATTTTAACTTACATCCAAATCCTGGTGACATTTCACCAGAGGTTCTTCTAATGAGACGTGAATGGTGTAACTAAAGCAGAGAGGGGAGATCCTGCATGCTGTGGCATCAGTTAACAACAGAGAGTAAAGGAGCCGGCAGAGGCTGGCAGGGTGCACGAGGTGAAACACGCTACAGGGATTACATTATATACATGGAAACGATGCATGAGGCAGGCAGCGGCGAGAAGAAAATGGGTTAGTTAGGGATATAGGAGGGATAAGAAAATGAGAGCCATTGAGAGAAAAAAAAGAAGGAGGGAGATAAGGGATGGGAAAGAGAGAGGGAAAGCAGGAGAGACACTCAACTGAGCAAGAACACAGAAAAGTCATAACCCAGATTCAATTAACATCTGATTGCTGTTCTATTGCTGTAATATTATTCAGCTGAGAGCAGTTTCATATTTCAAACAAAGGCCAAGCGTCAGCCTCATTTATGATCTCCCTCACACATGCACACTTATTCTCTCTCACACACACAGACACAGACACACACACACACACACACACACACACACACTCCAAAAATGCTTTGAAACAGAATGAAAACAATAGAAATGATGACATCAACAGAAAGTACATGCATGTAAGAGATGGAGACAGGCAGAGAGAGAGAGAGGAGAGATGGCACTCAGTCAACAGGAGTTTTTTGGAGAGATGACTGACAGTCTATTTATTTGGGATGATGAAGATATTTCCATCCAGGCAGCCATTTGTAGCGTTAGTGCCTAGGACAGCCTGTCAAATCTGCTTTAGTTCTCCGTCCCTGTGTGCACACTGCTGCCACCACACACACAACACACACACACACACACACACACACACAAACACAAACACAAACACACACACACACACATCAACCCATGCTGTCTGCCTCCCCACAGACCACAACAGGTGTGCATCTGTGTGACTATGGTTATGTGTGTGTGTGTGGGGGGGGGGGGTTTAAAGAAAGAGAAAGGCAGCCTGCTTCTGGGGCACCATTGCCAGCACATCACCTCTGGGCTGAATTATTTAAACACAATACACAAACGTGTGCCCACTAAGTAAATGCATTACACTCACCTTTCCATGTCAGTCTAACAAAACTCACAGTCAACCCTTTCTCTCATGTACCCAGTGGCAAAACATTACATGGACAGGAATAGAGGATGTGGGAGACTTCTATGTAGTTAGCAGGTTGAATGCTGTTTCTAGTAGTACAGAAAGAAGTTAATGCCAAACACTACACATCCATCACTGGTGTAATAGCAGGAACTAGAGCTAAAACCATAATGTCACAGCAAGCTATAAAAGAAACGCTCAGGGGCAACAACACAAAACCCCCAGTTCATCAGAGACTGGACATCTGTCACAAATGCTTACATAAAGACACATATGAACACACACACACACACACACACACACACACACACTAATTGTCTGTCTCCACATCATAATTCTGTGAGCACATAAGTGGCTTTTGGGGAGACTCGAGGCAAAGAACTGAAGACACACATCCTCTCTTTCTCTCTGTCTGTCTGTCTCTCTCTCCTTCTCTCTCTTCCCCAACACACACATTAAGTGGCGTAGGACAGACTGTGAACTCTGGTTGAACTCGGGGTAAAAGAGAGGTGAGAGGCAGTGCCACTCACATGTGAACAGACATGCACAGACAGATACACGCACACACAAAAACCACTATAAATACTGTGTGACGCACTACAGAGTTATACAGTGTGTTGGGAAACATCATACAGGTGGTGTTTGACAAATCTTAAATGATGAGCTCTTCATTAAAACGTACATCCAGTGAACCCGGAGAACACACTCAGACTGACCGTGTTTGTGTGTTTTCACTCACAGCGCTCATAGTCAGAATCCCATTAACCTTTTCAGACCTCCCCTCCTTGAATACAGTTTGACTGATTGTGTGTTTCTGAAATCCCCTATCAATAATTGAACGGAACAAGGCAGCACTATATTCGCTTTACACAAGAGATGCTTAAACCAAAATTTAACAGAAAAATATCATTTTGAAATACTATTTCCCAACTAAAAAATGGTGTTTTTGATGATTGTGGAGTTAAAATAAACGGTAATGGTAAGTACTGCTGTGTGGGGAAATTCTGGTACAGTGATGGTTATTGCGGGGTTCCCTCTAAAAGATTAATGTGTAACTTTGTCTGACCCTGGCTCACTGCCTCACTACGTTGGCAACCTTAGCCTAGAGCGTTCACGAGAGCTGTTAGCCATGGCTCATCACACACATGCATACATGTGAAGGCACACAAAGAACCAGACATCCATGGAGCAAGATGCAAGCAAAAAGGAGCACGTAAGGGTGAATGTACTCCAACACATATGCAACAGACGAGCACACGCACACACAGAGACATAAAGGGAGAGGGAGGCAGAGGTGCACATTGATAGATGCCTTCACACACACGCACGCGCACACACACACACACACACACACGCACATACACACACATATTGGCTAACTGGTGGTTGATCAAGCCAATCTAAATGCTAAACAAGAATCTGTCTCAGGAGTAAACTATTGGCTGGCTTCAGACTGTCTCCTCTCTAGAGACACTCAACAAGAGGGCATAAAATTGTGTGTGTGTGTGTGTGTGTGTATGTGTGTGTGCAGAGTTGACTCTCCTTTTATTTTCAAGACCCCAGGCCCTTGGTCACACTGAGAAGATTTTGAGGCACTTGGTAGAAATGATTTTTTTCTCCATTGTAATTGCTGGGTAGAGACGAGAGAAATATCAAACAAACATACAAAGGCTGGTGAGGACGGCACATAAAAAACACACCACAAAGCACACACTCATATATAGACAATTTGCTGCAGGTACCTCAGTCAACAGCAATAATAAAAGCTTTGAAATCATCTCTCTGATTCAACATAAAACCTGTGTGATGTGATGATGCCTCTTTGTAGGCAGGCAGAGAAAAATGTATACATGTATGTGCCTTTATTTGATATTCTGTGTAGCAGTTTTACCTTCCAACAAGCCCACAGCTACAATAAAGAGGATTGCAGATAAGTAAACCTGCAACTACAACTTAATGGGTTTCAGGGAAAAGACAACAAGCTCCACATTAGCATAATAATATTTGGTAAGAGGTTTCACTGCATATGCCTGTGAAAACCCTCACCACTGGTTTTCATCGAACTGTCGTTTTTTACTGTTCCCTCTGCGCCTAATCAGAAGCTAAAATGGTGTCGTTAACAGATGCGTAAATAGTAGCTGTTAAGATATATGAAACATAGGCAGCACATGTATGTATCTGTATGTGTGTGTGTGTGTGTGTGTGTGAGCCTGCGTGTTTGAGTCAATGAGAGCACACAGAGGACGGCATGATTAAGATTGACTTGTTGAGTAATGAAAACCCACTGCAGCCCTCCTCAGAGAGACAGAGCGCAGGAGAGGAACGAGAGAGTGAAGTAATGAAGTAATGAAGGAGCAAACGGCTCAGAGGCTTCCACTTTGGAGCAAGGGGCGTCTCTGGGGGACACAGAGAAGAGGGGCAGAGACAGGGAGCTGAAGAAAGAGAGGAGATGTCAGGTGGGTGAGAGAGCAATGGGGGCAGGGATGGGACTCTGAAAAGACAGGAGCTATGATGGATGGAAAGACATTTGCATTCATTACACATTTAAGGCGAAACAGGAGGACAGGCTACCTAAAGACAACATCCTCATCTGTGCTCATGTCTCACCTGTTTGAATGCTGACGCATACAGTCATCTGAACATTTGCTGAGGACTACAAATGTCTGAAAGTTATTTCTACCTGCTTCAAAATAGAGGAGAGGGCTCAGGTGTGTGACCGGGAGACTCTTCAGCCTCTATCATAAATCCCATGGCGACCTTGATCTATAATTCATACCGACAAATGGAAGCGACACCAGAAGGAACACAGGACCACGTCTACACAAACACACACCCACACTTTAAAAGCCTCAAAATCCATTGCCATACACACACAATCTCATTCTCTCAGGCAATCTGTGGAATGTCTGTGTCTCTCGGGGTGTAGGCTAAACACCCATTGCTATGGTGATGGAGCCTGGGCTCCATCCAAAAAGACAGAGATGATATATAGAGAGGTTCATCCTTCATGGATGGCCATGAGGGGAAAACAGAAGCCAAATAACACCAGTGCCCAAAGGGCCTCCAGGCCTTTCAATTTGGGGGAAATTGTTGCTTGCGGCTGCCTACGAGGAGATTTGTCACGTCATTGGACAATCCAAAGCCACAGATCACTATTGATTGGAGTGTGCCGGTTCCTATGTGACACCACTCACAGGAGGATGTTGCTGCACATGGTATGTTAGCTCAAGTGTGTGTGTGTGTGAGGGTAAAGACTGGACTTTATTAACCTACATGCTGATGAGGCCTTTTCATTAATGTCAATATTGTCTGATCCCATTCGCTGACACAGATATACAAGCCAGAAGGTGCACTGATGCAGTTTGTGTGATGTGGGTGTATGTGTAGCTTTGTGTTCATTTGCTTGCATGCATGTATGTGTTTGTGCGTCTAAGCAGGTGAGCGTACAATTAGACACATATCTTAGATCACACTTGCAGGATTGTCGGTAGGTATTAGGTTTCCTTAAGTCTCAGGATTACCATCCAGCCTCTTTTATTCCATCCCTCTCTTCAGGGTGAGAGAGGAGCGAGGGACGGGGGAGGAGGAGCGCAGAAGGGGAGGAATATGATTTATCCCTCACGCTACTTGATGAATCTGCTCTGGGTGGCTAAACTATTTATGAGCCTCATAGCTAAATTCCTCCATGCGTCTCTTCCCTTTCTCGCCTCGGAACCCAAATCTAATTCGGCCCCGGCGAAATACACACATACACGTGCATACTCATACGCGTACACATACTTACACAAAGTCACTTGAATTTACACATGCATACGCACGCACTTACACACTTGCACCATGATTAGCATTTGTGCCCGTCTGTACACAAATCCATATTTCATGAGGGGAGAATGCAGAAGTGTTTAGTGTGGCAGGTTTAGCTCTTGTGAAGACCAAAGACCAGCACAGAGACGAGTGGAGATCCTATTATCTTAACATGCCAGGGCTTCTCCTCTGGGTGATTTCCATCTCTCCTTAGGAGATAGAAAAGGAGTTGGAACTGCTTTGTTTACTGAAGAAAGCAAGTCCCCAAAATATTCGAAGTGTGCTCCTTCATCTGTGCACAAAAAAACACTAAATGGCACTTCACACTCTGTGAAATTAAAATCAATGAGTGTGTGGAATATTTATGAGCCCATTGCTTCAAAATTGGGTATTCATTGCTATAAAACTTGCATATCAAAGTTTTTTTGGAGGGTTGTTGGGGGGGGGGGGGGGGGGGGGGGTAAAGGTAGCTAAGCAAGAATACTGGCAACCAGAAATGGAAAACTGAGGACAAGAATTTCAAGTTTGTGTGGTTGATAAATCTTGGAAATGAGTTTTACTTTGGGAACACTAATAATCAAAATATTGAAATGTGGCACATGACACAAATCAGTCATGTGTCCATAAAGTTTCCCTAATAAATTATACACTTTAATAGTAAATGAAGATTAGAGCTTCAACAATTAATTAATAAAAAGAAAATTAATACTATGTTGATGATTAATTGTTTATTTTAACACAAAAATACCAAGAATTCTCCATTTCCAGCTTCTCCAGTTTAAAGATGTTCTGCTTTTACTTGTCATGAATGACAGTGAACCAAATATCTTTGGGTATTGGAGTGTTGGTTTGGCAAGACAGGACATTTTAATACATTTGTTTGAGCTGTGGGAAATTATAACCCACATTTTACTCTAATCCTCTAAGTAGCAATCGAAAAAAATAATCAGATTTACCGATGAAGAAAATATTCATTAGTTGAAACGCTAGTGAAAGTGCCGTAGGAAAGTAGTAGTATGACAGCGTGAAGATATTTTTGAACTGTAAACCACTCTGAGCAGCAGTGGTGTTGTGATACTCCTCCACTCCAACTGTAAGTCAGCTGGAGGTTGACTTAGCAGATTTTCCCACGCCCTTGGCTTTGTAGATAAGTGGCGGCTCTAATGCAGCATGCAGCCAGCACTACAGATCAATGTGTAACAATAATACATACCAAAGAGCTCCGACATCCATTTCATAATCTCCTAATCAGCTCAAAATCAAAAGCATGCTGTGAAAATCTAGTGGAAGTATGGAATACGCTTGTGATCAAGATTATTTTTGCTTATCTTGTAGAAAATAAATTTACAAAGCTGTTTTATTGCAAAAGGAGATCTGAGGTCTGAAGCTCAGTCACATTTGCGCGACCCAGAACTATAATCGTTCAAACAATGGTGGCTGAGCAGTTGGTTCCTGGTTGAACACTTGTTGAACAGTGTTTCTTTGTCCCAGAATGATTATAAATGAGCCTGAATACTGTTACTGAACACTATATTTTCTTGATTTTATTTATCAGGGTGGGTGTGCTGTGGTACAAGAAAAATCCATTCAAATTCCAACAGTAACAATGGTTGCTGCCTTTTCTGGCTACATTTTTGACAGTAAAGCAATGTCAGCAGTGGTCTGTCTGTGTCACATGGTAATTAACCCCATAGTCTACGCAGGGCTTACATACAGATAAACAGCAGTCATATTATTCTAGCTATACTTTGTCATATATAGTACTATAATTTGTTTCCCTGTGCAATTAGGAATCATTAAGGACATTACGGGTGCATTTTATTTTATCTCCAGATGATAAACTATGGCTAAACTATTAATTAACTAGTCAATAATGTGTCTGATCAATTTATTTCTTGTTACAGAAACCATGATAAAAACTACAAAAACACAAAAGTTATAATAAGAATGATGCTTTACACGGATTATAAAGAAATTATTCAACATATTTGGAAAAAAGTTTTCTTGCAGAGTTAGATAAGATTGGTACCACTCTCATATTTGTACGGTGTGTATGTAGCTGTAAAGCTAGCTTAGCTTATAACTGTCAACTAATCATGAAGACTAGAAACAAGGGGAAACATCTAATTTGGTTCTGATCAAAGATTTTAAAAAGCCACCTATGAACACCTTTAAATATTAATTAACATATTGAATTTAGTTTGTTTACTTTCTGGCCATCTCTAGCTTTATTTAATGGACGGACATGACAGTGATATAGATCCTCTCATCTAACTTTTGGAAAGAAAACAAAGTGTTATTTCCCAAAATGCTCTTCCTTAATACTTTGGAAAGATTTTTCAGAAACACTTAAAATGTCATGACTGAAATCGATTTCAAAAAATGGTAGAAGGGACACTAACAGAGATGTGTCAGACCCGCTGAAATTAAAGAAACAGGCAGAGATGGCGGAAAATTACAGAGATACCAAAATGTAATGTGGCCTACTGTGTAATAGAGGGGCAGGGGGCTCGCTGAAGGACAGGACAGAAAATGATAGAGTGAAACAGAAAGGCAGAGAGATATGGAATGGTTGCAGAGTGACTGGATATACAGATAAAAGGGAGTGACTTAGAAGTGGCAGACGGAGAGAAAATGACAGTGCCAGGAGAGGGTGAATGTCTATTCTCTGAGGTGCATTGATCATGTGGAGAGGTCATTACGGCCAGAGGAGACAGACAGACAGACAGATAGATAGATGAACAGACAGGCAGACAAACCAGCCGGTCTTTCTCCTCATTTTGTTTCCCTTATCTGCCTTTCTTTGTGTCTTCATCTGCACTTCAATCTGAACAAGGTTTTCAGGGACACTTGGTAGGTCGTGAGGCATGGGGCTGAATTTCAATCAGTGCTGTTTTAGTTAATACACGAGAACTGGGGCTATAGATGGAGTAAATCATTCAACTAGAATTCAATTTCTACTCCACTCATGCCTTGTTTGTACATAATCCTATCTTGAAGCTGAAAGAATAAAAGCTAAGAAAAAAAAAAACGTGAAGAAAGTGAAGGCTGTCACGGGCAGAGAAGGAGAATGCATTGAGACGGGGAGAGTGAGATAGAGAGGAGAAAATGATGGAATAAGATAGTGTAATAATGATTTGTCGAAGTCCTGAGTTTGAGAAGATGAAAGAGTAGTAAGAGAAGAAGAAAAGGGAAGCGATACAAAAATGAGGAGGGGGGTCGAAATGGGGAGAGCACAGCGAAAACCGTCACATACTGGCAATACTTGCCTTTAAAAACACTACCCTCAAACAATCATCTGATACTAGGAGAGGCTCTCTACTCTTACCTCCTCTTCACTCACTGTTTCCTTTCATCCCACTCCCCTCATCATCACCATCACACCATCTTGATGCTTGCTTGTTTCTCTCTACTCTAATCCCATCTGTGTTTTAATCTTCTCTTTTTCTCTCTCCCAACGGAGCATTTGTTTGTTTGCGTCTCAAATATTCTAAACGAAAGGGTGTTGTTTTATTCGACAGGTCGGGATTGCTCGCAGGCAGGCATGCTGGGTGCGTAAATTGTGTGCGTGTGCGTGAGACACAGCGGTGCATGTCAAAGAGGTAATGAATTCCTCAGCGAAGCAGCGACACACAACAGCTTGCAGATCAATTTTTAATAAGAACTCCGCAGTTCACAAGCAGCGCACAAACTGTGTGTGCATGTGTGTATGTTTGATAAGAGCTCTGCAGTTGGCTTGCAGAGTAATAAACATATTGTAATCAGTGGCTCCTGACCAAAAACCTAATCCCTGTGTCTGAATGTGTGTGTGAATGTGTGAGTTTGTGTTTATTTGCATGTGCACCTACTGGGAAAGGGAGACCAGCTAGCCGCTTCATCTCTTTAATGCAATATGAGTCTAATTTTGCAAAAACAGAACTAGATCATTAAGAAAAAGCTGATGAGTGCATCCCTATGATCATCGAACAGAAAAAGTGACAAGTTTAAATGGGTGAGTCATCTCAGACAATTTGGGAAGTTCACCACTAACTAAGCATAGTTATTGGTCCCTGTGCAGTCTACAGGTTTCACTATTATTAAAAATAATGTTTTGTATTTTCTAAGATATTTAGGGGTCTTTACATCAATATCTGGCACTTTTTATATTACTTTGCACAACAAAAAGTATTTATAGGCAACGTTTCTCTCGTTCCTTCATTAATCTGAATGTATTATCTGCCCTCACCAATTTGTTCCATGAAAAATGTAAAGGGAAACAATGTTAAAATCAGTTTAGTTTTAATGACCAGTTCCTCTGAAAGCAGGCATGGTTGTTGTTAAAACTCTGACAAACATGTACAATGTACTGATGTATGCTACTGATGTCTTGAGGTCATTAGAATGTGTGTGTGTGACTCAAACAGATCTTGAAAGTATTGGAAAAACCATCTACAGCAGACTTTTTTGTGTTTTGTTTTGTTCACAGTATTTTCTTCTTCTTCCTCCTTGTGGATCATGCTGTGTGCATTGTTTTGGCAGACATTACAGCATATCAATTGTGTTTTTAAAAAAGTAAGTGACTGCACTGAAGTAATTATTTATTTGTCTTTATTTTCCATGGGTGTGTCCTGCCAACTTGATATATGAATATTGTATAATGAGGGGCAGCTGTGACTCAGAAGGTAGAGCGGTCGTCCTCCAATTAGAAGATTGGCGGTTTGATTCCCGGCTCCTCCAGTCCACATCGATGTGTCCTTGGGCAAGACACTTAACCCCGTTGAGAATGAGAATGAATGGTTAACTTCCTCCTGATGAGCAGGTTGGCACCCTGCGTGGTAGCTCCTGCCATCAGTGTATGAATGTGTGTGAATGGGTGAATGACATGTAATGTAAAGCGCTTTGAGTGGTTGTAAAGACTAGAAAGGCGCTATATAAGTACAGTCCATTTACCATTTAATATCAGTTTTCCTCTAACCTCAACCGCATTTTTCAATCACATAGTCTTCGTTTTATGCACTGCATTGTGTATGTAAATGTCAAGTGGAGGATACTGGCAGCTCCAAATCAACCACAAATAATCACATCCAGAGTTTCAACCTTCAATTGAGCAGTCGACTGAACATGTCTGCATCTTCTTTTAAACAGTGATTTATAACCACCTCACTGACAGTCTGGAGCAGTGAGCTGTTTAATTGTGTGACAGACATACTGCTGTAATGAGCAAATTAATGCACATGAGATATTGTTAAGTTAAATATCTTTGCTTAGGAAGACGTTGGTGTTTGTAAAACCAGGGCTACAACAACCCAAGCTGTTGTGTATCTATAATAACTTATCAGAGTCACTGTAATGGCCTCCTACTAGAAAGAAGGAGTTAACATTCTGAGCACATCTCTGAGGTGTAAGTATCCGAGCACCGATCAAGCCAGGTGACTGCAGGGGAGGCCATTCATATTCAAGCCTAACATGGCCACTCCGTTCCCATCCATTATTCATGAGTTTTCCTCCTGCCTGCTTCATCGCCTGGCCTGTTGGTCGAGCCTTCTCCACCTCCTACACACCTGAACTCGCTGTGAAAGCGGTTATTCACATACATTAAAGAAAGTGAATATAGGTTAATGCTGGGGGGTGCGGGTGGTGGTGGGGGGGGTGGCGGCAAGGTGTTCAAGGTTATTAAATATGGCGCCCCGATTTGAGGCGTCGACTCATGAATCACCCGAGCAAAGGGAGCAAAACAGGAATGACCCTGATTCATTTGTCCTATTACCTGTCTATCTCTCTCTCCATAGAAACAGCTGTAAAATATTACATTTTACACATACACACTTTTAAACACTGCTCAGTATGAAATAAGTCTTGCTTCTCATTCTTGCAAACACTGACCACAGTTGCCCTCCAATTAGGCCTACACAAGGTACTTGAACAGCTGAGTTACTGTGCGTAACCACTGAAAAACTCTGTTCTAATTCCTCTGATATTTCCATCTTCTGCTCCTGTATGAGAGCAAAACACAAGTGCAAATGAATACTTGCCCTTGAAAAAGCACAATGACAGAGGCAGTGTCCACAAAGTGTTCAGCGCCTTGAAAAGCATCTGAGGACTCGGTACACAGATTGCTTGTCAGCGTACCAGCGTTACCACCACAACCACAGACACTTCATCAAGCAGACAGAAGAACACAGCGAGGCTCCTTCATCATGTCCCAGTGGAGCATGAGGAACACTGATGGTCACTTTATGCAGGCACAGTGCAGTATAAAGCTATCTGAAAAGCACATCACATAAATAAACGCACAGAGGGGCACGCAGATGCGCAGCTAATCACTTAGAGCAGCAAGAATAATTGGCTGACATTGATTTGGCTTATCTGGGCTCCATAAACTCAGCTACAAAGTGTTTTGTGTGGTGTGTGTGTGCGTTAGTTCCCCTGAGTTTTCAGCCTATTTGCATGATTAATCTGTTTGTCATTCAATGGTGAGGCAAAAGGTCAGAACAATGGGAAGATATTTCAATTTCGTTTCACATCAGCTTCTTTAAGTCGCACACATTACACAGAATGGAGTTTATTAAACTAATATGATTGTTACAGTATTTTACTTGAGCCTTGCTTTCATAGTTTTGGCTCTCATTCCTATTGGTAATAATAAGAAGTCACTATGTTGAGAATGCGGCAACATACAGACAGAGCATGAAACGTAGTCACATGATCATAGTTGCAATAAACCTTAAATATCTGAAAATCAAACATGAAATCTGTATCAAATAAACTTCGATACAGCCTGTAATCCAGCGTTATGGTTTGCAATTTCAAATCATTGATATCAGCTTTACTGTTTACTGTTCACTCTCTATCGGCCGTATCAGAGCTGTGTTAAGTTACAGTTGACGCAAAACACAAATTTCCTTCTGCGGTTCATTCACATTAGAAGCATTCAATCAACAAAACACATGGTGGCTTTTACTGTGAGGCACTCTGAGGGAAACTTAACGTAATTGTCACTGAATTAGCACTGACAGCTTGCTCATCATTAATCAAGAATGCCAGCAGGACTGAAATCTTAAGCATTATAATATATTACTATATTTAACACGTCTTCCCATAACCCCCCTTATTAACTATGAGGCTTTTAGTTGTTTTTTTTTTCCGTTCAGAAGTAGAAACATCAGCTACAAAGTGGATCTTACTCTTACCTCTGCAAAGATCTGCATTAGGGACACAGAGATTAACCAATGAAACTATTAACCCCCTTTAAAGTTTCAGGGTTGTGTCACTAGGGCTGGGCCAAAATTTTTGTTATATTAATCGCAATTTTTTTCTGGTGATTTTTAAAAATTGATTCTCATACAAGAATCGATTTTTATTTATTTTATTATTTATTTATGTATTTTATTTTTTTATTTTTTCTAAAGACCAGCTAAATGTAGCAGTTTAGTTTATTGTAAGATGTTGGCGGATGAGAATGTTTTTTGTGAGGGCAGGTGCACAGTTTTAAAAATAAATCTAGTTGTAAATATGACTTATGATGTATTATCAAGTATTTGGTTCAACCTGTTCTTGTTTAAGGAAAGAAAATCACAATAATTGAAATATAAAATCGCAATTCTTGGTAAAAATCGAATCGCAATACTTGTTTAATCAGAATCGCAATTTAAATCGAATCGGGACCCAAAAATCGTTAGAGAATCGAATTGGCACAAAAGCATATCGGCCCAGCCCTATTTGTAACTGTTAAAGCTCAGAGTGTTTCTCACTCTTTAAAAAGTGGGCATTATGGTTAGTTTTTCTGGAACAACACTTGAACTGTGATGAAATTTCACAGTTGTGTGAAAAAAAGTGTCCATAGGTGCAACCTGCAGACTACAGGTGGAAGTTCTGCCACGAAACAAAAGCATGGCAACCAGCTTAAAATGCTGTACTGCAACAAATTTGGGTATGCAAGGTTACACATGCTTTCACTAGAATGAAGAAGTTGCTGCTAAAGGTTCCAACACCTCAAACTTAATGCAACTTCAACATCACCATCCAGCTATACTGCCCAAGTGAAGGTAATATACCAAGTAATAACTCATTACTTTAGTGGTGAGTAACTTGATGAAGCATTGAGTGGGTAAGCAATTA
The DNA here is from genome assembly GCF_027409825.1 of Scomber japonicus. Lineage (NCBI taxonomy): Eukaryota > Metazoa > Chordata > Actinopteri > Scombriformes > Scombridae > Scomber > Scomber japonicus. The sequence continues at coordinate 14,475,756 of NC_070589.1, read as the reverse complement.
AATACAAATGTGTCACATACAATTAACAAGGTTGCAGTGAGTTAAGAATTGGGTTTTCAGTGGAATGTAAACCAATTGCAACAAAGCAGGGAAAGGAGCATTGCACCATTTATAAATTAACACTTGCCATGACTGTATGCAATCCCCTCCAAAGCTTCAATGCAGCCACCTACAACCTGTTGCTTCCTCCCATGTGTTGAGTGCAAATTGGTATGGTAGGTAGATATCTCAGGCGCAAAAGACTAACTTAACATTAGGTTTATGTCGACGTCTATATCATGGGATCTAATGTATTGCATTCAAGTGATTAACAACACCTGGAGAAGATATGCTCCTAATGTGTTTCTTTAACTTTTACTAAAACAGCACAAGAGTAAAAAAAAATTAAATTTAAACATTTAAAAAAGGCAGGATTTTCTCAGGTCACATATAGAATTTGATTAATTATTAAAATAAGTGATCAGAAATGAATTGAACAAAATTATAAGTAACTAAATAATCTTTTCCCCTGGGGATCAATAAAGTCCATCTTAGTCTTATATTAAAATAATAACACCTAAAAATACTACATTTTACGTATTAGCAATCAACTAAAGCCATTACTGGAATGTCCAATTAAAGTTAATCTTGGTTTGGTCTATTTCTTTTCATTTTTCCTATTCACTTTTAGCCTAAAACTACCTCTTCTGGTAATGCTGCAGTTCAGCCCACTGATGCATAACTGCTGGCTAAGTGTGTGTCTTATGCTCCCTCCTCAAAACAAAATATGCTCATGTGATTTTATGTATCTGTAGTATTGTGAAATAAATTAATGCATGATCATCGTGAAACTGTCATTTTTCCCCAGGCTATAATCATACCATCATAATCTATAATTATTGCTTTGTTTGTCTGCATACAATCTTGTTGCAAAATGCTTAAAACTGCATTTTCTGACCATGTGTATTTAGTAGTATGTCAACAAGTGTACCTGTGTCAAACTCTGCGGTGCTCAGCGTAATCTGCAAAAGCCAATTTCATACTGAGCCATATATTATTTTGCCCTGGAGCAAGAAAATGCTCATAAGGCTTGTGGGAAATGCAGGTCTTCAACACAGGCAAGTGAACTTCTAGTATGAACAGAAATTGACTGTTTGCCTAATGTCAACACCCTGTATTTTAACATTATGTGACAGATTTTATGTACATACATTGAAAAGACAAATACACAAAACACAGAAATGCTAAACATAGATGTGTGGCTTGTGTCCGCTCCAAAAAAATAATGAAGGACATTTTTAGGCGCAGTGTAGTGGGTTGTGGCTGGTGGAGGGAGAGTGGGTTGGTGAAGTGGGTTTGGCAGCAGTTTGTTTATTGAGTTGGCAAAAGAGCAGTGGAGCCTCATGACTTAAACATGAAGTAAGAGTGTAATAAGTGTGTGCGTGAGTCTGTTTCGGCACTTTTCAGCTGAAAAAGGAACCATGCAATAGCCATTACAACAAAACACTGCACCCCTGAGAGATCTATCTATCTCCCTCTCTCTCCCCTTCTGTCTCTAACTGGGTTAGTAGTAGCCTTCACTTTCCTCTATAGCTGTGTTCAAGTGTCAACACAAAGACAACAGATAAACAAACAACACCCCGCATGTTCCATTCACAACCTATAGTAACAACCACTTGTGTAAGTCTATCCATCTCAGTACATTGGTAATAGTACGGAAATTCTACAGGCTATGTCCATCACTGGGCCAGTCCAGCAGAACACCTGCCGTGTCCAACAAAAACAGAACTGCTTTCAGAGAAGCAGTAGGTTGTGTTGGTGTAAGTTTTTGCAGGTACTGTAGCCTAGAGATGCAAAATCACTGCTGTTGGGCCTGGACGTTAATGTCAGGGCTGGATTGGAAAAACATGGGCCCCTTTGTCTTCTGAGAGGGCTACATGGAATCAGGGAAGCCTGATTTGAGTTTTTCCTTTGCCCCCTCAAACAAAAGAAACAAAGGAAAGGGAGCCAAAGGGCTGGTGAACCTCGTGAATTCTTGTCCCTGACATCACGTCCAATTCTGCTGATATTGATGAAGCTTCAAAAAGAACCAGCACAAAAAAGACTGAGCCCTTTACGAGCTTCTTCACCTGAATGCAACTGTAACGGATCCGCCAGACCCTGCTGACTACAGACCAGCCGCTCTCAATTTGTACCTGCAGAAGGAAGACCAGAGGACAACCTACACTCGACGGCCCAAGAACTGTGGACATGCCTGAGTTTCTGTATCGCTCTGGAAAAACCAGCCCCATTAGCCTCGAGGAATCAGGATGCCGTCACAAGGGCCACATTGGATTTCACTAACGGACTTGAGCACCACCATAGCTCGCATCACGCCTCACGTCTCACACCGCATCCTGACATACAGCGAGCGAGCGAACTGGCGACAAAATCTCGTACGGAACTGATTTTATCGCGAGTATACTCCAAACCAATCAAATTATTGAGGGGCTAGCTAGCTTGTAAACAGGAAGCAGTGTGTACATTTCAACCAATAAGAAGTGTTTAGGAGCGGGACACGGCCACGAAATTTCGTCCAGATAGGGAAAGAGTGAACGATTTTTTGAGGGGTGGGCGTCACTGGACAGGGCGATGTCGCTGGCGGCATGTCAGGAAAGGCTGATTGAAAACTTGCATTTTAATCACTTTTCACAGTTATTAATGTGTGTGTAATACTAGTTTAGTATTATTTTGTATTGCTGCTGTTTAACTTGTTGTTTGCTGCTGGACTTTTTACAGGTGCCGCCAGCATAGTTTATATGCTACACTGTTTCTGTTATCGCGCCAGGGATCCGTTTTAATGCCACCGTGAAAGAAAAGTAAGTCGCTTTGTCGATCAACAGTCACGTGTGCTGATGTGAGTCGGGTGTGTTTGGGAACTAAGCTCTGTTTCTAAGGTTATGAGGTACAGAAATATGCACCTGTATATGTGAATGGCTAATGCAATGTGTTGCCAAATAATGTTTCATAGCAATGCAACAAAGAGTGAGTCAGATAAGACTTTTTTTAACCAGGTTACTTTCCCATTATAGGTAAAGGCAGTAGGAAAGAGGACCCAATTGCAGATACACTCAGGCAGAGCAGCTAGTAGTAAAGGGATTTCACAGACAAAAAATCTGTTAACAGGATTACAGTTACAGGCAAGTGGTGGGCAAGCAGTGCAGACCAACAAATGTGACACGGCAGAGGCAGGAAGGCTGGTCACAGACAGGCAGCGGATCATACAGGTTAGGGGATTCAAAATTCAAGCAAGTATGGCATGAACACAACAGCATGGAGGCAACACTGAAGATCTGGGACGAGACATTCTGTAGTTGTAAAGGGGGACAAAAGAGAGCCAGAGCAGCTGTCACAATGACACTGACCTTGGCCAAACCTTCTATGTTGAGACTCATGCTGTGCCAACACAGTGTTCACATTGAAATGAATGTGAAATTACGAATGTCAGTCTGAGCACAGCCATACTATAAGTGAAATCATGCACAGCAACAGAGCAGTTGATTTATTGGGTGACACGATGAGTTTTTGACAGCAACAATATGTCAAAGACTTCTGGGAGCTGTAATTAAATGGTAACAAAATAACTATTAAAAAGACGTGCTGCAATTGCACTAGCAAGTAGAACTATAGTCAAGCTCTGAGATATTGTTATCCTCTGCATTCTGCTTAGCAGTGGTGAATTTACAGCTCACAGCAACTTAATACAATATAGTCTCTGGCTAGTGTCAGCAACATTTTTTGCTGACTATCACCTGCTATTAGCACACACTAGCTTGGAGAGCTAACTTTGCTTATTTACTATATTATGTGAACACTGCTTCACATAATAAATTACATAAAAATGTAAATAAACTTCTATGGGTCAAACTGTTGTTGATTGTTTTTTAAACCTAGATTGTGAAGGAATCATGCCCTGAATATCTGCAGTACAGGCAAGCATCATGATCATAAGCCTCTATTATAACCACCCTGCTTTCTTGCCCACCCCTCACCCACAGTTAAGTAGCCTGACAACGACATAGCGTGAGTGTTATAATTACACTGCCCTGCTAGTTGCAGTGAGTGCCTAAAGACAGCAGGTTAAGAGCCCTCAGTGGGACTACTCAACATACACATGTGGTTAGGTAGATTAGTTGTTGCCCGCAATGAATGTGCATGGAGAAGTATGGACATATATAAGGTTTTACATGCACAAACATCCATATTCTGTCATCCCTTACACAGCCAGTTAACACAAACCCTGAGGCAATCAGCTATAGGTTAGATTGTTGATTCAACTGAACCAACAATAAGTAAATTAGTAATGGCAGCAAGCACAGTAAAGCAAATTTATGATTTGCACTTCTGATCTAATTTCTTTGCGGTATGTGTTGACTTATTATGGTGTATTAAAAGGACAGACCAGGACGGTCTGAGAGCGAGGACATATGCTCAAACACTGAATCACAGACATGCACACATATGTATAGACATTTTTTACTTTGCAATTTGTGTTATGACAGCTTCACTGTAGATGGTCATGACCTGAAATAACCATGTTTTTTACAGCCACCTGCACACAAGCATACACACACCATCATTTGTCACCAATTAATCTGTGACCATGAGTTGACTCTTTGCATCATGGGAATCCCTAGCTCTACACTGAAAAGGCAACATGAATCTGTCTTAAAGGACACACACTACACTGTACACATTGTCATCATTCTCTGTTGCAGTGCTGAACCACTCCCAGACTACAACACAACTCAAACTCACAACTCATTTTCTATGTAGGGAGCCATTTGCAAAATCTTCAATCCTATATGTGCATTTCTAATGCAGCCACATTGAAGATAAGAGCTGAATAGCTTAGCAGGACCTTTGCCTCTGCTGCCTTCATCTTGGTAAAATTGTCATTTAATGTGACAGGTGACATTTTCCACCATGTACATCCTGCCTCTTGTTGAGGATTCAAATGCGTGATAATAGGGCATATCTGAACACCATTTACTTCCACTCAGAAACATATCAGATGCGGACATCTTTTCAGTGTCTTGGTGAATTGTGTGTATTTGTATGTAAAAAGCAGGGTTTAATCGAAGGTAGGGTGATGATGCAAAAGGGTTTCACACAGGTTTCAATAAGGTAATCAAAGAAAAGAATAATTGCTCTCTGTTGGAAACGAGACCAGAGCACTCATGGAGAACATCTGCTACCTCAAAAAAAGAAAGCAAAGATGAAAAAAAAACAATAAAAACACAGGAGGTTAAAACTTTTTCCTGCAAGGATTTTTGAAGCAAATACAGCAACGTCTTATTTTTAAGTGCTAACATTAAGGCAAACAAACCAATTAGAATCTGGATATGCAAATATATGAATTTCCATTATAGCTGAATTACTTTCTTTGCCACTGTAATCTGCAAAGCTTTCAGTCTGATTTCTTTTAATGAAATGAGTTGCCTTTCTAAATCACACCTAATGTTAGCTGTCATTGAAAAATGTCTGTGTGTGTTTTTCAGGATCTCACTCATTTCATGTTGTCCTGTAAACACTGAACCATGTACAAGTGCACAATGGCTTGTAAAGGCACTTGACAAGCTAGAGCAGACACCCGTTGAAAAGAAGGTCTCGTGGCCCCTCTGTTCACATTAACACATGGGTCACCTCTGGCACACACACAATCACATACACTCCTAATTAATGTAACAAGAGGTAGGAAGGGGAAGGGGACAGCACAAGAGAGTGACAACATGAGAGAGCGAGGCGAGAGAGAGCAAATTTGAGAGCAAAAGAGAGTAAGGTTAGGAAGGTCTGGCTGTACAACCAAGACACCCTCATTACCACATAATCTCTGAAAGGAAGTGAAAAGCGAAAGACAGCTAAGGAATGAGAGACGGAGAGTTGCAAGAGATTCAATTTGCATTGACTAGGTGTCAGTGGAGCTCAAGGCTAGTTGTTTAAACCGGCATCTGGGGTTTGGAAGCAGAAGAGAAGAGAAAGGGAATGGGGGGAGAAACAGGAGGCTGAGGCAAGATTAGCAGTGAGAGGGGCAGAACAAGGATAGACGGACATAAGTAGAGAGAAAGAGGGCAAAAGGTCTAGAAAACAGCGGCCATTAGCAGGCAGAACACAAGCCACAAGAAAGACACACTCACACACACAATCTCTGTGCTTCTCAGTAGGCTAAGCACATAGTCTTGATAGTGCATCGTAATTAATATTTCATAGGCTGTCTCCTGCAGGTGAGGGGAAATGAAGACAAGATGGAGAGATGTGTTGAGGAAAAGATAAAAGTAAAGAAAGAGAGACAAATAAGCAGAGAATTTTTTATGTGTGCACATATAAATTTGTATGTAGTCACTTTTACCGGATATACCTGTACGTGCCTGTGTGTGCATGCATACTTATACATGTACATCTGAATAATCTGCAGATTAAACAGGTGATCCATTAGCCTGGGTATACCCATGCTCTCTTTTCCAGCGACATTCGACTTCGCTCAGAAAGTTAGCATGGCCATCAAGACAAAATCTTCGCTGAGATAGGTAACCAATCACAGAATGGGGAGGCGGGCTCAAGACGATGACGACCGTAGAGCGACATCCAGCATGGCGGCCACGGAGGTGCAGCAACCGTTCGAAACAGCAGTAGATTGTGTGATAAATACATTGGAAGGCAAGTTCACTTTGAAAATAGAACAAAAACTTGCGCTACATGATTTTTCCTTCATAAAAAAGATGTGTTTGTACTGCTCCCTACAGGCTCTGAATACACCATTGTCTATCGTTGATATGATTGGCTGTAAGTTTGTCCAGTATCGTACAGAAGCATTTGATCGACATTCGTTGATCCCGTCTTAAATACGAGGAAATGAATGGACGGTCTGGCATTAGCCAGGCTAGTGATCCATCCTTAAAGGCTCTCAAATTTTTTATGAAGACGATTTATGCCAAATCTGTTAAATTAAGCCAAATAAAAAGTTAAACCTGTTACTGTCTCTTTGGGTTAAATCATCTACAGCATGAAGACCATGAAAAATGTTCAAAAATGTATTGATATTCAGAGCAAATTGCTTTATAATGAGAACAGGAGCATGGCATTTTTCTACCTAGTTCATTCTGCAACATGTTTAGCCCTGGGTGTTTTGTGCCAGTCAGTCATCCAAGTGAAAAGAGCAGTGTAAATAAGCGTATAATGAAAAACAAGTTGGCCATGCAGCCACACAAGGGCCTGGCCATTCCACCGGTGACACCGCTATGTTTCCAGCCCTTTGTTTTAAGCATATTGTCTGTTGCAGTGTCCCCAGCGACCACTTCCCTCCAGCAGCATTCATGAAAGATTGACACGGTAGAAACTGGCTGACTGGCACGGGGTCTCTGGAGCCACTTAGATCAATGGGTGTCCTTTGAGCGTTCCTCCATTTCGGAAGGCACAAGGACCAGAGAAGGAGGGGGAAACCAGATTACCATAGCATTAATAAAACAAACTGTAATCTGAAACAAGAGCCAAAACAAAAGGCTGCATCCGTGTTTTCCCCAAGGAAGAGTCTGTGCGTCTGCAAGCACACAGTCGTTGTGCATCACATAGACACAAGCGCACCCAGACACACAATCACAGAAAAACAGACACACACACATGCATAGTGGAATCCACCCATGCTTGTAATGGTATTGTTCCTCAGAAAGGTTCATTCATCCCAGTTCAGCATGATGTGATGGACGGAGGGAGAGTGGCGGCAGAAAGAGGTGAAAAAGAAATGAAGGAATGGGGGGAGAGGGGGGGTGGGGGGGTGCCGGAAGGAAAATCCAGGTAGAGGCATCTGAAAATCACAATCTGAGAGCGAAGTAAGTACATGAATACAAAAGGTGGAAAGGTGGTACATATACTGTGTGAGAGATGCTAAAGAAGGAGGAAACCAATACAGCGACAGCAATAAATACACAAAATGAGACAATGGAAAGACATAAATCGAGGCACATGGCCCGAAGCAAAGCTAGCAGCACAAAGAAAAGTGCAAATAGGACAGAACTGTTGACATTTTCATAGCTGGTTTACACCTGCAGCACAGCAGGGTGGGATCAGGAGGAATGCATTATCAGCATGTCATTTATCAACCATGGGCAATCAAATCAGAGTCAAATGCTCCTCTATATTTAAATAAATTTTAAGTGATGTTGTAGTGACAGATTAATGAAAATACAGCTGTGTGGATTCTAACAAGGACTCTCTAACTAAACCTCATAATCTTTGTACAAATCCTCAAGTACTTTATGATCTCCACAGGCAGGCCTCTCTTCTCTGATTTTTTTTTTTAGTTCTCTGGTGTAACTGCTAGAGAGGGTGACTCACAACATAGTGATTCTCTGCCTGTAATCTCAAAAACTCCTTTTCCCATTGGGATTTAATGTAGTACTGGGAACTGATAACTCTGGTTTAGCAAAGAGAGGTACATCAGTGGTTAAAAGTCAGGGTATTCTGAATATGACATGGTTCTCCGTTGTCTATTAGCTGTTACATGGATCCTGCTAACAACACTTCATCCACCTGACCACCTGATGAGGTACCTCTTGTAACTCCACCATATTTTCTAAATAGACAAAAAAGCCCATCAGTGTTTATGGACTGTATATCAGATTACATCATTTGAAGACAACAGATGATTAATTATGCTTTGATAAATGTTAATTACAATGCCCAACATATTAGCAATGTCAAACAAATCTTTGATTCATGATGTTGTCAAAATACTGCTTTACTCAATAAAGCTAGCAAAAAAATATGAGTGCACTTTGTGTGGTGCTGTGTTAACTTGGTCCAGGCAGGCATGCAGTGCAAGGGTCAAATCTTGATTACAACTGACAAAAAATTGCACTGAGCACCTGGCATACCCTCTACAGCATCTCTCATCCAAATTCAGTGTAAAGCAATCTAATCATCAAAATATGAACAGGAACACAGATAAAGACAAGCACTGCTTTGCCTCAGATTACTTTGCACACACAAAACTGTGCCTTTCACTAAACAACAGTACAAGGCTTTGGTCCACATACACAGACAGAGACCTTGTGTGGTCCAGGGCTTCCACTGTAAGCAGAAGGAAAATCAGTGCATCTTTATTGTGATTCAGGACTATTGTTGTGCTTTCGTGTTTTCTGGGTTCTCTGCTGTGAACGGAGCTTATGGCCCAGCTTTATCAAGATAACACTTCTTTCTGCCCTGAATGTTATACATCACCAAACGGAGTCACATAAACATACTAGCGAATATGGCCCTGTTAATATTCAGCCAATCATTCCAAACACAAACCAGTGGTTTCATGGCATTTACTTAACTAACTTGGCTGGTATTTACTCCTACCACATAGGGGACTGGAGGAAGGCAAGGCAGATGGTGCATCTAATTGTCTGAGCTGGATTCCATTTCTTAGCCGTGTCTGACTTAATTTTTATTTAAGAATCGCACATGTAACAGCGGTAAGTGGGTTTTCCAGTGGAATAGGCATGTGACAGAAATGAAAAGCTATTCCAAAGACACCCTAAAAACATGTAAATTATAGAAAGCTGGAGCCACTGTGTAGCCACCATCCATGTCTTTGTCTACTGCTTTATAATGGAAATGATGTGCAAATGGGTTTCTGCGAAGCCAATACAACCAAATGGTCCCCAAACAATCACCGTCACTCTTCCAATCTTTCTCTCTATTTCTGCTTTTTTTTTTTTCACTCTGTTCGTGTCCGTGGATGAGGAGCGTGTCCAACAGACTCTGGATACAGACACATCTCAGTATGGCATAGCAACCTCTTAGGAGGTATAAACAAGTAGAAAACTGGCTTTTCTTTGCATTGTCAGCCACAGAGAAAAAGGGGGAACAATAAAAGAGGAAAGACGATGAGGAAAAACGGCGGAGAAATGGGTTGGTCAGGGTGGCGATGGCAAGAGGGAATGAGGGGGGGGGGGGGCAGAACACTTGGAACGAGGGGGTAAATTAATTTAGCCGAGAGTGGGCTGTCAGAAGTGGTGGTAATAGCAAAAGGTGAGATGATGATAGCCTTGATGTGGGTGTGCTTACTATGGGCTGCCAAGGCATGCTCCTGTGCACACATGTATGAGCACATGTAAACACACACACACATACAAACACAGGCAAATTGTCTTTGGGTTGATGCATATGAATATTATAAAAAAGGCTACTCACAAACTCACCCAGACTAACTTTCACAAGCACATGAATGTCTTTGCTGTATCAGTTCTCACAGATAAGTGAGCCCTTTGCTGCGATGCCTTTTTGAAAATTGGATTTTCTACCATTTCCCTTATTTCACAGATGTTGCATCTAGTGGCAAGGAGGAGCAACATTAAAGACAGATCCAGCAGATAGCATGCTAACTCTTCCTATTGCTATGGGGCTCACAAAGCCACAATGGGAGGCTACCTGTGTGTGATGTATTATGATTGAGGATGAGGAAGGATAAGATAGCGAAATACAGGCTTACAGAGGCAAAGATAGCAAGACTGAAAACAATGAGGACTGAATGCATTTATGAATTATTTTAATACAACAGTATGTGTTGTTTTTTTCTGCCTCTCATTCTCCTCCTGTAGGTTTTCAAGCACATCCATAAAAGCACAAACATCTGTAGAGAACACCTCTCTCACTCTTTCACTCTCTCTTCCCGCCAGGTTTCCACTCTTTTTTACAGGATCCGGTGAGTGAGGGATGGCAAGTCAAGAGATGGTATCTAGTTTTCCAGATCATTAGTACACGGTATGGTGTGGTGTAATGTTGCGTCTCTAATGCCCACAGCCAGTCATGTTCACTAATGATGTTGAATCACCACCACAGGGTGCCTGCTACTTACTCTGGTGATGGTGGTGTCAGTGGTGGTGATGTTTGTCATGGACACATTTAAGGAGAAACACTTAGATGGTAATTATTGCACTGGCACAGTGACGCCATTGAGAGGTTACACCAGCCACAGAGAGCTCACTGTCACCCAGCACTCTATAAACACCACGTTTATCTCAGATCTGGCTGTCTAGTTTCTCTCTTTTATGAATGTTTTTGGTTTTAGAGGGTTTAAATGTTCTTTTTCTTCTGCTGTTCTATCTCAGAGTCCTTTAACCCTCTCGCCTTTCTTTTATCTTTACCTGTCTTTGCTCACTGAAGCTTAACAAGTTCACTATTACCTTGTCTGCCCCTCTCTGTGTATCTTTTCACCTGTCTCTGTCTTCTTTGCTTCTCATGTTATTTTCTGCTATGTCTAACCGTCTTCAGCAGTTCAGGTGCTCCCACGTTCCCTGACTCATATCATTAATTTCTTTGTCTATCAACTTCCATTTATTTTCCGTTTGTCTCTGTCTCTCGCTCTCTCTCTCTTCTTGTCATCTGGTTTCAGGCCATTATCATCCCTGGTTCCAGTCTCCATGTCGTTCCATTTTTTATTCCTCTTTTACGAGGAACCATTTCTAAGGATGGAGAGCCAAAGAGGAACTCAGGCGACTTTGAAGCGACAATGGTCTGGGTGCTGAAAGCAATCTATATTCCAAAATGCTGCTGTTCAAAGTCGGACTTTCATGCTAGCTGAATAGAGGGCACCTTTTAACTCGGCGCCAGTAAAGCTGTCATAAAGTTTTTACTTAAATCTCCCATTCCCTTTTTAGCAGACAGAAAAATTGGATATTAGGCTTTGAAGAAGTCTTTTTTGACACGGTGAAAGGCATTTCAAGGGTTAACTTTTACAAAATCCAGCAACTTCTACTATTAACAAGAACACTGCACATTACAACATACAGGGCGGTGACTTTATATGATTGAAATATTTAAGACCTTAAGGTAAGGGGACATGGAGAGAAATAAAAAAAATCTGCAGTTTTCACATTGATTTCTTTTAAGAGCCATTTCCCAATAACTTGCTTCATGTTTTTAATGGAGAAACATACTTTTATTGTTAGAGGTTATTGTCTCCAGTAAAATAGGTTAGGCTTCCTTTCAGCCTCTTTGAGTCTTTATTAGTTTTTAAAAGTGGCAATTACCCTTTAAAGGTCAAACAGCCAATCAGGCCACTTCCCTTCACTGGCACTTTTTAACGACCTTGCTGTGGCACACATTAATGATCTAGGTATCTCTGGAATCCCTGTGAGAGATACTTAATGCTGCATTTACATTCATGCATTGCACTGTCCACCCTGTGCAGCACTGGTTGCCCATTTCTCTAATAACACGAATACTGGTTAACTAAAGCAGAGGATTATCCTTCCTTTATGTGTGCGCTCTAAATTTCAATGCAACTTTCTTGAGTGTGAAGTAAGAGAATTACGACAATGAGTGGGTTGTAAACTTTCAAAATGAGCTTGCTACGTGAATAAACAATACATGTATAGTAATTAAACAACTGAGCAGGACAATTCATAATTCATAATGTGATACTGATGTGAATTAAAAAATTAACAGAAAAACTAGACAACACAGTGTTCAGTCTTGCTGCTGTTCCCAAAGGTCTCTCTTGCACTCCTGAAAGAACAAAAGCCTTACGACACTCCTCGTCTTGCACAGCACCAGTTCTCACTCACACTGTAATCACAGTCAGAGGAAGGGATAGGTACACACCGTCTCCCACACACGCACACACAGGTCCCACACACAAATTAATGCACATGCAATAGACTGGAGAAAACGCACACACGAGAGGGGCATTACACATATGCAGTGAAGAAAACACAAGAGCACACACACCCCCACACTCACGCCAATCACTAGGTTTGTCAAATGCAAGGAATGACAGCACTGTAATCAGCAGGTAATAATGGGACCCCCATAGTGAGGAGAGGAGAGGAGAGCAGAGGAAAGGAGAGGAGGAGACAGGAGAAGAGAGGAAAGGGAATGAGCTGTCACAAGGCCCTTCAACGCAGCATAGGGGGGCTGAATCTGAAATGAATTGCAGAGTTTCAATGAGAGCCTGTCGACACCAGGTGCCTGCTGAATGCCACCCCCACCTCACCCCACCTCACACACACAAACACACACATACTTTCGCCTCATCTCACTTTGCACTCACTCACACCACCTGGCCCATGCCATCTAAGCACAGTGGGGTCTCTCCCTCTCTATTTCTCTCTTCTTAAGGATGAGGTAGATTTTCAGTTCATCAGGCTCTTTTTCACTTACATGTGATAAGGATCTGTCTACACTGAAATCATACCCTGATTGGAATGAGGGCCCATGCTGAGCACACTCACAGACCAATATAGATATGCAAAGGCATCGTCTACAATTATGGGCAGGAAATGTGGTAATCATAAAATCAGAGGCGAAATGCTGCAGCTGCCTCACTGCATACACTCACATACTCACATGAACAAACACTAAATTCAAATGTTAACTGTAGAATTCATCAACATATTCACAATATTAACTACGTATTTAACCTCATTTCTAACTGTGACTCTCTGTTTAAATAACTCCATTAATGTTATTTGGTCATAAATATCAAATCAGATCTCAACCAAATTTAATCAATTTTTGGTTAGACAGTTTTAATAGGTTCAACAAAAGGTATCTATTATTTACAATCATCTGTGTATAAACTGTTCATTATTAAAACTGGATTTCTGTGGGACGACTCTGTATCTGTGTAAGTGCATCTGCATACATTTGATTTTGTGTACGTGCGTGTGTGTGTGTGGTATGGGGGGGGGGCTGTGAAATTGATTGTGGTTGGACAGGAGGCAGGCAGGCAGGCGTGTGGTGGTGCCCAAGGGGCAGGACAGTGCTGAGTGAGCAATACTTCACCTCCAATGGAGACAGACACACACACACACACACACACACACACACACACACACACACACACACACACACACACACACACACACACACACACACTCACATAAACATCCAAACTTTGTCACACACACTGACCATTAAGATTTAGTGTAGTCATCCAGCCCATTGATCTGAGGCAGGAATAGAGACAACAGGAGAAGAGAGAGAGACAGAGAGGGGGCCTGAGAGAAAAATAGAAAGACGCAGAGACAGATAGAGAAGTGTTGACATAAAGATTAACCTTGAAGCTTCAGTGTAAATGTGAGAGGGTGAAGTCATCTCAGGCTTTGTGGGACACATCTCTGTTTGTATCTCCAGCTCAGACATGGGGAAAATATTTAACATCCAGCCTAGATGATAATTAATACCACCATTCTGAGGTTTGACCACTCTCTGTCCGGAATTGTGTTTACTTTGAACCATAAAAATGATTCGACAAAGCTGTACCACCCTTAATGTGCATAAACACACCAAATTCATTGGATAAGGTAACCGAAGAAGTGAAATTACAGTTTCTACTGCCAATTAACCCTTTTGGGAACAAAAGAGACAACACGAGATAACAGATAATCTCTATTCCCGACAATATAAAGTATTGAGATCAAACTTCCTCTGGACAGAGATAGTGGATGTATGTTTACTGCACCAAACTTTTTTTTTTTAATAAAAAAATGGCGCTTACATTTTCCTTACGCGCTAAAGCTGAGTGGTTACTGCGAAATCATTCCCCCCTCTGTCTATCCCTGTTACCTGTTGGCCTCTATGCCATCTTTCCAATAAAGGCAAAACATTTTTTAAAAGTTTTTCATTTTTGTCTTTCATATGTCCTTATAACAAGAACATATGCATTCATAGCCTAGTCTAGCCTGTGATTGTCAGAAATGATAAGCCTATCTCCTGCTTAAAGTACTTTATCCATCTTTAACTATGTAAACAAGTAGCCAGGCCAGTGTGGTCCACATTATCTTGAGCCAAGGAGGAGGATAAGGCTAAGGAGCCCCTTAGCAATCTAGCAGGAATGGGTCCTCATACAGAAGCTGAAGAACCCCTACCTTCCATTGCATTGGCACTTTAAGCCTGTTTTTTGGTGTACAGCCAGCTAGCACTACTACCCCAGACTGGGGCTGGGCTTTGGATGAACCAGTCAGTTGAGTGTTTTGTTCACTAAAGTTCATTCTTCTTTTCCCTCAACATGCTTTGGCATTAATGACTTCTTACAGAGGTTTCACTATAAATTTGATGATTCCATGTCTAAAGCCAAACTCTTTATACCTATTATGAATGGGCACACCTCAGGGTGGGAGTGAAAGTCCGGTCATCATTGCTTCCTTCTGGTTGCATCATCCTACCTCCAGACTCTCCCTGAGTTTTTTTGCACGTCTTTGTACAAATGAGGACATGAGCACAGACTTTTGGACAGTCTCTCTTCAAATAAATCATGGCACTGGACTCCAACCCAAAAAGTGATGGAGATAGTTGTATGAAGGATAGAAAAAGAGTGTTAACGAGAAATTCAAACTCTGCATACTTTCTCACCACTACAACCATGGTTATTGGATTGTGAATTATGAAGGTTACACATACTCAAAGTGACACTGCCTCCCAATCTAATTGGTGTTGTCTAATTGCAAGATCTCAAAACTCAGTAAAGCACCAACTGTCCTTATAGGAGGCATCTAAAATACAGGTTTGCGTAGGACATTGTAGGACATTTAAAAAATATTTAGGGAGCAACTTTTGCCCCAATGGGCATTTACAAATTTGGGGGCACTTTTAAAAAATAGTATTAAGTGCGTTAAGTTATTGTTCTTAATGTGAAATGAGCCCAAATTAAAATACATTCAATAATCACAACCTTGTGTAACCAACAACCACCTCAGTAAACACACCACACAAAATTAAACACAATTGTTACAGTAACTTGAAGTACTGTCAAAAGAGCCAAAACAGGTGTAGTGTTCTTCTTCTTTATTGATGCAGTTCTGGTTGAAATTCTTTAAGCATGCTTTATTTCATCTCCAAATTTTGCCCTGATGGTGTTTTGAGCATGGATGAAACAACATTATTGACTCAACTGTACATAATTTTGGACTAAAAAGCTAATTTCACTTGGTGCATTGAGGTCAGTAATCTTTGCCTACGGCACTGATCCCTCCATCAGTCGGCAAGACCTACATGTTGGTAGTAACATTAACGTTATTCACCTACGTGTTAACACTAATGTTCGCTAACGTGACAAATTGATGATGCTTGCATGTTTGGTGATGATGAACTAAGTAACTTTTTGCTGCTTTAACAATACTGTGATTAGCTTTTAGGTGTTCAAGGCTATGTTTGGGTGGGTGCTGGGTGCTTTACAGAACAGGAGAGACTTCTTATTCACCTCCTCAACACCAAGCCGGTCTATTGTCCATTTTTCAGTTGTAGTAGTGGAAACTGTCTTATTTACTGGGATGGTGTTTATGATGGCCCAGGGTTTGCGTTGCTTTCTTCAATAACAGTTGGAGTTTTTTTAATGAAGTACTGGTCCATTGCAGCAGCCAACTTCACTGCAGGTGCAGGATTGCATGGCCTCTGCCAGGTATCGTAACAGAAGCACAGTGTGAACGGCGCTGTTCGTGTGAGTGTGTTATAGAACACTGTTAAAATGAATTCAATTTTGGAGGCAATTTTTGCTCCTTGATCAATGTTTTTTGGGGCATTCTGAGATTTCTTTAGGCATTTCAGTCCTGACCCCCCTTTAATTCCTGACGCTGATCGGCAATGTAGTTAAGTGAGAATAGAAAATCAAAGCTTCACCCTGTAGGTGAAGTAAAAAAGTTCTTTGCTTGAGGTTAGAATAAAACCCAGGAAGCCAAAGTTGAAGGCAAAGGTTTGTGACCATCTGCAGTTGCAACAGCATTATTTCAATGTCAAACAATAACCTGTTTCTAGGTGTGTCTCCTTCATGTAACGTTTTAAAGGAGGCGTCTATTATATCTCTGCATTTTTGTGCATGACGCACAAATTTGAATTTTAGGACACTGTGCTCATTTCAGAAAATCTCAGGGGGCCATGCTGTAAAGTAGAGTGACAAATTGTCCTTTTCTGCCACGTGGTCTGCTTTGGCAAAAGTAGCCTGCTGACAAAAAACACTCCGTGTAATAATAATTATAATGAATCGAAGCATTGATAGTTATTTATGGGACAGGTCTCACATTAAACAGTCACATAGATTAGGTATAAATGTATCAAGTTTAAATGGTGTATTAAAGTTTCTGCAATATTGCCTTTTCACAGACTTACTTTAATCCGTGAGGGATAATAATTCACAGATAGATGGAGAGAGAGAGAGAGGGAGAGAGTGAGTTAGAGAGAGAGAGAGAGAGAGAGAGAGAGAGAGAGAGAGAATAGCAGCTAATTAAGTAGTTTAGCTCTTAATAAATGTCACATGCATCCTCTGTTAATGACCAACAAGGGTTATATTCAGAGCACCTGTGCATGCACACACTAACAAATAAACAGCATTCACCCAGAAATTCTCTCATAAAGCACAGACACATACAAAGTCCATTCAACCATTTATCAGATAGAGAACAATAAAAGATTCCACAATAGAGAAAATGGAAATAAAAGAACAGTGTGTAATTTTATGTAACACTGTGTTGGAGATTTAAGGGAGGAAAAGACTCAACAAGTGCTCTATTGTTGCTTTTGTTTGTTCCCAGGAAGGCTTAACAAGAGAGTCTAATATTCTCGTATTGTTCTCTCCAAACGCCACACAGCATGATGAACTTCAAAGCACTTAGCTCCTGACAGTTATGCACACAGCTAGACTACAGCACGCACACATTCGCCCACACACACATACACCGACGGTGCCTGACATAGCCACAAAGGAAATTGCCAACACGTTAGAATACACTATAAACAAAAGCGGTAGACTTGGTGTGTAAAGATCTGACTAATGAATCAATATGCTAAGTGAACACTGGCTTCCCAATAAAGCCAGAGGAAAGTGTTTTAATGTGACACTGCTGACACATATCCAAAATAAAGAAAACAATACATTCCCTTCACAAACACACATTATGGGAGAGAATGAGGCAATGAGTTAATTAGGGAGATGAAAGCTCTCGAGGCCTCAGCCACACCTTGTGGATATCGACAGATCGACAATAACAATAACAAAGGAAGAGTGAGAGAGGAAATATGATGAAATGAGGTAAAGAAGAGAAAAAGAAAATAATCGAAGGACACAAGATGCCTGCGAACCTGTGAAAGGAGTCAAGAGAGACAAATGGGACATGAATGGATGCAGATGAGATGCAAAGAAGCATGACATCAGAGAAGGCAACGCAGCTGAGAGAGATGGAGAGACGAAGGCATCAAAGGATGAGTAATGTTAAATTTATTCCTGTCCTCCATCGACTCCATCTAACTTCTCTCCATCCTCCCAAAGTGCAAACAGCTCTCCATCAACATGAGATGAGGTTTTTGTATTTTCCATGGTCACTTAAAGCAGATATATTGTTATAGCTTTGTCAATAGCAAAAGCTCTTTCGATCAAACAATACAGACACACACTCTCTAAATATATATCTAAATAGAGTATCTTTAGTCAGCTAGTTGACACTGATGTCTTCCCTTCTGTCTAACCAGGATGACAGAGGTAAAGATGTCCAACCAGTTGCCCTCCTGACCAGTTGGGAGAAGACAACATTGCAAGAAAAAATATTTATATATATTTATTCTTCTTCTAAACAATATCCTGCCCACCTTCTGTCTCCATTTTCAGAGATCATGTGTGAAAGAATGTATTGTAAAACTCTGTGCATCAATGAGCTTTGAAATACTTTGAGCTCGAAAGTGTTATTCCTCTCATTAACGACACAATGACGTGTTTTTGTGCCACAGAGGCACTCATCAAACCAGCTCACACTTCACGAACCAAACTATTACAGCGATAAGGGGCTTGGTTGAAATCCTGCCTCTTTCTGTCTCAGCTGTTACTCTTCTACTTTTTTCCCACCCAAGTATGCAGCACCTTTACCCATCATTCTTCCTGTCGAATAAAGAATACGCTGCCTTCATCTCCTTCCAAAAAACCCCAATATCGGCACATGGTGAGATGGAGAGAAAAGAGAGAGGGGAAGAATAGGAGGGAACAGCAGGAAAGAGAAATTATAAAGAGAATAAAAGAAATGTAACAATCAGAATGAAATAATATGCGGGGTGGGGTGGTAGGTTGGATTTAGGATTAAGAAAAAGTTTGACTGTGCTCCTTTATGGCATGGACTCTGCAGCATGGGTTCATCTGCATTTCATACACATGTATGATATGAAAAAGTTTCATTATAACTTGATTCAGACATCGCAGAGTCGACAGCCGTGTTAGCAGCTCTGTGAGGCATTATACATGCTAACATGCTGATATTTAGCAGGTATAGTGTTTACCATGTTCACTATCTTAGTTTACTATCTATTTTAACATGCTAACATTTGCTAATTAACACTAAAAAAAACAAAATACAGCTGAGGCCAATGGGAGTTCTGCAGGCATGTACTCGTTAACCAAAGTACTGAACCAATTAAAATTTTGACCTGATGAAGGTGCTGGATGAAAACTTAAAGATGCCCTGAAGACATGTTCAAGACATATTAAAAATACTCTGCTTGAAATAATAACTTGTGTTTCGTGGTTCATCCACAATAAAAGTGAAAAAAAACTCACTAAAATAACATCTACTCCCACTTCCCCCTCACTGAAAAATTCAGAAGCTATGAATATGCAAACCTTGTTAATTTAAAAGGTTTAACTGCTGGTCAAGAGAAGTGTCCTAATTGTCCATGAATGTGTGTACCAGAGACAATCCATCTAATAGTGGTTAAAATATTTTATTGTGGACCAAAGAAGTATCCAAAACAACCAAATGACTGACCAGCACTGCCATTCCTAGAGCTATACTGCTAATGTGCCTAGATATTGTAATATATATATAAAAATATTATATCTATGCATGTCATATATTTTGTAGTCTAGTTTAGTCTGAGATCAATGTAATGTTGTGCATATCTTTAACATCAATGTGACATCTTTACTCTCACTTGAGCTGTACAGAAAGTGTTACTGAAATGTTAGCAGGTGTTAAGTAGGCAGCTTGCCAAAGTGACATTTACAGGAAAATGACTTGGGGTCCTTTTAAAACTCGATAACCCATATTAAATTGACAGAGCATTTCTGAATTAAATGCTGTGCATACTGTACCTAGACAAAGCTTAAGATAGAGAGACAGACAAATGTAAAGGGTATAGTGGAGTTAGAGAGAGAGAGAGAGAGAGAGACAGAGAGAGAGAGAGAGAGAGAGAGCGAGAGAGAGAGCGAGAGCGAGCGAGAGAGAGAGAGCGAGAGAGCGAGAGAGAGAGAGAGCGAGAGAGCGAGAGAGAGGTCCTACATTATGCTCCTACATTAAATCAGGCCTGACGGAGTGACCTTTGATAGCCCCAGACAGAAAAGGTTATATGAGCGGTGGGGAAAATGGGTCTATCTGTCACTTACTAGCTAGCTATAAATGTTGTGCGTGTGTGTGTGTGTGTGTGTGTGTGTGTGTGTGTGTGTGTGTGTGTGTGTGTATGTGCGTGCGTGCGTGTGTGCATGTGTGTCTGTTTGAGGTCAAATCAAGAAAGAAAACTAGGTGTATCTTTCTTTCATCCAAAGAATATTAACACAAAATTGTTCTCTGCAGAAATCACTTCCAATACCTCCCCCTTAGTACTACAGGGAGAGCCAGAATGTTTTCCTGTGGTAATGCAGTGGTAAGCATACACTCGCTCCTTTCCTGTAATGCATAGGTCATTGTATATAAAGAGTTTTTATAATAGGAAATGTGAAATAAACACAGTATGAAAGTAGGTTACATGGTAAAGTTGAAATGGCAAAAAAGCAAATATCTACTCCTGTGTTTCTCTGAACAATACAACACAACAACGGAACAACCCAATTCACCAAATGTTCCCAGAGAGCAATATTCTGTGTCTAAGAAAGTGAATAATCTTAAGCATTTGCAACGGTAGCACAAGGTGTTTGTTTAGAATAAAATAACATCACCTACACAAAATTGTATTCATTATCAAAAAATCTAAAGAAAAATGCACTTAAGTTCTGGTCAGCCCATTTGATTGCAAAGTGGTCTCTGCACAGTGCAGAACCACAGCAATGACCACAACAAAGAAAAAAACAGAAAGCAGATTACCACCTTTAAAAGCTTCAGCTAAAAAATTAAGTAGCATTTGTCAGGTGGTTCAAATCCTGGGTACACATAATTATATTCACAGTCATCAGCACCTCTAAGGCAGTTTAATAAGTAAATTCTTTGTTGAAGGGCATGATGGCTGTGCTCAAACAACTTGCTGGCAACACTAATTTACATCCCAGGCTCCGCCAGTTGCCCATGCCCTTGATACTCCCTTAAGTCCCCTATGGCCCCATAGTGCCAAATGTGCTAAATTAAGCTTACTGTATTTTACAAACCTCAGCGACCCATGCTATTTAATAAACTACTAATGGAGGGAAACACAGGAATCTCATTAGAAGGTTGCCAAAAGACAAGTATTATACACACTCACAAACATACACGACTTGAGGCAACTTTCCTCTGGCTCAGAGCCGGACATTAATGATGTTCCAGCTGGTTTTAACAACTATTTATTTATTAAGGGAATCATTTTGCAGTGTAAGGGAACCTGTTGAAGGTGTTTGGGGATTTCTTATGTATTAATCATCCTGCAGAAGAGAGGAGAGGAGAGGAGAGGAGAGGAGAGGAGAGGAGAGGAGAGGAGAGGAGAGGAGAGGAGAGGAGAGGAGAGGAGAAGAGAGGAGAGGAGAGATGCAAGGGCAAGACTTTTTACATTATTCACTCATGTACACAGACATGCACCGACCCACACATGGACATATTTCTTGAGTAAACAGAGGAGAAAGGGCCATTTAAATGGCAACTTGATGACAATGTGCTGTGATTGACAGCAGAAGGAGGGGGTTGATGGGAGGATTCTGTCAGCGACTGATAACAGCTGTCTGATTCATTCATGAGAGAGACAGAGACAGAACGTGAGAGAGATCTGCACACGAAGCTAGACAGACACACAGTAATGCACCCTTGACTATATTTTCAATTAAAGTTGTTAGTTGCGTCATTCCTGAGTTACGTAATGCATATGGAGACAGGTAGATTACAGATTCCATCATGTAAATTTCCATCAGCAAAAACAATCCATTGGAGACTGACACTCTTCTGCACTCCCAGTGACAGGGATGCAGAATCATGCATGTATGTGGACACACACACACACACACACACACACACACACACACACAAACACAAACACACAGAGTTATTAAACATTCATCGGAGTGAGTTTGGGGTAATGAACGGCAGTCAACAATGAATTATGGATCATATTCTAATGGTTGACTTACCCCTCTCATTACTGGCATGCTAATGTGATTGGGAAACAAATGATTATCAGCTTTATTAGAAAGGGGAAAATAGCAGGAGAGCAGGGGCTCAAGACACTCATGCGACTGTTTCACCTGGAGAGAAGGATGGACAGAGGATGGGTGAAATTGAGATATTCAGGGAAAGAAAGATCATTTTAAGACTTTGGAAACTGCCGAAAGTCTTCAAATGTTCATTTTATTTGTTAGTTGTATTATTAACATTATTCTCAACAACATCATTTCTTTAGTTTAACTGTTTTTGTATGCCATTTTGGTTTGTCCTAAAGCAAAATATTTCCCCTCACAGATATGTTGAAAATGTACTTTTTGCAATCACATAATGAATTCTTCTCAGCAACATAAACTGCATTTACTAACAGTAGTTCTGCACCAATCTGCGCAGACCTACAGCTTCCAACTGATGTAATACATTGGAGTGCATGCATACCCACCCTCAAGCATTTATCACAGAACTGGTCAAGGTGGAGACATCTCCTGCAATCCATCTCTCAGCTTATTGGCACCAAAAGACTTGCTTTTATGCTTTGCCCAGAGATTTATGGGCGACTAAAGGCGCGTGTGGGTGCTTACGGGTGTGTGCATGCGTGCGTGTGCGTGAATGCATATATTAGTGGTATATGCACACCTTGCAGTCAGAAAGAGATGAGGTTGATGTGCCTATTGACGCCTCACCTCCCTCTCGCTTTCTTCCACTCCCCATGTTGCTGTCTCCCCTCCATCCATCCATCTATCCCTCAATCCATCACCTTCCTTTAAAAGCCTGTTAGGAAACCCAATACCTTTCATTAGCACAAAAAGATTAGCTTTTTAGCAGGAGGGGTGTGTGTGTGTGTGTGTGTGTGTATGTGTGTGTGTGTGTGTGTGTGTGAACAGAGAGGTGGTGGGAGGGATAAATAAAGATAATCAAAGATGCCTGTGCCAAACAGCCACTTAGCTTAACCCAGAGTGAGCTGAGCACATTCAAAGAAAAGCACACATAGTTACAAGACATTACACACCTTGCAACACTGATGTCGAAAGGTTTAGAACAATCCGAAGAGTTTAATTCCAAAATACGATATCCACCATCTGGGAAATTGACATGAATCCAACAAAATGACTGCTGGCATGAAAGTGAAGCTAATTGTGGAATATAATTAAAGTTGTGACACATCTTAATCCCTTTTCTTGCAAAATAATCCTGGTTTTGATGATACAATCATTTGGGTGGTTGAAATGTTAACTGATGAATTTCAGATAATATGAAATTGGGATTAAATAATATGAAACACAGAATAGAATAGTTGATTGATAAAGAGTTCATATTGTACTTTACATACCAAATAGCAAGATCTTCAGTGAAATACGTACTGAAATACAGCACCAAGGCAGCTGATAGTCTCAAAAGTCCAACATAACACAAGCTCCGATGTATGAGGTTTATTACTGATCCTCAGTTTCACTGTATGCTAGTGAACATGGAGGAAGAGCAGCTTGCTATATTGCTTCAGAAAAGTGAACCAAATATGGATGCACATGGTTGATTAACAAATGTCTGTATTATATTGTCTGTGTGAATTTTCTGTGACCCTTGAATACTGTGTGGTTGAAATACCCTGGTCTTGTTTTTAATTTTTTACTTGTGCCTGTTGGGGTGGCACAACAAGCTGTAAAAGCAACATTGGCATATTGACACAATACAAGGTTTTTTTTGGTAGACATGATAGCAAACAGTTGTTTACACACCCAAGAGACACTGAATAACATTAGCATTCATATGAAATCATAGTGGCCAGATATAAAAGTCCAATATCCACCTTGCCTGCAGCCCTCTTTTTGACACTACCAACTCCTATCTCTCTTGCTGCTAATTGCTTCACTATGTTCACCAGTAGAAGTCAAAATCACAAATCACGTTGCTGATTCAAATCAACTTTTTCAATTCAGCTCAAAGATTGGTGGTCACTGACTATGTAATTCTTTCTCTACCCAAACCCTAAGCCAAGCGGTGACATCACTGTTCAAATGCACTTCAGTCCACACAACAATACCAAGTCACCATTCATATTGTTTATAGTCCAGTACTGATTCTGAATGTCTTCAGTATAGAAGTACAATCACTCTGTTAGTAGTTTGTCATGCTCAGTTCAGTATAGCTACAAGCACTGCACGTAATCTCTCAGTCACCAGTCAAGAGAATTCCACTGCTAAAAGCTACTGATTCAGTCACTGACAATAGTGACTCAACAGTATAATTATAATCTACAATAAGTACCCTTCTTGTTCTTGTTTATATCGCATTAAATTAGGTATTTTGTCTTCTGTCTGTCTTCTGACACACTTAATATATATGATGCATAATCAACGCTGATGGTTTAAACTTATAGATATATGTCAACATGTAATACTGCGGGTATACGAATGCTGTGTTTTAAGAGCAAATTTTACTGGGGGCAATAAAGGTTATCATCGTTCAAAACAAAGTATAAGGTAAACTGACTCTCTCTCACACACACACACACACACACACACACGCACACACACACACACACACACACACACACACACACACACACACACACACACACTCATTTGACACATTTTGAGTAATCTTTACCAATCTTTACTCTAAATTTGCCATCAGTTAAAACAATATCAATGCATTTATCCTGGGAAAAGACAGCACTCGTATTAATCTATCAGACAAACACCCACAAAGAAACACGTACAAAAACAACACAAGAAGAAGACACATAGTTATTTAACCCATTATTTCCCTGGAGAGAGGGTCTTTAACAGTAAAAAATCAGTGTCCAATCACTTACATGCTTTCCCCTGGTGCCTCCTCTTTCCATACAAAACAACCAGGAGAACGAGACTACACACTAGCACACACACATACAAAAGCAAACATGTGCACACACTCACATGCACACACTGACACACTCACATACACGCACACATGCCTTCACCTAATACCCATCAGCTTTTGGGACAGAGGAAAATCTATATTTCATCTGTGAAGCTGAGGTGTTTGTGCACACGCTGAGTTTGTTTGTCATTAGGCCTAACCCCTGTGGCTCACCTAATCAGGTTGTGTGCGTGTGTGTGTGTGTGTGTGTGTGTGTGTGTGTGTGTGTGTTTAATTCTATGACTATGACTCTGTGTGTTCATGTGTGTGTGCATGGGTATCGTTGTGAAGTGTAGACGAGTGAGAGGTGTGCGAGACAGAAAACGTGCAAACACACACTTTGGGCCGAATTAAAGTTATCGATCGGCCATGGCATGCTCTCACACAGAAATCACAGCTTAACCCTGATCAATGACTAATCTATTTGTTTGTTTGTGTGCGCATGTATTTTTATGCATCATCTCAATTTCCATCACTCTGGACAGCTGCATTATAATTCTCAGATTTCACATGTTGTAGTGCCAACTTCTACTCCATCTTCACCATTAAGCCTTAATATCTGCAGCCATGCGTAAAGCTCTGTGAGACTACTGAGGGACAACAATGCTTTCATCTTAATGCTAGGGTCAGCATGCTAACATGCTTACAATGACAATTCTAACAAGGTTATGCCTATTAGGTATAATATTTACCATGTTCCCCATCTTATATAAGCGTGTTAGCATGATTACATTTGCAGATAAGCAATAAAAACAAAGTGCATCTGAGGCTAATGGGAATCTCATTAGTTTTGCAGGGACTTAGTAATAAACCAGAGTACTGGACACATTGAAATTTTGACATGATGACAGCTAAGTAAAAAGTAAATGGATCAACAAGCTATTAAAGATCACAAAAATACACATACACTACCATCTTGTGCTTTCTCTAAATAGACATGATAACGTTTTCTTAGGTAAAGATAAAGGGGCAAACTCACCTTGATATATTGATTAGCTATGGCAATGCCATATGTAAATTAGATCATTTGGGAATTGCAAGTAAAGAATGTCTGTACCAAATTTCATGACATTAGTTGTTGAAACACTTCACACCAAATGATTAGTGTGACCTGTTAGAGGAAAAGTCAGGGATAAACAAACTCAGGGATTTGTAATTTGAAACACTGTCGCTGAGGGTGGTAAAGAGAATTCCCTGTTTGACAGTCAAGCATTTCAAAAATCTGACAACATCTAAGTGGACACTGCAGCGGACAACACACACCACATGATAACTGTGCAGACAGCAGCTTGAAGCTTTGCTCTCCTCACCACCAACCCGGCCTGTGGTTTAAGCTGTGTGCTCAGTTAACGATTGCTCAGTTTTCCCAAACCATTTCAGTTCAAATCTATCTACATTCCATACAATAACAATGGAAGAACAAGTGTCTTTTTTGCTAATAAGGACAACGGACAGCACCACAGTTAACCTATATGCAACATTAAACTAACTGCTTGCCCAGGCCGTAATTGAGAATGAATGGCACCAAACTGACAGACAATCAGGCTCTGTGCCCTACGATTTTATTCATCAGAGTGAAACCTCAGTCTATCATTTCCCCTCTGTCTACCTTCATTAGCACATCTACACATGTAATGGCCGAGCACTGTGGCAGCCAATCAGAGAAAGTAGTGTCATATAAAAAGGGGGATGGTGGCACAGTTAGTGTGTCTAATTCCTGCTTTGTTCCCAGACATATTTTTAATGGAACCATGGAAATGCTCAGCTCCTTTCACCTCATTTGGCTAAACCACTGACCATGAAAAAAAGATACAGGGTACAGTATGGTATTACTCTTTATCTAATAACATGACAGTAGGGCTTCGAAATAAAAGCAAATGTCCTTGAGGTAAGACAGCTACACTCAAAAGCTTTGTGGCTTCTCTTCGAAGTTTAACAAACAAAGTGAGCTTTCTATTGTCCCTTTGCCCCCTGCTCTCAATGCTCTACAAATGCTACCAACCAATGGAGAGAGGACCAGGTATCTGTAATTTGTATTTGTTGAGAGGTTACCCAGGTGTAATTCACTCCACCTTTATTGTTTTATGGTCTTAATATCTCTGAGGTGAGCAGATGATGATAAATCAATAGAAACAATACTTTCTCTCAATGTCAAAGACCGAGGGAGCACTCAGTGTATGTATCTGAGTCTATATCTGTACAAACACTCCTCTATTACTTTGTGTGTACTAGTATCTGTGTGTAAACTTATAGTGTTATGTTTACTATATGCCTGCAACAGAGTTACGCCAAATTCAATTCAGCTATTGACAAGGAGCGCACATAACACACATGTCCCCAGAGCATATATGGGTATTCATAAGCAACAAGAGGATGAGGCATGGGAGAAATTTTGAATTAGACCATACAGGGGATATTCTCTGGAGCCTGGTAGAGAAACAGCCCCATCTACAGGATTTATGTGCAACTAGAAGGCATCACAAAGTGTCCCCCACGTACAGGCAAGGTTTTGTATCCAACTTTAATTCCAGTGCATCTCTTTGTCTCAGCAAAGTATAATGAGCCTCCTGAGAGCACGCCCAGGTGAACCTGCTGTAAGAGGAAACTACCTGTGTCTACCACAGTACAGAACAATGCTGTTCTTTTTTTTTTTTTTTTTTTTACTAGAAAATACTGTATCTGCAGATTTTGGATGGCACGCTGCAGTACTTTGCCAGTGAAAAAAGGTGTTCGCTTACACAGAATGTTGACTTCGTGAACACTATCCTGGAAGTGGTCAGCATGGACTCAGCAATTCTGAGCACAAGTTGCTGGGGTCCCCTCAACTAGAAAGCACTAACAGGCACACACTTGATATACTCAGAGGAGAGCAAGCTCAGGACTTAAATTCACAAACACACACATCCTGGGAGATTGGCCGTGCTCTCTCACCCCTTCCTGTGTACATGGACCTGCCTCTCAAATATCACTGAGTCCAGACACAAGAGAAAGACCTTTGGAGAACAAAGGAAAGGTCTGATAAGGAACAGCTTGCTGGTGACACTCTGCCTTTTCTCCTAACCATAAAGAGACCGTCCGCCCCTTGTGGTTCATCTGAATTGTCCCCCTGTCTTGACTGATTTTTGGTTAAAGAAAGACACCAAAGACATGGCAGCAGTGAAAAATTTGGTAAAAGTATAGGAGAGGTGGAAATTTTGAAGGGGGTCAGACTGGAGCTAGAAAGAGAGAAGCTGGAAGTTGCAGAGAGGAGAGTAAGGATGAAGACACAGAAAGAAGTATAGTAACAGAGGGTGAGACTGAGAAACTGCAAGGGATTAAGTAGAGTAACCTTGACAAGAAGGGCCACATTTCATCCAAATGCATTCTTTATGCCTCACTAGCTGCTTATATTTTCAGATTTTATCATTCATACAACACAGAAAAGTGCAAATTTGTACAATACCATCAGAGGAAAGACACATAAAACACTGTATGCAGATGCAGGCTCTGACCAAGTCCAAAAACCTCAGCCATTAATTTGTGCGTGTGTGTGTGTGTGTGTGTGTGTGTGTGTGTGTGTGTGTAGGAGAGCTTGGAGCCATGCAGAGCTATGAGACAGATGTGTGTGTCGGTCATTACTGTAATCGCTCCATTTACTTCATCTACCCTGGGAGGGACGGCTGGTCAGCACCATCTGGACACACACACACACACACAAACACACACAGACACACACACACATACACACACGGCCATTGCCAGACATGGTAGGTTTCATGGCTAGTCAGCCAGCAACAGGAGGGAGGCTTTGAAATGATCATTATGCCTGTGTGTGTCTGTGACAGTGTGTGTGTACATGTACCATCTTTGTCACTGTCTCAATTCCTCTCCGTCCTTGGCTCCGTCCATCAACTCTATCCTCCTTTTTTTATCCATTTGTCTGCCTCCCCTGAGTCCAACTGCTTCAGAAATACATGAATCTGCCATTTTCCCTGAAGAATACAAGACAAAATGACAAAGGCCACGGTGAGTAGTAGCAAAGTACGGACTTGTTCGAGACACCCAGCGACTGAGGAGAGCAGTTGAAAGATACAGAGACCTTAAACTCATCTACATGTAATTTCCTTCCATGACTGAGGACAGGGGAAGGGTGATGAGGAGAGGAGTCGAGGAGTGGTTGTGGAGAGAGACAGAGAGCAAGCCATTCTGACGCTTTGGACTCAAGAGCGGCAGTGTGATCGTCAAGCAACACGTAGTCATGGCAACAGCAAATGGAGGGAGCAAGAAGGAGAGGTAGAGAAACAGAAGAGGGAAAAAAAGAAATGAGGGAGACGCTTCAGGTTAAAACTACATTGCTGAGAGAATAAAAAGAGTTTACCTGCTGTTTTACTATGCTGCATCGGAGAAGAATATTACATCAATTTACAGGAGATATTTCAATTACAGTCAAGATCTGGGAGTTTAAATACTACCTGAGGATATGTTTTTCCATTTACCCTTTAACTTCTCCTATTTACTTTACTCAGCGATGATTCTGTTC
This sequence comes from Scomber japonicus, assembly GCF_027409825.1. NCBI lineage: Eukaryota > Metazoa > Chordata > Actinopteri > Scombriformes > Scombridae > Scomber > Scomber japonicus. The sequence continues at coordinate 14,446,026 of NC_070589.1, read as the reverse complement.
ACAACTACACTTGAATATTTATCACCAATAACTGGCTAAGTGCATATCTCTATTCTGCTGTCTTCTGCTCCTTCATCACTCTATTCTATCTCATTTGTATTCTGTGAGCTCGCTGCCACTCCTCAATCTCCACCTTGGCATACACCCTCTCTTTTTTCCCCCTTTGTGTCTCCATTGGCTCCCTTTTCTGCTCTTCTTGTGCCCCTGTTGTCCTAAGATCTCTTTTTCTGGCCTCCATCCCTCCATCCCTGCAGAGCAGAGCTGACATTGGGCAGGAGGTCAGAGAGATGGGCAGTCATGCTCCTGCTGTCAGCAGGCTCAAATGGGCTTAGATACAGTGTGTGGAGACACCCAAGGGACACCCCTCCACTAGCCTTGGGCTCCCAATAGATATACACACACAAACACCACACACTTTTGCAGGCATATAATAATAGAAACACTATCAAACACATACATACATTGATACTCACAAAAACTACACACAGAACATACACACAAATTAATTGGACAAGAGCACACATGCAAACACACACACAAAATGTACACAAACACACACATGCATTGACTTGTGCAAACAGACCAAGGCATGGTATTACAGATTTCAAAAAGGACAAATTCCCTTTGGAGAACTGCCATGGATTATTGTCTAGTATAGCCAGTGTTGTGCATATTACAGATATTCACAGTTGATGAATTCTGCACACTTATGTTAAGAATAAAGTCATAAACCTACAAAGGTCATATACCTCCATTAAGCCTTGTGCCTCAGATGCAGCCAAAGTGAAAAATGACAGCCATCAATTGTATCAAAGGGAGCATTGAGTAAAAGGGAGGCGATTACAGAAAATACAGCAGTTGTGTGAACAAGAATTCAATGAGGAATAGTTATACTGCATTTAAATCATCAGTCCATCAGGCATATTTGTAAGAAAATTTGAGCAAAAGAATATCTTTTTGTTATGCAGTGCATAACCTTGTGTTTGAATCAAATGTATGACCACAAGGTTAGCAATACACTGAAATGTCAAATATCTGTACCAGAAGAGCTCTGCCCTCTCCAGTCAGCCCATTTTATATTGGGATATGATTACATTCCATGTATTAAGGTTAAACCCAAGAAGTGCAGGATCTTTAAAAGGGTAATCATTGCTGTGGTATTTTAAGTAACACAGTTACAGAAATGTCCCATTTTTCCATGTTTTTACATAAATGGCATAACGTGTAATAGGATGTCATGGCTAGGGTCACTTTGGATTACAGCTGATAGATTCCGTAAGGATCACTGTACCACACTGCCCCCATGTGACAATGATACACATTGCATAGGTTACTAAAAGGCAAAAAGACCAATTCTATTTGAATTAATTTGACCTGAAAAAATAATCACTATGTCCTATTTGTTACCAACAACGAAAACTTGTGCTAATACTGTTTAACTGAAAACAATTATATGTAGAGAGTGTGTGTAATATCATTACCTTTACTGGATGTGGCACCGTCATTAGGTATCCTCTGGAGGCTCAGGTTACAGGATTGGGTTGCAGGCCATACAGGCAACACAAAAAGCCTCCACAATGCACGATAGTTAAGCCAGCCCATACTGCATTGTCAGTGTGTGTATCACTTTTCCAGTTGATAGCCCCCAGAGCTGGACACTAGACCCTGGACACTAGACAAGTTGGGATGACAGAAAGAGTGCACCATTGTTATGGTTGGAGAAGTGTCATTAATAACGTCTGATCTTGACAAGAAATACTGAGGTGAGTTTGTACCATTCTACACCACTCTTTTCTAGGTTTTACATCCACTCCACAATAAATCAAGTAGTGAATAGTCTTTATTTCTCTCTTCTTATATCTCCATATTGTCCTTCCAGCCAGCTGAGCTCTCATGGCTGAGGCACTTAGAAGCAGCAGTACCAGTAGAAGTTTGGGCAGTGGAGGGTCTGGAGGAGTGCGTGTCCCCCAGGAGCCGTCTCTCAAAGCTGGAGTGGTCTTGTCAGACGAGAGGGTGGACTTCCTTCGGGAGCAGGCCTTTTGTGTGCTGCGAGTGAAGACAGATAAATGGAACCGCTTTATTGGCACAGAAGAGAACCAGAATATCATACTGGACTTCTTGGACCACATCTGGACCAACAGGCTGCTGCTCTTTACTGGACCTGGAGGGACACTGCATGCAGGGGATGCTCAGGTAAGACACACACACAATGATAAATATACAAAGGTATAAAATGTGTTTATATAAGTTTCAGGTGCTTGCTTTCATAAATGTGTGTCTCAACTTCTTATTTTGTTGGGAAAATTCAATTATGGTTATAAAGTAAATATTTAACAGTAGCCTATAGTCTATTCTCTTCAGAACCCTTTCATACTAATATCCCCATGCAAAGGCTATGGAATAATAATCTGCACACTGGCACACCAGTGGTAGCTGTTTTGCCTGGGTGGCATTAAGACACAATTCATTAAAAAACTGATAGCAGAGTATTTCCTCACAGCTTGAGGAATTTACATGAACATTGTCATACATGCACAATTACACACTGAAAGCTCTTAAGCAAGACTTATTGTTTAAGAGCTTAACTTTCCTGAGCTTGCCGTCTACACTACATCTAACATATCAATTTTTGAAATAAGTCACTACTTATTTCTGGTGCTTTCAATGCTGTTGAAAGCATTCCTACTGTATTTTCATATCTGAAGACATCCCCACCATGGAAAACCAAGCTGTTGTGTGTGCTAAAGAAGGGTGTAAAGAGAATCGCTCGCCAAGGATTCAAACACCAACTCAGGCTGGGAGAAGTGTCTGGATACCCCATGGAGCACCTACCTATGGTTATCTCAGAGGTGGGCTTGGGTGCTTGGGGGTGTGTGTGTGTGTGTGTGTGTGTGTGTGTGTGTGTGTGTGTGTGTGTGTGTGTGTGTGTGTGTGTGTGTGTGTGTACAATTAAGCGTCCTAAAGGGAAAAAAAGGGAAAGTTAGAATGTATGGTGTGTTTGTGTTGAAGTAAAAGTCTCCACTAACCTAAAAACAACTGCATGCACAGGTATTGGTTTGTGTGCTCTCCAACGGTCTGAACCATGAGGACTGGCCACGGGTGGTGTCTGAAGACATCCATAGGCACCTGGAAAAGTTGAGGAGCAGGGTGGTCACTCTGAGAGGTCGTGCTGAGGGACGAACGCTTCTGCCCTTGCCCCTGTGTGTGGAGAAGGCACGGCCCCAGGACATAGTACTCAGGTCTGCATGTGGGCATCTGGGTTTGTGTATCAGACAGGAGTATGTGCAGAAAAAATGATTTACATTAAATTGCCAGGTAGCGAGACATTAAATATTGCAAATATTAATTAACCTTAATTATTTCACCTTAAACGTGTCTTATTTGTATTCACTAGTTGGTTAAGTTAGTTGCTCATTTTCAGCTAACGCTAGTTAGCTTAGTTTCCTAGTAAGCTAGTTAGCCAGCTTGTGAAAAGTTTTTGGAAACTTGCTGCTTGTTGTTTTGAAGATATTTTCAAATTCAATTAATCTTTGTCTATTAAATGGGAACGTATTTTTTTTCGAATATAACCCCGTAGGCTGCACAATAGCATATTTGTGTTGCATACAGATATTGTAGCCGGAAGTGAAGGTGAAAGGTCACGCCGGCTGTCATCTTTGTAACAATTGGTTTCTTTTATACAGTCTATGGTTTAACCTCGTCAAGCTAAACTTTTAATTTGCAATGCTACATTGCTATCAGCTAGTGGAATCTTTGGATGAATTTAGGAGTGTTGTCAAAACAACTGTAAGTCTTGTCAGTCGACCTGCAGAGTTTTTTTCATAAAATCTTTAAACAGCTGCACTAATGTGTGTGAATGTCATCAAAGCTAAAGCCTCATATTTATACGTTTCTCATTAGCTTGTGAAGATGCACGAACTGAACTATTATCACTGCTTATTGCATAATGTAGAGAGTAAGATGCAATGTAATATATTGTTACAGGTGTAGGGACTTAAGTAATTTTTCTGGTCATGTGCAAATTAGACAGGGCATACAAAGCATGGTACCATCAGGAAGACAGGTGATTAGAGTAAATAAGTTCAGGCCTACAATTAACACATTTATAAACTGGCTGGGATGAGTTTTACAACTAACTAACTAACTTTGGTCCTGTTTGTAGTTTTATCTACAGTTCTTCCATCTTACATAGCCCATATTGCCATGTTTACCCCTACTGATTTTTCCGCTCTGTCTCCTTCAGCCCCACTGGTTGGCCACTGGACCGTGGCTTGTTATACTCAATAGAAACTCTGATAGTTCAGTGGTCTGGACAGATATGGCATGTCCTGAAGAAAGACTCTGGTATGGTGCTGCTCCGTGGGGACCACCCAGGCCCCAACGTGGAGCTCCAGTTTTGGGCCACTCAGAGGGAAAATCTTCTGGGCATCCAGTCACAAGTATGAGGATGTTCTTTGGAAGTTGGCATGGTGCAATCAATTCAAAATGTAAACTAAAACTGCAATTCTCAAAGTAATAGAAGTGTACTCCTTGATGGAATATTAGACTCTTTTTATTCCTAAAGTCTACATCTTGAGTTCGCAGCTCAAAGGGTCTGACTTGTGAAATCCCACAGACCCCAAATATGTCGCACAACATTGCATTCATTAATGGAGTGGAGTCAACTTGTGTCAACCCAGGTGATCATCTGACCACACAGTTTTTATTTTCAGATCCAGAGTCCCAAAGTGAAGCAGATCATAGAGATCCTGAGGAGAGTCAAGAGCAGTTACTACTCCTCCTTCAAAGACATCTGCCATAAAGTTAATGAGGGTAGATCAGCAAAAGCATTACTCATCATCAGTCATCATTGGCCGAATAAATGTGGCCCCTATATATAACTGGAGTTTGCTGTTATTAGTACGGGGATCTCCCCAAACATAATTAATTTATATTTTTGTTTTTGCTATTAAGTTGAAGAAGCTGTTTTCTGTCCTTGAAATCCAAAAATGTTTGTATTCTGCAAGATAGCATTTCCATCGCTGATTGAAATTGTCAGTCTTAGAACACACTTATCAGTATGTATGATTGTTAAATATGTTCAATTAACTCTCCTCTGTATGTGATTATCATAGCGGTGCTGGAAGCAGAGGACATAGATCTGTATCTACGCCCTCTAAGGAGGCTGATCAGCAGTGTAGAAGAGAAAAGTTTCCCTCAGTTGGACACTCTGCTGCCTCCTCTTTTCCACACACTTTGTCTCATCTGGAGCCGTTCCCAGTACTACTGCACTCCACAGCGCTTGGTGATCCTCCTGCAGGAGTTCTGCAACCTGATCATTGAAAAGGTACAGTGATTCATCTCTGTGTATGTGTGAAAGAGAGGGAGACAAAAAGAGGAAAATTAAGGAACTTAAATAGCCAATCTTCCAAATGATTATATGTCTGTATCCAGGCCTTTGCCTACCTTATCCCTGAGGAACTGTTCAAGATGGAGCTTGAAGAGGGGGTTGAAAGAGTCCAAATAACCATCTCAGTTCTGCGCACCTTCAAGCAATTGTTTCACACTTATCGTCTGCGGATTCCCAAGTACTACCGACACACCCAGACCATTAAGTTGTGGGACTTCCCTGCTACTCTTGTGTTCCAGCGTTCGGAACGCATTGTGGAAAGGCTGGTCATGATTGAGGTAAATGGTTTGACGTAGATAGCTCTGTGTGTTTTCCTGTTGCACAAAGATCATATATCTGACACAAGGCCGTTATTCTTGAAAACTATTTGCCTCAAGAGGACATTATTTTAAAAACAAAAGCCTGTATGGTTATTGTGAAGGCATAGTTTTAATTAATGTTTGTTAATAGCAGAGCTGCCTCCTAATACAAGTTGTTGGTTGTATTGTTTTTAAATATATGTGTTATACCTCAGTACTATCACACTGATTCATGGTTGTTGTTTTGTCTATAGGGATTATTTTCAACAGCATTGGATTTTCTGAAGCTGGAGAAGGTGGAACTTGGTGGATCCAGAGGAAAGGTCCTCAGTGAGATGGTCTTCAGCATGAGCGAGGAGTTTCATGACCACTGGCGGGCACTTAGAGAGACCAAATATGACCCCCTGGACTATACAAATGATGTGAGGCCTGCTAAAGTGCTGCATTTGTTTTTGATATCGCCCTGCTATTTACTTAATAAGCCCCAAAGAGCTGTGATTCAAAGGGATTTTTGTACATGGCATTGACAGGCACAGCCGAATAATAAAAAATAACAATTAGATGATATTTTTCTGCCCAGCCGTAGAGTAATTGAAAATTGGCAAAGAAAAGTCGTTGCTAAGCAACACACAAGAACCAGTGACAGTAGTCATTACTAGTCAGTGCATCAATATTTAATCTACTAGATATTTCACAGCTATTTTACAACAGCTTCCAGTATGACTCAGCCAATCAAAACTGGAGCTCAGTCAGAAATTGATCTGTGGTATAATAGACTTTCCGCAAGTATGTGTTATTCCAGCCAATACTGATCAACTGAGCTAAAGGGAACTTGAAGTACTCCACTGAAAATTTAATGGAATACAAATTTCCCTGATAATAAAAATGCACTCAAAGCGTTTTAATCATGCCAGAGACTGAAAATATCCATCCTTTCATATGTAATATCATCTTGTGCGTAGGATTTTGTGCTCCACCACAGGCGTTTCATGGAGCAGAGCAGAGACTTTGACCAGAGACTTGGAACTGTCCTCAATCTGGCCTTTCAGCACTCAAAAAACCTTAAGTCTACATTTAAGGTATGGCTATCATAGCTTGACCCCTTAACAGTCCCAATTACTGTATTATTTAACATACATCCAGGCCATCAAGGGACAAAGTGTTGATTACTTGCACTTTTGAGTAAGAGGATGAAATGTCTAAAATGTTATATATAAGTATTTTATTATAAGTATTTTAGCATTAAATTAAAATCTAATCCGAAAAATGTCCAGAAATTAGTTAAATATTGTGAATTTTGAACTTGTTGGTGACTCTAAAGAATCACCTAACAACCATATCATACTACCTTAATGTCTCAAATATATGTGCACTGTCACCAAACTGCATTATTGTTTCCCATCCAGTTGCTGAAGATTTTTGGCAGCCTGCTCGAGAGACCCAGGATCCACCAGCTATTCTCTCCTAACTACAGCGTGTTGTTGGTCATGTTCAACCAGGAAATAGACCATTGTCAGTTTTTGCTTGATCAACACAAAGTTGGGGTGAGAGAGGGGTAATGGGAATAAATAATATCAATATTCGATATTTGACACACTCAAAATACAGTCCTTTGAACAGACTGCAGCTAGTTAAATGTTAGTATAACACATACACAGCTTAAACTATCTTTGAGTACTTAATATTACTGAGTCATTTGCTAAATTAAGCCTTTGTGTTTTAGCTGCATTCTGGCTGTGCAGTCCTGTCAAAAAATATGCCTCCAGTGGCCGGGAACCTCAAATGGTCACAGGAGCTTCGGAATCGCATCCTCACCAACAGGAGCAACCTCTGCCAACTGGCCCACATGTATGAGCCATACACGCACACCAGTCCAAAACAATGTGCAAAAGAGATTCCAATAACTGGAAGGAATTTCTACACATTTGCACTTTTCAAATATAGTTTAAAAACACATTTTCAAGAAGCAGGTTCTATTTTTGTCCAGAACCTTCATTCTTCTCACAGTCTTCCTTCCCTCCCTCCTTCTCTGCCCTCCAGGCCTCTCGGGTGTGCTGAGGCAGACGATGTCCTGCAGAAGTGTGAGTATGTTTTGGAGATTTTGGACCAGCATGACGAGGAACTGTTCTCAGAATGGACTGAGGGACTAGAGGAAATCTGTCAAACCCACCTGCAGGAGCCACTGCTCAAACTGGACACTAATACAGGCCTGTTCGAGGTCAACTTCAGTCCTGCCGTAAGCACAAAGAAGATACTATCACAGGGAGGCAAATTAAACAAAAGCAGGAATTTCACTGATGCCGTACATTTGCATGAATGTGTGCATGAATGTCAAGGTTGTATGTAGTCTATAAATTGGAAGTTACAGTAAATCCTTTAAATAAACAGTACTGTACACTAAAAGTAAAGTGAGGATACTTTAAAAAATAATGTAATACATTTTTTAATCAATTAACTTCAAACAAAGTTCCGGAAACAGAAGTAACCTAAGTGAAATCAATATTTGGCGTTGCCCTAGCAGAAGTACCAGCACCAATTTAGTGCAATGGTAATATTGATAGATGTGTTGCCTCACAACAAGAAGGTCCTGGATATGACCTCTGGCTGTGTGGAGTTTGCAGATTATTTTGCATGTTCTCCCTTTGTTAGTTTGGGTTGGGTTTCCACTGGGTACTACAATTTCTTTCCACCATCAAAGACATGTATGTTAGATTTAATTCTCCTGTCAGTGCCCCTAAGTGGGGCAGTGGCAAAAGAACCGGAGTTGGTCTCTGGATGCTGCACCCACTGCTCCTGGTATTTGTCTATATAGGATAGGTTAAATGCAGATGATCAGTTTCCCCATAGGGATCAATAAAGTTCTTCTTCGTTTCCCCTCGTTACACCTCCACACAGTATTTCAGTCTACTTGGCTGGTAGGTTGTTTCAATAATCTTGGAGAACTTGCCACAGTTCTGTGGATTTAGGCGTCTTAGGTGCTTCTATCTCAGTACTGTGTACATATACTTGTTCTGCTGCAATTTATCACATTAATATCATAGGATTATGATACATAATAAATTCATAAAGCTTATGCTTTTGCTTCATTTTCTTTCCTCAACAACCACTAGCTGGTGTTTCCCTCTGGCAATGAAAAATGACAGTATGTGTCTCGAATTACCAGAAAAGTGGTTGGTTTGCGATAAACAGAGGAATGATTTTATATTAACAGTAATAACCACAAGGGTTGAACAGTCAAACAAAAGAACACTATGTACCGTACCGTCTTCTTCCGCTTATCCGGGGTTGGGTCGCGGGGCAGCAGCCTATATAGTCAACTTAAACTCAAAGGATCAGGAGACAAGGTGTGGTCTGAAACTGAGTACAAAAAATGATGTCAAAATCAGGTGCTGTAATCCAGGTATGAACTACTTCATCAAATCATTCATTAGATTCTCTTCTCTCTGCCCCCAGCTGACATCGGTACTACGAGAGGTGAAGTATCTGGGCATGCTGAAGAACCAAAACATTCCTAAAGCAGCTCTCCATCTTTACTCTAAACGGGAGAGACTCTACATGGTGGGTAAAAAGGCTTATAGTGTTGCAATGGACTAGTCTATTGTATATTCATGAGATGTGAATGTATTTTTCAACTTTGTTTGTTTGGTTTGTTGACCTTTGAAATATGCCTAAAAAGCATACACGTTATTGTGTTAACATTACATTGTATCCTGTAGTACACACAGACACTGACCATGGTGACCCAGTGGTACAACCAGCTCCACAGTACCATCCTGGCTGTAGAACTGGGATTGGTGAAAGATGAGATGAATGGGACAAGACGGCAGCTTGATCCAGCCCTTCGAGAGCTGACATGGGCTAAGGACGAACTATGGGACTACATCCAGAGCACACGTGACCTTGTCAAGGTAAGAGCAAACTAGTGAGTTAAATACTTTTTTGCAGTACTTGACACAATTTTAAAGCATTTTGAAACTTTTCTGTGTATTTTTCACAAGTGCTAGTAGTTTATTTTAGTTTGTTCAATAACAACTCGTCGCTGTAAAACTGTTGCCTTCTTGCAAAGCATAAACCTGGCATCCTCCTTAAGTTATCTGGGCCAACTTTTCTCTGCTGTGGAAAGAACACTGAAACATAAAGCAACTTGTAGTTGTTGACCTAGAGTAATTCTAGTAATGACACCTCTCCTTTGCCATCACCAGAGCATTTCGAGCCGTGTCCAGAAGAGCAAAGCTAATGTCGAGGCCATCCAGGCCGTCATGGGGAAATTCAGCCACCGGGCTTTTATCACCAGAAAGAGCCGTGGTTCTACACTCCTCGTATTTTCTGACATTGAAGAGAGTGTTGCCAAACAGCACGCTCTCATCACCAGTACTGGGGAGCAGATACACAAACATCTGCAGGTATATTCACACACTTATAATTAATGCTAGGGAGAAGGACACCATGCTGTACTGTAGATGTTAACATCTGCAGAACAGATTTTTTTTCATTCTCAACTGCTTTTCTCACATCCCATGTCCACCGTATTCCAGGAGAACCAGTCTCTGCTGGGTGTGTCAGATCTGGACAGCAGTGAGTGGCAGGCTTACACAGACTATGTTGACCGGATGATCCTTGCAGGGTTCTCCAGTGCAGTACGCTGCTCACTGCAGTATCTCATGGACAACACAGATGCAGCCCAGCGCATTACACCACTGTTTGAGATCCAACTGGTACTCAGTGCCAATGAGATGATGTTTGACCCCCCGCTGGACTTCAGCCACATTGGCAACTTCTTTGATATTATGGATAAGATAGTGGCGAACATCACCAACATGGCGTCCTTCATTCCCAGAGTGGCAAAGCACACACAGCTCGATAACTATCAGGTATTGTACAGATAAACTTATACATACTGTGCATACATACGATATATACATACTGAGACACGTCTGACTGCTTACACACACCTCTTCAACACTACGTGCTCTCGTTTTTTTCTTATCTCATAGTGTGACATAAATGAAATGGAGGATTTGTCAGAGATGTGCCATGTAATCCGCTCACGAGCACGTGCAGCTATCGCTAAGGTGAGTATCTGTCTTGTGTACACACATGGCAGAGGCTCATTTATGATGTTTTACAGGCTTACAGTTAGACTGTGTGCTTTTTCAGGTCAGAGAATATCAAGGATCATTTGCCAGCTACCGCTACCTCTGGACTGATGACAGGTTAGATGAAGTCTGTGGCCCTGTCATTTCCTTATATTTTTATTTACTTTACTGAAACAAACACATAATGTTTCTTGCATACAATTTAATTCCTGTCACTTGAAAGAATCAAAAATATAGACTTTGGAAAGAAAAGTTAATAAGGGAACTTGTTAAATAAGAGAATTTGCAAGTATTTAGAAACACTCGAGCAAAGCTTCTTTTTTTCCTTCAACATTCACAGGTCTGAATTTATGAGGCAGTTCTTGATATATGGCCATGTGTTAAGCACAGAGGAAGCTGAGCTGTATGCCGACTATGAACTGAAAAAGAACCCACCCACTCTGGACAACTTCAAAGAACAGGTGCACCTCACATTCATGATTCCTCCAGCCTTTAACTTTAATTTATTTAAGTCACTGGAGCTGGTCAATCTTTTCCTCTTTGAGTAACCGTTTCATTCTTCATTACAGATCAACCTTTTTGAGTCTCTGTATGTGCGAGTTAGCAAGATGGAAGACAAGAGGATGTTTTGTGGCTGGCTGCAGCTGGATATCAGACCCTTCAAGCACACACTGATGAATGTCATTAAGAAGTGGAGCTGGATGTTCAAGGAGCACCTGCTCAACCATGTGAACCAGAGGTCAAACTAAAAGCTAAATCAGATAAGAATTACCCAAACATTTAACACTTAATAAGTCAAATATAAAATACAGAGTAGCAAATTATTATTTGTATTGAATGTGTCTAATGTCCAAAAATAGCTGAAGTATATACCAAAAGCATCTATTCAGTTTTAAATGGCCAACTAAGGGGACTTTGAAGTGTTATCATTGTATGAGTTTCTTTTTATTTGATATAATTGAAAAAACTTTTTGTTGTGCCACCCCTCTCTATTCTGAACCTAAACATCATCCTCCTCCTTCTCTCATGCAGTGTGAGGGAATTATCCTCTTTTGTCCAGGACACAGCTCGTGGTCTTTCTAATAAGGTGTCGGATGGTGACTACGCAGGCCTTGTGGACATTATGGGACACCTCATGGCTATAAGAGACAGACAAATCAGCAGTGATCAGCACTTTAAACCTCTCAAATCTACTGCTGAGCTCCTCAAAACGTATGGACAGCAACTCCCAGAAAGCGTCTACACACAGCTAGAAGTGGGTACCGGTACACAAATGCACACATGTTGCTGAGTGCTGGCACATATATACATTTATCACTGCACTGCATTCTTTACTTTATTACCATAAAACACAGGAGCTGCCGGAGAAGTGGAAGAGTCTGAAGAAAATTGCATTCACAGTTAAACATGAAGTGGCGCCACTGCAATCAAATGAAGTTTCGGTTATTCGTAGGAAGTGTGTCCGGTTTGAGGTAAGTCTGTGTGTGAGCGGGGTAATATGTCAGTGTGGCAACCCTTAACAAAGAGCTCGATATCTGACATTTAAACCTTCTCACTTTCTGTCCTGCATTATACATGACTGACACTACTACCCACAGTGCACACAGTTGTTGATGGAGAGGTGAAGGCAGATATGCATAGGCACTGTAGTATTGGTGAATCCTGAATGTGCAGTTTCTTCGCATTTTAGGTCAAGCAGCATGAATTCAGAGAACATTTTCGTACTGAAGTCATCTTTAAGATCAGTGTGGAGGAGCCATATAAACTAATTGATAAGGTGAGCAGTGAGAAACATATGTGACAACTTGTCTGAAAAAAAGAGTTTAAAAGTACTAATTCGGGCGAAATAGTACTTAACAGTATATGATTAAATTAATTTTAAAAAGTTTAAACTACAGGATTTCAAAATGCCTTTATCTACAGTCTAATCGAGCAGTAGCAGTGATGGAAGCAGAAATGAAGAAGCTACAGGATACAGCTGATCTGTTTGAAGTCAGCTTCCCAGACTACAAGCAGCTGCGCCAGTGTCGATCTGACATCATACTGGTCAAAGCAGTCTGGGATATGGTCATCTTTGTCAAGGTACAGATTAATCAGATCAATGCACATATGTTGGCATTTTGATTCCTGAGATATATTTGAGTTCCATGAGATTAACCATTGACACAAGGCAGGTCTTGCATTGTGGCACACAAGTTTCCACACGACAGGAATACACAATGAATGAATTTTGTATTTGACATGTTAAATAGATTTTTCATGTGTGGATTTCAGTAGTGAATCACAGATTAAATGTTTCCACCCTCTCTGCCAGACCAGTATAGAAGATTGGACCAAGACTCCATGGAAAGAGATCAACGTTGAACAGATGGACATGGAACTCAGGCGATTTGCTAAAGTATAACATTCATGTACAAACATTATAATCTTTGCTTTGTTCAAGGGATGAGAAAAACTGTACATTTCTGTCATAATTAATGATTCTCTTCCACTTTAAAGGAGATGAAGGTGCTTGATAAGGAGGTGCGGGTGTGGGATGTGTACATGGGATTGGAGTCAACTGTGAAGAACTTGCTGACCTCTCTGAGAGCCGTCAACGAGCTTCAGAACTCTGCTGTCAGAGAGAGACACTGGCAGCAGCTGATGAACACCACCGGGGTATCTCTGCAGCTGCTTCACAATGTCACATTCCATTTGATTCAATAATATTTCATCACTGATCATCTTCTGTGCTGTATGTTAAACCTGCTAAATCTGCAATTCCCTTGACTCAGTTTCTGTTCTAATTCAGTCTAGTCTCAATATACCTTCCTTCACCTATCCTGCCAACTCCTGTCTAGGCCTGTAATGGCCAGCACAGTTCAGTGAACCCAATTGTCCCGATCTGAAATTTGATCATACTCATGGGTGTCATGTATTCCTTTTGGTCCCCAGGTGAGGTTTGTGATGGGAGAGGGCACCACTCTGGGGGACCTATTGGAATTACAGCTTCACCGTGTGGAGGACGAGGTCAAAAACATAGTGGACAAGGCTGTGAAAGAGATGGCCATTGAAAAGGTAGCAATGATGTCATGTGACAGAAAGGCCAAAATAATGTTATGTCAACTTTTCAGTAAATGTATAGAAATAAATGAATGGAGGAGTCGTTTGAGTGAAGTTTATTGAAATATTGATTTACAAGACCAAGAGGCTACAGCCATGCTAGGAGCTCAGTGATAGCGTTTCTACAGTTGCACGTTGATCTAAATGCTAACATGCTCACAATGACAGCGCTAACATGGTGATGTTTAGAATATATATTGTTTTTATTCACAATCTTTGTTTAGCCTATTAACATGCTAAGATTTGCAAATTAGCACTGAACACAAAGTACAGCCGAGGAAGATTGATGTCAGTATTCTTGCAAGTATTTCGACCTAATGACACTCGTTTTGTGTACATTTTGCTTTCGTTTTTCTTTTCTTTTTTTGTTTGCTTTCAAAATCATGATGTCGTATTCCCTATATTTCTTAGGTTTTGGCAGAGATTACCCAGACGTGGAGTGTTATGTCATTGTCATATGAGACTCATACCAGCACTGGAATCCCTCTGCTCAAAGCAGATGAGAATCTGATAGAAACACTGGAGGACAACCAGGTGAGTCTGTGTTGACTCCACAGCATGTTATATCTTATATGTTTGCTTTTTGCCTCTGTGAGGTTTGCTGCTCTTGTCGCAGTATTTTAACCATTTAATTTGTGTTCAAAGAGGCTTTTTACAGACCAGCACGTAAGGCTCCTGTCTCATTTCTCTCCAGGTGCAGCTGCAGAACATCCTGATGAGTAAGTACGTGGAGTATTTCCAGGCAGAAGTGAGTGGATGGCAGAGGAAGCTGATGGTGGCTGACCTGGTCATATCCTCCTGGATGTCTGTCCAGAAGACCTGGGCCCACCTTAACAGCATCTTCACCAACAGCCACGACATCCGCTGCCAGTTAGCCAATGATGCTGAGCGTTTCCAGGGAATACACACTGACTTTCAGGTAACACATGCATACAGTACTGTAGTGTACTGGCCCACAAGCACACACCCATGCCACACCCTGTTTTATTCCCTGTTTCCTCGTCCAGAACTTGATGGCTGAGGTGGTGCAGAACAGCAATGTGGTAGAAGTGACCAACCAGCCCGGCTTCCTAGAGAACCTGGAGACTTTGCAGCAAAGGCTGTCTGTGTGTGAGAAGGCCCTAGCTGAGTACCTGGAGACCAAGAGGCTCATATTCCCCAGATTTTACTTTGTCTCTGCCTCAGACCTGCTGGAGATTGTTTCTAAGGGAACACAACCCAAACAGGTGACAGATTACCAATTCTTTGTTTTCCGTGAGAAAGCACATTTTAGTTATTAGTACAGTATAATATGTTATGCAAACTGTGTCTTATGGAGTGGAGTTGTTGTTTGTTTTCTTTTTTCATTTTCTTCAACTCTGGTCAAGAGATTGTGATCTGTTAATACTATAACCCTTTAACATAGAAATGCACATTTACATATATATTTATATATCATTATTGCAACAATATTGTAGGAATGTGGATAATGGTAATGTGGAATGATTAAGTGGGTAAAGGCAAATGATAGAACAGCTAGAATTGTATGGTAAGTTCAGAAAGTCACATCACTTAAATGTAATGCAGCCTTTAAACTCAGGAAAAGATAACACGTGTGCCATAACGCCATATTATGATACCCAAAATCTAAGATCTAGTCTTATATCATGATAATGATATATTACCCAGCCCTAAATGCAACTGTAGTCCACATGGTGTATGTATGTTTTCCAGGTGACCAGGCACTTGCTTAAGCTGTTTGACAACATAGCAGATCTTCGCTTCAAGGACTCAGACAGAGGTGGAGGAGGGGAGGAAGATGGGGTGTCAGTTGCTATAGGGATGTACAGCCGAGAGGGAGAATATGTTCCATTCTCTGAGCCGTGTGTCTGTGAAGGACAGGTACTGAACAGCAATATTTGATGTGTGTGAATATACTACAGTTAAACTCACTTATATTCACTGATCACTTAACTATGGTACAGGTGCAATAAATTACTCCCATTGTTCTGTCTACTTTATACAGTTGCAATGTGTAATAGTGTTCTCCTTTTTTCTAATATTATATATTTTGGTATTATTATTTTATTCTGCTCATTGTGTGTCTTTCCACAGGCAGAGTGTTGGTTGAGTGCCTTGGAGAGCACCATGCGCTGTACTGTTCGGAAGGAGATCCAGGAGGCCGTAGCTGCCTATGAGGACAAACCACGAGACCAGTGGCTCTTTGACTACCCTGCACAGGTCTGGTAACATCTCAGCTGTAGAATTACTATAAATACTTTATAAACACGTACATATACTATAGCATCTGTTTTCCTTCCTTTAGGTCGGGTTGACTGGTAGTCAAGTGTGGTGGGCCACAGATGTAGGCATTGCCTTTGAGAGGGTAGAGGAGGGATTTGAGACTGCCCTCAAAGACTACAACAGAAAACAGGTAACACACAACAGTAAGATGATGTGATGATGGGTGAACCCACTCAGTGGCTTGTTCAGTGATGTTTGCTGAATTGTGGTTTTCTAGATCACACAGCTGAACTCACTAATCCACATGCTGCTCGGGGATTTAACCCCTGGAGACAGACAGAAAATTATGACCGTCTGCACAATTGATGTCCACGCTCGAGATGTAGTTGCCAATCTCATATCTCAAAAGGTATTACTTAAAAAAGACACATATGTCCTAAATGGTCACTGAATACGAACCATTATGCAAGCAAACAACCTTGTTTTTTGCTTATGTGTCCCTTAGGTGATAACAGGACAAGCATTTGCATGGCTCTCCCAGTTACGCCATCGCTGGGGTGATGAAACCAAACACTGTTATGTTAATATCTGTGACGCCCAGTTCCAGTTCAGCTATGAATACTTGGGGAACACGAACAGGCTGGTCATCACCCCACTCACTGACAGGTATAAACACATGAACTCCTTTCCTCAGCAGCTACAATCATCAACATCTACTGTAACTGCTTCAGTCAAGTGGTGTAATGGTTAAAACTTGGTATAGTAGCATCCATAGCAATTTCCGTTTAGTTCAGACAGCCCCACTCAAAGTCTGCCAGGTATTGATGTATCGTATCAGACACCGTGTAATCGGTAGAGGTAGAACCCAGTTGCTGCACAAACACCACAGGTAGAGAAGGTTTACCTTTACCTAATCTGCAACCTTTATTGCAGATTATGTCAGGTATGAAGGGTAACAGGAGGAATGCAGCAAAGCTTAGTTTGCCAGCCAGATTATCAGTCTTTTTGGGGGCTTGGTAAGGGTCCGGAGCCTTGATGAGTGGAGCTAAATGTGAAGCTCACACACACAATAGTCCAACTGGGGACAGGTAGACTGACGTGTCGACAAGGTAAGAGTGTCTAACACACAGAAATCCACAGGTGAGAAGACAGGCAAACTCACACTACAATGTTGTAGCGGCCAAACAGCCACTGGGACAGGTGGAGTGGTGAAGTTGAGTCCCTCATATCACACTATTGCTTTAATACACCATTATTATCAAATGCACAGGTCCATCCTGGTGAATCCAAATAATTATTATAACATTGGTTACTCATGTTTTTTTATATTGCAACCCTCCTTCTGTCAGGTGTTACATAACCCTGACCCAGTCCCTCCATCTGACTATGAGTGGTGCCCCATCAGGCCCAGCTGGCACTGGTAAAACAGAGACTACAAAAGACCTTGGACGCTCCCTGGGCATCATGGTATATGTGTTCAACTGCTCAGAACAGATGGACTACAAGGTAGCATGGACTATACAGATGTTTTTTTCAGTCTCCATTTATATCATACTTACAACATTGTCATATTTGTTATGTTATGCTAACACCATTGTCACTATTGATTTCATTCGCCATTCTTTCTTCTCTTCGTCCTTCTCCGTGTCTCTCACACTCCTCCAGTCTATAGGTAACATTTATAAGGGTCTGGCTCAGACAGGAGTGTGGGGCTGCTTTGATGAGTTCAACAGGATCTCAGTGGAGGTGCTGTCTGTGGTAGCTGTGCAGGTCAAGACTATACAGGATGCTGTACGCAACAAAAAACAGAGGTAGATGCTGAAATAATGACATGCATTATACACTATTAATGTAAATATTCATCCAGATGTCTGCTAAGCTAGATGTCTCTGCACACTACTTTAGAAATCTCTTATTAGGAATATTTGTATGTAGGTTCCATTTCCTGGGAGAGGAGATTGAGCTGAAGCCAACTGTAGGAATCTTCATCACGCTGAATCCAGGTTATGCTGGCAGGGCTGAACTGCCAGAAAACCTCAAGGCTCTATTCAGGTCTGATATTAACAGTGAGAGAGTGCAAGACTTTACTAATGTCAAGGGCAACCAATTAAAGCCGCTAACTTTGCTAACTGTTCAGGCCCTGTGCCATGGTGATCCCTGATTTTGAGCTGATCTGTGAGATTATGCTCGTGGCAGAAGGGTTCATAGATGCTCGTCTGCTGGCGCGAAAGTTCATCAGCCTCTATACTCTTTGTAAAGAGCTGCTGTCCAAACAGGTACATAAAATCAGTCTCTACTTGTCAAGAATAGAGAATAATATACTGTAAGGAGTGTAAAGTTGTAATCAAGGACATTTCTAGTTGAATCAGATTATTTCTAACAATGATATATATCTGACTGTTGCTTTTGTTGTCATTTTGGCATGTTATTTTGTATTTCTTAATCTGTCACTTCATTAGTTTTTGAACATCTTGACAAAGGACTGCAGCTGAGAATGTATTTACAGAAATGTTAATTAATGTATATTGTCCTAAATTAAACGTATACCTACTGTATGCAACACCTGCATTTCCAGATATTAAACCAACTTTGTTCATATTTCACTATAGTTCAGTTTCTTTATGTATAGCATGGTGACTATAAATGAACAAAAATAGCAGGTACTCTTGAATATGCTGTCATTCTTGTTCACACAGTATTGCTCTAGATTCAATTTAGATGACATTTTATTAAGTCTCCTTTACTGAAATACATAACAAAAACACTTGAATGCAAAATGTTATGTATTAGCGTGCTATTTTCATGATTTGCATACCCTCTATCTGTCAGGATCATTATGATTGGGGCTTAAGGGCCATCAAATCAGTTCTAGTTGTGGCTGGATCGCTAAAGAGAGAGGACCGTAGCAGACCTGAGGAACAGGTACATGTCAAGCTGATGTCATTGATGGATGCTGTTATTCATGGTGTATGCATGTTGTGGTTTTGGGAAAAATAAAAAGATGTAATGTGGAAATAGTTATGGTGGATATATCTGTAATACATCTGTAGTAGAATTATTTTTACTTTAAATTGTAATTTTCTACTCAGGTGCTGATGCGGGCATTGAGGGACTTTAACTTGCCTAAAATAGTGACCAGCGATGTGCCCATATTCCTCGGGCTTATCAGTGACCTGTTTCCTCAGTTGGATGTGCCCAGGAAGAGAGACCCTGAGCTGGAAAACGCTGTCCGCCAGTCAGTTAGTGAGCTGCGCCTGCAGCCTGAGGAAAACTTCATACTTAAGGTGTGCTTCTGTGAAAAACAGAATTTTCTGGTTCAAAGGCATATTAGAAATTATTTATAAGTGCACATCACAACTGCTGCGGTAGAGGTTATGAGCTAGTTAGTTTTGACACAGGAGAATTAGCAACATAATGTATTTTGGAAGACTAATAAAGTGTCATTGTTTTTTTGTGGAAAGATTTGTAATTCATAGTATTTATTTTTTGTATACAGTATCCATGATCTATTGAAATTCATGTGTGTGTGTGTGTGTGTGTGTGTGTGTGTGTCTACAGGTGACCCAGCTGGAGGAGCTGCTGGCTGTCAGACACTCTGTGTTTGTAGTAGGTGGACCAGGAACTGGAAAGAGCCAGGTTGAGTAGAATATAACTCCACTATCCATAAAACAACATTTAAAAATCTATTTGCCCATTTATTTTCAAAGACACATAATGTAAGGATCATTCCCATAAAACCTAAAACATAGTCAACAGTCCGGGGCTGATAGTGAGCTGCTGCTAGGAAGCCAAAGTCACCCACAGCTAAAGTCAAGAAAGAATTTAGAAAGTTTTCACATCTTCAGTAATAATAATTTGGGTTTTTTTTGTCATTTATTTCTATTAATTCTTCATCAGATCTTGAAGACCCTCCATAGAACCTACACAAATATGAAGATGAAGACAGTCTGGAATGATATCAACCCTAAAGCTGTAACCACAGATGAGTTGTTTGGATATCTGCACCCTGCCACCAGAGAGTGGAAGGATGGTGAGGGGCTTGAGAGGATTTAAATTTAATGAGCAACAACTGATGATCAAGGGAGCCAGTATTATCTCTAGTGAAGGCAGGTGTTATTTTGGTGCCAGGACCGTGATGTCATTCTTCCTCTTTTCAGAATTAATTAGAATTTCTTAACATACATTTTGTTGATCACAGTTAGCTCTCGAGTTTTCATACGGAGTAGTGTTATATTTATGTACAACATTAACCCCCACAGGACAAAAGTATAATATTTGATATTTTTGCTCCAGTTGATGGTGCCAATCTAAAAAAAAAATACAAACAAAAAAACAATAGTATCAGTATATCACAGTGCTGTATGTTTTATTCATTAGGTCTGTTCTCCTCTACCATGAGAGAGCTGACCTCAGTGACCCATGATGGACCCAAATGGATTGTTCTGGATGGGGATATTGACCCTATGTGGATTGAGTCCCTCAACACCGTTATGGATGACAATAAGGTCAGTGTGCATGTTGAAGATGAAGCCAATATGGAATTATATGATAATGTTCACTGTTTCCATTATGTCTGTTAAGGTATAATATTGTGTATTCATCTTCTTTCTCTAATACTCAGTCTCTGTCTCAGTCAATCTCAATCTGCTAGATTTGGTCATTCATCCAAGAGTTTCAATGAGGCCAACTGACCCAAAGCACAAGTTTGACTCAGGAAAACCTGAATTTCCCTTTTCTTTGTCAAGGTGCTGACTCTTGCCAGTAATGAGAGAATCAGTCTGTCCTCCTCCATGCGTCTACTCTTTGAGATCTCTCATCTGAGGGCTGCTACTCCAGCCACTGTGTCCAGAGCAGGAATACTGTATGTCAACCCACAGGACCTTGGCTGGAGCTCGTAAGACAAAAACACACACTAAGTTCCAAATTTTTGTTTCACATTTCTCTGTCTGGCTTGTTCAGCAGCTCTTTCTTTACTGTATTCTCAGTTATGTGACAAGCTGGATAGACACTCGACAGGCTCAATCAGAGCGAGCCAACCTCACCATTCTGTTTGATAAGTATGTTCCCTACTGTTTGGAGCAAGTTCGCTGCAACCTGAAAACCATTACTCCCATACCAGAAAACAGCATGGTGCAGGTGAGGACATCAATTAAACAGTAGACATTGATATTTGAATTATACGTTATTATTTCACTGATTAGTTGTAAATCATGTGTCAGCAGTTTGAAGGTATAAATCTGTTTTGCTCAATTAGACACTGTGTTCCTTGTTGGACTGCTTGCTGACAGAAGACAACACTCCCCCTGACTCTCCCCGAGAACTTTATGAGATCTACTTTGTCTTTGCCTGTGTCTGGGCCTTTGGAGGGGCTCTCTTCCAGGATCATGTGTGTAGTGACTGTTAACTAGAGCTAACTTGTGTGTATTGCTATTCTTTAACTGAGCAGAGAATCAAATAATTAATATAGATATATTGTATCATAATATTTTGTTTCCCAACACCCGATTCAGCTGAATGACTACCGTGCTGAATTCAGCCGCTGGTGGTCTAAAGAAATGAGAGCAGTGAAGTTTCCTTCCCAGGGCACCGTCTTTGATTATTTCATAGACTCTGAGACTAAAAGGTTTACTCCCTGGAGTGAGAAGATGGTGCCATTTGAGCTGGAGCCCGATGTCCCACTGCAGGTATGTTTGGTTGAGTGCAAAGAACACAGTTACAAGACATTGTGTTCACACACATTTTTCCCCTGCTTTTGGACAAGATCTATCATTCAGGTGATGTGATGTCTGTTTAAGACGGTGTTGGTCCACACCCCAGAAACCATCTGCCTGACCTACTTCATGGACCTGCTGCTCCAGAGAGGCAAACCTATCATGTTAGTGGGTAATGCAGGAGTGGGAAAGACAATCCTAGTGTCTGATAAAGTCGCCAAGCTGAAAGAGGACTACATGGTGGCTAAAGTACCCTTCAACTACTACACCACCTCAGCAATGCTGCAGCGTAAGATTAACAAGAATAAACACATATATTTTTAGGAGCTTACAAAAAAATAAATATAGATATTGTTTATGACAATGTACAGTAAAGGCTCATGGCACAGCAGGGTATAGCAGTGCTAATTAGTTAACAATTAGCACTGCTATATTGTAAAAGTGAAAATACCATATGTAATACTTGTTTAATTTAATACAAATATTTACAGTTTCAGAGCTTCCCTTTATTACTATAGCAAATTTTGCCTGTTAAATTAGAGACATGCTCTGTTAAATGTCCTGTGTGACAGAACATAAGTATAGAGGAATTATTGGTAGTGGTTTTACTTTATGTCTAATGTCCAAGGTACTGTGGTGATTGTGCCATTTCCTCCTGGTTGTGACCTACTGAGGAAGATCATGGTGTTTTATTTAAGTAGGGTACCATCACTGTTTTTTCAGATGTATGCTTTGTCTGTTGTGCAACATGTGGACATCAGGTGTCCTGGAGAAACCCCTGGAGAAGAAAGCCGGTCGTAAATTTGCTCCACCTACTGCCAAGAGGCTCATCTACTTTATAGATGACCTCAACATGCCTGAGGTGGATGTTTATGGGACCGTCCAGCCACACACACTCATACGCCAGCACCTGGACTATAACCACTGGTAAGACAAACAGACATTCTGTATATGAATACTGAATACATATTTAGCTAAACCCACAACTTACTGTTTGTTGAATCCAAATAAACTGAATCTTTGCAGGTATGACAGACAACGATTGGTACTGAAGGAGATACATAACTGCCAGTATATCACCTGTATGAACCCAACAGCTGGAAGCTTTTCGATAAACCCTAGACTACAGGTACAGACCACACACACATACAGTATATATTCAGATACATACTGTATATGCAAAAATATCCATTATCAGGATCGCTATCATCATAGTTATAATCATAATCCAAACTTTATTAATATGTAAAACAGAAAGTAATTCATCACGATACAGATTAAATGAATAGGAGAAGCAATTTACTGTAAGTACAAACATAATAATGAAAGCATAAATGAAATAATAATGAAATCAGCTACTTAAAATCCCATTTTAAGAGGTGGTTTTACTGGTAATGTTGGTTTTGAGTTTAAGTTCTGAATCCTGATGGTAAATATTTCCACTCCAGAGGCATTTCTCAGTGTTTGCAGTACACTTCCCCAGTGCTGATGCATTAGCCACCATCTTCTCCAGCATCCTGTCAGCTCACTTCCTTCAGGGAGGATTCAGTTACGGTGTCTCTCGCTCAGTTGGAACTCTTATACAGGTACATCAACGCCATTATTGCAACATTTGTCTAAATTAAAACCCAATTTGATTCTCGGCTTCAAAAAATGAGAAGTGAATTTATCAACCACTTTACCCATGACAATACCCATCTGTTTGTCTATTCCAATTTATATTTATATATCCAATTATTTCCGTCTTTTTGTTTCTGCTTATTCAGGCAGCAATCTGTCTGCATCAGAAAATCAGTCAAAACTTCCTCCCTACAGCGATACGCTTCCACTACATCTTCAACCTGCGAGACCTCTCCAACATCTTCCAGGTAATACACACAAAGTAATTCAGAACAAAACTTAAAACAAGGCTATTTCCTCAGACATGTATTTGTATGATCTTACTTCCCTGTGTTATGCCCCAGTCTAGGGGTGCCTAGAACATAATATGAGAAGGCCCCATCTTCCTCAAATCCCAAGTAGCCACAAACAAAGATTTGTTTGAATATAAGGAGAATTATTTATTTACAAAAATATCTAGATGAACATATAAATATAGATGAAGTATATACAGCTGAATTGTTAGGTTTCAGGGTGGACTAAGGCCAAAATAACAAACAAAACGATCATAGGAAATAAGAAATTGACCTAAGAAAACAAATGACAAAAGACTTACCTCCCTCACTAACAAACTAAACAGGAGAAAACAAGATTAACACAACTGGCAGTCCACCCTTACTACTCAAAAGAAACTATATCTATTCTCAAACAAGGTTTGACAAAGCAGAAGTGTGGCCGGTTGGGAGAGGAGAAGTATGAGTATGCCACCGAATGGCTGCCATCTTGGTTCTTTATATACCTGGGGTTTCCTGGCTGCAGTCAATCACGGCCCAGGGCATGAAACCTTTCCATTAATCGTCTCACGGCTATGGCACACACCTATTTGCATGTGAACGTGAAAACAAAAAGACACAGGACACACACAGCAGACTGAAAAATAACTGCAGTCATAACACCTAGTTGAGATCATAGTAAAACAGAGGTATGTGTCCATATTTGTAGTTTTCAGTGGAACAATTAGATATTACATATTAGCTAGATATCAGTTGTCAAACACTTGGTGATGAGGTTACATAAACTGTTACTTTAATGGTAAATGTCACTAACTGAATCAACTCTATGTATGTTGGTGTATAGGGCATCCTGTTTGCCCTGCCAGAGTCTGTCCGTTACCCCATGGACCTTGTTCACCTGTGGCTACACGAGAGCTCCAGGGTCTACTCAGACAAACTGATGGAGGAGAAAGATGTGGAACTCTTCAACAAAATTCTGCTGGACACTGGCAAGCGTTATTTTGAGGTAAGAAACAAGGAGCCTTTATGTCTTTATCTAAAAATGTCAAAAACTCACAATATAAACCTACAAATGTTCTCATTCAAATTAGAGTAACAATACCTTTTAAACTAAGAACATCAGTGACATTTCTAAGCAAGTTGTGGAGCTTTAACAAAAATGCTCCTTTTTGAGTGTTTTTTTTTTTTTGCTTTTTTCATATTCCTGTATCTTCAGGGAATAGATGAATCCATCTTCATTCACCAGCCTCTGGTGTATTGTCACTTTGCTCAGGGAGTGGGGGAGCCTCGCTATCACCAGGTACACTTACACACACACACACACAACATTCAGAGCTATTCAGGCCTGGACTCCATGTTGAGCCTTTCAAGCGTCCATTTATTCTTTATTAACCATGGTATTAAAAATTGTTGAGTTAAATTGTTTTTGACTTTAATCACTTTAGTATGTGGATTATCTCGAGTGCTCATTGTCAAAGACCGTATGGCATGTATTCTGCTGTCATGTCTGATCTGTCAGGCAATAAATGAGGATGAATGCAGTGTCATTAGCAAACTAATTAGCATTCCTTTCTATATGGGAGTTTGAATTGAAACTAATTGACAGAACTCTTGATAAGAACTTAATTTCATTAGAGTATCTGGACGTTATCACAGAGTGACTTGGACACTGCCACCCTCAAACAATAGAACCAAGTTAATTTGTTTATTTTCCTGTCTTGTCAGGCTTCAGACTGGGAGAAACTCCAAAAGACACTGGCTGATGCTCTGGAGCATTATAATGAGCTGCACGCTGTCATGGACCTGGTACTGTTTGAAGAAGCTATCCAGCATGTGTAAGACACAAGCACACACACAATCTACAGTCAAACATATGCCATCTGCTTTTATGCAGGGAGGATTTACAAAGATAAGCGCATATGTAAACCACAGACTGCAGTATATACAGACACTATCATTTGTGATGTTTGTATTCAGATGCCGTATCAGCCGAATCCTGGAAGCCCCCTATGGTAACGCACTGCTGGTGGGTGTCGGAGGCAGTGGGAAGCAGAGTCTGTGTCGGCTGGCTGCCTTCCTCAGCATGCTGGAAGTTTTCCAGATCACGCTGCGTAAAGGCTATGGCATCAATGACCTTAAGGTAGCACACAAGCAAGGAAAATGTAGTTCATTTTGTTCTTTTCTCTGCTTTCTAAAGTCCATTTAAAATCTCTCCCTTTTTTAATGCTTTTTAAAGACAATTTTGTATTCTATTTCTCCATTCCCTCATCTCCAGAGTGACATAGCAGCATTGTACATAAAGGTGGGAGTGAAGAACATCGGCACAGTATTCCTTCATACGGATGCCCAGATTCCAGATGAGCGCTTCCTGGTGCTCATCAATGATATGCTAGCTTCAGGTTTGGTTCCACCATTTGACCGAGGATGATTGTCTTTGATTTGTTCTCTTTTCATGAGCAAAGTGTTTCTGCTTTTGTGTGCGCAATGGTAGCACTCACAGATCAAGAGCATGAGCATAGTTTCTTCTTGGGAATATCAAGCATTTGAATTTACAGTGACAAAAACCTTCAAAAGAAACAGCCTACAGAGGGAACGTTTCATCACCAAAATTTAATTCCTCAGTAGAGGTTTTGAAATTTAAAAAAAGAAGACACATTGCACAAAGGTTGGAGAAATGTATTATTGACTGGTTAAACTACAGACCTAGCGAAGATCGAATTAGGGGGTTACAGTGTTTCATTAATGAGATTATGCATGAGTGATTTTGATTCAGTCCAGGTTTCACTGGCTGATAGAAGCACTTTGTAGGGTGGCAAGAAAATACACTAATGTGTTTTGTCAGACCTTTTCAGTGTTTCCAGCTAGCGTACAGCAAACTGATGAGCAATTGATCTTCACTGAACGTTACTGAATTCTGCGTTCACATAATAATGTATCTTTATTAACACATACACACTCAAACTGAGCATTGTTTGTGTTATTTAGGGGATATTCCAGACCTGTTTAGCGATGAAGAAGTTGATATGATTGTGACATCCATCCGTATGGAGCTGAGAGGTTTGGGACTCATAGATAGCAGAGACAACTGCTGGAGCTTTTTCATTGAGAGGATACGAAGACAGCTCAAGGTCTAAAACATTATTTAGTACTGTAATCAAAGTGTGATATGACACCTGTTTCATTTAAACATTTTACTGCTCATTGATTCTAAAATATTGTCTGTCTTTACCACTCTAAATCAGTCCCTCTCTCTCCTCCAGGTGGTCTTGTGTTTCTCCCCTGTCGGGTTCACATTACGGACACGAGCACGGAAGTTTCCAGCTTTGGTGAATTGTACAGCCATAGACTGGTTCCACCCCTGGCCTCAGCTCGCCCTGCAGTCTGTCAGCACTACTTTCATCGAGAAGATACCTGGACTGGAGGTGACAACTGATTCACTTCCTGTTATAGATAAGAATCCTGTTATATAAGAATAGAAACTGGCTTCTTACACATAGCGGATACAAAACACTGCAGGTGGTATGCTAGTCCTATCCATAAATATGAACCTAAGTAAACAATATAGAGAGAAAATATAGAAAAATATGCTGCTTATCGATACAATAATTCCCTAATTTGCTGTGTCAATTTATTCTCTGCAGCCAAATGTGAGGGCATCTATTGGTGAGTTCATCTCCTATGCCCACACCAGTGTCAATGAGGTAAGACTTATTGCAAAACACCATGGGTGACAACCACCCCTGGTGCCTTTTTTTTAAAACATAATTTCTTCTGTCTTCTTTAATTACTCCGTACAGGTGAGTGTCAAGTACCAGCAGAATGAAAAGCATTTCAACTACACCACACCAAAGAGTTTCCTGGAGTTTATGAAGCTGTACGGCAACCTGCTTGGAAAGAAACGCACAGAGTTGACCCAGAAGATGGAGAGGTTAGAGAACGGCCTGCAGAAACTACAGACCACTGCCTCACAGGTCAGATAATGTGCACTTTACTGCTTGAATGCATACAAAACCTTGTCATCTATTTGTTTACTTTTCCTTACCACTATACTCTGTCTTTGTTGTCCTCATTTTTTTTTTAGGTGGAGGATCTGAAAGCTAAGCTGGCAGTGCAAGAAGTGGAGCTATGGCAGAGGAATACAGACATAGAGGCTCTCATAGCTAAAATAGGTCAACAGACAGACAAGCTCAACCAAGAAAGGGCTGTGGCCGACGCTGAGGAGCAAAGGGTAAGGGTGTGTGTGGTGCCAGGGTTTCTCAAGCAGCAACAGAACAGACATGACATCTGAATCACACATCATCACAGTTAACTGCATATTTTGAGTTTCATTTCATGCCAGTTATTCTCAACATAGAAGATAGAGAGGAGGCATTATAACATGCATCAGAAATCTGTTCAAAGTATAATAAATACAGTAAATTACATGTTGTTTTTTTGGGTATTCAGGTGGCAGCTATCCAAGCTAAAGTGACCAAACAGCAGCAGGAGACTGAGGAGGACCTGGCCAAGGCTGAACCAGCCCTACAGGCAGCCAATGCAGCTCTCAATACACTGAACAGGGTGAAACATCAATCCTGAAATCATATATTTTATTTGTCACATTTTATTTCAACTGATTCACTGCATGAGAGCAAATAAAAACATGTTGCAAGGTTGGCTTCATCCCAACCCCCTAATGAAAAATCTGCCTTTTGTGTGCGTATGCATGTGTGATGCAGTTGAACCTGACTGAGCTGAGGACATTCCCCAACCCTCCAGCTATTGTCACCAATGTCTCAGCAGCTGTTCTGGTGTTGCTGGCTCCCCAAGGCCGAATCCCAAAAGATCGCAGCTGGAAAGCTTCCAAGATGGTCATGAGCAAGGTGATATTTTACACTGATGTCTTGTTATTTTCTCAGATGAATGGCTGGCTAACACAAAAGCAGAAGGTCATCTACTAATAAATTGAGTAAACTGTTGAAATAAAAAAATAAAAAATTGAAATATTTTTAAATCACTTATTGTGGTTTTTATCATCCCTTAGTCTGAACTGCCAACAGAACTGAAAACTGCATAATTTAAATGTTTTTTTGTAGTTTTGTATTGATTCATTGTGTTTTATGTAATCCCTGTGTTTTTTTTCAGCCTTTGTTAAATTCTTTATTACCTCTTTGTTGTATTTTTTCTGCTACCTTGGCCATGACACTTTCACTCGTGTAAAACAGATATTTAATCTCAGCGAGGCACTTTCCTGTTTAAAGAAAGTTTTAAAACTGAAAACACTTTGTTACATTAGAGCAAAGCAACTTTGAGCAGCTTAGTGCATTTTTATTTGATGCCATCTCCCAATTCCTGCTCAGGGTTTAGGATCCAACAAGTCTACAAAAAGTATTATATGGGACATACAGGAGTGATGTGATACCTCTTTATCTTATTCACATAAATGTACGTCCAGGTAGATGACTTCCTGCAGGCTCTGGTGAACTTTGATAAAGAGCATATCCCTGAGGCCACAGTGAGGAGTGTGAGAGATGAATACCTCAGTGACCCAGAGTTCAACCCCGAGTTTGTACGGCAGAAATCCTCGGCTGCTGCGGGTCTCTGTGCCTGGGTGATCAACATTGTTCGCTTCCACGAGGTACAAACACATGCATCAGCATTCATATTTAGTGTCATCCGAGCTAAGCCGGTGTGTGATGTTTTCCAATGTACAGCAATGTTTTCTTGTTTGATATGTTATTTCTTTTTTCCTCATGTGCTGCCTTGGATAGATTTTTGTAAGTACAACTCGTCTTTGCTCTTGTCACATTATTTTACATGATGAACTACACATACATTCCTAAATTTTACAAATGGATTTGCTAGTGGATTTATCAGAATAAGAGATGGATTTTGGCTCAACCTGTGTGTATGTGTGTGTGTGTGTGTGTGTGTGTGTGTGTGTGCGTGTGCGTGTGCGTGTGCGTGCGTGTATTGTTTTTTTTATCCCAGGTGTCGTGTGAAGTAGAGATGAAAAGGATGTGTCTGTCTCAGGCCAACGCTGATCTTGCTGAGGCCGCTGAGAAACTGGAGGCCATCAGGAAGAAACTTGCTGTGAGTCTGTTCACATCTTCACTCCTTTCTTTTTTTTTCTTTGTGTCTTTCTCTCTTCTTTTTCTTTTTTCTTTGCATTTGTGAATATTTTTAGACTGCACAGTGATTGATTTGTCCATTGATTTTATTTGACAATTTCATTTTAAAAAAAGCAAAGCACTAACTCTGCCATGACATTGTACATTGATATAAAAGGAAAAAGTCAGGATAACACAATAAAACCTAGAGAATTCTTACCGTTTTGGACCCTTTGGGGAGGAGGGGGATCTGACACAGCACATTAATCAAAAAGTGGAATATATTCTGTTGGACATAAATTTGTGTTTATTTTAATGTGTCCTTGCTGTCACTGTATAACTGAATTACTTGTGACTTTTACAAACCAGCAGAGGATACATAAACTCCCACTCCTCCTGCAACAATGTCTCTACTTTTGTAATTGCTTTCGGTCATATTTTATTAACTATGAGAACTTTTCATCTAATTTTCATGTAAATATTTTTTCATTTAATAGTAGGCCTTTCTCAATGTATTTTTTACTCAAATGATTTGCTGTTTTAAACCACTTTCTTTTTGTTTTATTGCATTAATTGCCACAACACATTTTCACACATTTCTAAAAGATGTTTTATTTAGGCTCGAAAGTTATTACATTCCTTGCTGCTCGTCTGCCTCGCTTGCAGGAGCTGGACAGTAGCCTGGAAACTCTGACTACAGCATTTGAGAAAGCCACGTCAGAGAAACTGCGTTTTCAGGAAGAAGTTAACCGCACCAACAAGACAATTGAATTAGCCAATCGGCTGGTCAAAGGGTTGGAGGTGGGCACAGCAGTCACCAATAAGAAATCAGTTTGATTGTTTTGCCTATATCTTTGTTGACAGCATGTGTTTGTATTTGTATTTGTGTGCCTCAGAGTGAAAACGTGCGCTGGTTCCACTCAGTGGCTCAGTACCATGAACAGGAGGAAACTCTGTGTGGGGACGTCCTCCTAACCGCAGCCTTCATCTCTTATGCCGGCTCCTTCTCAAAGAAATACAGGAGAGAGCTTCTGGAAAACCTCTGGATGCCGTTCCTGCGCAGCCAGAAGGTCACAATGGTTTTTTTGGGGGATTTTTTATAAATATTTTTATTATGATTTTTCATAACCATACAAAAACAAACACTATAAACGATGGCCACAAAAATGATTGCATACTGTTGTATAGGTATACAGTGGGAGGTGTCATATATAAATATATGCACATAGGAGCGCTCAATATCTGAGTAATAAATAAATGACAATTGATCACCAATTATCCGTATTACAGTCAACCATTCACTTTAAAACAATATTTGTGAGTCATTTACCAGCATATCTAAAGAAGGGTGTCCAAGTCTTAAAGAAAACTGCCGTTTTACATTTGAATCCCTATGTTAAATATTCCATTGTTTTTTTTTTTAAAGTATATTTTTTCAGGCTTTTTGCCTTTAATGTACAGGACAGTGGAGACAGACAGGAAACAGGCAGAGAGAGGGGGAATGACACGCAGGATAAGACCGCTTGGCTTGGGATTTGAACCGGGGTCACCTGCAACGAGGACTATAGCCTCAACACATGGGGCGGGCGCTCTACCCGCTGAGCTATGCTCGACCCCAAACATTCTATTGGTTTTAACTGAAATATCAGTTTATCTCATCCTATAATATGTAGGAGGTGTATTATCAATCCATTTAAGCAGTATATTTTTCTGGGCAGCGAATGTGAGAATATTGAACAGCATTTTTGATAAGAGCCTTTAATAGAAGGTCACAATGTTATAAAACACTTAAATATCCTTACAGGATTATTCTACAATAAAACTTTTTTTTAAATTTTACATTCTGCCATACTGTCTCTCTCACTCTATCCTACCCTAAGCTCTCTTTCCTTCCAACAGTATATTATGTTTGGATTATCACAGCGTCGCCATTTTGCTCATTTCTCCATATCATCCCTCTAACAGATTCCCATACCCATGACAGAAGGCTTAGATCCAGTATTGATGCTGACTGATGGTGCTATGGTGGCCCAGTGGAACAACGAAGGCTTACCGGGAGACAAAATGTCCACTCAGAATGCAGCCATCCTCACCAACTGTGAGCTTTATACAGTATATACTACATCACATCACCATGGTGCCTTTCCTGAGGCAGGTCCAGCACAATGGTTCGCTTTATGCTAACAGCAAAACAAATTTCTCGGTTGTGTGATTTTTGCTTCAGGTGAACGCTGGCCTCTTCTCATTGACCCTCAGCTACAGGGCATCAAGTGGATCAAGAGTCGCTTTGGCAGCAGCCTCAAGGTGGTCAGTCTAGGTCAGAGAGGGTAAGTGTTTTCTCATTCAAACAGTGATAAAGTATTTTCAAAGTGAAAGTGCTAGGGCCCTGAAATGCCGCTTTTAATCTCTCTGTAACATTCTGTGTGAATGTGTTTTTTTATTTTATTTTAATGATTTAAAAAAAAATAATAAACTTGACTTTTTGCTTCAGCTACGTGGATGTGATAGAACAAGCTGTTGTGGCAGGGGAAACTGTCCTCATAGAAAACCTTGAGGAGACCATTGACCCTGTTATTGACCCTCTATTGGGACGACATACTATCAAGAAGGGCAGGTAACAACACAGACAAGTGTGACCATGTGAGCACACTAAAGTTCTGTTGTTCTTGGTTGTTAGCTGTTTCCTCACATTTTTACGCTCTGTCCTGAACTCTCACAGTTGTATAAAGGTTGGGGACAAGGAGTGTTTCTTCCACCCACGCTTCAGACTGATCCTCCACACTAAGTTGGCTAATCCTCACTACAAGCCAGAGATTCAAGCACAGACTACGCTTATCAATTTTACTGTGACAAGAGATGGACTGGAGGACCAGCTCCTGGCCCAGGTGGTCAACCAGGAGAGGCCCGACCTTGAGTACCTCAAGGTAGGGAGATTTGTTATTCATTTAATCAAACTTTATTTATGTAGCACCTTTCAAACAGTTCAATTTAGCCAAAAATGCTTTACAGTTGATTGACAGGCTATTGTTTTTGATTCTTCTGACTGTTCTTTTTTTTCAGAATCTGTTTTATCCTAACAGTGCTGATAATGTGTTTTTGCTCACTTTTATTGACTTATAAAAGTAAAATAACTTAAAAAAACTTATAAACTGTAAAATACTGTGTTGTACGGTCACTTCCGAGGTGTAATGATACAGTATGTTTGTGTAAACTCTCTGCAGAGTGAACTGACTAAACAGCAGAACATGTTTAAGATTGAACTGAAGCTTCTGGAGGATGAGCTGCTGACCAGGCTTTCTGCAGCAGAGAGTAACTTCCTGGGTGACAACGTGCTGGTGGAGAAGCTTGAAACCACTAAGCACACTGCTGCTGAGATAGAGATGAAGGTAACTGGGTGAATGTACATGTCTAATTATTTTAGTGGAGTCACACGTTTTTACCTCTCTCGCCCTCCAAAATATTCCCTCTATATTTCCTTGTATGGACCGTTCATTTATTCGTTCGTGCTTGCCTTTGCACCTTCTCTCCTTCTGTTCCATCTCTCTCTGTGTCTCTGTTTTTCACTCACTCTCAGGTCCTGGAAGCTAAGGTTAACGAGGTCAAGATAAATGAAGCCAGAGAACACTACCGCCCTGTTGCTGTCAGAGCATCTCTGCTCTATTTTATTATGAATGATCTCAACAAGATTAACTCCATGTACCAGTTCAGCCTCAAGGTAACCAGACGGGAAAGTGAGGAGCATTAAATGCTGGAACAGATTCACAGTCTAAGATCTGACATAACGGATTAGAAACAAGCAGAAAAAATCATTTAACTTGTGTTTAAAATGTCTAAAGATTATTATACTAAGACATGGGATGCTTCTGTAAAGGGAATTTTTAACCATGTGGGAAATTAAATGGAGCAATCAAGAGTAGGTCTTAACTTCAAAGTCAAGCTTTGGTAATTTGTTATTAATATTATATTAATCTGAATATGCACATAATACAGTGACTGATTTGCATACTTCTTTATCACATGCTCTGTTATAGCTGTTACAGTTGTTACACATCACTCATCTTCCATTGAATGGGATGTCATTTAATGTCCTTTATCCATTGCAGATAAGCAGACATTTATGCATTGATTTTCCACTCTCTCTTTCATTCTCAGGCCTTTAATGGGGTTTTCCACAAGGCAGTGGAGGTGTCAGAGGCCTGTGAGGACGTGCAGAGCAGAGTGAACACGCTCATTGACTGTGTTACCTACTCCACCTTCAATTACATCAGCAGGGGTCTATTTGAGGGAGACAAGCTCACCTTTACCGCACAGCTGGCCTTCCAGGTGTGTGTGTGTGTGTGTGTGTGTGTGTGTGTGTGTGTGTGTGTGTGTGTGTGTGTGTGTGTGTGTGTGTGTGTGAAGGAGACTGTGTCTTTCTCTGACAATGTAATCCCTCTCTTCAGTTGCTCCTGATGAGTAAGGAGATTGACGTGCGAGAGCTGGACTTCCTGCTACGGTTTAACATTGACCACAGTTATATCAGCCCCCTCGACTTTCTCTCCAACCCAGCATGGAGTGCCATCAAGGTACACACACACACACACACACACACACATACTCATGCACTTTCACTCAGGATTTTATTTTTTCTCTGACTCACAGCGGTAAGTGATACTGTCAATCACCACCGCCTGCTGTGCCTTGTCTTTACTCAGGTGATGAGTTTCACTGATGAGTTTCGTGGTCTGGACCGGGATATCGAAGGCTCTCCTAAGCGCTGGAAGAAGATGGTAGAGTCAGAGTGTCCAGAGAAGGAGAAGTTTCCTCAGGAGTGGAAGGGGAAAAGCTCCCTGCAGAAACTGATCATGATGAGAGCTCTGAGACCTGACCGTATGACCTATGCTGTTAGGTCAATAACCTTTTTCCTTATTGTGTTGCTTGTGTTGTTTATATATTAACACTTCCTTTTACTGTATATCAATTTTTACATCATTGTCCTCTGAAACAAATGCATAAAGCGCATACAAAATTTGAAAGTAGAAAATCTGACTAATTAAATGATGTTTGGCTCTTTTTCTGATTTTGCACTGTCAGTGTTGGATATTTAGGTCCAGGTTTTCTACCCCACTTTTGTAAACCCTGTCTTTTTCCTGCTTTGTCTGCTGTCTACTAATACCACTGCTGGCTCCTTCAGGAACTTTGTGGAGGAGAAGCTTGGTGTAAAATATACAGAGGGCCGGAAGACAGAGTTTGCAAAGTCCTTCAGAGAAAGTGGTCCATCCTCTCCTGTGTTCTTCATCCTCTCCCCTGGAGTGGACCCACTAAAAGATGTGGAATCACTCGGTACTGCACATATGTACAGACTGCATGCAGATACAATACTCATTTTACTTTAGTGTGTTTTCATGGAAAGATATTATGCATGAAAAGTGATGTTTTTAAAAAGCTGTCCCACTGCTACATAATGCAGACACAATGCATTGAGTGCAAGTTAAGGAAAGTTTTAAGCAGTGAAATATAATGAACAAGAAATATTAGGAGATGTAAGAGATTTAGTCAGAATATGACCACATTGGTATTATTACAGTACAAGGTGAGTTTGGAGCATTGTAAATTACAAAAGACAGAATATTGAGTCCTTTGTGTTGCCAGGAAGGAAGCTGGGTTTCACAATCGACCTTGGCAAGCTTCACAACGTGTCCTTGGGCCAGGGCCAGGAAGCCGTGGCTGAAGTTGCCATGGAGAAGGCTGCCAAGGAGGGACATTGGGTTATATTGCAGGTCTGGTTACTTGAAAGATGGGTTATTTAGATAGAAAGAACAAATGGTTTAACATGAGATCAAAACATTGGACTGAATGCAAATCCCTGCAATGAGAAATTGATTGCAGTTCACAAAAGTAATTATAATTTTAAACTGAATTTAAACATGAATGTTTATCCCACTCTGTCATTACTCTGTTTTCTGTTTTTCTACTTCAATACATGACTACTATGTATGAATAATATTTATTATCATATTTCACACTGTCAGACTCTGTACTAAAATGGATTTTGTTTCCATTCATCTCTAGAACATCCACCTGGTTGGTCGTTGGCTCGGTTCACTTGAAAAGCTCCTGGAGCGCTGCTGTGAAGGCAGTCATCCCGACTACAGAGTTTTTATGAGCGCTGAGCCAGCGCCAACACCGCAGGAACACATTATCCCGCAGGTACATGCAGTACAATAAGGTTATCACATTGCAGTATAGTATCAAGCCCAGAGATATATAGAGGATGTAGGTCCCCAGGTATCTTTCCTTTTGTAATGTTCGCTAAAGTTCTTAGTTAGTTAAACAGTGGCAGTAATACAGTTTGAATATTTTGATGTTACATGTTTTGCTCAGGGAATTCTGGAAAATGCCATCAAGATCACCAACGAACCTCCTACAGGCATGCATGCCAATTTGCACGCTGCTCTGGATAACTTTGACCAGGTCAGTGTCTCTGCTGCCTGCGTTGTACTGATAGTTCTTGCAAATTTATGATTCATTAATTTATTTATTTCTTTCCCTCT
The DNA here is from genome assembly GCF_027409825.1 of Scomber japonicus. Classification (NCBI taxonomy): domain Eukaryota; kingdom Metazoa; phylum Chordata; class Actinopteri; order Scombriformes; family Scombridae; genus Scomber; species Scomber japonicus. The sequence continues at coordinate 14,409,692 of NC_070589.1, read as the reverse complement.
CCAGGACATCCTGGACAAGTGTAGTCGTGAGCAGGAGTTTAAGACCATCCTGTTCTCTCTCTGTTACTTCCATGCTTGTGTGGCACAGAGGAGGAAGTTCGGACCTCAGGGTTGGAACCGGAAGTATCCCTTCAACACTGGAGACCTCACCATATCAGTGAATGTCCTCTATAACTACCTGGAGGCGAATGCACAGGTGAGATGTGTTGTTGTGAGTGGATGAGTTAGTGCAGGACGGGGAGAGAAGTGCATGTGAGTGTTTGTCAGGGGTGACAGTTAGCATTGTGACATAGCATGTTGATTAAAGAGGATAAATGTAAATAACTGTTATTATTATGATGATTATGATGATGAAGGTGCCCTGGGAGGACTTGAGGTATCTGTTTGGGGAGATCATGTATGGAGGACACATCACTGATGACTGGGACAGAAGGCTCTGCAGAACATACCTGGAGGAATACATGCAGCCAAACCAGGTTTGTACATGTGTGTTCATGAAACAGAACAACAAAGAGAAAAACATGTGAATGTAATTCTTGCCAATTTGGTTAGTGTCTGCGCACACTCAGCACTCAGAGGACCAAGCATGAACTGGTACACACAGTATATGGTTGCCAGAATCTTTTGGAGTGTGGGTTTGAGCCATTTGGGCTCAGAATCAGCTGCAGTTGGCAGCAATTTGTCTAGTTTTTCTCCGGAGACTGCCATGCAAGCTAGTCAAAATATACTGGCATTAGGTTCTGGCAACCACACATACCAGTTCCAGCAATTCTGGCTATCTGTGATGTAATAATCTAGTGGGTTTTTTACAGTGTTTAAAATCTGAAGCTACATTTTTCCTTTATTCATTCATTCATTACTTCTTTCCTTCCCACAGTTTGACCGGAAACTTTCATTGGCTCCAGGTTTTGTCGTTCCCTCCAACCTGGACTACCAGGTAACTAAAAGTAGATACCATTTGAGGAAACACTTCCTGAAGCAATTTGATCTTCACAGTCAAACCGTCCTATTGTTGAACTAACTGGTGTTATATGTACATATTTTATGACTAAATGACAATAATGAATGGATATCATTAAGTATTTACCTCCCCAAATGTTCAGGGCTACCATGATTTTATAGATGAGATGCTGCCCCATGAGAGCCCAGTGCATTATGGGTTGCATCCCAACGCAGAAATTGAGTTCCTGACTGTGACATCGGATAACCTTTTCCACACCCTGCTGGAGCTTCAGTCTCCTGATGCTGTGATGGGGGAGGGAGCCTCGCAGACCCTGGAGGAGAAGGTAGCGACACCTACATGTTCAGTTATTTCTGACTTCAGACTGAAGCTGGCAAACACATTAATATAGTGACCAACGCATTTACTCATACAAGCTCCTCTAACGACAAAATGTTAGAATCATTCACAATGGCAGCCGTTTTAGACAACTCTTAACTTTTAGAGAAACAGTAGAGAGGAGCTCATCACTGAATGTAGTTAACTGTAGAAAATGTCTTTCCTATGCTTTTATTGATTAATGGATCCATCAACCCTCAGGTGAAAACTATTTTAGATGAGGTGTTGGAGAAGTTACCAGAGGAGTACAATATGTCCGACATCACATCCAAGACAGCTGAACGGTCCCCGTACATCCTGGTCTGCTTCCAGGAGTGTGAGCGCATGAATACACTCATCTCTGAGATACGGCGCTCACTCAAGGAGCTTGACCTGGGACTCAAAGTATGCTTATACCTTTATGTATGTGTGTGTGTTTGTGCAGTGCAGCCCTGAACATGTAGACACTATCATTTTAATATATGGCATACCTTGGTGTGACTACTGTACACAAGTGAGACTGGCTGTGAGACAATTGATAGCTTACAAGCAGTGCTGGTTTTAATTTATGTGTTCCTCAAAATTAAGAATGCCATTCATGTTATTTTTTGTATGCTCACATATCCCTCCATTCAGCAAGGAAACTCTAAAAACAGAAGCTCAGAGGATCAAAAGGCTTCTTGTTTTGTAACTAGGTAGTCTCTATTGGCACCACAGAAACTCACCCTGCAGATTTCTGTCAAAAGGTGTAACATGAAGCAGCTGCCAGTGCACTAATAATTCAATGATGTTAAATTGTTAACTGTGGCACTTTGAATAGGTGTCGCTGTGATAATATAATATATTTTCTCGGTCAAAGGGGGAACTAGCAATTTCCTCAGAGATGGAGAAACTGCAGACATCTTTGTTCTTTGACAATGTGCCTGATACCTGGACCAAGCTGGCCTACCCCTCTACCTACAGCCTGGCTATATGGTGCGTTTGTGTGTGTGTCACTATGTCTGTAAGTGTGGAGTTTCTCCATATGAAGAAATGTAAGAATATAATTTATTACTTTTTGTTTTGTTATATTTTGTGTATGAGGGACTAGCAGCGAATACAGTTACTGTACTGTATTACTATTCATTGTGTAAAACACTGGATTATTTTTATATATCAACATTTGGTGCAATTGTCTGTGACCATATTTTGATATTTACTGTACACCATGATTATCAGTATAGCAGAACACACTTCATTGCACCATTAACATTAATTTTATTATTTTATATATATTATTTATTGTTATGTAATGAAATATACTTGTGAATATTGTGATATTAACATCATCTGTGTCTCCCAGCTCTGATGTGTTGTAATGATGTCATGTTTACAGTATATTAACATCTTCCTCTGTCTTCCTCCTGTGTGTGTGTGTGTGTGTGTGTGTGTCAGGTATAATGATGTGTTGCAGCGTTGTAAAGAGCTGGACAGCTGGACTCAGGACCTGTCTCTGCCCAGTGTTGTCTGGCTGTCGGGACTTTTTAACCCCCAGTCTTTCCTCACAGGTAACACATTGTTGCATTACAGGTATACACAAGCACACGTGTTTGTTTTTCACTCATTGTTAATCTTTTTTGTCATGTCCTTGCTTTCCAGCGGTGATGCAGTCTCTGGCCCGTAAGAACGAGTGGCCCCTGGATAAAGTGCACCTGACAGTGGATGTGACCAAGAAATTTAAGGAGGAGTTCAACCAGCCTGCCAGAGAAGGAGCATATGTATATGGACTTTACATGGAAGGTAGTCAGCCTAGTAGTAGATGCAGCATTAATTGATTTTACCCTGAACTCAACCAGAGCCTTCTTCTTTAACATGATGATCATCTTCCCACTCCTTTTTACCTGTGTCCCTCCACAGGTGCGCGGTGGGACACCCAGGCTGGGGTGATCACGGAGGCCCGTCTTAAGGATCTGACCCCATCCATGCCTGTCATCTCTGTCAGAGCTGTGCCCAACGACCGCCATGAGACAAGGAATATCTATGAGTGTCCACTCTACAAGACCAAGATCAGAGGACCCACATACGTATGGACTTTCAGCCTCAAAACCAGGGAGCGGCCTGCCAAGTGGGTCCTGGCAGGAGTGGCTCTGCTGCTCAGCGTGTGAGGAAGAGATTTATGGATCAAGATTTAGAGGTTTAGAGGAATCTTCTTTTCTTTAAATATATATATTTTTAGGTGTATTTATGATTTTATTATAGGAACAGTGGAGCGATGAGTAAAGGGAGAGAGTGATGGGGAGTGATATGTAACAAAGTCTGCAGCTGGATTTGAACTCTGGGTCTTACAGTTATATGGCATGCATTTTAACCAGTAGGTTACTGGGGCATGTTGGGAAGACAGGTGTGTACCATTTGTTACCATGGATTAGGTGTATAAGGTGTGTTCTAAGCTCTCATAACATAATATCTATCTATAAATAACAGGAACGTCTGTCTGTCTGTCTGTGTGTCTGTCTGTCTGTCTGTTATTCGCATATCTCTCAAACCGTTCATCTGATTGATTTCAAACGTGACAGGTGTCTTGCTACGGGCACAATTAAGTACAGTGTCAAGTTTGACGTTGTTTGGATTAGAAATGTAAAACACATAGATAAATCTATCGGTAAGAGAAGCACACAGCTCTGATAAGCGGCAACACAGAGCTATCAGGACGCTTTGCTCTCACACATGCTACATTAATAGTCGCACACACACACATACACGCGCAGTCACTCTCTAGCACGCACTCTTGCTTGCACGCTCCAGATTCCGGGAGACTGGATCTCGTTTGCGGGCGTCAGGGAGCTGCTATCAATATGCGGGAGAGTTGGGATGTCTGACTTTGCAGTAAAAACACACTCAAAAACAGATTTTGCACAGGCACTGCACTAGTATACATAAATAGGAGGATGGAGGGACTCTAGTAGAGCAAAATCACAGGAATGTAATCAGTTTCTTTTCTTTTTATTGAAAAAGGATAAAATATACAGAGAAAAAAAAATGCCAAAAATTCACACACTAGATCACAGTTAGAACTGATAACGTCAAAGCTTGTTTTGAACAAATCAAATCTGCAAACTACAAGATATAAGCAGGAGAAAAATATCAGACAGTGCTGCCTCGTTAGAGCGGCATTCAAGTGTGTTATTTTTGTAACACTTGTACCTCTTACAGTATGTTATGCAGCAGTTTTAATAGCACATTAAATTACACAGGTGAAGTCATTCTGACTACATGACAAGACAACCTCTAATTGTCTCGTTGCTCCTTCCCACTTCACAGTACGCATTTGTAGTATTCATTGCTTCAATAAAAAAAAAGAATATTTTAACAAGAGAAATGTGTGTATAATCAGCTATTTTTCAACTGGAGATTCTAATGCACATACTGTAGCTCAGATACTGTATGTGCGAACAAGTCGATCTTTCTAGTTTGGCCTCTGTGTGTGTCTTCTGTGCGTCTGTGTGTGCTAATGTGTCTTCTAGTCGCTGTCAGACCAATCGAGCTCCATCATGTCCATGGCCGCAGTAGCCATGTTGATTTTGGTTCCATGTCGCACACTGCAGCTCTTCACAGAGTTCTGATTGGATGAAGCCCGCATGCTCACCTGCACCCCTGACTGACCAATGACGCCCATTTCACCTCTTATCTTTTGGCTCACGGCCTCACTGACGTCACCTCTGACTCCCTGGACTACAACTCCCATGTCACTCCTGCGGCCCCTGACACCCACCTCACTCCTGACACCATGACCTACACCGTGGCCTACAACCTTCATGACGCCCAGGTCACCCATGTTCATGTTCATGTCCATGTCACCTAGTCTCTCCATATCCCCCATTTCATCTATGTCTAAGGACATCATGTCCCCCAAGCCGCCCAAACTCCCATGCAGACCTTTGAACATCCCCTCCATCCCTCTCTCATCCCCAACTTTTTCAATCTCCCATCCTGCCTCTTTCTCCCTCTCCCCCTCAGCTTCTCCGAACCCACCCGAGAAGCCTCGGACTATGGTGGTCACCCTGCTCCTCTGCATCCCTCCTCTCTCTCTGTCCCCCTCCTCCCACGTCCTCTCCTCCCTCTCCACCACACCACCTGGGAAGCTCCTGAGTGTCACCTGCACCCTTCCTCCCTCCATACTCCCACTGTCACTATCTCTCTCCCTCTGCCCCCAACCTTTCTCCTCCAGGGTTCCCTCTTCTTCCTCGTCATCCTCTCCGAACCTCCCCTGCAACCCTCGGAGCATGGCGTGCAGCCTCCCGCCGTCGAGAGAGCCCATCCCCCTGTCCAGCACTGTACTGCTTCCCCTTTCAGTTTCTCCGTTGCTGAGAGTGCGGAGAAGAGAGCTGACACCAGCACTGCTGACTGTTGCACTGTTGGAGTCCGAGCGGAAGAAAGAGCCGGAGGAACCAATGGACATCGGTGTGAAGAACTGATGAGGTCAGAGACAGAAAAGCCAAGAAAAGATTAGAACAAATCACAAAAATGTTTTATCTGTGCTGCACAGATTTTCTTTACTCTGTTCTACTTCTACTCACTGGTGAGATGTTTGAGCGCTCCATGAGTAGGGAGGTTGGACTGGGAGTCATATTGGACCTCTCCATCAGCCTCTCCTCCCACAGTTTGAGCCTCCTCTCCCTCTCCTCCAGTTCCTTCTCCTTGGAGTAAAGCTCCCTCTCCAGCTTCCGAAGGCGCTCCAGGGTCGACTCTATTTCACACCTGGAGTATTAATACAGACAGCAATCAGTGATCTGTTGTGACTTTTTCCATGCAGATGTGGCCAGCACAGAATAAATGACAGGTTCTATTTCAAAAAGCTGTTCAGACAGAATAAAATGAAAATTACCTAGTGTTGTGATGGCCATGCCCACAGCCACACAATTAAGGGCTGAATGTTTCAAACAGTGAACCCACATCATTACCACATGTTCACTTACTTTCTATTGCAGTCACATACATGACATAAAACACAGTTTGTTTGGTTGAGCAATTGTTTTGACAATACACTGGTTTTCTAGATGAAGCATGCACATTTAATTTACATTGTTTTGTCATATTACTAGTTTAGGTTAAGTTGTTTAAATTAATTTATCTTTGCCTTTGAGTTAGTTGGCTGCTGGTCTGATAAAAGATGGGGCTGAGAGTAGAGCCTTAGTTGTATGCAGAGGCCCAAGCTAGGGACCAGAAAAGAGCCCTGACAGCGTGGGGGAGGTTGTTAGGGTTTGTGTTGAGTTTTAGTTATTATCCATGTTGTCTTCCCTGCTTGTGTTTATTGGCTCGATTAGCCAGTATACAGTATATGTTTCTCTCATGTCTGATTCTGTTAGGTCTGTTAGTTGAGTAAACATCTTGTTTTCTAGGCCTTGTTTTTCAGTAGTATGTTTTGTTGACCTCTTTTTTTAAAGGGCGGTATGACTCTGCATCTTCATTGGGAAAGTGTTGAACTTCAAACCTGTGTTTCCTTGTGCCTTCACTGCTTTGGTCCATGACATTGGTCCATACAGTACATGTGCTAAACAGACTCCTTTACGCCTTTACTTTAGTCTTATTTATTGTGCACATAATCATGTGTGAAGCTGCAATCATTTTTTATCTATTTTATTTTATTTGTTTGGAAAGAAAATTCATAGTCAAGGCTAAGCCATCTTTTCTTGCTTGAATTCTGCAAATCTAACAAGTCCTGTGTCCCAAATTCCTTAATACATACAAACTCAAAACTGAGTCAATTAAAATGACATTTTTCCTTGACTTTTGTTTTTGTTTATTTGTTTTTTTATAACATCTCATTTTAATAAATTCAGTTTTGAAGGATAAAAAATTCTGCCTGCAGCCTTGGAGCACCAATTAAACTGTAACACTGTGTTATGGTTTTTTTGGGAGTTTTTTGGTAGATTATTCTGGAGCTGTCTCACAATCTCAATTTGTTTTAATTTAATTTAATTTAATTTTTAATTTATTAAAAAGTGCTGCACATGAACAACACCCTCAAATCAAGATTTTCTAAATATAAATTATGTAACGTATGTATACTGAATACACTACACATTATGAATTTGGTTATAGCTACCAATTATTACTTAAATATTTGAATTATTATGAAATTATTATATTTTAAATATTCTTTTTTCCTATATCAGACTAGATGACATAGTTTTCTCCTTCTATTTCCTAAAGACAAAAATATAACTTGTCATCAGTGTAAAATGTGTCCAGCTGTAGTACCGTCTTCTACCACAAGAGGTCTCTGTGGGGACTGAGTGACAGTACATGAAGCCGCATTCACAAACACAATCAACTCTCACAGCAACTAAATATAGCCAGGGATCTGACGCACAGCCATACCTCCTCCTGTGTTCCTTCCATACCTCCCTATTCATTCATCCCGCCCCTTCACCTCCCTCACTGACTCCACCCACCCCCTTCTTTCCTCCCCCTTTCCTTGTTCAACTTTTTCCACCCGTACACAAAACTTCACTCAGAATTGATTGCCTCGCTGTACTCATGTTAAATATGCACAGAATCTCGCACCTTCTCTCCTCTGCTCCATCCCCCACCTCTCTCTCTCTCTCTCTCTCCCCATCTCACCCCTGTCATCTGTCCACTCTCGTTTCCCGCTGCCCTGTCCGTTTCTCTCTTGCTCAGTGTTTTCGATTTCACATGCACCTAATACATTTCTGTTCCACCCTGAACTTGTCGTCTTCAGCTCGTACTTGATTTCTGCCTTTACCTCTCCCCAGCCCCCCTCCTACTCCCACCTCTCTGTCTTTCTCCCCGTAGTGGAGTGAGGGCAGAGTGGAGGAGTATAGGAATCTCTTCCATGGACACTTTCCAGAGAGCTTATTATAGACTGAAGTAGAGTACAGGGTCACACATTCAGCTTCTCTCCTGAGCTTTAGAGTCCACAGAGCTGTGTGTATGTATGTGTGTGTGTGCTGGCACGTGTGACTATGCATATTGAGTTTTATATGGAGTACAGTGAACCATAGATTATATTTGTCATTCTGACAATAAAGAAAGACTTTCAATATCTACTCTTAGAAAATGACAGAAGACATTTCATGCTCAGACGCAATGCAGATACACTCAGTACTTTCTTTGCATTTGCATTGTGTGCGTGTATGTGTACCTCCACTGGTCCTTGTTGTGTAGGAAGGAGTTACACTGGTCCGGTAGCCTGCTGTCGTTGGCCATGGTCTCCAGGGTTACCATCACCTGCTTAAACTGCGGACGCTCCTGTAAGCACGTGTGTACACAAGACTTTCAATACAACAAGTGAGCCACAAGAAATGTTTAATAAATAATAATATAATAATATAAATAATAAATTCCTATTTGTATCCGTGATACCACGGGTTTACCTTTGGGTCTGCTTGCCAACATTTCCTCATCAGCTCTGCAAAACTTGCTGGACAGCTGGTGGGGATAGTCAGCCTCTAGATACCAAGATACACACAAACACACACAGAGGCCTTTACTTTTTGTCAGGAAGGCCATCTTGTTTTTTAAAGTAATTTAATCTATTTAACAAGAGAAAATAACATGTCTGTAAATTTTACATTTTTCTCTAGGGCATTAAATCTACTAGATAATCAACTAGAGTAATCTGGATCTGTCGATGGACAAAATTAAATGGCAACTGATAACTGATAAATTGTTAACGAAGCAATCAAAAATGTGTGGGGAAAAAAACATTTGTTAGATGTTGTTTTTCCTTATCTAAGTATTTTTTTCAGTTGAATTTTTGTGGCTTTTTATCATTTAATGACCTCACTGTGGGCCCCCAGAAAATAGTGAGGGGAATTAGTTGCAAGCTTCTTAAAAAAGAAGTTTGCAGCCATGCTAGCAGTTCTATGAGGCTGTACGGTAGCATTGTGACAAAAATCAGCAAGCTAACATGCAGATGTTTAGCAGATGTAATGTTTACCGTGTTCACCATCTTAGTGTGGCATGTAAGCTTGCTAACATTTGCTTGTTAGTAGTAAACACAAGGTACAGCTGAGACTGATGGGAACGTCATTAGTTATGCAGATAACTAAGACAAGGATCAAATTACCAAAATAATCAATCTATGACCAATTTAAATGTGACGTGATGATGGTACCATATTAAAAGTTGCTCAAAGTTATTCATCCTGAGGAAAACATATATGCACCAAATTTCATGCATATTTAATATCTAGCATTTGTCAAAACATTTCACTGTGCACCAAAAATGTCAAGCTGTCAAGAAGTGAGAGGATCACCAAAGTCATTAGGCTTCAGCCTCTGGACAACATGAATGTCCACAAATATTCATGGCACAATAGTATGGCTAACAACATGTTTAGCCATGATTTTAAAGGTTTTGACACCCCAAACCTCAGCTAATATGCTTCATCGGGATGTGCAGTGTGGTTCGATCAAGTTTGATTGACAATGGTCTGACAACATAAACAAATGCCCTGCATCTGCCATATCATTCTGATTCAAATATGGGTAAATCCTGATGGTGTTCAGACATAACATTATGAGACGGGGATGTTTTAACAAAACAGTTTTGTGTATATAAAAACTTAACATGTATATTGTGGTCAATCTGTTAATGGTGTAAATATTTGCCTTTCTGTAACATGTAGCAACAACACAGAGCCACACCATGCCACTGAGATAATGGCTCTCCATAAAAAAGATCCCATGGCAGCACCAAGGGTCTGAATGAGCCCAGACAGCTCCATAGTACAGTGCAGTTAATGGAAACTGTTTTCTCTGGGGATTAATCCTAAAATATCACCGACTGAGTGGAGAGAGGGCATGTAAGAGGGTCAGGAAGAGAAGTATAGCAATGGAGAGGAAAATCAGAGGGAGACTGGGAAAGAGAGAGAGAGAGTTATTTAGGGAGAGTATTTGGAGATTAGCCAACAGCTACGCAGGATTCATGTTCTCTGAGTTGTTTGTTGGCCCCCTGTGTGTGTGTGTGTCTGAGAGTGTGTGCGGCTGTTGAGGGGAATTCAAGCACGTCAATAACTGACAAATACACAGTATAACCATCATCCCCCACCTCCCATAAACCTCCTGAATCAACCTTCCTATCACTGCAATCTTTCTTCTTTACCCCTCTCTCTCTGTGTCTCTCTCGTAAAGGCTTTAGCCTAAGGGGGGGGGGGGGGGGGGGGGGGCTTGTCTGGCCGAGCTCCACTGCCTTACAAGAGCAGCGAACTGACATCAGGCCTAAAAATACCCAGCCTCAGCCTCACCAGCTCACAGTGGAAACCATGAGAGCATCGCATTGTTCCTCCAGCCTTCTCAAACTCTAGTGGGTCTGCAAGTTTACAATGTGTTCAGAAAGGTGTGCTCGTGTGTGTGTGTTTGTGTGTGTACCTCTTGTTTTTCCACCACCAGCCACGCAACCTGCAGCCCTTCAAAACCTTTGAAAGGAACTTCCCGAGTCAGCATCTCCCACAGCACCTAGATACAGAACAGACTGCACTGTTTCATTCAGACAAACATAAATACCTTGATGTAACATATTTTGGGGGTCTGTTTTTTATGGATTTTGAATTACTTTACAAATGACTACATATAAAATCAAGTCAGTCCAGTTCATCCCAGTTTCACAAACATAAAAAACTCCACTCCAGGTTTTACAGTAGATCCATAACTCAAACCAGGAATAGCAGCGTAAGTTCAGTAACAGGAATTATTTGTAATATATAATGTTGTAACTCCAGAGACAAGGCTAATGTTTTACCACATGTTGCCTACAATGATGTGGACTTTACAACACAGCTCTTAGACACAGTGGAGTCAGAAGATGTGTCTTGTGTGTGTGTGTGTGTGTGTGTGTGTGTGTGTGTGTGTTTCTCCGCTGTCCTCTGCAGTTGTCAACTACTTTCATATAACGTTAAGACAAAGTAACAAGTGAAGAGACCATTTCAATTTCAGTAATTGTAATTGCCTTAATCAGTTATACTACTAGTTACTGCAAAAAGTAGTAGAATTACAGTAACAGTATTCCCAACACTGCTGCTGATACCAGAGTTTCTATACTTTAAAATACCAAAACTTTGTCCTTTCTAATGCAAGAATAGAAGCCAAACTTCTCAAATGCTGAATGTTGTCTAAATAAAGCAGTCATACAAGAACTTTTCCTTAATAAAATACATTTGCAAAATTAGGATGTAAAATCAGAAACTGTTTGAATAAGTAAAAGGAATACTATTTGGACAAGTATGTGATGCCAGCTTTGAGTAATTAGCAGTTTCTGATATTACATTTCTGTTTTAAAAACCGAGATGTAACATCAAAAAGGATCTATTAGTAGTCTATTAGTGGTCTTACAAGACATTTATACATTAGAAACCAACCCACCACACCATAGGAGTAGGTGTCACAAGTCTCTGACACAGGCAGGCTCTGTATGACTTCAGGAGCCATCCAGGGGAAAGTGCCCACCACCGTCATGTGGGTGGTATGGGACAAGAACTTGGAAGCCCCAAAGTCACAAATCTGGAATACCAACAGAAAAGGAGAGAAAAGTGAAGAAACTCAAACATAACCCGTGTACCTGAACCCAAAGAACAATGCCAGTATGTGGTGTACCGTACAAGATCTACAAACCTTCAGTACTTTGTCTGCAGTCATGACCACTGGGAACGAGAGAAGCAGTCAAAAGCTGTGTGATAGTAAATGGTACTAAATATGGCTAACAGACAAACAGTAAAGAGAGCCAATGATCCCATGTACATGTTTACTGTAAGTACAGTAGTAGTAAACAAACAGATCAGACTATGGTTTAGATCAGGAGTTACCGTTCCGTGACTTGAGGTCTCTGTGGATGACTTTGACTGGAGCTTCTGCATGGAGGTAATGAATCCCTGGACAGAAAATGAGGGTCAATAACTGACTTTCATTCAGTTATTTATTTTGTTGTTTAATTTCTTAATTATTTATTTTATTGGGAGCTGCCTGGACTACAATTGAAGGCATAATCTAGCTATAATTTTTTTTTTTAAAGATTTTACTGGCATAGACGCCTTTATTCATCAGTAGATCAACAGGAAACATGGGAGAGAGGGGGGGGGGGTGACATGCAGCAAAGGACCTCCGATCGGGATTCGAACCGGGGTCGGCTGCGTATATGGCATGCGCTCTAACCACTCGCCCACCTGCACGCCATAATCTAGCTATAATCTGTGCAACAGGATGACTTCTGTACAAAGAATAATCCTTCTTTTATTTAATCTCATGTACATCCATATTAAAAGTTTATAATAAAAACCAGATACCAGACTGATTCAGTCTTTACACATTTTATCATTATTACCTTTGGCTATCTGTATGGCCCATGTCATGATCTGCTCCATGTCCATCTCCTCACTCTGCTCACTGGAAAGGTACTCATATAGAGACCCTCCACTAGCATATTCTGTAACACACACACACACACACACAAACAATGGTCATTATAGTCATGACAGGAGGACAATATGTATTCATCAGAGCCCGATCATATCAGTCAGTCAATATTATCAGCCGATATTGGCTTATCAACAATATATCAGTATTGGCGTATTTGTTGTCCAGTATGTGCTGATATATATGTAGCCTATATGTATATATATACACAATACATCAATTTTTTTTGTTATATAGGCAACATACTATGCATATCTTAATTGAAGTTTAATATCTATGTACATTTTTGTTCTATGTTTTTCATTTATAGGTATTTATAAATATTAAATTATAATTATTAAAATTACTGTTTCAGTGCACTGATGTCATGTTATATACATACACAGTTAGACATACACAAATATTTTAAACAGTACATTTTGAGACTTATTCTTAGGATCTATAAAACCTGCCTCCTGAAACAACAGTGCAGCTGCAGAAGATATCACTCCACTTGTTCAAAGTCTGTTTTACATGACTGACCTTTTTAACAAGTGATTATAAACATTGTAAACAAGTGAAATCAAATGAGCCTTATCCAATGTTTTTACTTGCCTGGACATTTGCAGTGCAGTTATATTCTATACCAATTCATGTTTTGAGAAAAATGACTAACTCCACACAGATTAAGATTAAAATCTTCTAAGCTTTTCCCATTTATTTCTTTGAGATTTACAAGAGTATTTAAAGAAGAATATACTAGCCAATCAAATGAGCATTTTGAGTAGAACAAGAAAAATCTGTCCCTAAAAATGGCTCCTACCATTTGCAAATTGCTAACAATTACATTGCACTCCAAAATCAAACATCTACCTCCTGAACAATTCTTCTCCATGCCTACTGTTTTACTGTTTTATTTATACTGAGTGTGACTTGCTTAGACTCAGCTGCAATGAGAATTGTCTGTAGTGGTGTGTCGGTGCTTTATCTTAACCATATGACCCCATTCAGGATTACAACAACGTCCAAACATGCTGGTCTCAGTTACAAATGTCCTGCCAGGAAACACCACAAGAACCAGCTCTCAGAGTATACACCGATACTTCAAAACACACACATAAACTCTGGTCCAAAACCATCTGAGCATGTGCTAAGAGTCTGTAGGTTTAGGATCAAATACACACTAGTGAAGCTCATATACAGACACGCACTTATGTAGTTTCATATGAGAGGGCAATCTGTCCGGACCCTGACCCCTTCATGCCTCACCTTAAACCATGACCTGGCTTTAACCTAATGTTACTTATAGCCACCAAGCCTTAACCCCTAAGAAAAGAACATAATTCATAATATTTAGAGCATTTTTTCATAAGATAAGTCTTATCTGAATGAAGTTAGGGATTAAACTTTATGTTCCTATGAGGACATCAGAGGGGATACATGAATCTCACAAACACACACAAGCACTAACACACACACACGTGGGGTCTGACCTGTGACAATGCCATAGTTGGGAGATTCCAGCACGGCTCCATAAAACTGAATGATGTTCTTATGACTCAGGACACTGAGAATCTCAGCCTGGACAAGGAGGCGAGCCAAGAGACAGAGAGAGAAACACAGAGATATGAACAACTTTATTAATAGTTTACAATGTGACACTGACAACGAAACATGACCTGTGAGAAAATAAAATGTAAATCTTTCTGAATGTGTTGTGAGTGTAAAAGTGCAGGACTTTGAATAGTTATTTAATTGTGAAGTTATTTCTAACAGCGTCTTCAGGATGCCTGACCTAAGGTCCTCAAACAAAGACCTTCCACACCGCTGTGACAAACATGCCATTAATCTGAACTGACATATAGGTCATACCCTCTCTGTATGTGGAATATGTAACTGTTGCCAAGCAACACAATAACTAACCAATAATTTGAAGAAAAAAAATGTACAAAATAAATGCAATTCAAAAACAAAATATTTTCTCACTAAAAAGTTGTTTCACTTTTATCCCCATTGTTTCCTCCACATTGTTTTTGCACAATTGGTTTTTCCATGTGTGAATGTGGTGTTGGTGCAAAGATCTCAGATTAGTTCATAAACAGCTCCCCTTTATGTTACAAGTTGCAGAAATAAATAAGACTTGTGTGACCGGCTTAGAAAGATACACTACATTGCAGTTCTCCCATGATCCGTCAACTAGTATTTACAAATGAAATGTACACACATTTTTTATGCATGTCTGCCAGCCCACCCGCCCTGCATGTGTTTGTGTGTGGATGTGAGAAAGTCTGTGTGAGAGAAATAAGTCAACAAATCAGTGTCTGTTACCTCTGCAGTTTTAAGTACAGTGGTTAACACATTTGACACAGTACATTTTATCCTTAAACTCAGCACTTTTTCTTCAGTACTTTTGAATTGTCTTTGTATTTATCTGTGCATGCTTTACATTACAATGTTTAAAGCTGTTGCCACAACAATAAGGTTGTACCCCCACTCACCCACAGGTCACTTTAACTTCTAACAGTTTCCTGACTCTGGGTCATGAACCTATGCCACTCTAGTATTAATAACATGGAAGGAAATTATGTTTGGATTACTGTTGAGGTCACACTCATGGAGAACCATTCGGCCTGCACTGCAATGCATAAAGCCAACATGACCACACACCTCGTCCTAACATACAATGGGAGGAACAAGGGAGTGCTGGCATGAATATCTGCTTCATCCACAAAAGAGTGGGAGGAGGAGGGGGACGAGGAGAGGTATGTTTAAGATAAACACATTTTCAATGGTGGAGGAGAATCTGGGAGATTAGTGAAACTAAGTCATGTTGAAGTTTGGAGCAGTAACCTGCCTCAGAGGAGAAACATTAAATGATAACAATGTTGGATCTTATTATTATGCTTGTGTGCGCCTCTGAAATATATGTCTTCTGCAGCAGTGTGTATCTGTGTGCATGTGCATGTGTCTCCCTCCTACCTCTTTGTCAATCTTCAAAAGCTTTTTCACAGCCACTTCCTTGTCCTGGGATATCCAGAGTGCTCTATAGACGCTCCCAAAGCTGCCTCCTCCACAGTTCTCATAGAAGAGCAGGTCCTCATGCTTTATCTGCACAAACGACGAGCCGGGAGACGACATGGCATACTGACTCACTCGCACACGAACACACACACAAACACAACACACACACACTCACTCTTCCCCAAAAGTGTGCACGCTCAGCCAACGCCACTGGGACCCAAAAGTATTCAGTCACCGAAGAACACAGAGCGAGTGAAGGATAAGAAATAAAGTGAGGCGGAGTAGTTTCCTCGACAGGGTCAGAGTGGATGTTGTCAGTCAGCAGAAGAGATTGTCAGAGAGAAGAAACCAGAAAGTGCTGGAAAGAGAGAGAGAAGTTTGCTCGCTGTGAGTCAGTAAAAGTCAGCTGAAGGCATAGCCCCGCTGTCACTACTCCACAAGGTATTGCATTGCCTGATAGTGGTGATCCAGTGTAACTGCAACGCAAAGCAGACACACACACACATGCATAGAGCGCAAAGATGAAGGGGAGGTGAGTATTTGAGTGTGTCAAAGTTACGGGTTTGCACTCAGTGTGCGCAGTCTGTCTGCAGCAGACACACTGTTCAAATATGGTCACTGGCATCCAGGGCATTCCTTCTTCCTGGATAACTGTGGCTATATAAAGCCCTTCACACACACATACACACACACACACACACACACACACACACACAGAGAGAGAGAGACACACACACACACAAGCCTATAGCGTGTCAGACACAGTAAATCAGTTAGCAACAAGGATGACTGCCACAGATACCTAAATCCATCTCTCACACACTCTGCGTCTAAAAACACTCACGCACACTCACCAGAGAAGCCAGGGGGTGATATTGTGTTACTCAACCGGACAGGAATGACCCAGTGACATCATCAAGCAGGATAGCCATGCTGACATCACTGTGTATGGACAGGTGAGATCAGCTACTGCATGGGAAGTTAGGACACTTCTCGGTTGTTACGAGTAATCAAGCGTAAGAGGAGACAACAGTGATTCACTGAATTAAAGAAATATGACTAAACGTCTGTTGGAAGCTCTCAAAAGCTGCTATGAATTATTACAACTCAGAGTACAAATGTGTTGGGTTAAATGAACATCTTCCTGATTTTTAAACTATTTAGAGTTTTACTGTTGGTTCTGGATCTGACTTCAAAACAGTACTACATAACAGGTCATCATGAATCACCAAAATTTAAAGGGTACTTTCCTCTGGGAAGCAAACAGCTTGCCTGCAGAAGTGGAAAGTTTGCTGTTAGGGTGATGTGAGAAAAAAGGTTATGAGCTTCATCAGATTTCTATGTAATCTGACTATAACTATTTTCTTGTGTTCAAAATTGATCATTTTAACTAAAAGTGCTGCTAAAGGAAGTTCACGTGATGACTCTAAAAAGAGAAAGATCTTATGATAAGCATAAATGCCACATGTTGCAGCGTGTACACAATGCACTCATATCTTGTGGACCACCACGCCAATATGTGTGTAAAACATTTTCCTTTTGTGATCACTGAAAGCAAAGTGAGATCTTCCATTCCTATTTTACAAATGTTATATTTACATTGTGATGAATAGATGATACAAGTAGTACATCAACATCCAAATACAACATCCAGGTTAACGTCCCACAATTTAGTATCACGCTTACATAAAAATACAGATTTAAAGAAAAATGGTCAATCAGTGCAACAGAGATAATGATTTGCAGAATTTCAGGTCCTTCTACAGGTCAGTCTCCAAAATGTACAGATGTTCCTACACTTATATAACCAATAACCAATAACTAAATACCTCAACGATATCTTTCATTTGCCTGCTCATGTCATTCAACCACAACTACTGCCCCTAACGCAAGCTTTCTGTAAAAAAAGATGTATAACCTCCAGGTGATGTCACATGACTAATGTTTAAGACTTGATAAAACTGCTCCCAGAGCCACAGAAGATATAGCACAATTGTTTTCACAGGCTGGGTAACATTCCTGACAAGCAAATCTGAAATCACCGGAATGCTCCTTTAGTGTTCAGAGTATCAGAGAAGTTTTTATGCCTACTGTGATGTCAGGAAATTTAAAAAATGTAAGTCAGAGTAAAGTCCCACAGCAGGCATTTCATTGAAGTTAAGTGTATAAACAGACTGACAGATCAGCACCACCAATGCTCAGTCTCCACCACTTGCTGGGAAAAAATACTTTCCGAAAAATGTCATCAAATCATTAGGACTGTTAAATTAGCTATTTTTATTTACAAGGCAGACTACACATACAGTACAGTTACAGGCTGCTCTGGGAAAAGCAAGCCTCACAGCAGTTCGACACACACCATCACATCAAAAGCTCCTGAGATCAAAGGAAAATTAATGACACTTGTCAAGAGAACACACTCAAAATCTACACCCACTTTTACAAAAAAAAAGAAAAAAATTTACACGGACTGAACACAACTGGTAGAGATGACAACATTTCCCCTTGGATTATAAATTGCTTTTATATTTTGTTTCTAGGATTAGTGCTTCAAAATCAAGTCTTACAGACAAAGGAGCACAATTTGGTTTTACGACTGACCTCAGAACAGATCCTACCAAGCAACATCATCATCTAGAATGATATATCTTCAGGAGTTGTACAGTACTCCGATGGAAAAATAAAATGTAACAATACATTGACAGATTTGAAACCTGCTTGTAACACCATTAGGGCTTTAATCCGGCTAATATTCTGTTGTGTAGTTTTCAAGTGTCTAACTAGTTAAAAGGACACTGATATTCACCCAAAGGACATCAAATCCTAAATACTCTCAAAGACTTGGATACACTCATGTAGGTTATGAAATAAGTAAGTACTTCCAGATTTTATATGCGCCATATTTATCTGTATATTTGTCAGGGAAAATGAAGAGTCTAGATTGCACTACAGATTGGATGGTTTTTGAGTAGGACCGTCAGGAGAGTAAAGGTTTGCTTTACAGGCAGCTAAAGTAATAGTTTGTAAACTAGGGCTCACTTGGGGGTAGCAAGACATTACAGGACACTTAGATAGAAATCCACTGTATAGAACACAAAACCTTGTTGAAGTGTAAGTTCAGTCATGCAGGATACTGATTCAAGTTCTATACATTACAGTTCTATCTAACAGGTCCCAAACAGTAACAGCTAGTACAGTCAGTATAAACCCTCGGTGTGGGGGCTGAGACACAGCGACGAGAGAGTAGTTGAACAATTTGTTTGTGTCCAGGAAGAAGAGGCTTTTAATGGCACAGTATCAAGTCCTTAATCTGCAGTCCGTAATAATGTTAGTGATTTGCTACTGAACGTCCAGTTGTGTTGAGGTTTGTTTTTTTTTTCTTTTTGTTTCTTTGTTTTTTAATCCAGGTAACGTGTGTGTTGTTCTAGTCTCACAGAGAAGGCGATGGTGGTGGAAGATTTGGGGCTCATGTCCGCCGAGGCTCCAGCCTGTAGGAGAGCTGCGTCAATGCCCTCTGGTTGTCAATCACACAGAGCTTCCTAACGTAACCCCGGACCTCCGCCTGATTCTTGTTAGGTTGGCATATTTCAGGGTCTAATGCAGCAAGAGAAGAAATAGAATAAGAAGGGGGACAAAAAATATAAAAATATGTTTAAAATCTGCTTGTAAAGCCACCAAGTAAATGTGCCAATAAATAATATGCACTTACTGAAAGGCTGGCTTCTACAGTGCCTCACTTGCCGTATTGTGTTAGCTATAATACGCTGATGAAATAAGCACAAATGATAATATTACATCAAACTTGAGTGAAGAACAGTATGACTAACTACTAAAAACACAAAACATCCCCAAAATGAATAAACAGCCCTTACAATCTGCATAGACACTTACCATTTTCTCAAAATTGACCATATTGTCAATGAATGTCTTGTTGCCTTCATGTGTAAATGTCATATCTGTAAAGAAATTCAAAACTTAACTACTGCCATGTTTATCTCAGAGCTCATTCTTACATGATGCAGTGACTGATACAGTATATGGCCATACCCTTGAGAAGGAGCGGCATAAAGGGGATGATTGGTGGTTCCAGTTTGGTAACAGTAAGTCTGTACGCCCGGTGGTTTCTGGATGGGTCCTGACATCAAACATAAGAAAATTGTCGAAGATAAATACTAATCTTAATGTACTCTTTTTAATGTGTTTGAGCTGACTTTAACATGCAACTCACCATCATGCTCTCAAACTCAGCATAGAACTTCTTAAACTTGGTGGGGAGTTTCTAGTAAGAAAAACAGAAGACCTCAGTGACATGTAGTTATTTTAAGTGTACAGGCTGAAGATCCAGAAAGGTCAATTTAATAATAGTGATTCATAATGTTTTTAATTTAGCTTTACCTCCCATGTCTGGCTCAGTCTGCTGACAGCAGGGTTACTCATCCCCATAATGATGGCAAAGAATGAATTCAGGTTCTTAAATTCCCGACAACTACGGACAAATATACACATATACACACATTCACACACAAGGAAGAAATAATCAATCCTGGTGATTCCAACAAGAATAATGCAGAGGAGGAATCAATCTAAACATCATATTATCGGTTGCACATTTTTTTTAATGGGGATAATTGCATTGTGAACCTCTGCAGCTGCACCGATGTGAATCTTCCCATCCTAACACTTTACAGAGTAGTGTGTCGGCATGCAGGAGGTACAGGGTACACAGTGCAGTAGTGGTTTGTGACAGTTTTCTTTAATGTCTAACTCATTTGTCTGTTGTGTGTGTAAATGATGTGAATTGTTTTTGTCTATACTTTTGTACTGTCATTTGTTTTTTGTGAACACTGTCTTGAAAAAGAGTGCTCAATCAGCCTACCTGTTAAAATATGTGAAAATGATGTGAGTGACATTCACCAGCAGATCCTACTCACTGTGCAGCTATCTTGATGAATTTCTTGAGGAGTTGGACTCTCTTACTCAGCTGTCCACAGAGGCAGACCTCAGTTACCACCCACAGCTGAACCTGGTTGAACCTCCGCAGGAACAGGTCCATGTTAGCTGTGGTTCTTCTGAAGCTCTGGCGGCCAAAAGTGTGATAGAGCAGCTCATGCTGGGCAGAACACAAGAGAAGACAATAACAGGTTTAGAGTAAATCCACTGGGTCCTGCCACCCTGCATCTATCAAACAGCAGTCCTGTAGGGTTGTTTTTAGGACTAACGATGCTGAACAAGAGTAGAAGGCCACATCTCTATGGTGTGAGTTCATTAACTAATTATATTTTAAGACTGTCTTCAGCCAACAATGATTTTGGACATTGGTCTTTTTCTATATATGAGCATTAGACCATGCATTCACAGAGACTCACAGTAAGTTGTATCTACCATATATGTATGCATGAGTGTAAGTGTGTGTATGCTACCTCATGTACACAGCTGAAGAGCTCCCAGTCAAACATTGTCATTTGATAAGCCAGGTCCTTAGAACTCATCAGCTCAAAAGTAGACATGGAGCCTGTAGAGGGCCCCTCCTGGTCTGGAAGAGGAGTCTGTTGCACACAGTCCACAAATACACACATTTGTGCAAATTCAAAGAACTCACAAAAATAGAGAGCACAAGTTCAACCACATCAAATTTTACTTTCCTTACTATACACATAAAATGTATTAGTATAATATATATATATGTAATCACCATCATAGCATAACCACGAAAAGAATACATGCTGTTATATTTGATAAAGAAAACAATTCAAAGTCAACAGTCATAATAGTCGTCTCTTACCAGGCTGCCAAGCTGGTCTCGAGGACAGACAAATAATCGACCGTTGATGCTCAGAGTAGAAAACACTGACACATCATTAGGCTTCAGGATTATTTTTTCTGTAACAAAAATGGGCAGATTTGAGCTTTTATGTGTTCCAATGCTGACTCAAATACAGGATATTCATTTACAAATAGCCACTGCAAAGACTGATAATCAAACTGTAGAAATTTTCTTTCACATCTAAAATAATCTGTCTTCTTACCACCTGCACAGGTGAGGTGGACCAACAGGAGCTCGTCAGTGGTACCAAGTTTGTCGGCCACAGCACTGATAACTTCCTTTCCTGTCGCCAATACAGCAACTCGGATAGTTGTGTACGTGTGATCCATGCAGTACACCTTCAACAGGACTAAACACACACATAAGTAACAATTAAACACCATAACATGATATCTGTCCTAATTTGGAATTCATTAAAACATAAATGTATAGCGTGAAGATGTTTTTTTTCGTCCACAGCAAACAACACAGGATTGAAAGTGTAAAACCTGGTTAGCAGTATCTAAAGGCTATAATGACCATTAAACCTGACAATGTGAACTTAATGACACAACTGGCAAAATAAGGATATTAATTCCAAAAACATTACTTCAATTTCCTACTCTAGGTGACTGACAAGTATAATATTCTCAAAGGACTCCTGCAGAGTTTTAACTATCAGACATGTTTCCTCAGCAATTTTCATGCCAATAACATTTTGTAATTTCTTACATACAAATATAAATGTTGGCTTTGGTATGATGGTGACATTATAGGAACAGTCAAGAGATCACCAAAATATTAGAATGTATCTTCTCATGGCCATACATCGACATCAGTCACTTACACAAATACTCTTATTGTTTGAGGCCTGCCACTGCCAGAGCGATAAAAAAAGAAGTTTTAAAATCACACAAACACTCCAACTTACTGTCATCTTGATTCCTGATGGCTTGTTTCTTCTGTAGCCTTTCCTCTCCGTCGCTGAATTGTCGTATAAGGGTCTTCTGTTAAATTGCATGACACACTGTGTAATCAGCTTCCACATCATTATGCAGCTGCAACATGTTGTTTAGTATTTTTATATGTCTTGGCATACCTTTTTTGTGGCTTTGGCTTCCTCTGAACTACAACGTGTTAAAGTGTGGAAACAAACAAATGACAGAATAAATAACTTGTTTTGGAGTTGTGACATAAAGTATACAGGGCAAGTTTAATGTGCAGGAGCTAAGAAACATACTGTAGTTTGACGACTTTCTCCAGGTCAGGAACCAAGTCTTTCAGAGCTCTGAGCATCCGGGAATCATTTGATAAACTTCCATACAGCTCCTACAGAAACAAGGAGGAGGAGTAAACATAAATTATCCTGTGTACATACATCTGGAGAGGCATTGTTGTGTGTTGTGATTTAATGCATTTGAAAGCTTACCTCAAGGAAAGATATTGCAGCAGGCTCCTCCTGTAGCAAGTATGTGTGTGTGTTGGCCCAGCGCAGGGCCAGAATGAGGACTCTTCTCTTACTGTTGAGCGCGTACTCCAACCTCTCCTGTTCAGAGCCAGGTGGAGATGCCGCATGGTAGGTGCACACAAGGTTAAAGATAAATACAAAGATGTAGATATTATCCTCCTGATACAGCCATCACACTGACAGACAATGATATCCAGTCGATATATTATTACTGATCCACTGCTCAAAGCCGGTAGCAACCACACTTGAAGGTTGAAATAACAACTACTACTTCTACTCTATGTCTTAATGGCAATTTTGACATTTTTGTTCTAAGGCTCTAAGTTGAGTATAACTAGGGGAATGTTTGCCTTGACTAACAGGTCTCTCAGCCTTTAACACTAACTGGGAGTTACTTGTCCACAACATCATCCATAAGACAGTTTTACTGCAACTCTGCCATAAAGACAAATAAGACAAGACCTTTGCAGCTGGGATTACAACTTGTTACTATGGTGTGAAGATGAAGTGTGCAGTTCATCAGTGCTGCTTCAGCTCTTCCATACAGTAAACACAACCAATAAGTTACACAATATGAGATGCAGTCAACACAACTCTTATAGTATAGCACAAACAATGGCCATATCAGTTCCTATCTAGCTGGGGTTTTCTATATTACATTCTGGCTACTGTTATACATTTGCTAATGTATCTAAGAAATGATTGTTTTAAAAAAGGAAATACAGTATATACCAAGGCAAGACAAAGCAAGAGAGAGAAAGGCAGAAAGGATATTGTGCCATGAGTAGAGGGCACAGCTGGCTGTTGGGCATGAAGACACAGTGCATGAGGACAAAATCATCCACTGCTGGGTCTAACATGAGAGAGAAAAACAGACACACAGCGAGAGGGAAGAGAGTCAGAGGAGGGAAAAGGAAGGAAATTGAGTGCAAAAGAATCAAGATGTTCAAAAGGTAGTGAAAATGCCTTTCATCATTAACCCATTTCATCTTGCTTATCTGTATATCCATCCATCTTTCAGTGTAATGGATTTGATAGTGTCTGTACTATCTGCCACATCCAGCTTAGGTTTTATTTAAGGGATTTAATGGAGGGTAAACCCACAGAAACTCATAAAAACTCTATATAAAACTAATGAATAGAAAACTTTAATATAAAGATAGAGTGAGTAAAAACACCTAGGCATAAATCTGTTACATAGCATGCAACTGAATAATACAAGTTTATAAAGACGTTGTGTTAAAGGAGAAAAATAAAAGTGAATCATAGTTTATTTCTTTGGTAGATATCAAAAAGCATATTGCCTTTTAAACGAGCAGCTGTCACTATCAGATGTCATTCATGAAACAAAACATGAACTCGACCAGCTATTCAAAATTAATTTAGGCCTAATAGCATATAATTAATTTAGCATTATAGTTATAGTATTCATTTTTCTGATTAGCAACCTGGTTCACTGTGATGTATGTCCATTCTCATGGTCTCCAGGAAGTGCTCAAGAACTTTCTCTGGAGTTCCTGATATCACAGTGTACCTGTGAAAGGTGAGAAGATATGAAGAATATGAAAAAGCCTGCTTTTGAGAGACAGACAGAGTCATAGAGACAGAGATGTGTGTAAGTACACTGTGCATGTGATACTCCACACAATCAAATACACACATACTTGATGCTTCCCAGGGTGGAGGCTCGAGGACTCTTTTCTAACACCAGCACAGCTTGTTCATGTTCTTTCAAACGCACTGTGTTGGCTTCCACATCCTGTAAATACAACAAGAGGCATGTAAAAACAAAACAACATACTGTAGTATTACTGAATGTCATAAAAGAAAGTGTGGCATTTAAAATGTAATACAGCTCATCTGCCAGAGGAGGGAGACAAACATCATACTATAGTCATTGTAACACCAGCCACATGGTGTTGCATGATGCTTCAGACTGTCTGAATGAATGGATCCGGACCTGTTTTCCTTTCCCTTGATTAAGCTGGTATTCAATGAAGTTCATCTGAACTTCATCCTATAAGTCAAAGACTTTTGACTCAGCAGTGACCTTGCAAAGTCACTGCAATAATTGACCAAAAGGAGTCATTCTGTGCTTGAGACCACCTGTGTGAGACCTCACTTCGATCCTATCTGTGTCGGGAATAAATGCCCAGCTCTGATCTGCCTACCCTGAGTATCCTGTTGAAGTCTTCCTTGTCCACACGAAGGAAGTGGCAGTGGTCCTCTCTCAGAACGATGGAGGCAGCACGAGGTGAATCTGTAACCAGGGCCAACTTCCCAAAGTCATCACCCTCGTGGAGCGTACACACTACCCCCTGAGACACACATACGCATGATTGCACACATAGGCAAAGACTCACCAAAATACAAATACACACAGACACAAAACACAGTTTGCAAGTCATCTTAAGCCCTGAAGAAAAGTCAGAAAGGGGATGAATCATCTGTGCCTCTGTGTGTGTGTGTGTGAAGGGTGCATGTATGCGCTTGTATGTATGTATGTATGTATGTATGTATGTATGTATGTATGTGATCGATGTGTATGCATGCAGATGAAAATAAATGTGCAGTACGTTTGCGCGTACACTGGTTATAAAGAAGTGTGTTGCTGTGTATTCATGTATGCATACAATCCCTTAAGCCATTTCATCATAGTGATGAGTCATAGTGAGCTGAGCAGAGTTTGCCAAACTCTGCTGGTGTTTCCCAGCCCCACAGGGCAGTTACTGCTGGTCTGCTCCATGCAGACATGAGCTACTCATATTAATCCATTACATACAGATGAAATATTATCAAATGAAGCAGAAAAACAAACCAATGCTCATGTGTCAAACGCAGAATGAGCATGCAAGTGGATGAATGCATTCAAGTGTGCCCACAAACGCACCTTGCCATAGATAACCACATTCACAGAGCCCTTCTGGATGATGTACCATGACGTGCCCTCCTCCCCTTGGTTGAACACTGGAAGATAAAGAAGACAAACACATATAACACCTACAGATTCTGTAAACTACGTACACAGATAAAAATTGTATCCTAGGACAAAGCAAAGACCTACACACAGTTCCAGCTTTCGCGTGCGACTCGAAGATCACAACACTTGCCAATTCCCTCTTCACCTGCACACAAGAACACACTGTTTCAAAACTCTCATTATATTGGATTTCACTGCACTGCAAAAATATTGTAGAGAACAGAAAAATGCATAGATCAGGGTTTTTAATGATTATTTAAAGTGACCTGGAAATCATTGCAGTCCATAATTAACAGTCCTTAGTCCATAATTTTTGTCTCTTGAATATATACCTTTGCTCTCTATATCTGCTTGTGCTGTATGTTTTCAAAACAGAATATACTCAAATTACCTTGCAAATTTTCCACATAAATTCATATTTTTAGTTGTATTTTATTGGATTGAAAAAACTGTTGTGCACAAGTATGGTCAAGTACGTCACATGGCGTGTTATGAGATTATGTCTTCTGTACTTTATAAGCATTGTTGGAGCACTGACTGGAGGTCAGTGAGACTGAAAATAATACGCTAATATTATAATACTGTAAATATAAGCTACTAGTAATAATAAATTAAAAATAATAAAAACTCTTGTAAGGGCCTATGCGGATTTAAGGACTCCTCTACATGGTGACTGCTTGCCAACACAAGCAGATTATGTGTAAAACTATGTCCCATTCCACTGGTAATAGAAATGCTGTAGTGTTAACAACCTCTCCCTCCGGTCTTAAAACCAAAAAGACTGTAACAGGTGGTTCTGGTGAATTAACGGCCTTCAAGGAAACTGGTACTGTCTCTTTAAAACAAAAGTGGATCAGCTGACTCACAGTGTTAGAGAGGTGAGCTAAGGCCTTGATGTGAAGCAGCTCATCATAGATGATCTCTAGGTCATCCCCTGTCCTCTGACCAGGCCTGCAGACACATACAGAGGATAGTCAGAATGAACTCACCATAAAGATTTCATGCACTTCACCTTTAATACACTGCAGTAAAATTAGTAAGGCCACATTCTAATGCAGAAATATTATGGCTGATTTGAAACAATTTGCTCAAATTATTTCACATACTAGTGTGACTCATTATAAATGCTCATTGTGGACTACATTTTGTTAAATTTTCCAACTCTCTTGCATAACTGAAATAGTAAAAAAAATAATGTAATAAGGTGGAAGTGAAATGAAAAAACTATAAATATATTTAATGTTTTGAAATGTATTAAATCAATGTCTTTTTTTTGTTTTCAAAGTGCAGCTTACAGCATGCAAGGTGTTGTGCATGTGGATTGTATTACTAGTGTAATGTTAGTAATACACTATTATTGACTGTTACTGACGATTTCCTAAGGATCATGCGCAGCAGTGCATCAGGGCCGATCTGAACAAGGAAGAGGATGGTCTCTGGCAGCTCTTCCTCACTTTCCCGCTTCTCTTCCTCACTAGGTAACGGTGTGTCCTCCTCTTCATCATCAAGAAATCGGTAGAACAGGTACTTGTCCTGGAAACCCAGCTCCTGGTCCACTGAAGACCAAACGAGCACACAGGGTCAATGCAAGAAGGGTAATCATACAAAACACAATCATGCCTTTTTCAGCAATTAGAGATAGTCATGCTTAAAAACTTCTAATTATTTTCCACTCTGGTATTCACACTGATACTTTCACTGTGTTTTGATGTTCTGAGTCAATAAAGCCCATTCTGTGTCAATCTGTGACACTTAAAAATCTCAAAAGTTAGCGTCCAACTCATCCTCTGAATGGCACTTAATACAATACAAGGATATGAATATGTGAAGAATTACATTTTCCAGGTTTTTCCTTCTCAGCAGCGCTCCAAGACTACAGTCTGTCACTACAATTATGTAATGTGTGTACTATGATGGAGAAAGCCAAAATGATAGTTACCATGATTAAGTACCCCTTCTTCCAGTAGTGCCTGCCACATCCCAACAGCATGGGATCGTGTGAGAACACAGGCACTCTGCAGCACCAGCCAATCCACCAGCTCTGTGCCGACACAGCACTGTCTGCAATATATACATTGCTTGAATATTAAGTGAAGAGAAATTTAAAATAGCTCACCTATTTATACTCATAATTTTGTTTAAACACACACAGTTGTAACTGCAGACGAACACTCTTACCTGTATGTCTTGAGGTGGTACTTCCTGTCCCGAATCATGTGCGGGGCTCTGGACAGGATGGCATTGCGGAGAACCTTTCCCGCTCTCTGCAGCTTCTCTGAGGGTATCTACAGAACATCAGAGAGGCATGAACTCATCAGAGGTAAAATTTCTGATACTTAAGCTGACTCCAGGCTGTAACATTTATACGGACACAGGCAAGAGAAATATCAGTCTGACAACATATTTTGAAGAAAACAAAAAGCCATATCGTTAGTGGACACAGAAATGGAAAATGTTTCTAGCATGGACCTACATGAACATAAGCCAACACCATAATTATTATCATCATACCATTTTTTGTAAAAGAACAGGACAGACTCAAGTTATCCCCCTAAAAAACAGATAATTAATGGTTCAAACCTGAAGGTCTGAAACCTTGGTGTTTTTGTGCTGGTTCCAGAAATGTTTGTACAAATTTCCATGAGACGGTAAAGGCAAGACACACAAGATTCTTCCCATAGATTGGAGGTTGTGTGAAGTGCTGCTCAAGAAATATAACTCCGATCGGCCAGATGGTGGCACTATAAGACGGAACTTTATCTATTGGCTTATGACTTTTGAACCATAAGTCTCACAAACGTTCTGTTTTTTTGTGTATTCTGTGAGTCCAGACAAATCCTCATATGTCACCCCCATATGGATAGATTTTCCTCTATAAATTAGAAATTGTTTGTCCAATCATTATAAAACATGCAGGATATATTTCATAATAAGTTTGAACCAGGTGTATAAATCTATTTTGAATTTGCTCAAAAGGTGGTCCCAACATTTCCAAACACTGCCTGGGCTTGGTGCCACAAATAATGACAGTTTGTCCAAACATCACCAAACTTGGTCGATATCTGTAATTAAGTTTGGTGGAGCCTTCAACTTTTAACGGCATGTGTTAGCTTGAATCCCAGAATCACCACTTGCAGCTATAATTGAGTTATTAAATCTTGATTGATA
This sequence comes from Scomber japonicus, assembly GCF_027409825.1. Classification (NCBI taxonomy): domain Eukaryota; kingdom Metazoa; phylum Chordata; class Actinopteri; order Scombriformes; family Scombridae; genus Scomber; species Scomber japonicus. The sequence continues at coordinate 14,380,544 of NC_070589.1, read as the reverse complement.
TATGTGAAGTATGTGAATGTGTGTATCATATATATTTGTATGTGCATTGTTCACTAATATCTATGTCAGAATATTTCCAGTTTGCCCACTATTATTAAAACACATGCAGTATAACACTATATAGCATTCATATCAGTAAAACTGCATCAAACAAAGTACATGCAAGCAAACACATCCTATATAGATCACACCTGCATCTTACACGGAGGAAAAGGGCAGATGTGTATACATTCACACAACTGCTGTTCAAAACAACAAAGGAAGGCATGCTAATTGGGCAGATGGGATCTTTCTTCTATGTGCATGCATTAGCCAGTATTAGCATAACTACAGAGGATCACAGCTGTGAGTCATAGCTTGTCTCTGCTCAGAGAACACACACACACACACACCTCCAAAATCCATTCTGACATTCTCAATCATTCACAGACATGAAAGTATGCGTCGGTGTACAATTTTACAGTGGTCAGTTCATTACATTCAGCATACTTTTGATTTCAAATATTGAATACAAAACGTTGACAATGAACAACAACGACATCAGAATAACTACTAACTAAATACTTCAAACATCAGACTAAAAACATGCTTGCACAACCCTCAATGCTCAGTCCCTAGATATTCTGGCAGAAGCTACATTATACTGAGTGAGCTTTTGGTTCATTCATGCTTTGTGTGCCCTGAGGAAGGATACAGTTTATTTAACGGATCAAATCGCCATGTAGAACTTCTTTTTTTTTTTTTTTAAGATTTCTTTCAGCACAGACTTCTTTATTTAACTAGACAGACAGGAAACAGGAGAGAGAGGGGGGTGTGACATGCAGCAAAGGACCTCTGGCTGAGACTCGAACCGGGGTCAGCTGTGTACGCGGCATGCGCTCTAACCACTCGACCGCCTGCGAGCCGTTAAACTTCTTTTTACTTTCCATATGAATACAAGACAGAAGTCCAAAGAGTTAGTATTTACCTTGTTATGAGCTTTGTTTGCAGAGTCTGAGTTCATGTTGTCTTTGTCTGTGAGTCCTAAGGAGAGAAATATTCCTTTAGAATGGAAGATTTCTACAGGATACAGACACTTTCTATTCCAAAACTATCAAAATATGACCTATTTATTGTGAAACTTACATGTTCCTGATAAACATCTGGCTGAAAACAAGCATTATGATTTTAAAATTGAAGATGGAGCGCTTTAAAATTACAAATATGTAATGTGTGCGTTTATTCCATGAAAAAAAAAAAGTACAATTCAATGAAAATTATGGTCCATGTTGGATTATGCCATTCTCTAATGTTTCCTTTTTAAATAATTATACTTGTTTACAACCTTTTTTAACAATCTATTTAGTTTTGGACCTCATTACTATCTTTACTGTTTCCTGAACAACTACACTCAGATCTGGTAATGAACCACATCAGCAACATTTACTGCACAGCGTTTCTTTCATTCAACTGTGTGTGCACATCTACTCACTATCATTGTTGGATCCACTCTCCATAGCTCCATAAGGAGGGGCCAACAGTCCAGCCAGGCTCTGACGATACTTCTGCAGGACCAAACACACAGACATACATCAGAGCATTTACACCTCAACCATTTTAATGTATCTGCAGTTATTAGGCATCATTATCTATTAGTGGTTAAAACCCATTACATTTCTCCCTGCGTCTTTCTCTGTCACACAATGTTACTTTCAAACACACACAGTGCAAATGCCCCTCAAAACAAAGCCCTTTGTACAACCAAGATCATTTACATGCAGAACAACTAACATTATATAACACACACACACACACACACACACACACACCCACACACAAGCATTCAAACCAGGGCTAGTGCGAACAGCCGAAGCTGCTGAATGTGTACAGATGCTGTCCTTACAGATGTTAACAACAGTAAAGTGTGTTCACATCTCTGTAGCTGAGACACTGTCACTGCTCTTTTGCAAGGTAATTTCCCATGTCTTCTAAGAACTACCAGGAACACACACACACACACACACACACACACACTCACAAAGAAAGCGCGAGACATAGCGAGCATCTGTTTGACCTAAAGACACAAACACATCCCTATCTATGTTTTTTCACACACAACCAGGAAGACAATAAAACTGTTATCCAGATCGCAATGTCAAGAAACAGTTGCTGGGACGTGCCAATTCCATTTTGTGAGAAATCGGCAAAAATGTATAAAAATAAATACCAGAGTAAAACACTATCTAGCTCACATGAACACTGCAAATACTGTTGGCAAATAACCACAGACTACACACTAATACAGTTGAAGAGTCAAACTCACCTGAAGTGAAACACTCAGCTGCCTAGTACTGGAGGGACTAAAGCCCCAGAGAGCTGCCCTCTGCTCCTTTACAACTCACACACACGCCACTGGATAGCATCCTGCTCAAAACAGGCTGCTCTCTTCATTTCTCTCTCTCTCTCTCTCTCTCTCTCTCTCTCTCTCTCTCTCTCTCTCTCTCTCTCTCTCTCTCTCTCTCTCTCTCTCTCTCTCTCTCTCTCTCTCTCTCTCTCTCTCTCTCTCTCTCTCTCTCTCTCTCTCTCTCTCTCTCTCTCTCTCTCTCTCTCTCTCTCTCTCTCTCTCTCTCTCTCGCTCACACACACTCAGTTGCCCGAGTCTCTTTCTACGTCTCTCTCGCTCCCTCTCTCGCTGTGGTCGAGCCAAGACCCGGACCACTTTCTCTCACAGGTTACCACGGTGATCTGAGTGTCTGTATGACTGAGCTACTCCAGTGGAGGAAGAGAATGAGGGCGGCAGGGGGAGAAAGAAAGCTACAGAGGAGGGAAAGAAAGGGGTAGTGAGGGAGAGGATGGAGCAGAAGGAAAGGAAAGAGGCTGGCAAAAGACACAACATGGCCAATATAAGAGAGAGGAAGTGGGCAAGAGAAATATAGAGCGAGTGAAAGGGACAGAGGAGTAAATAAGGAAAGAGAAACACTCAAAACCAGGCCACCATAGTCCAGGGCCATGCAACCAACCAGCCAAGTATCAGCTGTAAACTGTTTGATGAACTGTGCGTTTACATATATCTGTCAAAAACAACAAGCTGTTTCACATTTACACTCCATTTATTCATCTCACTTTCACTTGCTGAGAATTATGGAACAGCGCTTTTTTCTTTCATCCTTTCATCAAACACATGACTGCATTCATCCTGTAGCTTTATAGTCCTCGCCACACACAAACACATGCACACAAATTAGTCCATGCACACACACATAAACACAAAGATCCTTTTACTATGAGCTGAATAAGATTCAAAAGAGGACAACCTCAGGCTATGTTTTCTGTTCCATGTCTACTGTCCTAAAATAGACAGCAGAGAGGGAGGCTGAGTGCACTTAGTTGGCAAACACACACACTACAAGCTCAATAATAAGATAGCACAAATGCTTTAATAACCAATTATTGTCCTATCTCGCATTTATGTGCCTCTAGGGCATAAAATGGAGGTATCAAGTATCTGTAAACCCAATCTGTACTCAATGAATAATAATACTAATACTAATGATAATAATAATGATTAGACAAAAGAGGCCTTTTTTCTTTTCCTTTTTTCCATGAATCACATTAATAGATAGAAAAAAAGTGTTTTGTATTGAGAGGACACTCATAGCAGAAAAGCCATCAAAATAACATTTATGAGGGGTCACACTGTCATGATGGTTTGATTCCAGCAGCACACCTTTGTTTCATGTCATACTCTCTCTACACCTGTTTCCTGTCTTTCTCTGCACTTTTAACTGTCAAATAAAGAAAACAAATAATGTTCACAATATTATTTGATTCATTATGAAAACTGTTTTTGTAATACTGCTGTGACCTAAAATTGGACCTCATGGAAAAAGTTTATTTAAAGGGCGTCCTGGGTGCAGAGTGGCTAAAACTATATGCGGTATTACATTACAGACCTTTGTTACATGTCAGCCCCCATTTCAACCATGTTTCTTCTCTCGCTCTACTGTGACTATCATAAGGATTAAAAGTGCCAAAAAGTTTACATTACACAAAAGAGCCCAAAATCTTCATAACCAAAACCTTTAGTAAATGTAGGATGTGATGCATGATTCAATCAATTCATGCGTCACTGAAAATCTGAGTGGATATCTGTCCGCTGTTACTCATCAGAGCCGTAATATCGTCCCATTTTCTCCTTGTCATCATTGTAGAAAAAACTCCAGAGATTATGTTTCACAGTGGCCTATTGAGTTAGTTCAGCTCTAAATACTTCTGAAATCAAGACGTGTACATTAGTGAGTGTCCTTCAGCCTCAACGCTTGATTTTATGGTGCTGATATATAAAATAATTTCTGTGATTTAAGTGTGACCTTTGACCTCAATATAAGTAGGGCCAAAAAGAGCCCTATAATTCAAAGAAAAGCCAGCCACTTGCTTTACACAATGAAAAACAACTGATTAAACAATATAGCACACACTCTGACTGTGAAGCTACAGTTAACCCAGTCACTGCTCTGCAGGGACTCTCTCTCTGAAAGGGACCCTGGGAATGAAGAGCCCTTGGAGAGGTCTAACGTCAACAAGGACGCCCACAGAGAGGCAGCTTCTACAATGCAAACTCTCTAACAAGATGCCTGTGTCGAGGCCAAAGCCATGTTGTTGCTGAGTATTGTTTCTATGCAGAGTTTGCAATATCTGATACATCTGCTGACAGTGACTTTTTATATTCTGGAGAAGAGTCCTTTACTTTACAGTATTATTGACTTCTGTTCTCTTTGGTACAATGCACAGCATTGTGTTTTATTGATACTGAGGTAGACTAATATGCAGCAGGAATATCAATACCATATCTTACTCACTGAAATGACCCCAGTGCATAACCTTTACCTGCTATAAAGGCAAAAATGAGTTGAATGCTGCAGTGTGTGTTTGTAAATACTCATCATAAAGAAGCTCACTTTTCAATATTAAAATTGCTCTGTGAAGCGAAAAAGTTTTATTTCTGTATTCAAACAATTCATTTTGAGTCACAGAGAGACTTTCCTGTACAGCAATAATTGTTTTTGCACTTTTATTTTACTAATATCTAAGACCTCAATGATATCTTACTGTATAATTAAAAAAACTGTATGTGATATTCAACTGTTAGTTGAGGGGTTGGGGCATGTACTACTGAAATAAAATGTGGCTATAAATTTGTGATTTCTTTCAAATCAAATTTAGCCCATATACCATTATGTGCTGATGGCTTAAAGGAATGTGATTTTCCTTCATACATGAAGTTAGATCATTATCATTAAATTGTAAAAATAACAATCTACAGATATTTCTTTTTTATTCACATTCCTTATCTCAATAGGCTACTTTTAACTTTTTTGTCATAACTGCAAAAGCACAGGTATAAATAATGATGTTAATTACTGAAAATGGAAAGTTACTGGACTGGAGCCATAATTAATGTTTATAATTACACCTGTGTTTTTCCTGCAGTGAGGAAGTCTAAACCTCTCTAAAATGTTGCTAGTTCCACTTTGGACACCATTTTGCTTTTAGAACTGCCTTAATTAATTGGTATCATTCATCAGAGATTTTGGTTCATATTAACATAATTTCACGCAGTAGCTGCAGATTTGTTGGATGCACATTCATGATGTGAATCTCCCATTCCACCACATCCCAAAGGTGCTCTATTGGACGCAGATCTGGTGGCTGGATCTGGAGGCCATTTGAGTAAGGTGAACTCATTGTCATGTTCAAGAAACCAGTTTGGGATTATTACTTTGTCACATGGCATGTATTCTGCTGGAAGTAGCTGTTAGAAGATGGGTACACTGTGATCATGAATGGATGGACATGGTCAGTAACAATACTCAGGTTGGCTATAGCGTTTAAACGATGCTCAGTTCAGACTAAGGATTCCAAAGTTCTGATGCTTGGTTTGAACTTTAGCAGATCGTCTTGATCATCATGTCTACATGTATAAATTTGCTGCCACATGATGGACGGATTAAACATTTGTGTTAATGAGCAGTTAAACAGGTGTACCTAATAAAGTGCCCAACACAATAAAAAAAGTCTAGATCTCAACTATCAGTCTCAATCCTAAACCACAGCTCCTCGTTTTTTTCTGTTGTATCCATGATGGTACAGTGATTTGTCTTTTGATGTGATGTGCATCTGAGCTGAACTGTAAAAAAAAAAAAAAAAAAGTTGCCATGGATTCTCTGCACTTATCATTTCTAGATTCCCTTGTATTGTAAAGGCTGCAATACACCACAACAGGCTGTGAAAACAATAGTCTTCTAATATTACACACAAGCACACACAGGTATGTGTTGTACATACACATTCTCTCACCCTCTCTGTACCTTTAAAATCATTTTGAGAAATGTCACCTTAGGTGTGTATCCAATAGGTGGAACCGAAGGCAGTTATGGTGGACAGCCCTCTTGTGGTTAAAGAGACAACTACAATAGAAGGTTATCTCAACAGTACGGACTCTAAGGGGAAAACGCTTTCCAAGATAGAAAACCTTTAGGTACACTACCAAAACAGAGTTCATGGTGAATAATGAAGTTCCAGCTTACACTCACAGCTGCATATAGTACCTCACAGACCTTTTTAAAAGTTTCTCTCTCTCTCTCTCTCTCTCTCTCTCTCTCTCTCACCTCCCAAAGGGTCTTGAACTCCCTCTGTTCGATTCGAAGCAGCTCACTGGTCTCTCTGCTGACAATGGTAGCATGGCGTGGTGTGTTGTCCAGGATGGACTCCCCAAATGCTGTGCCAATCCCCAGAGTACAGATGGCGACAGCATCCTGCGCACAAACAAACAGCCATTGGTCAATTAATCACGTGACAAAAAATGACAATTTTTGACAATACAATAATGGTTTATGTCGTTTCTTAAGCAAAAATGTCAGATATTTGCTGGTTCCAGTTTCTAAAATGTGAAAGTTTTAGGCTTTTCTTCATCATACAGTATAGTAAACTGAATATTTTGGGGATTTAAACTGTTGCTAGGGCAAACAAGACATTTGAAGATTTCACTTTGGACTGTTGAAAATTACAATGGCCATGTTTCACTTTCTTCTGAAATGTTTATAGATAAAACGATAATTCTCTAAATCAAGAAAATAATCAGCAGATTAATCGAATTAAAATTGTTAGTTTCAGCCTTACACAACATATTGTATTTATTTGAACAAATGCTTGTTTGAGAATACATGTGTTGGAGACAATCAGCACTGCTGTGAGACTACACACAGCAGAGAGAGAGTAGCAGAGTGATATATATGAAGGTTTGCATTTGAAAATGGACAGACATGGAAAGCAGACAGTTTAATATATGGCAATGGATGTAAATCCGTTCATATATGAGAGACCTGACACTCTAAGTAAAATATCTCTAGGTGCTGGATATAATTGGACAGGCTAGTGACAAGCAAACACACACACGTAATGTCCACTGATTTATAGCAGTGTTCTTAATGCTATGAAAACCTTTTCAGCTGTCCAAACTGACATTTCAAATATAGCCACAGAAACTAGGCCACCAATGGCACTTTAGGGCTACATACATGAAAAGGACGTTTCACAATGAAAGGGTTTCTTATCTCCATCTTTCACTAGGAACAAATCCTCTCTGCTCTCCCACATGTCATTCTTCGGTATAACCCTATTTTCACACTCTTCTATAAATGGTGTAGCAAAAAGCATAACACTCAGAGGACCTGTTTTCTGTGCTGTGGCAGCTTTGCTCCAGCAAATTTAAGCATGGAGACATGAGTTAATGTAGTAGAACAGTGTCAGCATTCAAGAGAGTTGTACAGCCTGGATCTTCACAGAAACGGTTATGGTAGAAAATAATACAAGAGAAGCAGAGAATGGCTGCCATTAAAATGGTGCATCTTCAATAAAAATAGAAAGGAAATTACAGAATGCATCAAGTTGTGTTCCTATACCTAAATTCAATTAATCATTCATTCATTCATTCATTGAAATTCATGAACTTGAACACCTGATCTTACCTGGTGGTTGGCGGTTTCTGACACTTTCACATCTAGGGAGCCAGAGAGAACAGCGTACCAGCTGGTGCCAATGTCTCCCTGTCGAAACACTGTGTACAGTATTGTAACAACATTTACATTTCTCTTAGTGGACACACAGCACATCAACTCATTCATCAACACACTTATGCCACATGTATATCACCACTACATTTGGTTTGCTGCTGAAGTTGAAATGTCTTACAATACTGCTAGTTGCATTTTTGAATACAGTTATATTTGATTACAAAATGTTTTTTCTTTCAAATCGTAGGCAATATTTTCAAACCTTCCTCATATTTGCGAGATACAGACAGTGTTAGATAGCGTTAGATGATCCGGTGTGAAAAGAATGACTTACATGTGTGTTTTGATGTTGTGCTGATAATAATTCTATAAGAAAAGATACCTTTTTCAAAATGATAGAAACAACATTATGGAAAATGTGTATCGTCTATCCCCAGTGGGAAAGGAGAGAAATATTTGCTGCTGAACTGGGGAAAAAAATAATGCTAAAATTACATGCAAAAGGAATAATGCTGAAACTGTTAGTTAGTTAATCAATTAGTTGATAGAGAAATAGCCGACAGCGATTTTGATAATCAAATCATTGTTTAAGTCAATAAGTTTTGGACAGTTGAACAAACAAAACAAACTTTTTGAAGATGTCACCCTCAGCTCTGGGACTATTTATGTGACAGATCATGCAATAATGAAGCAATCGTCAGGGCAATACTAATATGTGGTAACATTGATATCCTATACTGACTGTTAAAAATAAAGTTTGCATTATTTATGTATGGAGTGGTATGTACACATTAATTAAAATGATCACAGTATTTTGAAGTATGATCCACTGGAATGCAAAGAGTCAAATCAACAAAAAACAGCAATATACTGTCATACTATATAATGATAGAGTATACTGTACTGTATGTCTGTGCGTGTATGTGTGTGTATGTACATACATGTGATTCCTTTCTCCAGGCATTCATAGAAGGCACAGGCACAGATCTGCAGTAAAAGCGGTGGTGGGAACCTCTGGAAGGCTTTGACTTCTCTCAGTCTGGTCAAAATAATATCCACATCCTCTCCTGAGCGCTCTGCAGGCCTGTGCACAGAAGACCAACCACCAGATCTAACATGAGGTGTTTAAGAACCATACCAGAGGAATTGCATGTTTCAGCCTGAACTGCTACATAACCATTTTAAACATAATTGATTAAATGTATGATGTAACTTGTTCATAGTGATAATTATCTACATCAAGTGAGACCATTTTTGCCTGAAGGGTAAGATAGGAATCAAAAACTTAATTTGGAAGATGGTGAACAATTAAGTTAAATATTTACAAAATCAACAGTGTAGTCCTTTTCATTGTTTTGGTGCTATCTATGTATTTATGTGTGTGTGTGTGTGTGTGTGTGTGTGTGTGTGTGTGTGTGTGTGTGTGTGTGTGTGTGTGTGTGTGTGTGTGTGTATGCTGACTTCATTGTGCTGTGGTATTTTAGCAATGACAGTGGAGAGCTGCAGGCGCTACTTCTCTCAGCCCAGACCCCCCACTGGGCGTTGATGTAAGATCTCATTTGTACTAGTGCTGTTTCTAATACGCTTAAATCTGCGCACACACACGCACAAGCACATCTTGTTGGACATCCATGCGGGCGCACAGACAGGAGAACAAACAGAAGTTTAATCTGAGAGCTTAAACATTCTGTTCTGCAACGTGGTGGTGAAACACTACAGAGCTGAAATAGCTCAGAGTAACACAATGCAGTTAGCACCATTCATTCATTTTCCCTTGCTAGTGACTCATCCTTACACGTGTATGTGTGTACTGTGTATGTGTGTGTTCATACAGACTAGCTAATGCACTGTGGGCTTCTTCCTTCGCAGTCGAGAGGCTGTCTATCCCCTCTCCTCCTTCATCTCCTTCCTCTTCCCTCATTCTCAGCTCTCTCTTCTTTGTATGCCTCCACTAAACATTTCTCTAATCTCTATCCATTTCTCTCCTCTCTCAAGATTTGCCTGTTTCTCTCTGGGACATGATAGGCAAGATGGAAAAGAACTAATGACCTTCTTCTTTAAGCTACCCATTTTCTCCTCTCCATTACTGGTGCATTCACTTTTGCCTCCATCCATTAAATCCCACCACTAACAGACCCTCACATACCATCCTCCCATTATTATCCCTTTACTTCTGCTTTGCAAACTCACAGGCAGTGATGATTCCCCCTTTACCAACATGCACATATATATATGCAGTGATAAATATACACACATTTGTGTCCCTGAGCGGTGGATTGTCCTCAGCACCAAGGATGGTACTCCCAGATAAACACAGACTACGCCTAAAGGGCTATACAGTACAACACATCTTCCAGTCCCACAACATCTGCCACGAGCTCAGGGCTATTACAGATGGGTCTTTTTTCTCTCTTTTTTTGTGTCTGACTCATCCTCCCATCATCCACCTCCTGCCTGTGTATTGGCCCTCGGTGCTCCGACAGAGCATCATATCCCTATGTAGGCTGGGTTATTGGTTTAGACAGGTGGACTCCCACACACTGCAACAGGGAGAGACAGGGAGGTTAACTCTGCAAGGTTGAATGGGTAATACAAGCTTCACCCTTCACCTATCTGTCTGCAATGAAACTGTTAAGATCTGTCAGTTATAATCCCCTGGTTAATGCCTTGTTATCTTGTTCTTTTTCAGTTGTTGTCCTGTTCTTGCTCGCTCCCTGCCTGTCCAAAGGAATCTGCCTCCCCCATTGGTGTGAGCCGGATGTGACCTGAGAGCTGTGCACCTTATCTCACTCTTCCCCCCCCATCTCTCTTTTCTCTCTTCCTTGCCTTCCCCTTCCTCAGTCTTTTGCCCCCACTGCTCATGTCAGCCAAGATCTCAGTTTTCAATTTCAAATAATGACACACACACACACACACACACACACACACACACACACAAACACAGAGATATAAAACTCTAGCCGATTTACTAATCCACTGTCAGGACATACTGAAAAGGAAATGGAGAGACACCAGAAGGTGCTGCAGATTGTTTTAGGAAACATCCATCTGGAAAATTCCAGACATCATAGGTTAATTTGTAGTGGCCAACAAAAATGTCAATACAAACAGATTTCCCAAGCTGGCATATTAATATATTACTGTAGCACTTGAGACTCTTGTATGTACACACTTCTCTTAACACCCATCTGCACCACCACAAAACACCCTGAGAACCCGTAAAAAACACTGAATATATCAGAATAAACACAGCCTACAATTAAGTAAATAATAAATCACTCACTCTTGACATATCTGCAAATTGTCTAATAAATTGTTTGTATGAGACAATGTATTCATCTTGAAAGACCTTTTCCTCTTGGCAGTTGCTTTTGTTTTGAACTTATTGTGATCTGAAAGCCCAAAACGCCCTGCTCTTCCATTGCTCTGCAGTAAAGGGAACATAAACCTCATCTGGCATCTGTGCTGGTGTCTTGTGTATTGACTGGACCCTCTACCACCTGCCCCAGGCAACACTGAACAGATCATATCTCACTTACTTCACACTCAATGGCAATAAATGTCTATGGACAGATACATTAGATACAGTCATATCTTAACCTAGTCTTTCTTTACTTCATCTCCCTCCACCCTCATCGCCTCTTGCTCTTCACTTGCTCACATCAACAGCTACTGTAGATGAAAACTCCCAAACACACACACACACACACACATTGCTGGATATTGATTAAATAAGAGGCGCATAGCTGAGGAGCACTGAGTGCTATACAATGAGATCCTGTCCAATCTAATCTAACGATGGAGCCTGTCCTCACTGACACCCATCAACTACTGCATGTAGCCTGCTGTTGGGTGGATGTTTTCATCCTAAAGACCAGATAAGACAGACTTTTAGCACAGGCCTCTCCAATTCTCCAAATCCAACAACAAACACACTCAACTACAGCTCAAATCATTCATTTTGGCAAACATTACCAAAATTTAGTGGCTCAGCCTCTCAAATGTGAATATTTGGTGAGTTTCTTGGTTGTTTTTTATGACAAAAACAAACAAGTAGTCACCTTTGGCTAGGAGAACTATGACTGATGATGATTTTTTAATAGGCAGAAATATTATAATACTACTATTATTATAATACTATAATACTAACCTCTATCAATGTCACATTATTCTAGCACACTTTATTTACATCAACATGCATAATCATAGGTGATGGTGAGAAGAGAACATGGTAGGTTCACGTTGCTCATGGTAACGTGAGGATGTCTCATAGTGAGGTATGTACAGTAGTGTATGTGTGGGTGTATGAGCTCTTAGGGGTGTTGGTCGGCATTGTTTCAGGTGTGAAGTGTATCATCTTCAGTGATTAGTGCATAGCTGCCCTTTCATTTTGTTTATTTATTTACGCCTAATACACCCTCTCTCTTAGATACTATGCTTTTTTGGCACAGTGCGACTGCAGGAGAGGACCTTTAACATTAAGAGGATTATATTGGACTACAAGGTTTTCTAAACCAGCTAAATCTTAAAGCAGCTTCTGCACTGGGAAATGAACATAAGAGTTGTTAATGTCCTGTAAATTGGCTGCTCAGTTATTCTAACCTGTTCAGTCAGACCAGACAAACCTCAGCCTCACATGCAGCAAGCATGGAGACAGCTGCCTCTAATCCTTATTCTCAGGAAATCTCTAACATCCACCCTACTCAGTGGTATTTCTATCGCTAAAAACGTACAACTATTTGATTTAAGCACACAGGCATAAACCATGTGAGTCTAATCATCATCTACAGTATTTCAGCCCATGCAGTGCAGAGACATCCCGGTGAACCTAGAAGCCACCAACGCCTTTTTGACCGCGGTGATACTAATCCACTATTACAATATATATAATAAAAACAGGGTGCATTTTGTTAAACACTGCAGCCTTTAAGATCACTTGACATGCGGGTAATATTCATAGACTATATGGTAATATTCGCTAAACCTGGCGATTATCTTCAGTAGCCTATGCCAAAAAATATATATAAGGCGCATCGCGTTATCATTGCACACTCACACACTGCACACGCAGACTAATCACGTTGACGCGGATGAATGAAGAAGGTTTGAGAAATCACAAGCATGTGAAGAGCATCGTGGAGTGTGTGTTCACCCACCTTTTATCCAGGCAACAGATCCACTCCACCGATGGGGACAGGCTTGGGGACGTCTGCACCGCGACCATTTTCTCCGGCCGTGTCGACAGGCGCTGTGATGCTACCGACGGAGGCTTCCCGGTTGTTGGTGGTCGTTAATGAATGTGAGCTCCGGCTGCGCCCCCTCCCCGCCCCTCTGCTTCGAGCTGCCTCACACACAACCACAGACTGCTGCTGTTGCTGCCTTCATCATGGCATGCAGATTACTTAGGTCAGTCTGCCTTAATGGGCTTTTTGAGGGCAACTGCTGTGCTCCAAAATCACTGCATAACGGTGCTTTGGAGAAATAATTCACATTTTACATATTGTGGCTATAAGGTATTAGGATATAATATGGAAACAGGAGTAGGCTATACCTTAAAAGGAATACTATGAACAATACTAAAAATAGGTCCATTGTTGTGTAGAGCAATCTGTAATCACATTTGTTGGAGGTAATACTGACAAAATGATTATTTTTGAACAAACAGGTACTTTTGAAGGATATAAATGCCAGTGCCGTGCACATGGGTGGGGGATCGAGGACAAGGCATCCCCTAAGTGCACCCTTAGTGTCCCTCTGGTCATCTTAAATGTCTCTCTGATTAGTTCAGGTCCTGCTCTAGTGTGACCTTTGGGCAAAAATGAAACCATACATCAGTTTCAAACCAAATGATTAAGCAAGCATAGTGTGTGCAAGGTGCAGTGTGAATGTAGGGTAAGCATTATGAAAACCACTACTACATGCTGCAGAGTAATGGAAGTTAAACAATTACAACATTCATTTTCTAGTCAGGAGTAAGCTTCACAAACGCAGCGTGCAGGCGTTGCTTACAAGCAAGAGACTGTCACTTGCAAATTACAAATTCATTTGCGAGAGGGCTCTCACATACTCATTCACAAGTCGCAAGTGCATTATTTGCTTTGGGCAGTGAAGCATGTCAAATTAAACAAGGGGGGAAATTATGTTATGTTGCAAATCGCAGCTTGTCCCGTGTATCTCCATCCTCTCTGAAGTCCTGCTAAAATCAAGTCTTCATATTTGGAGTTAAAGTTCAACTTGGTTTCAAGATGTGGGGGAAAAACGAAGCAGTGAAAGAAAGTGTGATCAGTCAATCCTATTTAAGACCTAAAACTGAGAAAAAGTCCAAATTTAAGTTGTATCATAATATTACAATACCCATAATCCCATCAATGAGGTCCCTTATCCTCCTACACTGACACATGACTCAGCTCTGTACAGCAACAGATACCAGATGAGCAGCCAAATCAGAGCATTGTTAGTATTAAGCCATCCATATAAAGCAACATGGCATAGAATCAGTGCGTATGAATATTGCTTATGTGTTCATAGGCTCTGATGTGACTAAATATAGATCAGTGCAAGATGCAACTATTGTGGCCTTGAAGGACTCCTCATGTGAAATGGTGTATGAACAGCAGCAAACCAGCGTCAGTTTCACTTGTTTTCTATCAGCTCGTGATGAGAGAGGGGCAGCAGCAGTGACAGTGGAGATGCAGCATGTCACCAGTATGACCGCAGCAAAGGGAGGGAGGAGGAGGAAAGGGAAGGAGGGAGGATGGCTGATGAAGAGCAGGGAGGTTTTTCAGCATTCACTTTCAGCACTGCCGGAAACCACAACTTATGTTCCATGCAAATATGTGAAAATATGGAGAGGATAACAGAGCAAGGATGGAGGACAGAGGGTGTAAGAAGAAATTAGAGAGTTACTATGTGTGTCAGGAAAACTACTGCAGGTGAGACAGAGAGGATGAAGAATAGGATTGTTACCTGATAAATGAGACACGAGGGAGGCAGAAGATTTACTGTTGCATCTCAAACTCCTCCAAAGTAAGCCTAATGCATCTGTTTGACACTGCACTTCAGCACGCATGACTGTAATACTTGGGGGGGGGGGGTGATTGAGCACATTTTTACCATATTGTTAAATTAAAGGGTATGTGTGCGTAAGTGCCAACTGTCACAGAAAATAGTAGCATTCTATTTTTAAGATGTCCCTCCTGAAAAAAAGAGAAGAGAAAGCTGAATTACAACAGCACAAAGGAGAACACAAGTGCAGGTTCAAAAATGAGGATAACACGCACAAAAATAACTTTCCTCTAAGCACAAACTGAAAGGTCTTCTGTAAAGGTCAAATGAATCAATCAGAATCCAGACTGTCCTTTGCAGAATAACTTAGGAATTTGTTGAGGCTAGAAAACCTGCAAAAAATGCATTTGAATTTCTGGTGGGAATTGAATCCCTTAACTCGATATTAGTGGCAAGCTCTATAGTGCCTATTCATCTACACCAGATTACATCATTATAACTGGTGTTGTTAAAATAATTAATGTGCAGTACACGCATGTAGACACAAAGTGGCAGCATAATTGTTAATAGATTCCCAGCAACACCATCACGTGAGCTATAAAACCTGCCATTTAAGGGTCAGGCTCATTCAGAGCACTGTAACAGCGAACTGTACAGAGCTGCAGGGCTGCTAAACTGAGCTTCACTCATTTAAAATGCTGACTTGTGTGTTCATCCCCAACATGGGTAGAGTAGTGTGTGTGTATATGTCTGCATTTAAATGTTCAGAGGGTTGGGAGCAATTCCCTTGTGTAGCTAGGGAAACTCGAAATATGGTTGACTGAACAGAAAACCATATGAGGCATGAATATCTGCCAAATGAATGCAACACACACACACACACACACACACACACACAGTTCATATTGTCAGCTGTTTGAGAAAGCATTTGTCTTTTCCCCTTCATTTGACTGTATGAATTATCAGTTTTAATGAACAGGTCATTAAAGAAAGATTTGAAGTTATAAAGTAGTAAATACTTGAGGCGAGAGAGAGAGAGAGAGAGAGAGAGAGAGAGAAAAAAAAAATCACATAATGATAAATGACCATATGACCAGAGTGGGACATTTTATATTCAAAAAATAAACTTGTGCTGTCTGGTGGACAAACAATGTATTGTCCCGGTTTCTGAATGACTTCAAAACATAGCATTTCTGTGCTGCAATTTCACTTTACTTATTGGGAAATATACACAAATATTTATGATAATTTGAAATTGTTGCGCTAATAAATTGGTCACACTCTTATAAAATCAAAGAATATATAAAAACAAAAATGGGTTGTTCGTAGGCATGGGATGATAACCGTGTTAAAGGTATACCGCGATTTGAAAAAGCCACGATAACCGAAACCGCCAAATTTTCTGTCATTCCGTTCCTAAGGTATGAGCTGTTTTTTGTCTGGTCAAAGACAGAAAGTGCTGGTCAGAAATCCCTCAGGTGGTGCAGCTGCAGCGTAGAGTATCACAACCCCTCACACTGTCTTTCCAGTGTATATTCAGTTTAAATTAACATGTCTGTTTTTATTTTTCTTCCTTTTAGGAACATTCTAGAGCTGTAATCGAAATACCGCCATACCGTGAAACCGAGATATTTTTGCTTATGGTTATCATACCGCCAGAATCTCATACCAGCCCATGCCTGTATGTTCGTCATAAATCTGTGACGCCTCGCTTTGCATAGAAGCCTCTGACACAGATTTGTTAGCTCATTAAAAGATGCGTCTTTGCAGAAGGTGATAAGTTTATTCATGCACCTCCCACCAACCTTATATCTGCAACACACAGATCCAATCCAATCCAATGACTGTCTGCAAACAGTGTACAGCAATGTTATGAACACTGTCTATGTGTATCTGAGTGTGTCAATGTGCTTAAATGTTAAAAAAATGTAAATTAAAAATCTCTGTGAGCCTGAGTAGGGAAGAACACAAACTTCAATACAAGTCAAGGTGACCTGCTTCTGGTGAGAGATATAGGAGTTGAAGATTATCACTGATGAGTTAAACAAAAAGGGATTTGGAATTCCTCCCCTGCACCCTTTCCTCCCCACCTGTACCTCTCAATTATTGCCACTCACTAAATCTTCCACATTTCCACTGCTTCAATTAATCCAGGTTAAATACCTGCCTCCATTCTTCCTACTCTGCCTCATGCACTTTCTTGCAGGCCACCACTCTAAATTTACTTTGCCACCCACCCTGACATCACTCTCATTTTCCATCTCTACTTCAATTCAATTTCCCTCCCTCCCCTCCCTCTTTTGGTTAGCCTCATTCAGAAGAAGGCTTTTGTGATTGGCTAGTATTTATATCAACTAGGTCCCAGTGCCACCTGGGACAATGGTCTCCAGTCAGATCCAGGTCACAGCAAGCAGAACCATTCTTCAGCTCTGCACAGATCAGTCCAGTCCAGTTTGGTCCAGTCCATCTGCCACGCAAGCCAGCTTCACAGACAGACTTACTGCACCGACTCACCCACTGGCATCACACACATACACACACACACAGGTAGACCCACACACATACATCAGCAGGTGCTGCATCACTGCTTTCATTACCTCTCTCACACACACACATGCACACACACATGCACACAGGTAGATAGTGGGATATATGGCAGACCACACTAACCTGCATCATGCATACAGGTGAATATTCACACAAAGCCCAGGATAGTCTCTGGCAGGGTGATCAGTTTTCCCAGCAGCCAGCGGTGATGCAGAAAGACAGGTAAAGGTAAGTGGATGTAGCTATAACCTGCATGTTCGATAGAAGCCTAAGATAGCCAAAAATACCAATTATATGTCACTTATAGTGGGTTTTATGATGTCAGAATATTAATTACTGTCCACTATGGGGAAACACAGTAAAAGCAGTATTTGTTACAACAGATGACATTGCTGAGTCTAACACTATAGTTTAGTAAACACTTTATACAAATAGTCACTTCACACAATGGCAGTGCTGTAATGCAGCAGAAGTAATAATTGAAAAGAGGAAATAGTCCTTAATGTAAATTCACAATAGGGCTCATATGTAGCAATTAGCCTTTCATGTAGGCTAGCATGCCCCAGTGTTGGTACTCACTCACCGTCAGTGTTTCAGCTACTGGAGTAGTTTACACAGGATTACCGGAGGCTAATCCATTTACAGTATTTAGAGACATGAGTCGCCATCTGTCTGTATTTATCACAGCGAGAGAGCCGTCAGGACCGGCTGACTCCACACAGACAACACTTCTACGGTAAGACTACTAAACTATCATGCTATGTTTATTAAATACTGTTTAATTATTCAGCTCAGTTGACAATTGGTCGACGCTGGAAGTGACCTAGAGTCTGTCACAACCTTTAAACTGCGCGCGCCCCAACCAAATCGAGGAGATTTGCTACCTTCAAATGCCGTCGTAAACTTCTGCTTCTGCGCACAGTTTCGTGTATTCTACTCAGAATTAGGTACACATCAATTCAGTATGATTTTATAAACTAAGAACGGTTTACAGAGAAGACTAAATACAGAAGGCATCAAATTGAGGTTCAGTAAATTACACTACCAAACTTAACAAGTGGAATAAACAAAACAGAAAACTAATATGTGCCTAATATTGGCTTTCGTTTGTTCCTTCTTACCTGATGTGCACTGTATATAATGCCAAAACATTAAGAGCAGTAGAAACTAAACCACACTCACTCTGATTTCAAATGGGTGGTTAAGAATGAGTATTTTCCATTTTGCGTGTGTTCTCAATGCATTTAATGTCTTACAGCACGTGAAAGCAGCAGAGGAGTTAATTGTAAAATACCTGCGTGGACTCGGTGTGTAACGAAGACGCCAAGTGTCTACGTTTTTTGGGGGAGCCGAAAATCGCTTATCTTCCAATTGATCAGTGAGTACTTAGCCTGAAAATTGTGTTTTAAAGTCATGAGTAACCGACTTGATAGTTTGTCTCAGGCGTTATTGCTTTAATGATGTCCTGGATTGTGCCAGTTTCTCTCAATTAACGTGGCCTAATATTGTACCTTTTTTTCGAAACAGGAGACTTTTACCGTGGGGATGGAGAATGCGTTTTAGAAGGCTAACTGAAGACTGGTTTACAGACCAAGAACCTGCCTTTATCAGTCTCCTGTCACCAACAAATGCAGTAGTAACCTCTTAAAACACCAGCTCTACTTTCCAGCATATCCCTTGCCTTATTTCTGCTACCATTCCACTGTACCAGTAAATCCTCAACATTAAGCCTTGATATATCTACTTGCTCATCACTTGACCAGGTGCTTTCATTACCTGTAATAAGGTTCTCCCTCAGTTCCTCTACAGTTTTTTCTCACTTTGGAGAACTTCCATTCCCAAATGATGCGGACGGACAACAAAGGCAGGAGTGCCTCTCCTCACAGGATAACCTACAAGAGTGATTTCCATGCTATCAAATGCTCATTTGACACCGGGACCAGTCTTCAACCAGGGACTAAATGTGCTGGGGCCCAGTGCTCTGCTGTGAAACATGCCAGGCTGCAATCTAGCTTGTCAGATCCCATGATGTCCCACACCACCACCAGCAGCACAGGCAGCAGAGGGAGAGTCCACAGCACCAGAGGGACCAAAATCAGAGACAACATCTTCCTCCAAATGGACAGCCAGCAGCAGAAACAAGACAGTTGTCCAGTGGTCCAGACTTCTGGATCCACACCCCTGGTTTCTTCTCAACTTCCTAGCCTGCAGCTCCAAACTTCACCTTTCTCTAGATCCAAACATTCGGCCACAAGTTCCTCATCTGTTCTGAACACTGTGGCCAGCATGTCCACCCCAGAATCCTCTCTGCAAGATAAACTGTCCAGATCAGAGGAGATTACAGATATTGACAGAGCTGCACTGGCTCAAAAGTTCTCTGTGACCCGCAGGTTGTTTGAGACCAAGGTGATGGAGGTTGGAGGTGGTGAAGGGCAGGTTTCAAAAGGTATAGCTTGCAAAGGAAGCAAGGAAATAGCAGATGAAAACGAGGAAGAGTTAGGTGGAGAAGGGAGGCACACAGTGGAGGGTGGCTTAGATGAAGACAAATCCATAAACCCACCCCTCATAAATATGTCCTCTCCAAAGCCTCCTGCACAGGCCTCACTGACAAGGCATCCTAAATCTCTTGTATCAGATGGCCCCAGTGGAGCATCCAACAAATCTTCCTATATTGATGAACATGGTCAAACCACAGTATTACGAGGTGAGGAAGTAACACAAACAGAGGAAGAGAGAGCTTCTCCTGGCCCCTGCTTGACCCCTGAGGAACCAGTGAGGGCAGAGCTAGTGGACGTGAAGAACGAGTCATCGGAAAGCGATGAGAATGAAGAAGAAAAGGAGCACAAAGGAGAGCAAAACTGGCCTAAGGATGAGGGGGTGAAGCGCATGGACAAAAACACAGCAGAAAGAATGCCGGACCTTGTGGATGAAGTTTTTGAAGAAGTCAGTGTGGAAACAGTACCAGGATATGAAGTGCCTCTTCATCCTTGCATGGTGGAAAACAACAGAGTGGAGCAAAAAGCAGGAGAAAAAAGACCTGTTGTTCCCCGAGAAGAACACCAGAAGGAGTTAATCAACAGCATGCCATGTGAAGTGGTGAGTAAAGATGACGAGGAAGAAGAAAGAGACAAGTATCAGCAGGTGAATGAACAGTGGGAGCACGAAAGGGAGGAGCAGAAAAGACAGTTCATCACATGGGCTGAGGAGTCAAGAGAGGACGGGGGAAACAGAAAGGATAAGATGGATGAAGTGGTGGAAGAAAGCACTGGAAAGAGAGAGAGAGGTATTACTCAAGAAGAGGATGTTGATAAAGAACTTGAGTCAAACTGTGAGGGGAAAGGTGGGGAAACAGGGTGCAGACAAAGTCAAGAGGGGAAAGAAGCAGGTCCTACATCTGAGTTTCAGACAGAACATGCCAGTGTGGCTAAGGGGAAAGATGATGAAAACGGGAATAAAGAGGGCCAAAATGAATCTGTAGTTATCTCTGGGGATGAGGACGACCAGGAGGCCCGATCTCATCCAGAACATCCAACATCACAAAGACAGGACATGGAAAACAGTCTGCATAGAGGGAATCAGCTTTTCTGCAAATACGAGGAAATTCCCGGTATTCCTGAACTAGCTGATCAGGATGAAGATGAAGATACAGGAAAAGCTCGGAACAGAAAGGTCAGGTTCACCTCGGCACCGATCAAGGTAAGGAAATCTTTAAGAGAAATAACACACAATTTTGAATTTGTGTATCTGTCAGTTCCAGCTGGTGTGTGAATGTATATGTTAGCCCGGGGGCCATGTTTCTGATCCATTAGAGGAGAATAGGCAAGATCCCACATGCTTCATTCTGTCAGCACTCCCTTCAGAGCTGCCTTTTTAAAATACAAACACTCCTGTGGTATGTATAGTATTAATGTGGCTCAAGCCTTAACAAAACTATTCTTGTGGTCAGCGTAGAAACACTAATTGATGTGGATTTTGTGAGTTTACATTCAGATTTTTTTTTTTCCAAGCCTGTGATTATGCTTGCACAGTTTGTTCAAGTGTTGCAAAGCCCCCTCTGCACTTCTTGAATCTCTCCCTCTCTCTCTGACTCTCACACACTGTCACTGACAGATTTGCCAACATAAACAGCATCTTGTTGTGTCAATAGCTGCAGATAGCTCTCTTTACAGTCTGCAATATGGTGAACATATGTACCAATGATCAATAAGAATTAAAACAGTATGAGGCTGTTTAAATGTATGTTGACTGTTGTCTTTCAGGTGTTCAACACCTATTCTAATGCAGAGTACGACAGACACAATGACAGTATTGACCCTGTGTCCGCCTCGGCTGAGTATGAGCTGGAGAAGAGGGTGGACAGGATGAATGTTTTTTCAGTGGAAATAGAAAAGGGTACGTATCTACATCTGTCTGTCTGCTTCTTTTGTGTGTTTGGTATCTATTTGCATGTCAGAGTAAATTTCCTAAAGCCAAAAAGAAAATAAACTATGTAACTGACCTAATAGATTCATAGGAAATCTATTAGGTCAGTTATGTCACCACATCCATTTAATTAAGTTTATAAAATGTATTTGCCAGGGAACATGTACATAATTTAACATTATTTAAAAAAAAACAAGGACAAGAGCTACTAGGTAATTTCCATCTGCAGTCCCTGGTCAGATAGACACAAAACACGAATGCAATTAATACAAATACCATTTTAAAATGCAACAAACACTCAATTGAAACTTGGATATCTTAAAATACTTTGTCTGATAACTGCCTGATACTGTGTCTTTGTCAAATTTGTATTGTTAAGACAGCCTTAAAATCTAAACCAGACAATTCAGTGGGTCTAAATGTCAAGATGTAATACAAGCATGACACATAATAACTTAAAGAACAGCATTATCATCATGTTGTCATTGTTGTTAATGTGAATTTGAATTCCTATTGTTTCTTCCTTTCTAGAGGAGGAAGGTCTGGGCATCAGTATCATAGGAATGGGTGTAGGGGCTGACCAGGGCCTGGAAAAACTGGGAATCTTCGTTAAGACAGTTACTGAAGGAGGAGCAACACAGAAGGATGGAAGGTACATCAGTTCAACATGGACTTTATGTTAAAGAGACTTAGTGTGGTTTCAAAGTCAGAAAGGTCTGTTTTGTCTTTTTGTGTTAGGATTCAGGTGAATGACCAGATCGTGGAGGTAGATGGGGTGAGTTTGGTTGGAGTGTCCCAGCTGTTTGCAGCCACAGTCCTCAAGAATACATCGGGCCTCGTCAAGTAAGTCACCATGTTTCAGTTCTGTTTGGGTGTACTGCTTTGTCTTTCTCACTATGTATGTGTTGCTACGGAGATGGAGGTGTATGTAGTTCTTCACCACTGGTGATTTGGAGGCAAAGTATTATATTGCATTTTTGGCCTGGTATTTGATATTTCAGGTTTGTTTCAAAACTGAAGTTATAAGATGGATTAAGATGTGAAATTAATGTATTTTTCACCCCCAGATGTTGTTTTTGAAAGGACCAAAACTGTGGATTTGCATGTTTTTAGCCTACACATTATGTATGCTTCAAATGACCTTCAGATAGTTATTATATCCCATTTATTTTTCCGTGGTAAATAATTTAACATACGACATTTGAGATTTGGATGTTAATCAGCCACTTTTTAATGCTAGAAATGACAACATATACATCCATTTCATGACATCCACATGAGCTTTTTCTGCCTTGGTAATAGGCATTCTAGCAAATGAATGTGAATGTGATGCTTCTCATCAGCACTTCAAAATTTTTGACTATCAGGAATGTCTGTGGGGAGTTTTCAAAACAGCCCATTCTTGCAACTCCATTGATATGCAATCATTATAATATATTCCAACAACAAAATCTGTGCATATTTCATGGGAGGTGATGATTGCTTTGAGTAGTTTTTAGTGATTTCTCTCCTTTGCCGCAGGTTTTTAGTTGGACGAGAGAAGGAGGGGGTGGAGAGTGAGGTGGCGCGACTAATCAATGAAAGCCTGGAAATGGATAAAACATCCAGAAAGGTGTGTTTTCTAAAACAAGAGTTAGTCCTGTTAAGAATTCTACACGGTTTGATTGCACTGCACTGTTATTGTGTGTATTTCTGAATGTGACAGCGAGAGAGGATGAGTGGAGATGAAGACACTGACTGTAGCATGTCAGAGAGAGGCTCAATAGATGAAATAGATGAAGAAGAGGAAGAAGATGAAGAGGAGGATGTGTCCATACTTTCCAGTCTGGACAACTACCAGATCTGCCTCAGATACCAGCAGGTACTTTACATACAGCACACACGAAAAATACTGTCAAATATCAGGCCAGTATTAAATTAAATGGAGCACTGCATCAGAAAAATATCTCTACATTATGTCTGCTTTTCCATTCTTTCTGTCTTTATAGCTCCAGTCGAAACTACGAAGCAGAGGAGCGCAGCTTCAACGCACTAGAGAAAAGGTAGGTCACTTAGCTGAGATTGAAATCTCACTCACACATATATGCGAACCAATAACTGCGATGCTCACTTTAATACACTGGCTTTGCATCCACATTTGGAACAGTCTGACCCATTTAACTGTGTATGAGATGGCTTGGTGTGGAGTTATTAGGACATGGGCCTTGTTCCAACACTTCTCCACGTCAGCCTTGCTCACTGCCTTTGCCTTGAAGTAATCACCGCTGTGACATAACTGGGTTGGCGAAAGCCTTTCAGTCGACAATCTGGCTTTCTTCTATCCAACTGTGTTGGATCTGTGAATACTTTGTTTGATGTATCAACACTCCTAGAAGAGAGAGGATTTAAGAAGTATATAGTTTCAGCAATGCTAAGAATAGTTTTTACAGTTTCTCCAAATCTAAGAATAGTTTTTGACATCTATGATGTAACAACATGAGAGCATTTCTTCCCCCCTGTGTGTATGACATACCATGTGATTCAGATATGCATCCACACAAGAAACAACATTATATATTGCTCTGTGTTTCACAGTTAAAGGCATGGGAGGAGCATCAAGCATGTTGGGAGACCCTGAAGGTGGAGCTGGAGCAAAGAGTGGAGGATGGAGAAGACAAAGCTGATAAACTTGACAAGTACGATACTATATAGACTGTGTGTTTATCATTTTTCAGCGGCATACATCATAGAACACAATGTACCATGTAGATACAGATCTTGCATAAGGAGTCTAACACTTGCAAATGGATAATAATTCTGACATTTACTCTGAAGATGATAATGCTGGTTAAGACGGTGTTAATGACCCCCCCTCCGTTAATCAGGTATTGGCAGGAGGCCCAGACGCTTTGCAGGGTTGTGAGCCAGCGACTGGCTGATGCCCAGAGCCAATCAGAAAGCCTGGAGATCAAATACAGCAAGGCCAAGAGACTGGTCAGAGAATACCAGAGCAGGTATTTATTGAACCCATCCCAAAACTCTATTAAGAGTGGGGAAAAAAATTACTGAGTCTATTTTGAATGCAGTTAAAGGACTTAAAATTAATTGTGAATTGTGAATGTGCAAGAGTACCTCTTTTCCCCTCAAGGTTTGAATTAAACGTTTCAAATATGTGCTTGGTTTCTTCAGAGAGGAGGAGAGGGTGAAAAGAGAAGCAGAACTGAGGAGAGAAATGGAGGAGAGAGATAAGGAGCACAGAGAGACTGTTGAAAGACTGCAAATCCAGGTGAGACGTCACTTCTCTCAAACCTGCTTGGATGTACTTCAGTGAACCTGCCATTTCTCTGTAGTCACTATTTCACACTATTCATGACAGCTAGCACAGTTTGAGAGAAATGTGCCAGAACCTGAGAGCAAGAACCACTCTGTGGACACTCCGGTCACAGGTAAGCAGCTATGTTACCGTAAAGGATACTGTTGTATGGCATTGTGTCTCTCCTTGAATATGTGTTGCCGCAGGCCAGTTAAAAGTATATTTTTACACCAAATTATATTTTATAGAGCCAGCACTTTCTGTTGTTTTAACTTTTTTCAAACTTCTTGAGCAAAAATATGCTTTTTGACTGAGCAAAATGAATTGCATGTGCACTTGTCCAGAATGGAATATTCCAGTTCCTGATACAGGACGTCTAGACTCCAGTGCTCACATAGCCAGAGCTCAGCTGGCCCAGAAATCCAAGCGCCACCCGCCCTCACGAGACAAACTCAGAGAGAGCTTTAGAAGACAGGTCAGTGGCAGAGAGGAAAATCACAATTTTACTCACAATAGTTAATTTGAGCTGTTTTTGACTGTGCAACCTTACACATACATGTCCTCTGTTGCTTCAGGATGATGAAGTCCAGAAACTACAGGGGAGTCAAACATTTTCTGCCTCTGCAGTGGTAGGGATGTTACGAAGGAGCAGCAAAAGTGACCACTGTAGTAGCTCCTCTATCTCAGCCCTCAGTCCTCATGCTCCCACCTCCTTCATCTTTACACCTCCGAACAACATCACTGACACTGTCACTCCCTCGCCATGCAAGTCGTCAGCATCCAGAAAATCCAGAAGGAAATTTCCAGACTTCAGGTGCAGCGTCTCTGGCTCTTCCTTTTGCTTTGGATTTTGAAACATTTGTCAGTCTTATTCCTTGTGAGCCATAATACTTTGTTGGTTTCCTGCCCAAGTGACTGGTTTAGGGGGGGGGGATGGTCTGACAACTTTACTTGTGGCATCTTTTTTATCCTGATTTGTTTAATGACAATAATCTGTTACTCTTCCAGTGGCCTTCGCAAGTCTCTCAACAAAAGGAGAAGCCAGAAACACAGCAGAAGGTCCACTAATAACAGGTGTGATAAAGTAACATTTACACAAAAACAAAAAACTTAACCTTTCTCCAGTGTTCAGATCAAATCTGACTGATTTACAACTTTCATACATCATAAATATTGTGTCTTTCATCCACACATTTTGAACATATAAAATTACTGATCATCACTTTCATAGAATTTTGAGTGGTTTAATAAACATTGTTAGACCTTTTTTAGGGTTTCCAGTCAAATATTAGGGCCATAAGAAAAGAATGGGTAAGATAATATAAAATGTTCATCCATCAAATGGAAAACATCCCCATAAAGACACCCACACTATGTTATTTCTTATTAGTGCTATATCAATGGAATTCATCAGTTCCCTGAGGTGTTAACTTGCACACTATCACACCTCATAATATTTAATCTCATCGTTTCCCAGGGGATCTTGTGGTGATCTGGTGCATGAGCCAGCTGGAGTTTCTCCATCAGGTTCAATCAACTCCATGCCTTCTTGCTTGCCGTTTCCCTGGTTTGGAGAGCGAAGTAGGGAAAAAGAAGAGGAAGGGGAGAGAGGCAGAGAGAGGCTTCGGTCTGTGTCCAGCAGCAGTTTGCCATACCTGACCACTACAGGTAGACGAGATCAGGTAAAAAAAAAAAGTTTCTGTACTGCAATCATATGCACACATGGCATGTCATCCTTCTCTTCTATCCCCAACCCCCTGATATAATATTCTGTTCTACATATGGCATACAAACAGAAATCATATTTAAAAGTAACACACATGCATGGTTGAGGAACAGATGTGAAGTACATAGGCAGCAAGTTTTATTTCTGTTGGTTCCAGAGTATTGGCTCTCCAATGGAAAGCTCCAGCATGGTGGGTCTTGTCTCTGATCACTCCCTCTCTGGGCATTCCCACAATTTCACCTTTTCTTCCACTGAGGTGAGTCTGTCCTTCCCTTCCTTTTTTCCTGCCTTCCTTTCCCATGGAGCACTTCATGTCCAATATTTTTTTATCCCTAGCCTACTCTCTTCTTTAATCACAGTTTCTTCCCATTTCTTTCCTACTTTTCTCTCCACGCCACTACTCTCCACTGTCTCTGGTGTACTGGTAGACCTTGGATGATGACCCAGTTCCCACTAATAACAACAACCAATGGCAAAGTCGACCTGCCTTGGAGTGGACCAACCAGCAGGTGTGTCTGTGGCTGATTGCCATGAACATGGATCAATACACGGCTGAGTTTGCCGCTAAAGGTGTGGATGGGACACAGCTGCTAAACATGGACAGTGAGAAACTCAAGGTGAGCAAACTTAACTTTTAAAGATGGTTCTTTTAAGGACTGTGACCAATTCTTGAGCAGGACATTTTTCATTTAAACTTGTCAGTGCTCTCTAAACTACAGTTACCAACAGTATTTAATCAAGTGTAATGAAAATGCACAAAAAGAGGGCCATTAACCTGAAACATTACAGCATCCATCTATCCTGTCTTTATATGCATATTCCTCTATTTCTCTTTCCTCTCTGTTGTCAGGCTCTCGGGGTGTGCAATCAAAGTGACCGGTCTGCCCTCAAGAAGAAGCTGAAGGAGATGAAGAAAAGGGAGGAAAAAGAACAGAGGGGGAGAGAGAAGAGACTGAAGGAGGAAAAGGAGAAAGAAAAGAACGCATTTTCGGACAAGGAGAGTGAAGGAAAGGAGAAAGCGAGGATGATGGTGATGATGGAAGAGAAAATGGGAAAGGAGTCCGGGCGTAGTGGCAAAACTGTAAGGACTGAGTCACTCCTATAGAAGTGACGTCAGAGACACAACTTGACATTTCACCTCTGTTAGTCGTCTTATTGCCACCAGCATGACTGTGTGTTTGCAGTCCAACACACACAAAATACACTTGAACCCATTTCTAGTTAGCAAGATATACTGCACACATCCTAAAAACATCCACATCTGGAAAAACGCTGGTCCGTTAAATTGATAGATGGATCCTCAGAGCAGAGCAGAGGTTGACTCCACCACTAAAGTTCACACTCACAGCAATTATGTATCTCTCTCTGTATATTTAAGTTTTAAAGTATGTGACAATTCACTACTGTTTTACAGTGATGTTTTTTTTTATTATGAACTTTAAATTATCTTAAGAATGATTTGCTGATTTAAGCAATCAAGTATTTGCTGTAAATGCTTTTTTTATGTATTAATAAATAATGTTTTAAACTTTCTGCTGTTGCCTTTAACGCTCATTCAACTTGGGATGAAAATGTCACAAACAGAACACATGGAGAACATTTAGAAGTTTTATTAAAGAAACTCTCTGTTCACTTTCACTATTTTACAGCCAGTGAATAACACATAAAATCTGCAGAGGATTCGTATTTACAAACTCAGTGCTCGACAACTGTAATTAAAGTTGCAGTTCCACCATATTATAGAACCAGGAGCACCATGAGCTTGAAAGATACAAACTGATTTAGATTTTTTTAAAAATAAAAAATGAAGGCAGATGCATTTTAGAAATTATGAAAATTTGACTTTCAAATTGGGGAAATTGAATAAATTTTAGTTTAAAAAGTCACCCGTGTCAGCATTGCATGACTCTTTGGCCTGTAGAGCACGTAACAGAAAGTACTCCAAACAATGAATAAATACAAACAGTTCTGCAAAACATTAAAAAAATGTACAAAAACGTAGAAACCCTCCCATACTCCCACCCTCCCTCACCCAATCAACACTGAACGTAGTAAATGTACAAAACAAGCTCCAAACATCTGACAGACAGTAGTTGCGCCGGACCCTCTCCCATACTGCAACTCTCCTTCCAGTGATTCATACAGTCTTTAAAATCAGCCCCTGAAGCAGTATGTCCAATCAAGTATTTAGTATGGCAAAAAAAAATTTTAACAACTGATTTTCTTTGTGTTGTGCATAAAGAGGGCAGTAAAACCAGTGAGGAGTTGGTCAGTGACAGGAATCTGTATGGAGTCAGATTTTGTTGGCTGTTAAGAATAATGTTCATTGTCATGCCAGGTTGTCATCCATGGCTTCTTTTCCAGATTTTCCCATTTACCATTCCCAGGGTTTACAGCTCTCTCTTCACGTTTGATCCGAACAGCATTGTAACTGGGAACCTTCTCTTCATATTTGGCACGCTTAAAAAAGCCACACTGCGAAAGAGACAGGGAAAACAAAATCAATATTTTCTTGCAGAAAGGAGCTATTTAAAGGCACTCAGAGAAAGCAAAGAGGTCGATGAGACATCGAATGCCATCGTCCTCTTTCACAGGCGAGAACCAAGATGCAGTGAATCCATTAAAAGATGTAGAAAGCCATCTGCGTTCCTCTATACAGTAAGGAAACATGTTTTAACACCAGTTTATTAATGTAGAGAAAAAGAAACCTTTAGACTAAGTGACTATATGTGCAATAGCAACAAGAAATGGAAACAAGAGCAGACAGATGCAGAACAGCCCCCATGTTGTAGTTCACAGCATTAAATGACAGTCATTGCTTCATAGGCATCACCTCCCCTTGGCCATGCACTGTAACAATCCACACATAATCATGTGTGAAAATATCTTTGCAAAAAATAACCAGTCAGCTTAAATAACGGCATTCATGTCACAGTGTGAGTTTCCCACTTTGTGCCCAATACCAGAAAGCAGTGCCTCTGTAGCAAAAGAGAGTGAGAGAGAAAAAAGATTTTGCCGCTTTTACACTCGTTCATAGCAGGCCGGGTAAATTTACCCTCTCTCTTTTTTACGCATTTGTTGTCAGCCTCTCTTTTTCTGAAGGGTCCTCTTTATTCTTTTTCCCAAAGACTCCACACTGAGGAGAGGCAATTTGTTAGAAAATGTTTGCAATTGTTTTTTATGTGTAACTGCAGAGTTTGTTTTTTTCTTTTCTTTTCTTTTCTTCAGTTACAATCAGGTGCATTTTTTAACAGTTGGGACAGGGTCATATTCCTTTATTCTTACCTTCCAGAGAAGGAAAGCCAGCAGGCCCAGCAACAGCAGCCCTAACAGGATGGACAACACAATGATCCACCATGGCACTCCTCCATACTGGGCTGCACGCCTCTCTGGGAACACAGTCAGTCTCACCTGGAGAAAATGACAGAGTGGCATTCATTCAGTACTCATAAAACTGCCTGTTCAGTGAGACAAAATCTCAATCAGAGTATCAACTACAATTTTTATATATTATTCATTGTCTCTACGTATATATTAAACACACACAGATTTTTAGTTGTTTGTGACTGATAATCACCTCCTCTTATACTGTGGGTTCCAGTACCATCACAGAGTATTTTGTCTGTTTGTGTTTCATTACCTGTGTCTCAGCATTTTCCAGCACTGTGTTCTTTGATGTGCCATCAACGTGCAAAGAGGCCTTCACTATCACCTCCAAATGATGAAAACTGGAGAAATCCTATTAAAAAAAAAAAATCAGATCAGAAGATGAAATATTTGCTTTTCCTGCTCCTCAAATAAATGCATACCTTCCTGCAATGATCTTTGACATGGTAATTTATGGATGTGATTTTTTTATATATAAAGCTGGTTCAAACTTAAAACCTCTTCAAATTACAGTATATTATCATTTCAGCCTGTCAACAAGTATTGTAAATTGTGTTCTCTTTTCCCATCCAGAATAGTGAAGCTAAATCTCAATCCCAATCCCACACTGTAATCCTATCTCAAATACTGATATAACATTTGAAAAACTAAAGAATTTCCAGCAATCTGCTCTGTTACCTCTATGAAGGTGCTGTTCCAGAGGCGAGAGTTGAGAGTGAAGACTGCATTACTGTCGAGGCCCTGCAGGGGGCACCTTATCTTCACACACTTTGCCCCATTATCACATGACTGTCCACAAAGAAGAGAGCACATAGTCACTACTGGATTCTCTCACATGTGTCAAATGCATATAAAATATAATAAAACAGAATATAATAGAATTTGGTAGAGTGGTGTTACCAGAGTTTTAGATGTCCTCTTGTCAAGTAAACGTGAAATAGAGCCCTCCTCATTTCCCTTGGTGTCTTCTGTGGATCTTCTCGTCCTGGTGTTACTTGCTTCCTGAAAAGAAAAGAAAAAACCCCCATAAAACTATTATATCTCCCCCACAGCTTTCATCTGTCAAAATTAATTTAAAAAAAAAACAGACATAAAATTGGCTTTTTTCCACTTCAAGTCAAAAGGTACACCTGCAGGGAAAGGCACCACTACACCTTAATGTGTTGCATCAATGTTTCATCCCTGACCTTATTGAGAGGGTTGATCTCGGCCTTAGGAGTGCACTCGTTCTGATGCACGCCTGTGGAGCTGATCTTCATCAGGTAGAGCATCCACTTTCCATCCGTTGTCTCCTTTGGCCACTCAATGTCAAGGGTGGCGGTGCCTAAACCTGTCAATTTCCTTCCCAGGTTGATTATCTGTGAATCAAGACAGAGTTGATATGGGTTTGATTATCCACTGTATCTAAAACATTTTCAAGGAACAGGCATAGAGAGATAATTTTCAAACTACTGAAAAGAGCTAGCACTCATGGGGCCTGATTTACTAAAGGTCTGCGTGTGTATAAATGTGTGTAAAGTTGACAATACAGGGAGGAGAAAATGCAAATATGTTATTTAGCCCACGCATTGTGATTTACCAAACCTGAAGGTATTATTTCTGACGCTAACTGCGCTCAGATGACTTCTGTTACTGTGGAGGGGAGGAGAAGGAGGCACAATGACAGAATACGTACAGGACGGAGTTTTTCCACCTGTTTTAATAATTTTGGTTTTACTAACAGCATTGACTTCCTCACAAATAATCTCCCATATATCGTTTTTTCTGGTAATATTTGTTTTTGTTATAACTCAATATATTTGTTAACCTCTTCCACTAGAACCTGATCACATTTCATTTTGCGCTTGCAGCTTTCTGCTCGAAACCCTCATTTAAATACTGCTGTCTCCACCCTGTTGCACCTGTTTTCATTTACAAAGTTATTCTTAGTAGATCACCAACAAAAAGTACGCAAACAAAACATGCAATCTATTGTACCGTACACACAATTTAGTACCCACTATTTGGGATCTTAGTAAATCAGGCCCATGGTAAGAATGTTTTCTGATTGAGTTTTTCTCTACTCACTCTGAACTGGTGTGTAATGGCACTGCCAATGTCACTTTCAGTCTTCATGGCATCCATTCCTTTGACCTTCCCTGTAAAGTAGACCTGAGATGGCTGGGCTATTCTGCAAGGACAGAAATTAACAGTTAGTATTATAAATCTGTGGATAGCTTTTTGTTTTTTGCATGTGTGTCGGTTTGTGTGTGCGTGTGTGTGTGTTAGTGTATGTGTGTGTGTGTGTGTGTGTGTGTGTGCGTTTCGTACCCTGATACAGACAGCTGCAACACAATGGCCACCTTTGCCTTTGCTTTGATAGGGAGTATTTTCTGATCACTGGTCCTGTCAGATGAGATTTTACACACAGGTCAACTCAGATACTGCTAGGAAACTATAAATGTTAATACATAATTAAGATAAGTTCATTATGGTCAAGAGATTATCTGCTGTATCTGTAGTATGCTCAGCTATTAATCAGAAGCAAGAGGAAAGAACACATTAGTCCAGTTTTAGCTGCTTTGCACTGGCTTCATGTAACTTTAAGGTCCTCCTCCTTACTTACAAAGCCATTAACGGGTTAGGACCAAGCTAACTCCTTTGTTAATTATTTGCCTTCAAGAACACACAATAATCTGCCACTGGTTTATTGGAGATTCACAGCAATAGCTGAAAGATGGAACAAACTACCCATAGATATCAGACAGATTGCTTATCAGTCATCTTCACACTGATGCACTACTGCAATTCTTTAAAAAAAAAATCTATAAAATGATTGTTTTGTTCTTATTTACCATTGCTTTATGCTTTTTTAGGCCCTTTTAATGTGAAGCACTTGATGTATGGAATTAATTTTGTTGTAAAGCTCTTTGAGCTGCATTTCCTGTATGAAAGGTGCTTTACAAAGTTATCATTATTGTTATTGCCACCATTCTTCATGTAAACATTGATCACCTAACACCTAAAAGTGTCAATAAATATTAATGAATGAGTAATAGTAAAATGATTCACTTACGTTAATAGCTGAAGATCAATCTCCAGTTCAGTAGTGTTAAGAGAGATACGTGACGTACCCAGAATAATGTAGAAGGTTGCCTATATACACACAAACACACAATGTTTAAATATTATTGATGACACTTGTTATGTGGTGGAGGTAGCCAGAGTCAAACTGTTGTTTTTTTTCCTGACCTCTGAGCCGCGTTTGAAGGGGTTTCCAAGATCACACATGGCAGATGAACCATCTTTATTGGCACTGCAAGTTACCTCCTAGAATAAATAACAAGAATAATAATAAACAATTAGAATAAACATCAGATCCACAAACTGGTATCTGATTGTGAGAGTGAGAGAGAAACTTACTTCTGTTGGACTGCGATACGCGGAGTACGTGAGGGAAGATGGGAAGGAAGCGTTCACTTTTGCTTCATGTGCATCATCTCCAATCAGATTGGTTACTGTCACCTCCAAAGCAATGTCCTTCTGGTCGCTGAGTGAGATCACAGGCACGCCGTTCTCCCTTTAAACAGACAGATGTTATGAGCCTGAGTGCTGATAACCATGTGTATGTTTCTCAGTGAGAGAAGCAATGTAGTAATGGTAACATAAGGAATGAAGAGAAATAAACCATAACAAAAATTATTAACATTTATTTTTTTAAAGGAGTGTTTGTCCTCTTACAATCCTAATGGAGAGAAGACTTTTTCAGGTGATCTGTAGCCGTAGCGATATTTCACCTGCAAGTTACTCTGACAAACATTGTCCTTGCCACAACCCTCCTTCACGAAATTCACCTACGATCATATAAAGACATAAGAAATTACATAGAGACAGTGGGCACAAACGTCAATTGCATGTCTACAAAATATATCCTTTAATGTGTTCATGCATTAGGCTTCATTTGTACGTACTAGCTCTCGTTTTGGCTCAATTTCATCGAGGACAGGTTCCAGTTGAGCAGTTGAACTCTGTCTGCGTTTACGTGTGGCGCCCTGGATTTCCACAGATGCATCGATAGCGATTCCACGCAGCTTGTCTCGAATATTATCCTGTAGAATGACATCATCACATACGGTTAGCTGTGTCCCAATTCTTATAACCACAATGCACTTCAACAAAAATGTGTGTCCTCAAAATCAAGAGAGAAGGGAGAAATATCCCCGAAGGAGTAACTACCTGTACAGCAAGCTTACGGATGACACACTTTTCCGTTCCTTTGGTGTCCAAAGTTATGGTCCCTTTGGACATGTAGCTATTATCTGAGGTGAAGGTCGCCCTGGGATTAAGACCATTCTTCCTGTGATCAGCGTCCACCTCAAGGTTGTACGCCACAGCTGGATGGAACAGAGATAGAGACATTAAAGACCAGAGGATAAAAAAACATTTCACAAGGCTATAACCTCTTCATTACAGTGTTTCATTATTATTATCACATTATTCCTATATTATAAGTATCTCTGTATCAAAAGACAAACCATGATAAAGAACTGAGACATGCACTTTATCTCCAAAAGCACTTTAATGCACTCGGCTGCTAACTGTTCGTTCACGTTTTAATCAACTTTTAATGGAAATTTAGATTATTATCCTTTATGTTGTAATGCACTGCTGTGGGCTGGAAGAAATGAGCAAGTACACAAGAAAATGACAATATATTAAATCTTGAATTCTAAAGAAGTTTTGGTTTATTAAAGAAAAAGATAGCTTGGCTGTAACTTACTCAGTCTGGGAGAGTAGCTCTTGGGGTTGGCAGTGTAGGAAAAGCATGCCTTCACTTCCAAGCTGGGGACACAATGCAGTATATTCACAATCAGACAGTACTGGCATAGTTTTGAATTTGAGTTTTTCAACAAATGAAAAATGCTCAAAAATCGAATAAATGATGGTTCTGCTTAATGATTAAATATTTGAATACCTTTACAGACTGTATCTTTTATCAGCTTGTCCTATAAATAAAATTATCCATATTTAATAAAACCAGTAATACCAAAGACACACTTACCAGAAGTTTTTTCCACAGTTTTTCTTCGTCAGGTCAATCTCTTTTGGTGTGAACTGGATAACCTTCTCGATGCTGATAACTGGACGGGCTCTGGGAGGACAGATTTTGATGAGTATCTCAATAAAAATGTTGATAAATATAGAGTGAGTAAAATGGACCAGTACACTCACCTGTAGACAAAGACAGAGTCGGAGAGGGATCCGACAGCCAGGTCGGGGTAAAGGTTCTTATCCAGGTCCATGTTGCCTGCCAGAGAGTAACCAAACAGCTTCACTCCTAAAGGCTTGCCGGATAATTCCTAAAGGAAAAAAGGAACATATATTTAGTATTTGTAGAAAAGCAATAAGGACTGAAATAATTATAAAAATGATAACCCAAATTGAAAATAAAGACTGATTTAGCTGAAGCTGTTAATAGTTTGAGCACAGCGGTCAAACGTCTTGCTACATTTTTTAATTTTTTTTATTGAAAGGACAAGGTTATTTGAATTTCAGTTTCTTAGATGTACACATTGTTCAGAGAAAAAAACACACTAATTTTCCACACCTTTCTCACCAATTCTACCAGTTTATCCACGTACCTGTGCAGCTTTTGTAGACTTGAGTCCTTCCTGTGATCCATGGTAGATGAACACAGTTCCTGCACCATCCTCGTCATAAGGAGCTCCAACTGCAAAATCTGTCACAAAAAAGAATAGTGACTTCCAGTGTTGTTGTACAATATTGAGAATGACTAGCAGACAGTAATACATTTTGTAACATATATGCACACGTAACAAGTCCTGCAGCCTCACCCTCAAAACCATCCTGATTGATGTCACCCAGG
Organism: Scomber japonicus; assembly: GCF_027409825.1. Taxonomy (NCBI): domain Eukaryota; kingdom Metazoa; phylum Chordata; class Actinopteri; order Scombriformes; family Scombridae; genus Scomber; species Scomber japonicus. The sequence continues at coordinate 14,344,248 of NC_070589.1, read as the reverse complement.
TTTTCCACAGCCTGGCCAAACATGGAGTCCTGAGGTCCTACTAGTTTGATGGGTGCCACTTTCTTCCAGTTTCCAGCTTTGTTAACATAGACGTAGACAGCTCCTCCAATTACTCCATCCTTCTCAAAGTACTGAGGTGCTCCCACCACGATGTCCTGCCATCTAAAAAATAACAACGTGACATGACATTATGACATGACAGTATGACAATCGTGATCATAATAATTTCAATAAATATATCATTTTTCAAAGCAGCAGTTTCAAGTTGTGTGTAACACTCTCTGCCTCACCCACCCATCCGCATTGAGATCCAGAACAGCCACATCATAGCCAAAAGATGATGCAAGTCCCTCCCCTTCCAAGGTGTGCTCTTCCAGTAGAATTTTGCTTGACTCCAGGCCTTTCTTCAGCAGCACCACTGCTCCACTGTGGTTTGCTCTTGGAGCTCCCGCCACCACTGTCAGCTGTCCTTTCTTGGTCAGACTCATCCCTGAGTCCAGAGAGAAGCCTATGAGAAATAAATAAAGGGATCATTCTTCATGTAGTCAGAAGATGGACATGTAGTGGAACATGCCCCTTCATGACAACCAGAGCAAAGCTGAGGAATGAGCTTTATACCCAGGTAGCTGTTGGGAGGAGCAGGAACCAGGTCGGGGTTCTTATCACTTTCATCTCCCACCTCAAAAGGACCGTCATCATAATGTCCCATCTCCACCAAGGTGTCGTTATTTTGTTCCAAGCGTACCACACCTGAAAAGGAGAAGAAAAGCTTAGATGGGAGAAATCTGGCTTGTAATTAAAGAATCCAAAACTCATAACACAATAATCCTAATTGACAAGTAATGTCAAACACATGACTGAAATCACTGGCAAATTACCCAACAATAAAAGATGAGCAACATAAATACCATAGAGTAGATTGATTTCACCAATAACAGGGAACCTGACTCACACAAACACACATATGAACTACCTTTCCAATTGTATGCTCCAGGGGCTCCAAAGATGAAGTAGTGGTAGTCCTTGTCAAATGTGGCTGAGAGGCCTTGCTGGCAGGAGCCAAACATCTCATGGCCTCTGTGCCGCCCCTTACAGAAATGCCAGTTACCACCGTCTTCTTTTACATCGGGATAGATTTTCAAATCCTGACTCAGCACATAGCAACGGCCAATAATGTCACGGGATTCGATGGGTGTGTTCACGTTGGCTCTGTGCTGGTACCGGTGGGCACAGGTCTACCAGGGGAACAGAAACACACAACGGAGGTATTTGAGGTTATGATTTTAGTTGTCTTAATAAATACTGAATGACTTGAACTTCAATGTTCCCTATAAATTTCAACTTTAGTAGCTTAAAAGCAAGATTAATATGTTTCCTTATGTTTGACCTCATATACGGTGTAGTCTACTGTGCTAAAACAATTAAATGAGTACTGATTAACTGAACAACAGAAAGTTAACAATACTTTTGATAATCAATTAATTGTTGCAGTCATTTATCAAGCAAAAAGTCCAACTCTTTTCCCAGTACTAGGATTTTGTGTGTGTGAGAAAATGTTGCTTTTCTGCTTGGATGGGCAAAACAAGCTATCAACATTTTCAACATATTAGAGACTAAACAATTAATTGAAAAATAAAACAGATTAATCAACAATAAACCTATTCATTAGCTGCAGTTCTTATAGTCTGTATTTGCTTGATTGAAGGCTGCATTGTGTAGTTATTTAACTGAACTGTTCACATCTGAGAAACTGGGACATGAACAATTTTCAAATTCTGTTGAACATTCCTCTGTAATCAAGCATGAAATATTCAATATTCTTGGAAACGTTGGGATCTTGACAGAAATTTAATAATACATTTCTGTAGGTTTAAAGGTAGACGGTTAAGTTTGTAATTACGAGTTGAAGTTCACATTCAAGGTCACAGTCAGACACAAAGACACACAGTCTTACCACAATCTTGCCTCCTGGCCCCTGACTGTTGACTGTCACTCCCATCCACTGGTTCTCTTTGCTTTCTCTTGTTAAATCCTCTACATAGAGACAGATGCCAGGGATAGAAATAGACACAATGAGGTTATTGTGACCTAAATTTTGGACAAAAACTGTCTGAAATAGCCAAAAAGAAGGAGGCATATGCGGATATCTCACCGTCATTGTCAAAGTCAATTCTGGTGCACCCAGTGGATGTGGAGCTCATATCACAGCTGTAGAGTCCTCCTGTCACTTTAGCTTTCTGACCGTTCAAGGCCTTTGCTCTCGGGGCACCAACCAGCAGCCTGCAAGAGACACACACATGAATCTATTGAGCCAAACATCATATGCAGCTCAATCAAATGCACATCGCTCAAACTGTAACATTCTTCTGTCATCTAGGACTCCGAATAAGAAGTGTTCTGGCAGTTCCTCTTGCACATTATGTTACACATTCCAGTCTACTGTGTTACACAGCAGCCAAACTCTCTCTCTCTCACTCACACACACACACACACACACACACTCACAAATGCCACCACTAAACTGATGTTCCATGTCCTCACGGTCCAACTGAATCAAAGACCCCTTTCAACCGCCTGCTGTGGTTGATTGAGCCAGGCTTTCTATCTCACATACACAGAAGCTGCCTTTGTGAACAAGGGCAAATGCCACACCCAGTCTTGATGATGGGCATCCAGTTCCCAGAGTTTCCTACATTGTAAATCACACAAGTCAAGGATGTCATCTTTTAAATGGATGCTGTGGAGGTTTCCAGCAGAGATACACACTGTTAATACATCCTTCTCTCTCTCTCAACATGTTCCTTGATCGCTCTCTGGTTTGTTTTGTTCGTTTGATGACCTCCAGAATTAATGTCGTACAGCACACAGTCTTAACCAGATAAGATTAAGCAAAGTCATTTTTAGCTGGAACACAAAGCATTCTTAGATATCCACATCATCTGGGAGGGAATTTACGGAGGCATACTGACAAAGAGAGGAGGCCTAATGTGATCAGCATGTTATACAGTATGTTGGCCTCAACAGTTAACACTGGAAACACTAATTGTACAGAGGAGATGATTTAAGACTTTAAAAGCTGTTGAAACAGTGTAAATCATCATGAATATTGACTTCACATGTGATGAAGATTAGCAAGGAGGAGCATTAAATCAATTTATATGACATACCCAAAATTAAAAAATGTTGCCCATTCATAGTCTTGTAATGATGCTGTTATGGCCTTGTTTCAACAACCAGAGCACTTTAATTTCCTCCGTTATCCCACACATTAAGTGTCCAATCTGGTCTTTCTCCTAATACGAGGGGAGTGAATGACACTTAAGATACTGGAGACTCAAATCAACTCTCCACCTCTACATGCACTGAAGAGAAAATGTATTTCAAGTTGGAGCCTGTACATCCATCAGCAATGAGTCTAAATCAAATGAGTCATCAGTGCATAGGGAGGTTTTTATAACAAACAGCTGATCCCAGATGGGAACATCTCCACTCTCATCATGCTCGGAGACACAGGAAGTCAAAGGAATGGATAGAAAGAGCTCTGCCAAGACACACCAGTTGGCCTTGGGGAAATGGATACATTTGTTTTGGGGTGCATTCATAGAAAATGGATAGTTCCTCCTTCTACATAATCATATTGTGATACTCTGCCTTATTCAGCTGTTAACTTTGGGGTGAATGCAACCAACACTAGTGCTCAAACAGAACAAACACCAACTATATAACAAGGAACACATCTTATTAGGAGTATATTACTTATTATTGATTAAATATGTAACTATTCAGACAGCAGTAAGGTAGACTAGTTGCTTACGTATGATCCAAACAATAACAACTTTTTAAAATGGGAATTGGAAACTAATGTCAATGGACAAGAGTTATCTTTATAGCTACACATCATTATTATTATCATCATTATTATAACACATAAACTGGCAGAGACAGTGGGACAGACAGGCAGAATAACAGAGCAATCAGCGCACACTGACCATTAGGGAATGATCCTATAGAGAGAGGTGTGTTGTGGTTTGTTTTGTTTTTTTTGCAGCAGTGAACCGACTGCCTGCCTGCTAGGGCAGAGCCCGTTGCTTGGCAACAGCCAGTGGCACCCTATCAACTGGAGTTATTCACCTCCAAATGGTTACTTCTCCAGAACTACTGCTGTCATGTGTTACCCAACTTCTCTCTCTCTCTCTCTGACTGTCTGCCAGGATCAAGCCCGCAGAGTCTGACTGATTGAATAATGGCTCATGTTTGGTGCCCAGATGTAAAAATGATTTATGTTTCTCTCAGCATTCTTTCAGCCATCACCTATTTTCTTTTTTCCAGTTCTTTTCTTTGCTCTTTGATGTGGGAAACCTTAAGTAACTGAGGGGAAGAGAGGTAAGAAAGGACTATGTCTGACCAGTTAAACTCAAGCACAAAGCTGACTTCAATGCTAAACTCCACACGCTTCCTATCTCCCCAAGTGTTCCTGGAGAACTTGACGCAGCATGACACTGAAATTTCAATCTAACATGCTCTCTTTCTCTCATAGTTTCTCTATATCTCTATATCTGTTTTCTCCAGAGCCATTTTGTTTCTCAGAAACACAGACTCATGCCTTTACTTTCTCCCACACATTTCTCAAACTCGATCAAAGAGCTTAAACTTCCTAAATTCTCACATGGTCTCCTCCTCTCCTCCCTCGTCTCCCTATTTGTGCATTTTGCACTTTTCCCTTTAGATTTTATTATACAGACAGCTCCATCAGGCAGGGAATGCCACACACAAACACTAATGCAAAAACACACAGGCACACATGCACACACACGTTTCCATCAGCTCCTGCACTCACCTGCCATTACATGTAAAACTCATGCCTTCAGAGCATGAAAGACACAGTAAAGACTGCACACAAACTGGCATGCAATGCTGGCAAAGGACTATGACTCACTGTGAAAATCCAGCTGTGGGGAGACACACAGGGGGTAACACTTACTTCAGTATTTGTGTGTTGTTGCAATGTACGTTAAAAGAAAGTCTGTTCTATTCTATCTACTTTTTGCCTTAGGTTAGGAATATATCAAGTAGTACATTCAGCTGGATGACACTCTTCCAAATGACTGACAACAAGGCAACGCCTCAGTGCTCCACCACAGCATGCATCAGCACCATTAAAACACACCTAACAGACATCCATGAATGCATATGCTTTAATGAGAGACACAGGCAAGTCCATTCCACCTCTGTTACAGCTGTATGTACGAAATCGCTCACAAAACAAACATGGCCTCCTGCTCAAACATGCAAGCACACATTCAAACGTGTATTATAATGGAACACACATATATGCTCCCGATGGTTTGAGTGTTATCTATGATAAATTATAAGATTTAGGAAAAACATTCAACAGATTGATGTTGTTGTTCTGTTATAGAGGACAAAGAAAACCAGTATATTTCACATTTAGAAAGCAGGAAACAGCTGATTTTTGGCGCTTTTGCTCAAAATATTATTCTGACAATGACTCAATTAACAAAATGGCTGCCAATACATTTTGTAATTGCTTTATTCACTAATTGTTTTGACATCTACAGTAACAACTACACTTTATCTACACTGGTATCTCTTTCAGTTAACAGAATCCAACTACCTTCTGTTTGCTTCTATTTAATTTAACAACCTGGAGTAGGGGGAACTTGCGGTGGCTTCAGTCTCGTGCTGATCACCATGTGTCTTTCATTAAGACACAGCCTTAAAGTAGGACACAAACTGACACTGAGTGTGTGTGTGTTTGTGTGTGTTTGTGTGTGTAGCAGCAGTAGGAGTGTGTAAATAAGTTTAAGAGCAATGTTTAACCTCTGTGGGGAACCCAGTGACGCTTACCACTCTGGGCCTTTACGATTCACAGTGTGGTAAACACAATGTGGTGACCTTTAGGTATTAGTTGTATAAATACAAGAGAGAAAAGCTTCTGTATTGATCATTCCTGTGTAGAAAAACTTAGAAGAACTTAACAGCAGCAAAGGTAGGAATTGATTTTTATACCTGCTACACACAACTGGGGTACTGTAGGGTACTTTGAATGAATTAGTCCACAAAGCTGCACTTTATTCTATATTATGCTTTGAAACATAACTATGTACATTTGCTCAAGTACTGTACATCAATATTTGAGGTACTTGTACTTTACTTGTGTATTCCATTTTATTCTACTTTACATTTTCACTACTCTACAGTTCAGAGGGAAATATTGCACTTTTTACCAGAGCCTAACTAATCAATCAGCTGATATTATTAGCCAATGTTTGCCTATCACATATTAGTGTTATATATATATATGTGTGTGTGTGTGTGTGTGTGTGTGTGTGTGTGTGTGTGTGTGTGTGTGTGTGTGTGTTTTTATCTTTTTTTGTTAATAGTTGATAAAATTATAGATAAAATGATTTAATTTTACTGATGTAAATGTATATGATAACGTTTTGTGTTAAATGGTAAAATATCATGCCTTATCATTATTCTAACTTTTACTTGAGAAACATTTTGAATGCATAAAGGGGTATTTTTAGTGTATTTATCCACCACTGACTATGAATCTACACAAGTACATCCAACTTTATAAACCCGAGTGGGCCAAAGTCAGCAAAACAAGAAAAAGAAAAAAGGAATGTGAGCGCGCAGTGGAGCGTGCACGAGTACAAAACCTTTCCAGTAAAAGCTTACAAATAAGTAACCTGGAAGGAAATACTTATTAAACATTAACAAGGAAACAGGCCCTGAGTTTTATTCGCGGCAGGTGTATAAAGACATTGTATTATATTATGAGGTTGAGGGTTTGACTGGCTGAGATTTTGTGAAAGTACCTGCGACATACCTGAGCTCAAATGATTACGTAAGTCTGCACTGTCGTCACTGTGGTCCTCAAAAGTAGCTTTTAAATGTTTTTTTCCTATTCATTCTCATCTCTAACAATCCACTTACAGTCGTCTCTATTGCTGTGACATTTTAATCACATGGTTGGTGAAGTTACTTTAAATACATGAAAACCCATGTTTCCAAGCCAAGGGCGACGCAGAAGTAATTTAACAGTATCCAAACATTATTTTGAGAGAAAAGCTCTTACATTTTTTTATCCACCGGATCAAGCTGCCGGTGCATGGCGAGAGAGAAGCCGAATAAGCTGTCAGGGTCCCCGTTCTTCCGCAGGACATTGTCGGTGTCCAGGTTAAAAGCCGACAGTCGTCCGCATCCACAGAGAAAGACAAGCAGCCACAGTCCACAGGTGATCCTGCCCTCCATGAGGTACAACCTGGTACAAAAGTTCCCTTAAAGTGTTGAAAGGTGAGTCCTCCGTGTAAGAGGAGCTGAGTGCTACTGACTGAATGCTAGAGGGTTGAATGTTGTCCACTTTACTTGGAGCAGCCCCTCCCACCGGCCTCTCTTGACAAACTCACCATCCCACCACCACACCTCACATTATCTGGAATTCCAGTTTATAGAACATATAAATTAACCAAATGAATGCCTTGTTAGTCAGCTGTTTGTTCTCCACAAAACAGTAGTAGTAATCTTTCTGGGCCACTGATGCTTGATGCTGTGTCAAAACACATTTGCAGCCAAAGAAAAAGAGAGCTTCAGGCTACACTGGCAGCTCCTGACAGCAGATCTCTAAGTAAAAACACTATAATAAAGGCTTCAGTTAAACTCCCTTGGAAACAGGCGTAAACAGAACATATTCGAAGTCCCACAAGAGGGAAAATGTTGGCAAAACACCCAATGACATGAGGGTGCAATCTGTACACTTGTCCCATGCTCTCACAGTAAATTGTGTTTGCCGACATCAAACATCCTAGCAGTTAACAAGGGTGAGGGAGAAGAAGAAGGAGACACATGCCTATGTAGTCAATACAGTGACTCTGTAATATTACTTTCTGGAACTGGCTATCCAGTCCAGGCAATAGTAGCTGTGTAATGATGGAAAGTGGGGAAAAAGACATAGATTGAAATGTAAATAAAGGAAATAGACATATGCAGTAACCAGTGTGTTTGATATACAGTAGCTGGCTTTTACAAACCACAGTTATACAAGCCAAAGCTATAAAATTAGTCCCCTTTTTAGGATTATAGCCCTTAAGGCATTCTTGCTCAGATCACCACATGCAATCACCGCAGGGCCAATGTCTTCTGTAATGACTCATTAGATGAGTCACACACAGCCAGGAGGAGCAAGAGACAGGACCGGGCACAGGCCTGCAAATTAACGCAACTCTCTCTCTAGACAGTTTTCAAGGCATTCCATGAGACGCTGACCCAAAGCTTGTCCTCGCAACGCAGCATTTCAGCAGACAACACAGGCTTTGTCTGCGCACAGAGAAAGAGGGCAGACAGAGAGGGGCAGGAAGAAAGAAACTACCCACATACAGTATAAAAGGCACAAATAATGTGCCGAAACAGAGGAAGGGCAGGGGAAGAATGTGGTTCTTACACAGTCTGTTACCTACTCCAAACTTCAGGAATATGCATTTGGAAAGTTCTACCAAAAGGATCAACTGGCAAAAATATGGTGCTTTTTATGTCTTTGAAACCACCTAACTCAATCACACCTCCAAAAACCTTTTTTTCTAATCCTGGTCAGTCACATGTTTGACAGCTGTCTTGATGATATCACTGTATTGGTCAAATCTAAACCTAAATCATGTGACTGTTGACTCTCATTTTTTACCTAATTAGTTGCATTTTTAGGTTTTTTTTTTCTTTCTTTCTTATTTGGGGCGAGTGTTGATTCAATTCCAGGTGAGGCAGTCAGTGGGGAAAACACCAGTAATATATAACTCCATTTGCAGAACGTCAGCAACAGGAATCACAGGCCTTTTATTGCTGATAAGAACAGCAATGTGTAATGTGAGCTGAGGTGTGCTGGCTCGCCCTTGACTTATGTCCTCTATTTCCTCCGCATCAAACTTCAGTGCGCCGTAATGTGTGTATGTTTGTGTAACGTATGTGTGGAGACATATTGACACATTGCCTATAGAGACGGATCCCAATTAATTAACAGACATATAACACTTCCTCTTTCAATCACATCTCTCCTCTATTTTCACCCGAAAAACATTTGTACTCATTCATTTCTCCATTCTCCACCTCTTGTTATCCCCTCCTTTTCTTCTCTCCTCTGTCATTCTCTGGGGAAATAAATGTCACACATCTTGTCTACACACATTTACAGCCAGACCAGTAACAGCTGAGCATGAGTATCAGTTTATTGACACTCAGTCTTGATTTTTTTTCCTGGAAGATTTTATAATGAGACAGACAATGTCTTCCATAGTTACGAAGGAACAAATCAGTCAATAACTGTCAATTAAGAAGTTCCTCTTTCTAAATAAATGGCAACCTGAGAACATACTGTAGTTAACCAGAGTTAAATAGTTAGTTACATGCATATCTTTGACATGGTATACTAATAATTTCTTCATGAATCATTCATGATTAACTCTGAATCAGGAGCTCAATGGCACATACCCAACCCTTAATCATTACATCTATACTGCTTATTTTAAAGTGTTTAAGTGAATTTACTCTTATACTGATTTTATGTGGACCATCTTTAAAATCTCTAAAAATGTTGCATGACATGTGCACACTGACTATTATTTAAATTAATTCTACCCAGCACTGAGAATGGAGTGTATTTTCTCCATATACAACATGTTCAGTATTACAACAGCAGAGGAGCAAAAACCTTGCCTCGGGTACTTATTGGGTGGAATGACAGTGAAAGCAATGTTCTCTGACACACGCATACACGTCAAAAAGGCAGTGCTCAGACTAGCCCAAGCCACAGCCCTGTATTAGCTGTTTAAACTGCACCTCCAGGTTCACTTGGGGAAAGCAAGAGCACACTCACCTATGGGTGTGGCGCAGTGAATTTCAGTGGTAGGGTGTGTATGTCTGTCTTTATGACACTGTATAAACCCATAGCCTCAGGGTAATGATAAACACAACACACACACACACACACACACACACACACACACACACACACACACACACACACACACACACAAACACAAACACCAAACCCGAAGGTCTTTCACAACTGCTGGACACAACTTTCCATCTACATAGATTATGTAAACTCAGGATTAATTTACAACTTCATTCCTGACCGGAGATATTGATGAAACATTTGTCAGCAGCAAATCATGAATACCTTGATCAACAGCACAGGACTGCTTACACAACACTTCTCAAGTAACAGCAGGCCTTCACATGGTGTACAGTAGCCTGAAGAGAAAACTATGTGTCATTGCAGACTCCTGATTTGTCATATGGTGCTTTCTTATTGTTTCTGTTCTCACAGCTGACAGAGAAATGGCTCACCTGATGATAAGAAAACAGAGATTTATTGATCTATTGTCCAATACCTGTAAAAAAAAAATATACTTATAGAAAAGCTGTCTATTACAAAACAATAGGTTCTCAGCTCAGAAGATGTTTCTGACATGAACATTAACAACATATAAGTGTCTTAAGGATAGTATGTGTATGTTCTGTAAATCAGAAAGAATGCAGGGCTATTAGTTAGCAGCCAGTTGACGCTGTGGGGGCATACGTCTAATTTACATTCCCCTCTGTGGTATCTGCTATTCACAGTACTGATCCTATTTCTTAGTAGGCTTTATAGTTTCATGATTAAAACATAAAGAGGCACACACACACACACACACACACACAATGCAGGCTGTAACAGATCCTCTACCCATCTTGATGAGTGTATTGATTACAGTCAATAAGGAGTAATCAATGTCTTCTCTTGTCCAGCAGTGCTGTAACACCCTCGGGATAACTGCAACCCCCCTCTTTTGTACATCTAATGTCTAAATGAGCAGGGGGTGTACATGTACTTGTGTGTGTCCCAGCCCTGCCATCTCATGTAACATGAGATGGCAGTAGTTGTGGGAGGGGCTCCAGGGTCCAGGTGTACTTCAAAATGATGTTAGCTGGCCTGAGGGAGGTGCAGAGTGAGAAAAGTTATTCTGTTCAGTTTTCCCCTGACTGATTTAGGTCGGCTGCTTGTCTCTGCTTAAAAATCAACGTCCTAGTTACTGTCTCTCCAAAGGCATAATGTGTCAGATCCCAGGAAAGTCAATAATACTCTTCTCCCATCTCATTTAACTAGTTAAACAATCCCACCACACATAACTTCTCTCTGACTGTGATGTCGAGCAGAAAATAATAACAAAAAGGCACAATTCCTGGACTGGCTGGGAAAATGTTGATACCTCATGAATATGACTCTCTTCCCACCCTTTTAAAAAAGAAAGAAAAGTCCAAATTACTCCAAAAAACAATAAAAACTGCAACCGTACTGCTGCAAAAACATTGGAACTCCTCAGTGAATACAAGGTTCTCATAATGGCAGGTGATGATTTTTGACACAAATAAAAAACAAACCTGAACCTCGACTTTTATCTGTTCCAGCTGGTCTCAACAACTAGGCTATTTAATGTATTGACAGGAATTTTTTAACAGTGTTTCATAGTGCCCAAATGATGTATCCTAGTAACTTTGGTGGACACCATACATTTCCTGAGGATGACGCATGTGGTTTCAAGGACATTCATCCAACTTCCATATAGGGCCATCATCAGATCAATTATTTTATTTGTCCAATATTTTGGTTTATTACCAAATACCTGCAAAATTAATGACATTTCCATCAGCCTCAGTTATGTTTTGTGTTGAGTGGAAATGATAAAATGCTACCATACTAACATGCTAAACTAAAATGGTGAACATGGTCAAATTCAACTTGCTAAACATCAGCATGTTACCATTGCCACTGTGAGCATGTTTATGATGCTGATAGCATTTAGCTCAAAAGCACTGCTGTGCATGAGTGCAGCCTCACAGAACTGCTAGCAGGGCTACGTCTCTGTCTTATTGATTTAATATTATAAAACTGTATCTTATGTTTCCCACATGGTTTCTACTTTGAGAAATGACTCATTTTGAAAATGCAATAGAAATGAAACATCTTTTTATTACTATTATCAAAGCACAGTTTAAAAGTAAGTGTCAAGTGAAATAATCATATTAAATATACTATTCTGTCTGGTAGCTTGTGTATTTAAAGTAGATGTAAAATATTTTTGTTATGTCATGAAAAAATATAGTGAATGTGATTGTTAAATTAAGAATAATAAATCGTATTATAAATCGTATTATAGTTTCTATTGTGCGACAAGGTGAAAATTCCCAGCGGTAAATCTCCCTGAGGGAATGCACCCCACCCCACCCCCACCCCCCCGACACACACACATACTCACACAACCACACACACACACACAGTGCATGTGAATTGCCCATAACTCAAAGCTAGCAGCACAACAAAACAAATTCTCCCACAATGCCTTGCTGTGGCAGCCGGACAGGACTATACATTCCTGGGTAGAGCTAATTGTTCATTCAAAACACACACATACAAATACAAAAACTCTTTGAGGATTCTGGCATGGACCTTTGAACTTGTGAGGATTGTCTTAGAAATTCCTCCACCACGGAAAGAACTTCCTTCCCTGTGTTTTTGTCTACTGCCCTGTATTATACAGTACTCACACACATACTCACACACAGAAAGAGCTCAGCTGCTAGTATGGAAACTATCTATGTCCTATAAGAAGGAGCATAGTCAAAGCAGGAAAGCTGAATGATCTTCTCTTTCTTTGTCCTCTCATTGAGGTTGGACACTAATATAAATATCACATATATCTTATCATAGTGTTGAATATCACTGACAATGGTATCAGTATTATTGGTGCTGTGTGGGCTCAAGTCTTTATTTCTGTGAAACTTTCTTAAAATAGAAACTCTGGTGATTTGTGCAGGGAATTTTCTGAGGAGTAAAGAAATAAAACACTTGTTCTCCTTGCAGGCTTATCTGATCGTACCCCTGTGTCTGCACACACACACACACACACACACACACACGCACACACACACACACACACACACACACACACAAGGGTATCGCTTTGAGCAGTCTTGTGTGTGTTTTTGTGAATGTGTGCATGAGTGTGAATCTCAAATGACAACAGAAGCAGACAGACATTGACTAGAGACCTTTTAGAATAGCCTCAGGCAATACATACCATCTACGCACACACATAAAGACACAGCAAGGGTGTATAAAGGACAAAATACACAGAATCCAAAGAAACACACCCAGGATTTCAGCCACACACACAGATGCATGAATAGCTACAGTTGCTTATCTGGAAGCATAAGATCACTCCTCTAAAATATTTCCACTGTGTTAAAAAGAAGGTGGAAAAAGCATTCCTGGCAACAAATCAGGCAAGAGAGGCAAGAGGTCAAAAAAAGGCATTTTTCCACCTTGTAAGTGTCAATCAAGAGGGAACCCTCCCTGCACCAGTCTGGTGACTCGAGTTTATAACAGTTGTCTTCTGGCACACGCACATGCATTCTTGCAGATTAAATGTAACTTGTGACACACATATACTCGATCCATGTGGCCTAGTTTGACCCCAAAACATCACTCATAGCAATGTGTTTAGCTTCACAGACTCATTATGGATTCATTCTAGTAATTATTTCTGTTTATCACATTGTCTCATTTTACTATTTGAGGTATAAATTAGAACAAATAAAGTCAATGTATTTAAAAATAGACAACAAAGACATCAAATAACAGTCTCAATACATCGATGTGAGTTGTCAGTGTGAATATAATGAGATGTTGTGCAAGAGAAGGTGTGACTTTATGAATTTAACAATTTCAAGTTGTGTGCAGACAATGATTTCAACTTAACCAAATGAGATTTTGTGTGTTAGTCTACTAGTTAAATGAGCTATTTTCTGTTGTTGCTCATTTCTGCTTTCCTACAGTCTCAATATGCTGAAGATGTCCTCACTCGTCATCAGCTTGTAGCTACATGTCAAGTGAGTGTTCATTTCCAAGTAACAAAACAGTTTTCTGTTTGGTCTTCGGGTGCTTTGACTAAGTCCCTTTAGTGAAGGTTACTGAGTCAGATTCACACGCCATCTGTGCATGTGTTTAAGCCAAATGTGCTCCTACAGGTCTGAAGATGACACTTCACTTTGTCAGTGCCACAGTTACAGAGGTAAACAAGCAAACCAAGAATTCCTGTGATGCTCCTTAGTAAAATCCCAGGTCAGTGTGATATATCACACACTCTCAGACACATGCAGCGATGTAGGTATGTACACCTGGAATGCACATAGCACATGAATCTGCTATAGTTCAACAACATACGCCATAGTAAATAAGTTAACGCACAGGCATCCTCACACATGGCGAGTTTTATTAGAAATGAAGATTGTATCTATGAACTCTCATGTGACCATATCTTCAGCATCAGTGTGTCTGCAAAAATCTATGTGCTGAGATGTTGGAAAGAAAACACCCTCAAGTCACAGTAATGTTCACTGTGTTTCATGGATTAATGGCTGAGCACCATCCACCACATGAGAAAAAAAGCTTTATATAAATCGAGTAGATAAAGCAGTCATGTGTGCTATCAGGTAATAAGTTGAAAAAACAAATTGAAAACACTAAAACAATACAAACTTGTGCCAAGACTGCGAAAAATGTCAACAACAGCAAAGCAGACAACTGCATAAAACTAGATTTGAAGGAGGTGTAAATCAACAGTCTTTCAAGGCCAAAGCAGAAAACATATTAAAAAGGAATAGGAAACACGAGGATTCATACAAGGTTCTAACAACAACACCACTTTTTCCAGTAGAGAGTGTTGTTTAGAAATGGTTCAACTGCATGTGAAGCCACAATGTGCATTAAAAATAGTCAGAATGAGAGACAATCGTAATGATTAACTGATGGTTGCTATTTTTGAGAATGGGCTTTGTATAAGGATGAACTTAGACACATTTGAGAGACTGTCACACCCTTTAATTTATCATGTTGCTGTCTTAATAAGGCCATAATAAGAGGATCAAAATTAAGGTTTAGGGTGTGACATAATATAATATTGTAATATAACACATTTTCTAATTTACACAATTAGGTGAAAACACTGTGTGTTGTTGTAGATGTTTAAATGTTCCAGTTTTTCATACGCTCCTTTACTTGTATTGATGACATCATGAACTGTAGTTCTCAGACAGTTTTTGACCAAGACATTTCATTTTTTATAGTAAACATGCAAAGCTACAGCTGCAACCTAGAGGCCCAAACTCATTAAAGCATGAGTCAATATTTGCATGTTTAATATAAGTTTCATTACAATTGCATTATAGTCATGGCAGTATATGTAAAATAAGCCATTTATGCAAGAACTCTCACAAAAATTAAAGAAAACAATACACTGTGTGAATGAGATAAAACCATTTTCAACAGTTTCAACCAAGCCTAACAACCAAACAGGAACAAAAATCCTCCTTGACATAAGTCATTTTGATCCACCCTCTATTTAGAAATAGCTGCTGTGTTAATCACTTCAAGACTGAATACCAATCCAACAAGGATCTTCTACATAAACAGGCTGAGAGCTGCAGTGTGAAAGCAGAGCACAGGAATGAGTCCCAACATGCAGGAAAAGAATGAGAGGAAAGAGAGAGAGAAAATTCATGACCACAATCCAACACCTCACCCTGCCACTCCCTGCTCCTCCCTCCAGTAAATCCTACCCTTTTATCCCACCTCCACCACTTCTAATATCTACCCTCTGCTCTTTCCTCTGTTGTTCCGCTTCCCTAATTTCACTTTCTCTCATTGTTGCTGACAAATCTTGTTTTTTCAGGTTTGTTTCTATGCTGATGGGAGATAAATCGTAATTGTTTACATCACTTGTGTCCTAATTCACAGGAAGCTCCCACTGATTCAACTACACACACACACACACACACACACACACACACACCACACCCTGCCCTAATATTAAATGAAGGGCTGTATTGTTTCAACAAATAAACCTAACACTCAGAGCTATAATAAAGAAAGTGCACTTAAGTAATATCTTTCTTTACTTTTTTTCATATTATGTCCCTCAAGGCAAATAAATAGACTCCTTATCATCATATTTCATGCATCTAATATAATTATGATATGTGAATCATTTCCTGGCTGGATATGACCAGACTCCAGATTAGCTGACCCACCTTTATTTGTCTAATCCTTCCTGCCCCACCCACAAACTGGCACCAGCATGAGCACAGGAACACATACATGCGCATGCACACACGCACCCACACACACACACACACACCTCAGAGTACATTGGCAGGGAGAGAAAACACACCCTCCAGTGGGCTGAAATCCAATTTCTCCAGTTTTATTTTTCTCTGAAGCATCTTCACTTTACCACAATCTTCTTAATGTCACTTTAAAACATATTATTACAAAGTCATCCAATTTTTATCAACATCCCACTGTCAAATATACTTTTCAGGAAGGGTGTGGGTGAAGTTGTTAATATTTCACATAATGCACACTGCAGTTCTACTTAAATGAACAGATTTGTAATTTGTGCTCTAATCAGGGATAAATGTCCAATGTCAGTTTTTAAATACTGTATAAAAGCTTAAATACAAACATGCAGAGGTGAGGTAAAGAGACTTGTGTGATCTGCTGTGATCTCAAGTATTCATAACTTTCTTTATTAAATCCACCTGTGGTCAAAAGATAAAAGGCAGTAGAGAAGAATTGGAAAAACAGAGCAGAACGATGTTGCTATGCTGGGAATTTACCCCCCCACTAAAATGGATTTTTGGCCTCTTGTGCAGATTTTTTCCTTCACCATGTTTGCTGGTAAAGTGATCGATGCCTTTATATTGTCAACATATTATGAAAACCCACGTCATGATAATCTAGTCTTATGCCCTGGGGGAAGATTTTTAGAAGGAATGAATAACTGACACTTGGTTGAAGCTTGACTTAGTCATGCAAAGACTTAAAGTTGTGTGATTTCTCCTTCTTCTAGTTAAGGGCCACAAAGTAAATACAGGGAGGATGAGAGGCCTTTGCTAGCCACAGCACAACATGAAATTGGTACAATTTAGTACAGTGTGCTGCCATCTAGTGGCTACACTTGCCTAAACAGCATGTCACTTGTCAAAAGGACAGATTTCCACTAAGTTTGTATTTCATGATTCCTCTGTAATATTGTTGGACATTTTCGATTTTAGTGATACAAAGAGACTTATATTTTAAAGCTAATTAAACATCATACAGGTTGGTTTCTTTTTTGGCACAGGCGCCTTTATTTAACAGTAGACAGGAAACAGGAGAGAGAGGGGGGTGTGATATGTAGCAAAGGACCTCCGGCCGGGATTCCAACCGAGATTGGCTGCGTATGAGGCATACACTCTAACCACTCGACCACCTGCGTGCCCAGGTTGATTTCTTAAGGATAGTTTACATATTATTTGGCTAAATATTTTACTGTTTAAGGCAAAAAGGGAGTGCAAATTAAGAGTTACTATTCATTGAAATACCTGGAAGTGAAAAGAGGGCTTTGAAGCGTCCTTTAGATGTGGTTGTGATCAATTTTACAAAAAGATAATGAGTCAAATAAATAAAATGTAAAATATTATGATTTTATTAAATACTCATAGTACAAATAGTTTTAGTGTTACAGTGGTTGAAGTTGTGCAGAGGGATATTGACTCATAACCTCAGTGCATCTAGAATCCTGGCTACAACCCTGCTTGTACGAATGCTATTTAACTGTTTCAAGGGGGGAGGGGTCTTTTATACTGACTTGTACTCAGTATAAACAAAGTGAATATAGATTAGACCCTCTTTGATGTAAACAGATTTGTAAAAGCTTGGTGTAGAAGTCTGCAGGTAGATCACGTCAGGTCACAGATTGCTCTCTTCTGGGAGTTTCGTGAGAATATCCACTCCGTCAGATGTGATGACAACCGTGTGTTCAAACTGAGCCGACCTGCATGAATGCAAGTAAAAAAAACAGAGCTGCATGTTAAATTTTTATGACCTTCTACTCAGGAAAAAGTGTATTTTTGGCTGCCCATCATCATTTCGTACCTTTTATCATCTGCAGATACTGCTGTCCACTTGTCCTTCAGGATTCTAAACTCTGCAGATCCCTCCATCAGTATGGGTTCTGCAAATGAACAGACATCAGCCCCACTCTCACACACTGTGGCAACCTAACATTTACATGAAATTGTAACATGTGACTCACCTATTGTGAAAGCCATTCCTTCATCCATGGTCATGTCATTGTCATTTGCTGAACATAAGAGAATAAGAGTTTTATGGCATACTTATTGTATTTATTTTTATTTTCCCATCTCAGTTTTCGATATCCATGCCCTACAAACTAAACATGTCTTGAGTCTCTTCTCTTCTGATTTCAAGGCTATCAATATTAGTGGTGATTGACATATCTTGACACTGAACTGAAAAAAACTGTTATATTTTTATTTTAGTGTATTTTTCAAGTCAAACAAGTGAGAAACTATCTGAGAAATTAGAAGTATGAAAAAGTTAATGAATGCCACAAATCTGAACATTTTCTTGGAATAAATCTATCAATCAATCAATTTCTTTGAACCTTGGTCATCCGAGTGGTTCTTGCATCACACACAGACTTACCATGGTGCCAGATCTCAGGATGGCAGTGAAAGCGGGAGCCTATTCCATGTCCAATGAAATATGGACACACTTTGAAGCCATTGGCATGGGCTACTTCACTGCCAGTACACATAATCACATATTAGTTATCAAAAAAGAATAATGAATGTGATTAAATGGAATGATGTATTCATTGTGTGTGTGTGTACCTTATAGTGTTCCCTATAACACAGAGCTGTGCGCCCGGCTTGCAGGCAGCAATGGCCTCATCTCGGCAACGCCTGGCAGTTTCCACCAATCGTTGGCCAACCTCATCCACCTGGCCAATCAGGAAGGTTTCCGAGGTGTCACCGTGGTAACCATCTAAATACACCTTTGGTGAATAGGCAAAGGTCAGTGATGGAAGCACTGTTGTTTTAACTGATCATGTTTGCAGTGATGTCTATGAGTTTGCGTGTGTGTGTGTGTGTGTGTGTGTGTGTGTGTGTGTGTGTGTTTCGGCATCAACGTACAGTGACATCAATGTTGATAATATCACCATCTTGGAGTTGCCGACTGTAGAACACAGAAATATTAAAAGATGAACAATGTATACAGTTTATTCCTTACAATATTACTCATAGTTAACTTTGCAATATAATAGTTAATAATGGATTCACCAAAATATCTCAAATATACAGAATTTCTATATGATGTATTTATTACATTTATCTAAGATGAAGTGAAATTTTACAAAAACAAATTCTAACTTTTAACAAAGGTTTGATTTTAAAAAGTTTAAAAAGTTTTCCAGAAGTGCTTTAAATTTGGTTCAAATGGTTCTCTCATTGTTTATTTTTTTTTATTTGTAGAATCTCATTTAGGAGGGAGAAAAATGAGAACAAGGCATAACTAACATTTCTTGTTTCCATGCATGCAAACAAAGAGCGAATGTCCGGCATGTTTACCTGTCAGGTATGCCATGACAGACCACGTTGTTCACAGATGTGCAGACTGATTTGGGGAAACCCCCATATCTCAGAGGGGATGGGTAGGCATCGTTCTTAATTGTCTCCTGATGCACGATGAAGTCTATTTCGTCTGTTGTCATACCAACCTGGAAGCAACAGGTTATGGTAAATAGTAAGTGGACTGCATCTACATAGTTGCCTTTCTAGTTTCCTACCACTCAAAGTGCTTTTACACTACATGCCAACATTCACACATTCATACATTGATGGCACTGCCATTTAGGAGCAATATGAGGTTCAGTTAAACATTCAGACTGGAGGAGATGGGGATCAAACCGCTGATATTCTGATTAGTGCCATCCAACTCTACTTCCTGAGCCACATCTGCCCCAAACTGTGATGTTTTTGTTCTTTTTCATGACATAAGGACATAAAGACATAAACAGTACTTGTAGGTGCTTACCTTCAGATTGCATCCGGCAAGTAGCAGTACATGTCTGGCTAGCTGACATGCTCTGGCAAGACCTTCGATCTGCTCTTGGTCTTTGATCTCTATGTAGTCTGGCCACTCTGGGACCTTTCCAGTACCCACATAGTCAGGTCGCACAATGTGCTACAGTGAAGGAGCAGGAGAAAGACAAGATATGAAGAGTGGGTCATATCAATGTCCCACAATTCCATATAAATATAGAGAAATGATTAAGAAACACAGATGAAACTAGAATATAAAGTGATGAAATTCAAGAAGACTGAGTTTCTGTGTTGTTGTGTTTATCAGTTAATCCACGTGCCTCCCAGCTCAGCTCAGCTCTTGCACATTTGGTTATTATTTTAGATGCTGACTTAACTGAGCAGGGCAACAAAATATGAAAGGCGTAACTCATAATTAAGTGTGATAGTAAAGAAAGGACTAAGGTCTGACTATGTGTAACTTTGAGGTCAATTTAATAATCAAATGTAACTAATACACTGCTGTGTTTAACACTGGAGAAAATGTGTCCTGATAGGTTATCCATTTGAGACTCTATTTTTAACTTTTGTTTAATGGAAAGAGAATCAAGCAATTAATCTATTCTAATGATAGTTTTTAATGCTATTTCATTTCAGTATGATAGTCATCTAACTGAAAAGTACTAATCATTCATTAGTGAATTAGCCTCAAGAAACTAAAAGGTCCTTTGTAAGTAATTTAAGAAGCCATAACTTCTGCATCAGTACTGAGTCTGTTATTGGAGACAATTTACAGCCTAATCTGATCTTTTAAACCTATTTACAAAAGAGAGGAAGATTTGCTTAATTGATTAAATATCTTTCTGGCATACTGAAATAACAAGATTAATTAAAAAAATTCTGTCATCAACTTGCCAATATGATGACTTCCCACTGTCGATGTTTGTTATTTTTACAGCTGAAAGCAATGATAAATGCCAGCTAACAGTTAGAAGATGCAACCTGAAAGTTTTGTACACTGGTACTCTTTACTAATGAGAAAAAGTGTTAAACTTCAGAGAATCTGTGCATATTGCCAACCAAGATATCAGAAACTTGCCTCAATGTGTCCAATCAAGTTTTCTTTTTTTAGGTTTTTCTTGCATTTAGGAACAAAATGCTCATACTGTAGGTTGGTGTAAAGGAAACTGGCAGGCTGAGGTCGATAAAACACGGTGAGGTACAGTAACAAAATGATTGGCATCTAATTGGCTTAATTTTAGTTGATAATGATCCATTAAAATATGCTTGATCAGCCGTGATACAGGTACTTAGGAGTGACCTGGGACATCTCTACCTAGGACGGTGGCATTATGGGAACATAAGCTGCTGTACCTTTGGTACGGCGTAGGCAGGCCTAACAGTAGCTGGGCGAACTACATTGTGAGAGTGAGAATTCTTCCACTTCCTCCAGAAGAAGCGCCGATGTTGCTGACACAGTAAGGCTGCAGGGGGACCACCGCTTCCTAGACAGCAAACTCTCTGCAGGAAACCACAGAGTCCTGGAAAAAAGGACAGAAAAAATGCAACACAATAAAAGAAGAGAGCTCTCTGTTTATGAATAAAAGATTCATGCTCCTATATTTATATTTATATGATTATATTTCCTCTCAGCAGTGCTCTCTTTTCAGACAGTTGTGCAACAATGACTGACAACAAATATATTTGTTTGTCTGCGTATTGTGTGAGCCACTTCAAAAATACATTTTTATTGCTTTCTGATGTTTAATTAAGTTTGAGTCCGACTGTGTAGGAGCACACATATGACAATAAAATAATCTTTCCTAAAAGAGAATGATGGCGCCTCACCACACCCCTCAATATTACAAAAGCTTGAGCTTGGTCACAAAGCTGTGCCCAGGCAGCAGGAATGCAGCTTTTTATCCATGTACAGGCAGGTGTTTGTCACATAGGTAAATATAATATAACAGGCTACAGAGAGAAAACACTGCTGCTCTGCCAGTGATAACTGTGCACCTTCATTAATGCTAGCACAGCGCACATGTGTGCAGACACAAACTCCATCAAAAGTCACTACAGCTGTTGAAGCCGACTGACAGCTGATCCAGCTTAGCTGTGATATCCTGCCGCTGTCATCAGAAACAGATGTCGCTTCATGTGACACTTTGGAAGAAACAATGTTTCATTTCTCTAAAAACATATATCCTCGTCTGCTCTCTTCTCAAGGGGGTTCCTCGTGTCTCTCCCTGCATCCACAGTGGGAGGGAAGCAGGGGAAGAGACGCAAGTGAGGCAAACGTGGGGGTGTGGGATATTCCTATGCAACATTTCCCAGGGACTACTTTATTAGGCACACCTGTACAACTGTATACAGTCTAATATAACTGCTGAGTCTACATTTTATGATTATAATTTGATGTTGGTGATGTTTTAGCATTGAGATGAAGTTGAACTAGACCGCAGTATATTCAGAAATGATGCCTCTCTCATGCACGTCAATAGGGTGGACAATTATACATTATATTGAGAAACACCTCTCAATGTAAATGTAGTCCAGTACATCACAACCTTTCAAGAGTACCTCAAAAATAAACATATGATATGGTTTCTATATTTCAGACTAAGTCAATAACAACTGAGTATTATAATCCTTGTAAAGGCAGAATTCATGGCACATTTTAATTACCTGACCTCCTTGACAGAAGTCCTGCGGAAGAATTGGCAGCCATCAATATATATCGGTCATATGGGGCGGAAGCGTGCTCCTTCTTCTTTTGGCAGATTGCAATACCAGCTTTAAGGAGCATACCGCCACCTACCGTATCGGAGTATGTAGAACTGGATCCATTTATAATCCATTATAATAATTGTTAGGGCGATTTTAGACCCTATTTAGGTGTGCTCTAGCATCCATAAATTTGATCTGAGCACCCCTAAAAATAAATAAATGATCGGTGTTTCCCAATAAATCAATTGTATAGCTGTTTGTGATACTGTTGAACTATATTTCTTTATACAGAGAGGTGTTTAAATAAAATCTGAATATCATCAACTTCATACATGGAGGATATGTTGACAATAAAAGAAAGTTCAAAAGTAAAAGTAGTCAGGGGCAAGTAGTTTAAACTACTTTTCAGCACAGGATTTATTTTTGATTGATCTTCATTGCACTCCTGCTTTGATGATGAAATTTTTTATTAATCTAAATACGAAAAGAAAATCAAACCATTTTAAAATTTCTGCTCATCCCTTTTTGAGTACGAAAAAGAAAAAAAGCATATATTCAAATGTAATCTTTTGTAGCCTACTTTAAAAAGAAAATCAAAAAACCACACATTTTTTGTTCTTCAATACTCATTCATGAAAAGAAAACTGAATGACCTAAAGATACACAGACCAAACCACAAAGACTACTTTGCCCATTATTATAGGACATTTCTGTCATGTAAATCGAATGTTTTTAAATGTTTTATCATTTGTGGAAAATGCACATCATGATTAAGTGTGCGGCCATCTTAATTATCGGTGTGGTCTAGTGTGTTTTAACCCCATATGTTGCAGGGCACTCAAGTAAAAAAAATAAAAATCTGATTTTTAATTTTGTAAAATTAATTTATACTGAAATGCCCCCTAAAAATCATCGTTCTTATTACTGCAGCATGAAGAGAAAAACTTGAAACTCTGCTCTATTGTGTGAGCCATCAAACTTCAGTCAAGCAGCCAAACAGCACACATGCTGTACCTACTTAAAACCATTAGAGGTCAATGTCACACCACAAAACAGCCAATTTCTTCAGTTTGCAGGATCAATTAACTCAACTGAGGTGAATGAAGAAAGTGACTGTCTGAGCACCTGCTATCAGACCACAACTGACCTTGTCAAACCACTGATTCTTTAGACTTCTGATATTTTGTTTATATTCTTCTATTTGAGATCTTTGTCTTTGTTTTCTCTGTAATAGATTTGAATTTTCTCTAAAATCAGCACAGAGATCTGGACAGTTCAAGCACACTGTTGCTTTTGTTTCTTTCTGTGAATCTTCCCACAGTGCTCACACGTGTAATGTCTACTGGGAGTACTGCACTGAAGAATCTTTACATTTTCAGATAGAGTGAAAGTCTTTACACACTGGCCACAGGCGTAAGCTTTTTCTTCAGTGTGAGTAGGCTGATGCATCTATACATTTCCAGATTTGTTGAAACTCCTACCACACTGGTCATAGGTCATTAAAATATCCAGAATGACTGAGACTCTTCCTACAATGGTCACAGAGGTAAGGCTTTTCTGCACTGTGACTGCACTGCTGAAGCTTGAATCATACTGAGGAAGAGAAGCTCCTCTGACACTGGTGGTGTAGTTTCTCCACGTTTTTGTCAATCTTATGCAGATTTATTCATCCTCTCATTGTGAAGTCCAGCTACTTTTGGATGGATAAACACATGGTTATTCATTTGGAGTACCTTGGGAAAATTCAGTTTCTTTAAAATGTCTTTAATTCAATTGAAGTGTTGTAAGGAGGTAACACCAAGTTGTGGCTGAAGATGCGGACATAGAAGCCAACCACACCAACAAATTATTTTAATGTCCGGTTTTGCAGCAATATTAGACTGACATACGTGGAGCTATGGACACCATATTTCAGGCGTTTGGGGTGTTTGCTCTGAAAAATGTGATGTTACTCAATAACATCACAGCTGCTCTCTTACCAAACAGATAATGTCTTTTTAAAATTTTAAGAAGCAGAAAACTGGTTGAAATGTATAAAATGGAGATAATAAATCACACGATTAGGAATCTAGCTAAACTGTTTGATACATAAAACTATTTATTATATCAAAAACTGTATATCTTGAGATACTTCTTGAGCCACACCTATTATCTACCTTTACTGTATTAATGTAATTAGGAAATGAATAAAAAGTATTATCATTATTAATATGCTTTTTACTCATATTTCTGAATCAACTCTATTTGGCTACTAATGAAGCTTAGTGAAAGTTCAGTCTATAGTTTGCATGCTCAAGTCTGTAATTGTATTTCTCAAACCATTGGTTTGGTCTACAAAAACGAATAGGTCTACCATGTTTATTTGTGTGTAACTAATGCATATATGGAGTATTTCATAACTACAAAAGTAAGAATTAAGGCAAACAAAACTTTTTTTTCTTTTTTTTTGTCGGCATCCATGTTACAGTCTTGTTTTTTTTGTTTTTGTTTTTTTGGGGGAGGTCGCCTCTTTAATCACGGGGACGGTGGTTGCTCCCAACTGTACAGTACACTCTCTGGAGCCAAAGCGCGCGACACCACGGCACGTGAATTTACGCGCGCGTCAGCTGAGTCGGGGAGCACTCACACACATTATGACGTTGTAATATGACGTAATACAGGCATTCCTTTATGACGTCATGAGGTCTCATTTTGAATGCACATAGTTTACTGCCACATTCCATTTTTTTGTGTGTCTTGGACATCTGAACTGTAGCTATTCTCATCAAGTGTAGGTTAGTGTGTAGGCTACTCACGTTTTAGTATTGAAAAAAGCAAGATGGTATTTTTTATTGCAGGATTGGCTTTGGGCACCTTGGTCTGTAAAGGTGTGAGGACAATCCTCAAGCCTTACTTAGCCAAGGAAGAAAGCAAGGAACAAGAAACCACTCTAGGTCCTTCTGACCAAGAACTGCATGATTCAACACCCACGATTGAATCAGATCCACTAGAAAACAGAGGTGACGTTACTGCAGCTGTTTCAGACACTGCAGTAAAATTTGAAGAAAGCATTGACACCAAAAGAGAGCTCAGCTGTACATCAAAAACAGAGTATAGAGATCCATGCAAATATATATGCAGGTTTTCAAATGTTTTTAATAACTGCTGGATGAATTCAACTCTACAAGCTGCACTTCATCTGAAAGTGGTGAAGAAGAAATTAATACACCAAACCCCAGAGTCTGTGACACAGTCACTAGCAATCACCCCAAAATTTGGACAACTGTTTCTGGAAGCCCTCCAAAACCCAGGAAGACACTTCAATGCATCAGAAATCCACGGGGTTTTGACAGAGTTATCAAACTATATTCCGTCAATGACTTTGTTTCAAAATAATGACCCTCTGGATTTATTAAATCCTGTATTGTACTGGTTTGACCAATATGGGATTCAAAATTCTATTCAAGTGAAAGTTGTTAGCAGGTGTGAAAAATGTAATTTAACTACATCTTGCACCATAAACCTGGGTAGAATTTACTTTTTGCCACCAGCAGATAAAAGCGAAACCATTTCCTCTCTTTTTAACCGTGCTAGCCGAGAGTGCAAAGCCCAAGGAACATGTACAGCATGCGGTTCTACATTAGAGAGACGACAAGTTTGGACATGCACTGACATCTTAATCCTTTATTTGCCTCGAGTAGATCATAATGGACATGTACTTAGACAACCTGTGACTCCATCTGAAGTGATTGAAATCCCTCTGGGTGAAAACAAAACACAGGCATACAGGCTCTCCTCTGTCATTAGCCACAGAGGTCGTAATTCATACACTGGTCATCTTTGGTCATATTTGTTTTTTGATCATATTACCATCAAGGCTGACGACTACCAAATATCATCCACGACAGGAGGCAGACCAGCTGAAGTACATGAAAATGGAATCATATATATGTATGAAACTCAACTCTAAGAAGATTTACGGAAGCTTTTGTCCCACAAATCAGTCTGAATGAATTAAGAAAAAGACAGATCAAATCATGGACAGAATCATACCAACTTCTTGAATTTCTCAGGCTCACACCATGATACAGAAGACTTCTCTCCTCTAACCCTAACCCTAACCCTAACCCTGTTCTCTCCGTGGTTTACTCCGGGTACTCCGGTTTCCCCCCACAAAGTTATTAACGTGCTGATTAGGTTAATTAATGAAACTAAACCTCTTGTAAATATAAATAAAGTAAATATATCAATAACATTTCAATTAGAACTAATCATTAGATATAATTTGGGGACTCATATCAAGTCAAATGAACCACTTATGTCTCAAAGTGTAACCACCATTTAAAAGGCAATTTTATTAAAATTATGAGGAAGGCCATGTAACAGGAAGTGGTTTTACAGAGATGGACCCCTAAAATCACAAATGCTGCCCGACAAGATTAGAAGCAGTTATTCATAACAACTATTCATAAATTGATATTTTTTTTACTTAGTCAGGTTTGCTCGGCTTACATGTCCAATGGTGCAACCCTAGAAAAAACATTGATAATTCATAAGAATTCATTATAAAATAATATTTACCTTTGAGAATTACATTTTAAATATTGAGACCAAAGCCCTATGCTTCCACAGGTGTCAAATTCTATTTTAAAAATGAAATGTAAAAATCGTATAACTGCTTGCATCATTTGAGTCGTATTAAAAGCCTTTCTGTTAGAGGACAATTTTGTCAAATATCAGTAGTTTATGGTGCTAATTTTGTTAGATATCAGTAGTTTATGGTACTAATTTTGTTAGCTATCAGTAGTTTATGGTGCTAATTTTGTTAGATATCAATAGTTTATGATGCTAATTAAAGATGTGTCATAAAAAACTTACTTTTGAACATGTACATTGGCTTTAAACTTCCTAAAAATCCAATAATTCATTTAAATGAGAAATATGACTCAAACATAACATCTATGAAATATATTTTTTTACATTTCTGCTACTTCATGACTAATATCAAAAAACTAAAACAATCAAACTAAATAAATAAAATTTTCCCCATTAGATGCCATCTTCTAACAAGGAAAACGTGTCTAATATAATAACTGATGGAGGACTGGAACCAGTTCTCCTCTATCTCTCCCTGTCCACACACATCTTTTCAAGATACGTTATCCAAAATTCTTATTGTCAGATTAGATATGTATCAACTGTATTCACAATAGAAGTGAGTTGTTATTGTCAGATCTCTTTTTTCTCACATGAGCTAAATTTTAAAATGAAATTACCATGATTCTTGTGTAAAATGTTTTTTTTGTCAGCACAGAATTTACAGTTGAAGAAACAAGTTCATTTATTAAATGAAATTACAATGATTGGTTCTTGACTGATTTAGAATATAATACCATAATAATTTCTTGTTGTCAGATGTTCCCTCCTAAACTGAAATAAACATAAAAAACAAGTTGACTGAACCGTGTCTCCTCGTCTGATTGTCATATTTGATTTTCAGTCTCCATGTTCTCAACAAACTGTTAGTGTGTTTGACTGGAGAAGGACATGGTCAGGCAGTATATTGGATTTTTATGAAAAATATTGGTTACATACATTAATACAACCCAGTGTCCAGTTGGTGAAAACATTATGTTTTCATAAAAATCTGATTATGTACAGGAAAATGAATGTAAACTAAAATGTGGAATAAATGTAATGCACTTTTCCAATGCAGCAAAACTGGTTTTTAACACATTTTACATCATTGACCCAAACATATTTAGAAAAAATGGATATGTCCTGCTCAATATTAACAAATCGCATTGAAATTTAAATGAAAATACTAACAATTTATTTCTTTTCATTTGATGTTTTAAAATGAAATAATATTTTTTTAAATAAATGGAATCAAATAAACTAGGTGATTAAAAATATTTAAGATGTATTATTCTTTTGTGGTTACACCATGATACACAGCACAAAAAAAAACAACAAAAACACAAAATATACTTATCAATAAACCTGATTTATTTGAAGACATTTTTGAATGTCTTACCTTGCCAACATTTATTTGTTACTGACCAACCATAAAGATAAACCATAAACCATAACCATAAATACCATAAACACGTTAATTTGACATCCATCCTTAATCTGTAGCTACACATAACAAACATATTTTAGGCACAGATTTTTCTCTTATACTTGTCTTAGTTTGAAGACAGACGGAACATAAAATCCCAAGTGAAACCTCTGTATTGTCATATGATTGATCCATAGATATATATCTTCTCCTACTGATAGATTGGTCAGTAACATCTGCTCTGTAAATTCTCTAGTGGTTCATCATTATCTAATATGCTAGCTTTGACAGTAATATTTGGGTTTTTTTAGGTTGTCAATATGATTACGCAAAGCATAACTTGTTCTGTTGGTCTGTAAGTATGTAGTAAGAAATTAATTGGATAGCTTACATTTTTATGGCTTGGCAACTCCTGACTCCAACTACAGCTCCCCCACTCTTCCCTCTGAAAGCAGTCAAACCCTTGAATTCCTCTATAAAAGACATTTTCTCTTACAACAGATGACATTAAATTGAGCTATGTAAAGTTACGTAATACGAACCCTGGCTGGTGCTTTAATGCGGGTAGTGAAGATACCACTGTACAGTCGGTCACCATCTTATCAGTGACAACAAACACTGTTGATATCCCATATAGACACCGTGCCAAGGTTACTGAGATAAACTATGAGTGCTTATCTCTCTTATAAATACAAAGTTAAAACATTTCTGAGAACAAAAATCAAAAATAGACATTTGCAACTCTCAGGCTAGTAAATTGAAACATAGTCAGTATTCACTGAATGGAACATTTTCATTGCAGATGTGTTTACTTGTCAATGCAGGAAAAGTTAATAAGATTAATGATGGATGCATTACATTTATGCATGCTTACTCACTTACTGAAATTAATAATGTTACTGTCTACACTTGCGTCTTCCCTGTTTCAACAAGTCAAAATGTCTCTGTGAAGAGGATCTACTGGAGGATAAAGATAGCCTAAATTGGAAAAGAGGAAGAGGAGTTATAATCATATTATTCTATATTTATATCATAAACTGGTCTACGTATCTGGACAGTTTCATTTCAGTAAAGAACATTTAGCACCATCAAAGCTAACAATGGGCTAACTTATATTTCTTTCTATAAAATGCACTTTTAATCCAATCCATATACGGGGTCAGTAGCAGCAGCAGCCACACTAGTACTAGTAGCAGCAGTAGTACTACCAGTGGTAGACTACCTAGTCACCTGTATTCCTTGTGTATATTTCTGAAGACTGTTATGCTGTTTAAGTACACCAAACCAGAGTCAAATTCCTTGTAGGCTATGTGTAAACATATCACGCCTGCTGATAATGATATTAGTAGTTGTAGCCTAATAGTAGCCTAGTAGAGTGTCAACATGTTCTCTATGTGTTTCCTTGTGTTTGTAGTATCAGTAGTAGATGTAAACTAGTAGTAATGGTACTAGTAATAGTAGCAGGTCTAACTAGGCTAGTCAGTGGAGAAGGTGTGGGTAGACAGAGGTTGTAGGATCCATTAAAAAGTTTGGGAATTGTAATCTCACCCTTGTGCAAGATCAAAAGATTATTACATCAGCTTCAACCCATCACATGATAACACAGGAAACTGGAAAAACTGTGGTGCTCATTGAGTCCAGCGGTGGTGTGTGTGTGTGTGTGTGTGTGTGTGAGGGAGAGAGAGAGGGAGAGGGAGAGAGGGAGACAGAGAGAGAGGGAGATGGAGAGAGAGGGAGAGGGAGACAGAGAGAGAGAGAGAGGGAGAGGGAGAGAGAGAGAGAGAGAGGGAGAGTTTGTACACGTGTGAATTGCTCCATCATAACAAAACCAAACATGTATAAGTGTCACTGTGAAGCACATCGATAAGAATAAAAGATTGAATGGTTGTTGATGATGATGATGATGACATGTGCTGATTATCTGCATTACTCCTCTGTTTCCTGACTCCCACACGTCTGAAGGCGCGTGAGCTGCGCCCTGCTCGCTCACTGTATGTGACGTCAAACCAGCATGGCGGTCAAGGTGACTTCGGCATCGCTCCCGTAGCGATTTTTAAACCTCTACTTTATATATTTTTGCATGTTCTCTGCTCTTTTTCTTGTGTGGGCACTGTCAGAGCTAGTGTTTGCGGTGCTGTGCGGGGAAGGTGTCGGTGGATACGGTGACAGTGAGCTCGTAGCATCACTGCGCCAGTCTGTGTGCTGGCCTTGATGAGACATCTGCAACCTCGGAAGTTAGCGAAATCATGCTAACCAGCTGTCGGACGACTAATACTGCCCTGATAAAACCCTTAACATTTAGCTGAACTTGCGTCTTTTTACAACACTCGACTCTTTGTTAATTTGCTCTCGACCTATCGTATTTTCTTTTGCAGCTTTATAGCTTTCCATGTCATTTGAACGGTGTGTGTCCTCTTCATATGAGTAGTTTGTGCTTGCTAGCAGGTTAGCTGGCTGTAGTTTGAGCTGGAATGCAGGTTAGACTTTCCAGCTGGTCGACTGTCTAGTCCGCTATGTAACTTAATCAAGTGATGATATGTCGGGATGTAGTCTGTTAGCTTTTGACCGTGTGCCTGTCTTAGCGGGTTGAGTTTCTCCTTCACAGCAGTGGACGCTTCAAGGAGACTTCAACCCAGAGCAGCTTGCTAGATGTCCTTAATGTGTCTAGTATATATCGCCCTGCAAAATTAGCTTTACTTAGCAGCTTTCCTTGGAAATAAGAACACAAATTTGAATGGACAAAACAGAGTCATGAATTTCTGAAATTGTGTTTTTTTTTCTTTTAGGTGCAATCTACCAAACGTGGGGACCCAACTGAGCTGAAAGCTATCTTCCAAAAGGTAAAGTTTGCACAGATTTCATCCTAAGAAATCGAATTTAATGCATCTTTAAGTGCCCATATACAATAATCCATCAGTCCATCAGATTGATCAGTGAATTAACTCTGCGTGAGGAAAACAACTCATGTAACTCAGGATTGTTTTCACCTGTAAGCTTGTGTTATAGGGTCTAAATGGCATCATTGGCCGAAGTTTTTTTAAATTGTTGTTTTTTTTCTACAGAAGTTGAAACTTAAACATAAATATGGTGTATTTAATAAGCAGCAGCTGTTGTGACTAGTGTGGTAGTGTTAATTCAGCTCTGCAAGAGAAGTAAGTTCCTAAGTAGTTCCCTAATTTGTCCTTGATCTTGGTCTGCTGTGATCATGATATGTTAAAGGAATGTTTTGGAGTGTTGTATAGGCAGAGATTGATATCTCTCAGAATCTGGGTAGCTCAGTCGGTAGAGCATCAGACTTCTTATCTGAGGGTCCAGGGTTCAAGTCCCTGTTCAGGCAGATGCGTAAGACTTTTTCATTGTATCCAGTACAGTACAGACAGTGACCTGCATGTCCTTGTTGTTTATGGACCAGGGCGTCCTGTCACGCCACAGCTCATGTTATGTATATAAGAGTCACACTATAGGTAATTGCATGACAGGATACAAAGGCAGACTGCTCTGCGAATGACCATGAGATGTCAAGGGGTGACTGCAGCAAGAGGTTAACCTGGTGTGGCGAATATGTGACCCACGGCGTGATATCGGTGTTGACCAGCAGTTGTTTGTATGCTGATAAACGTAGGTCAAATAGCTCAATAACTCAAGCCAAAAACACGAGTGCATGTGTGCATACTCATATGCCACTATAAATCCGTATAATCTGTTACAAAGTGAGAGTAATTATAAAATAGGTTGTGCACCTATAATGTTCACAGATTGTGTTCAACCAGTAATAAAGCGGCTATAGTATCCAATGTAGAACTGCTGAGTTGTTATCATGCTTGACACTCATGCCTCTGAACACTAACCAAACAGATTATTACATAGGCACTGTGAGGATTATTAAAGCTGTCAATAACGTCTAACGTAAAGCCATTCTGTTTGTTAACTATTTGTTATGTAAATGGGGCACATAACTGTAAATTGGATGTAAAAAAAAAAAAAACACCTGATATTTGTGGTTATTTGTGTATGGAGCAATTGTTTATAGTTTATAAAAATAAAGCTACTGAGTCACGGTTGGTAAAGGGAAAAGAAGTAAGCGCTGTGAAGGTATTATCCTGATGTGTTATTGTCCATTTCTCCCCTCAGTATGCCAGTGTAGCGGACAAGGATGGAGATCGGTTCATGACCCCAGGCGACTTTGTCCAGAAGTATCTAGGACTACACACACAGATCCACCACAATCCCAAAACTGTACAGCTCATTGCTGCTGTGGCTGACACAACGAAGGACGGGTACGTACACACAGGCGCACATGGACACACTGCTTATCATCGCTAATTGACAGTTTATTGAGCCATGTCTGATCAGTACTTCATAATCATAATAATCACTGATAGATAAGATAAATTTTACAATGACTCCTAGTTCCCAGTTCTTTTTATGCTTACATCCATAAACTGAAAGAAAGGAAAAATGTTTCAGTCAATCATAGTCTGATTTGCTGAAGGACTTATATATATTATATGTTTGCATATGTCTTTTGAAAATATGTAGGAGAATTGGTCCACTAAATGATCTGATCCTGCCTTCACTCTAAAATCTTTGAAGTGTTTAATAATTGATTTTTTTCTCTCTCTCTCTTGCATAAACACCTACAATGGCAGACTGATCTCATTCCAGGAGTTTCTGGCATTTGAATCAGTGTTGTGTGCACCCGACACTCTCTTCATAGTTGCCTTCCAGCTGTTTGACAAGACTGGAACTGGAACCATTTCCTTTGGTATGTGCCATTCTGTTTTCTTTATGAATGCATTTGTTCGTATGATTTTAGTTGATACAAAAACTCACTATGCTGTATACTGATGGAAAGGTTTTCAGCGTTGCATAGGGACAAGGGTTCGTGTGCTACGTCATCAGACCAATTCACACGTTTTCCTGCAGTGCACTGTAGAGAAAGAATTTCCTGACGCAACCAGATTACTCCCTTGGTTTAAGTCATTACACATGGATGTACTTAACACAATCACTCTCATGCACCGTTCCTTCTTGTGTTCCAACCTCTACCAACTTTCTGAGGTCACACAAAGCTTTAAGTTATGTCATTGGAATGATTTGACCAAATTTAACAAAGTTTGGCCAGTAGATTGATCACTGATTGATCACCATGATGTTGGGCTTCTAATAACATTGTACCGAAATAGAACACACACACATTTGCCTATTTACCTACAAAAATTATAAGTTTTTTTGTAAATGTGTATTTGTTTTGCAGAGAATGTGCGGGACATTTTCAGCCAGACCACAGTGCACCACCACATTCCCTTCAACTGGGACTGTGAGTTCATCCGTCTGCACTTCGGGCATGACCGCAAGAAACAGATCAACTACCTCGAGTTCACGCAGTTCCTGCAGGTACACTGATTACATTGAATACATTGGTTTTGTACGCTCTCTACCTCTTTCACTTTTTCTCTCCTCCCCTTTCTCACATAGAGAGACCCACAAAAAGTTTTACTTTGACTATATTTACACTCGGCCTTTTGGTGTCTTGTTATTTTAGGAGCTGCAGTTGGAGCACGCACGACAGGCGTTCGCCCAGAAGGACAAGGGGAAGAATGGTGTCATCTCGTCTATGGACTTCAGTGACATTATGGCCACCATCAGACACCACATGCTTACACCCTTTGTGGAGGAGAACCTTGTCTCAGTGAGTGTGTGTGTGTGTGTGTGTGTGTGTGTGTAGAAAGCTTAGTGATTCATTTTACATTATGGTCACAGAGTCTTACCAAAAGTTTTTAGTAGCAAATTAATGTTTAATATTTCAAGACTAAAAAGGTTAAGAAAGGTTTTATTTTGTTCTTCAAATATGTTTTGATCACTGGCAATTAGAAGTGTTATCCACTCTTTTATTAAAATCCTCATCCGCTTTGCATCTATGGTTATCAGCCTTAAACGACAATGTTGCTCACTTTCAAGTTGAGCCTGGTGCTTTTCTTGTTTACATTATCTTTAAACCTCTGCTCAGACTCTTCAGTATTTTCTATATTTTTCCATTATAATTTTCGGATTGAAGCCTGATTTCCTTTTTTGATGGGGCCTAATATGGTGGTTAACACTCAGTTACATAAAGAAAAACATTTTGCTAATATTTCTTCTAGTAATGAATAGGTTTTTTTTGTTTAGTGGAATTTTCAAGTAGAGCTAAATAATTGAAGTACAAGCCCAGGCTATAATAAAAATGACAGTACAATATGACAGTTAAAGGAATAAAGTTACTCCTTAACCCATTGGACAAAGGAAAGAAATTTACAGTAGTAACAGTAGTCAGTAGTGTAGTAGTCAGTAGCTAGCTTATTTAACGTCCTTTTATCTGATCTGGCACTTCCTTTCCTCTACCAGGCTGCGGGTGGCAGCACCTCTCACATGGTCAGCTTCTCCTACTTTAATGCCTTCAACTCCCTCCTCAACAACATGGAGCTGATCCGCAAGATCTACAGCACACTGGCTGGCACACGGAAGGACACACTCGTGACCAAAGGTGCACAGATTGTTACATTACAGCCATGTTGCCTTTCAGCTATACTGTGCACATGAGTGTGTAAGGAATATAATCGATTGGATTACACTCACTCTCTTTCTCATCTCTCTCTGCAGAAGAGTTTGTTCATGCTGCCAACAAGTTTGGTCAGATCACTCCCATGGAAATCGACATCCTGTACCAGCTGTCTGGCCTGCACTCCCCCTCTGGGTAAACACCCACTTTGTTGCTTAGTAATATATTATAACAATATATATATATCACAATTAAAGCACATAACAAGCATGATGTTTATAATGTGTATTAGGCGTCTGAACTTTGCTGACATCGAAAGAATAGCTCCATTAGAGGAAGAATGTCTGCCCCACCACCTGGTTGAAACCCAGAAACAGGTAAGAAGTGTGCATTTGGAAAATAAGTAGCAGCACTGACAAAAAGCAGATCAGCAGTAAGCTGTCTATCTCAAAATATCTTTTCGGTCAGAACTGCTTATAATATATTTACAAGAGAATATTCATCTTCTTCAAAAAATTTCATAATGTAAATGCTGCGCATTTATAGTCCAATTTGTGATTCCCTCTCAGGCCCATGGGGATGGTTCCAGACCTGTGTGGCTCCAAGCTGCAGAGTCCGCCTACAGGTTCACTTTGGGCTCCATTGCTGGAGGTGAGTTGAGGGTCTCACCATTATGCTGTGGCTAGAGACTGATCTGCCTCTGGAATGATCTGCCTAGACGCACAGGAGCATCTAATATATCTGTTAGATGGAAAGTATTAAGTCTGAATTTGTGTGTGCTTGCATAGCCACGGGAGCAACGGCAGTGTACCCCATCGACTTGGTGAAGACTCGTATGCAGAACCAGAGGTCCACAGGATCTTTTGTTGGAGAGCTGATGTACAAAAACAGCTTTGACTGTGCTAAGAAGGTACTTCGCTACGAAGGCGTCTTCGGCTTCTACAGAGGTAGGTCTGGTACTTTTCCCCTAACGAAATCACAGTGAAATCACTTTTTTTTTTTCTTAAAGTGATAGTAATAGCAGAATTATACTATTATAATCAATATGTATATGTATGTTCAAGCTCCTCATCTTTAAAACCTTTTGTAGGGCTGCAACTGACAATTATTCTAATGACCAATTAATCGTTTGGTCTATAAAACATCACAAAACTGTGAAAAATGCAAAAAAAAATCATGTTTTCAGGTTGTTTGTTTTGTCTGACCAACCAAAGCCCCTAATATGGTCCAAAATGTCCAAAAAAGATCCAGAAATACAACAAATTCTTACTTTTTGAGTGTTGCTCTTCTTTGACCGCTGTTACTAATGAAATGTTTTCCTCTCACTCAATCCCTCGTAATGCCCTGCAGGTCTGGTTCCTCAGCTTATAGGTGTGGCACCTGAGAAGGCTATCAAACTCACAGTGAGTTCGTCCCTATACACACACATCATTCCACTCAGTGTTACACATGATTATTAAACATAATTTACACAGTAAGACTAATTGATCAAATTGTCTTAAATCTCATACTTGTCTGCGTCTGTGTCCTACAGGTTAATGACCTCATAAGAGACAAGTTCAGTGACAAAGACAACGCCATTCCTTTATATGCTGAGATCATGGCTGGTGGCTGTGTAAGTACCCGGCCCTGCCCCATCTGTGTTCCCCCTTGCTCTCTGTGTGAATGCATGAATTGAGGCGACACACAACTTGTCAAACACGAGATAAGAAAGAATTGCGGATAAGTGTGTGCCCTCTGAGATAATAAAGTAAGCCATGCATGCATGTCATTTGTTATAATTACAAGCTTAATTTACTAGGGTACTGCAGTGCTAAATCACATCCAGAGTCAATGTCCAATGCAACATGTTTTTTTTTTTTTTTCTTTGTTTTCGATAGCATTGTTCATCCATACACACATTGGCCCAGCACACGTTGCCGTCCGAGGAAATAGCAAAGTAAATGATTGATCAGGATTTA
Source organism: Scomber japonicus (assembly GCF_027409825.1). Classification (NCBI taxonomy): domain Eukaryota; kingdom Metazoa; phylum Chordata; class Actinopteri; order Scombriformes; family Scombridae; genus Scomber; species Scomber japonicus. Next base: position 14,306,993 of record NC_070589.1, on the reverse strand, counting down.
ATATTTCCTTTTAATACTTTCTGATAATTTTAATGAGCACGACTTGTCTCACATCCCTCAGCTGCGTACATGTGAGATATAGGAGCAGTGATGATTCATATAAAGAGAACAAATTCTTATTCTGCCCATTTATCCAGGCTGGAGGCTCTCAGGTGATCTTTACCAACCCTCTGGAGATTGTAAAGATTCGCCTGCAGGTGGCAGGCGAGATCACCACAGGACCTCGAGTCAGCGCAGTCAGTGTGGTCCGTGACCTGGGTTTCTTTGGACTCTATAAGGTAACACATCCTTGAATGTAACAGTCTCCTTTCAGACAGATCCATGAAGGTTACATGAGTAGTTATGTGATGTGCAAAAGGCTTTTTTTCCTTCAGGGGGAAAAAGATCCCTATTTAATGTATTATTAATTCTGTCCTTGGCATTTATGCACTACATATATTGTCCGTCATAGTCTACTCCCAAGCCCAGTCTCATACATTTGTCTGTTGTTTGTGTGTCTCCTTAGGGTGCTAAAGCATGTTTCCTGAGAGACATCCCCTTCTCAGCCATTTATTTCCCTGCGTATGCACACCTCAAGTCCTGGCTATCTGATGAGCAGGGCAGGGTGGGACCTTTGCAGCTTCTCACTGCTGGAGCAATTGCAGGTAATCTCAGAGTTATGACCCAGAACAGCAGCTACAGTAAAATCAGTCAGTGGTCATGCAGAACAGCTACAAACCTGCATGGGCTAGCTCCGCAGGCTATTAATTTGGGATCATAGCTGTTCAAATTCATAACACTGAACCCTACCCCTAACCCTAACCCTCCTTCCCTTGAATTCTGACATAGTTCTATCTCTGAATTTTCTACAACTCTGTTTACCAGGTATCCCTGCCGCCTCCCTCGTGACACCTGCTGATGTCATCAAGACACGTCTGCAAGTAGCAGCGAGGGCTGGACAGACCACTTATACAGGGGTCATTGATTGCTTCAGGAAGATTATGAGAGAGGAGGGGTTCAAGGCTTTGTGGAAGGGAGCTGGAGGTGCGTATGCACTCCTGAATGTACACAGCTTGATTCTGATTATATTTACATTTAATGCATATTTGATTGTCTCTCTTTCCTCCAGCTCGTATGTGCCGGTCCTCCCCTCAGTTCGGTGTGACTCTGGTGACTTATGAGCTCTTGCAGAGGTGGTTCTATGTCGATTTTGGGGGACAGTAAGTTCATCTTCTTTTTGTTAAAAAAATTACTTGGCAACTATTTTGATAATGGAATAATCATTTAAAGGTCCTCTCCAGACATGTTTTAAGAATTATAGACTTTATTTTCATAATAATTGTCTATATTTTCCACAAAAAGTTAAATAGTTAAAATCCTTAAAATTACATATCCCTGTCCCTGATTTAAAAATTACAGTGTCTATGAATGTGCAAATATATTTAATTTCAGAAGTTCAAGTGATGGGCACAAGATGTCCCTACTTCACTGTGAAGTCCATTCTCAGTGTTTGTGCACTGGAGGCTTCAAGTTTCCACATCACACTTGTGATATTGGACCAAATTTGGCTTTTATCCTATGTCAAACTTTCCAATTTGAGCCGATGAATGTGAAAACAACCTCTACACATAAATAATTTTGCAGTGAAGCACAGACAACTGAAGTAACAAGTGTAAAACACTTTTCTGAGTGGAGATGGGTTAGAGGTTTCAAGCAAATATGCACCAAACATTTGCTGGTTCCGAGTTTTGCAATTTTTGATTTTATTGGTGTTGAATTACTGTACATTTAATATTTGGGGGTTTAGGATCGTTAGTTGGACAAAATAAGACAAGACAGGACCTCGTCAATTTTTCATCACTTTCTGATGTTTTTTGACTAAATGATTCATCCTGAAAATAATCAGAAAATAAATGCATAATAAATATTATCATTAGTTGCAGACCTAAAAGATGACCATATCTCAGCATTGCCAAAAAGTATTTTTAATATGATGAAACCACATCATAAAATATGTAATTGTATCTGAAATGCTCAGAATTATCACTTGAAATGAAAACATACAGTACTGTGCAAAAGTCTCAGGCCACCATTAGATTTGTTGTTTTAGAAATGCTATAATGACCATAAGTAATTATTAAGTGTGACCTACCCTTACACTTGAGCAATAGCAGGAACATCTCCCTGCTACCTTAAACCTTAATGGAACGGAACCTTAAGTAATAATAATATTTCATGTTTTTTTTGTGTACATAATTCCCCTATCGTAGAACAGAAAAATGTAATAGAATATGTATTTTTTAATTAATGAATAATCACCTGAAAATAAGAATCGTGGTTTCATCATGTTTCTAGAGCAGCCCAGAGTGAACAAGTCAAACACTGGCTCTAGAGTCTCCCCGACACACTATTAAGTTGGTTGCAATCTGCAACCTGACCACTAGATGCCACTAAATCCTACACACTACACCTTGAACAATATTTATCTTTTTGTATTTATGTATCAATAAGATTAAGAGCCTACAGCCATGTTAGCAATTATGTGAGGCTGTTGAATTCTAGTATCAGCATGCTAACAGCATTACAGTGACAATGTTAACAAATTGATGATTGGCAGGCATGTTTTACCGCCATTGGTATTTAGTTTAAAAAAAAAAGTTGAACCAAAACTGAAACTTTGGCCTGATGATGGCGCTAGATTAAAAGTAAAGTAGGATTCATCCTCAAGCTATCTGATTTGACAGTCCATTCTGTAGTTGTTTTGATATTTAACGGTCACTCCTGTGCTCACTCTACAGTCGTCCATCAGGATCTGACCCCACACCCAAGTCTCGCATCTCGGAGCTTCCCCCCATTAACGCGGACCACGTCGGAGGCTACCGTCTGGCTGCAGCCACCTTTGCTGGGGTGGAAAACAAGTTTGGCCTCCACCTTCCCAAATTCAAATCCTCCGGTGTGGTTTCCATACATCACCCAGAGTCACCCACCGCCCCACCCACTCAGGCCCCATAGAGGTCTGAACATCCATATCATTTTGCCATCCCCTCTCCTCCTGCACCAGGAGCCAGACACTTAGATAGATACACTAACGAAAAAACACACACGTTTGAAACACACTCCACAAGTAGGGGCCATTAACGTCAGAACAAACACCACCAGCCCATTAACTCTCTGCAGGGTGAAGGTGTACTGCAGTGGTCTGTGGCCAGTCGCGGAGGTGGAGAGCTGGCTGCAGCTGTGGAGGTGAAGGAGCAGACAGCAGCGGGACCAGAGTCTACTGTGTTGTATCTTCAGTGGCTGTATGCTCCTGGCCTCTCCATCCTTCATGTTCTCCTCTCCAACAATTGTGTAAAACGGAGCCTTGAGCACTCCCTTCTCTGTCTCTCATGAGTAGCTGGTTTGATTTTTGTTCTGTTTTCTGTCTGATACTCAGTGTGAGTATGACTTCTCTTATTGGGCGGTGGGGCATAGAAAATATTGTCAGTACGGTGTGTGGGGCTTCACTCTCGATTGGTCCTCATACAGGAGACTAAATACTGTACATATTGTATAACTGCACTGTGACAGCACATTAATAGGAAGCAGTTAAGAAAATGTTACAAGACAAGTGCGGTAACATTCAGTCAGCATCATTATACAGTAACTGTAATGTTATGGCTATGTGGGGCCTTTGGTCCTGGTCTCTGAGAATCACTCTTACTGATGTACAGAACTTTTCAATTAAGTGTTTTCTTGATGAAATAAGAATCATGAGCAGAGAATTAGGTATTAATAAATTAAATGTATCTCAATTCAGTTATTGTATTTTATTGAAATAAATCATCCATACAGTTTTAATTTTACCAATATGACTTGGGTTTTATTTCAATGGGAAAGTGCAACCATCATCTGTATCAACAGTAACAGGGCAGCATACAGTACAATTAGTCTATGCAGAATACTGATCTTTGTCATGTCATATCCAATATGGTTGCTACAGTGCATTTTTAGCTCATCTTAAACATGATAGAGATAAAGTCTGAAGCTTAATCTGAAGCCTGTCGAGGCTGGAATGCTGCATCTGCATGGATGGAATGAAAAGTTGAATGGAAAAGAAAAACCATCGAAATCAATTTTCTGTTGTAAAGATTAACTTCCAACCTCTGCTTTACACTTCCATATAGAAAGTTAATTTAGATCCTCATAGGGCAAGTAAGGAAATTGTTTTCTATTACTCACAACACAGGAACAGAGTGAGAAACAATAACCTTTGGTACAGAGAAAAAACACTTCTAAATTGTACTAGTGTCAACAAATTCAAGGCAAGAAAACAGGTTTTGCCGAGTAAAAAGCTTGTAGTGCGAATTTTAGGACAGTATTACTCAGGTTTTCAGTACAAAGCAGCATTTTCTTAAACAATAATACACAAAATATTTAAATAAGTGCAACCACCAGAATAAATATTAAATATTGTAGTGGTTAAAACGTAAGAATGACACATTTCTGCACAGGCCAGTGTGAATTAGCTGTTTAGCTGTTTTAGTTGTCAAGTGCCACTGTGGATGAAAAGGGTCAGATAGTGGTATGCTAGCATTTTGTTTCTCCACACTGCTCAAACACTTAGCCAGCCATGTGCACAAGCGTGTCCGGGAAAATATTAAAACATGTAAAAACACTCAAATGGTAATAAAAATGTGTGAGTACAAAGGATTGCATATTTAAAAAAAGGGCTGAGTTTGTTTGAGGCCTTAGGAGAAGAGCAGTTTATGAAGCCCTGAGGATGTTATCAAAGAGCTAGAATATCGATAAGATTGACACTATCTATGCTGATCCTCACCTCCTGGTACTTTACTTTCTCAGCTGTGCTGTCTTTACTAGTACTGCTACACCTCACATTCATTGTCCTACAACTGCACTCTAAAATTCTAAAGACACATTTAAAAATACCTCCGAACCTGTCTAAAACTGTCTATTCTATCTATTCTAGCTCTGCACATCTCCTCAGGCCAATTCATGTTCTATTAGGTGGAAAAAGGGAAGCTGTAAGCCAGAGAGAGGAGAGCTCTGCTCCACCGGCAGTGTTGTGTAGTGTGCTAATAGTGTGTAGTGAGAAATTTATGAGATATGGTAAGTGTGGGGTTTATAACATCAAGCGTTGGCGAGCTCCTCAGCCTCGTCTCGGTTCTCATTGATCTCAGCCAGAGTCCTGACGAAGCGTGTCCACTCATCAGCCTTGGGCACGCAGATTTGCTGCAGAAAGATGGACAGCACATCAGACAAAAGGACAACAACACGTCAAACACAGAAGACTGACTTTAATTGTTCTTTTAGTGGCAACGGCTGAAATCACATATGGAAATACCAAAAAGAATCACAGTAAGAAGGAATGATGTCTCACCTCCCCTACATCATAGACCTGCACCTGTCCCTCTGAGTCTCCAGTGGCAATCTCTTTACCAGAGTGAGCCCATCTCACACGGTTCAGCGCTGGGGCCCCCTCCACATACACACTAGCAGTGGGAACCTAAAACAAATAAACATCAGCTTATAAGCAAGCAGATGTGGGTTAAGATTTACAGGGTGAGATTTTAAGTGAATTGTATCTGTGTGCATACTTCAGTATCATTGTTGAGGTTCCACAGGTCCAGGCGTCCAGCTAGGTCCACACAAGCAAACAGGGCTGGGTGTGTTGGAGACCACATTGCATCGTAGACATAGTCACAACTGTCCTCAAACGAGTACAATGGACGGGTACTCTGTACAGAGGCACAGGGAGAGGGAGAGAGTTGTTTAGGCAAGGCATGAATACTGTAATATCTAAGAGTAATGTGTGTGTGTGTGACTGTCAGCGTCTCACCTTTGTGCTCCAGAGTTTGACGGTCCAATCAAAAGAGGAGGAAATGAAGAGATGAGAAAAATCAACAGGTCCTCCAGCACTGTGACAGCTCAGGCCCGTCACCGGACCATGGTGGCCCTCAAACACCTCAGTGATACCCGCCTTACTGTAACACACAAAGATAAATGTGACCTCCTTTCCACCAAAACTCACCCTTGATCACCCCCAAAAAAGTTTTAGAATGCAACAGTCTCCATGTAGACAAAATCTATCATTATGAAGTGTTTCATAAGTTATTCATAGTTATTGATTAGTTATTCATAAGGACTGAGTTCACAGAGTGCTCACCTGCCATGGCGGCAGGCAGTGTAGACAGAACCGTCCTCACTCCCCACTACAAAGTTGTTGACGTCACCCAGAGGAAAGGCCATGGAGGTGACAGCCACCGGCTTGCTCTGTTTGAACACCAGCTCCAGACTGTCCTGCAGAGAAACCACATGCAGCAATACACTGATCAGCCTCCGACTCTCAGACAAACCAGCTGATAGTAACGACATTAATCATCCAGACAAGTGTGACGTACCTGTGGCTGGGAGAGCATGTCAAGGCTCCAGGAACACATTTTACCATCAGTGGAAATGCTTATCAGGTTGTTAGCGTTCTGGGTTCCCACCACATTCACACAGTAGACTGGGTGCTGAACACAACAGAGCACATTTAAGAGTCACTCAAACAATGCATGCAAAAGATACAATGCAAAAGAAACGTTAGCCAGAAGTACAGATACAGACAAAATCATAGACAAAAAAAATATTGAATATTGTATGAGCATTACTGTGTGTGCAGCTGCAGACAGGGGGGTTCTTTGGACAGGGGTGCGCTTGTTGCTCCTGTTGTCCCATAGGACAATCTGTCCAGAGTACGTCCCACCCACCACCAGGTTGGGGTGAAACTTTGCAAAGCCGGCAGACATCACCTCTGACTGGAGAAAGAAAATAATATGGTTTAAATACATCAGCCTTCATATTTAGTCTTACAAAGCTAAAGGATTCATTTTAGATTCAACATAATTGAACAAGTCACACCCTCTGCAAGGGCTACTGCAATTCACTATTAACATGTCTTAATGATGCAACAGTGTTTAGTTAAGACAGTGGAATTACATACAAATTCTTACCTGGCAATGGAAGATGTACTCAGGTGTGCCTTTCTTATACTTCATGTTCCAGACCAGTGCCACTCCATCAGGCTCATGTGGAGCATCCTCATTGTTGTTATACGAAGCCACCAGCAGCTCTGGATACTAAGATAACATAAGTTGTTATTATAGATGCAGAGGATGAGCATCACTCAAGAGTCGTGCATGAGTCAAGGAGGTATTTAAAGCTCATCAGTCACCTGAGGGGACCAGTCGAGACATGTGACCACTCTGTTTTTAGTCCAGCGTTCCTCTGCAAACTGTCTGTTTAGGACCAGCTTAGCACCTGCCTGCAAGTCACTGGAAGTTACAGAAAAAAAGGAAGAATCAATTCTTCCTATTCTAGTTACAGCAATAAGGTTTTTTTTTGTTTGTTTGTTTATATGCCTCACCCCTCCTTATCCTCGAGGTCTCTCCCGCTGTAGTCGAAGCAGACGTCCACCTGCTCAGCCAGAGCTCTCTCTACAATTCTGCTGCCTCGCTCGAAAAATGACAAGAACTCCTCAGAGTGCAAGACCTGCAGCTTCTCTTCTTCAGTCAGCTCTTTGGGAGTGTCTACACACATAAAATTATATATCAGAAGAGGAAGAATATTAAAAAAAAAAAAAGTTTCTGGCAACTTGTCAAGACTGGTAACACGTGACTTGATGGTTATCTTGCTGTGATATTGTAGAACTAAATTATTAGATAGAAATTAACTACTTTTTAATTAACTAACTTTTTCCATCAATCAGCATTGAAAAACAGCCTGTTCACACCTAATGAGCAGTAATTAATATATAATATAATAATATTACATGTTAAACTTCTGTCCTTACCCTCGTCCTGCTGTTCACCCTGATCCTCTTTCTCCTCCTGGTTGTCCTCTGCTGTTGGAGGAGGAGTTATCTCTTCATCCTCTTCCTCTTCTGTAACATACACACACACACATTTATTGTTTAGACTCAAATTTGATTCTGTCATGGTAAAAAATTAGAGAAAATATGTTTGTTCACCTGCTTTTTGATCGGTGTGTGCCAGTGCCTCAGTGGGTGTTTGGGTTTCTTTGGAGTACGACACCATTTCCTTTGGGACAAACTCCACCTGGGTCACTTTAGACATTCCCAGCCTCACAGCTCCACGTCTACACATACACACACCATCATGGAAATAAGCACATGCACAGGTTTGCAGTATGAAGCCGAACTGATGCAAATCTATGGTGTAGAGACATAAATACTGATGTACACACATATCGTTAACATTCAAACACATTTAGACAAGTCTTAAGATGAAACCACAAAAACTAATTAAAGCTGGAAGACAAGCTAAAGGAGAGAGGAGGAGCAGTACCCCATCAGCTCAGAGTCGGAGTGGAGTTGCAGAGTAGAGGGGTCAGGATCCCAATGCAATGTCCTTACACAGCCAAACCACCAGATGGTATTAGCAAAGAGAGAGAGAGAGAGAGAGAGAGAGAGAGAGAGAGAGAGAGGACAGAGAGACAGACAGAGTACGGAGGGAAAAAAACAGGCATGGAAAACAGGAGGATGAACCAAACACAGAAGAAGACGGGTGAAAGGTAAGCCGTACAAGAGAGTCAAAGATGGAGAAGACAGCAAAAAGAGAGGAGAGAAGAAGAACGGAGTGCGTGTTAATTGAGAAGACATCAGCGTGCCGGTGAAAAGGCAAAGAGGAGACAGGTCAGAATTCATCAAGTATATTTACATGTTAATACACACACACACACACACACACACACACACACACACACACACATACACACACACACACACTCAGCATGCAGTTACAACTGTAAATCACATAAAAATGACCTAAACCAACAGATCCCCCCCTGTCTGCCTCTCTCACACACACACACAAACACACACACAAACACACACACACACACACACACACACACACACACACACAGACCTGGGTCCTGCGTTTCCATCCCCAGAATCTTGGCTTCCTGCATCGCTGCCCACTGATTTGTTGGAGGGAGACATGGGGGCAGGGACTAGGTAGTGAAACAGACACGTATCTTCTGTTACTACCCTGAGGGGTTGAGCTGTGAGTCCGTGTGTTTGTGAGTGCGGGAGTTGACGAACAAGTGAGTGAGTGAGTGAGTGAGTGAGTGAGTGAGAGAGTGAGGGAAGTATGGAAGAAGTGTGTGGGTGAGTGCATGAGTATGAGTTTGCATGCAGTAAGGAGGGTAAAAACACAAAAAGGACAGACAGAGGGGGAGAGAAGAGAGAATGAACATAAATGACAGGCAGGTTTAGGTGTCATGCACAAAATGGTCAGGTAAAATGCTCAGATACTGTGCGAGGGGGGGGGGACAGACAGTGACCAATACTAAGCCAGACCACAAAGTTAGAGGAGACATTTGTAAACACTGCAAATCAATTAAGAAAGTAATCAGAAGTGATGAAAGACAAGTGGGGGTGAAAGATAAAAACAGAGGCATGCTGAAGGGGCATGTATACCGTGAGGTATGTCTGGGGTGATGCCGACACTTTGTAGCAGCGCCTCCGCCTCCCTCCTCTTTCTCTCCAGGTCAGAGTCTTCGTGGCCGCCAGAAGACCCACCTCCAGCCTCCACTCCGCGCTTCGAGTCTCCCTACAGAATGCAGGACAAGCTAAAAACAAAGCAGCAGCCTGGCGGTTCTTTACCAATAAAATTACATTTTTGTTCCCGCCACTTACATCCTTCTTTTTCTTCTCTTCTTCTTTTCTCTTCTTTTCCTCTCGAATCTGGGCGATCCGTTGTTTCTTCCTCTCCAGTTCAGCCTTCAGCTCACTCTTGTCAGACATACTGCAGGAAGAAGAGAATTTGTTACAGGACAGTGAGGAGACTCTATATGTCACTAACCCTAACCGTAAAAAGTTTGCTAATTTTCCTACTCTTCCCTCTCCTTCCTGTTTGGATTCCCTATTAAGAGTCAATATGTTGAATAAGAGTAGAGTATCATTTATTTATTCCCATATCATGGATAACTGTAACCTCTCTATTTCACATATTCGCGAACAGTGGGAAACGACTTGGGGGTCCGGCTGTCCCATGAGGAATGGGATATAGCTCTTAATAGAGTCCACTCTTCTTCCATATGTTCCAGACATGCTTTAATACAGTTTAAAGTGTTACATAGGTTACACTTCTCAAAAGCTAAATTAGCAAGAATATATCCGAACGTAGATCCATTATGCGACAGATGTAAACAGACCCCGGCCACCTCCTATCATATGTTCTGGTCTTGTCCGACACTTGTTCCTTTCTGGTCATCCTCTTTTGAAGTCATCTCTAAAGCTTACGCTTATAACATCTCACCTTCCCCCTTGGTTGCAGTTTTTGTAGGGGATCTGTTCCCCCTGTTCATTTAAAGAAGGTCATTGCCTTTTCCTCCTTAATAGCTAGACGCTTCATTTTATTTAAATGGAAGGCTGTTACTACTCCATCACACCACCACTGGATTAGGGACGTTATGCAGAACATTAAACTGGAAAAGATCAGATGTACCCTCAACGGTTCCATCAACAAATTCTACAAAACCCGGGACCCTCTAATAACTTATGTGAACAATTTACCTGGTCTGGAACTGGAACTCTGAAAGCCTACACCTGCCCTTGGACAGTCCTGTGATAAGAAATGTTAGGTGCATCAAAAGTTTGGACACACTTTCCCATTCACATCAATGAGAAAGTATGTCCAAACTTTTGACTGGTACTGTATGATAATAAATGAATATCTTTGGGTTTTGGACTGCTATTTATATAACCAAAGAATTTGAGGATGCCACTTTAGACACTGCCTTTGGGGCATTTTTACTATTATAAACTATTATAAACAAAACCACTGATTTAAAAAAGCATTCAATATATTTTTGCCGAATAAACACAGCAGTCTACTTGTTGCACTTTCATCTGTAGTTGTTTGTAGAAACACTTTAATCGCCTTTTTTAATTGCATTTTCAAGCATGCAAGGAAGCTTTTATTAGCTTGCTTTTTTCCAGGCCAAGCTGCTCAAGCACTTCAACAGGCTGTGTGTCTGAGAGGAAAAATATTTCCAGCAACTACAAGTTTACCGATCAAGTTAAACAACAGAAACAAACATATGATATTGACGTCGTGCTTTGCCTTGCCTGCTTTCTTCAGTATGCAAACTGCATCATTGCAGTGAGATAGAGTAGCCCTGGCCCCTGGGCCTGTCACACTGGGAACATGTGAACAGTGTCACACTGCTGTTGATAACAATGTTCTCTTTATCTGTTTTCTCCATGATTTCAATGATAACCAATGACTGAGATGGTGCACTATTCTAAAAATATCCAAACTGAATATATATAACATAAGCCTTTATGAACTATCTGGCTACTTTGAAATATAAATGTACAAAGAAAATACATATTCTTAGTTTATTAACCTCCCTCATGAGTTAAAAGTAAGAAAAACGTAGCAACGTTTTGAATAAGGTCGTAGTCGTGTCAGCATATAAATTCAACAGCTATTAACTAGTCATATTAAAGTCCTAAACATCGTGTATGACGGTCCTGACCGCAGCCTGCTGACTGTCTGTCAATAATAACAGTAGGGCAGCTCCACTCCACCCAGTCATACCAACCGTGGATAAAAACGGAAATGGCTATTGTGTCAGTTTCCCCACAATGTGAAAATGTACTGCATCTCGACTACTTGTAGCCCACTTTATCCCACCAGGGCCCTCCGCCGGGTCTGGGAACATGTTTTAATCTAATTAACAGAAACGCTGTCAGCACAAGCGGCTACTATAGCCTAGCATGCTAATCTCCATGGCAGCCACTGGGCCTACAGTCATCGTCACCGCAGCGACTAACGGGAGCATCAGCAAACTGCTTTAACTGCAGCCTCCGAACACACGTTTAAAAAGCAACAACAGTCACGAAGGCATGGTCAAATACCTGACGACAGATGTTGAATTCAAACAGGGCGGTGACAGAGGGGTTCAGTTTCCTCCACGTTAAGTCTGAAGAGAAGTGATGGTGGTGAAGACTGATGATGCTGGAAGCTGGAGGCAGGACAGACTCCTCCGTGCTCTTCTTCTTCGCCGGCGTCTCTTCTTTTTATGGATTAAGCAGTCTAGACGCTACAATAGCCTTTTGCTGCCCTCTACTGTTTGTTATTGATGCTACTTTTGACAGTCATTTATATTGAAGTGCAATACTGTGCATAATATTCCAGCTGTTTCTTCATAAGTCCATTTATCTAGGTTGAATAAAGTATGCACAGTAAAAGCTTTTTCTCCAGCTGCTCCAAGAATCTCTGAAACGCTTCTTGAGGTTTTAAAGTGCCGTATTTATACTAGATTACAAACATATTCAATTTCAAGTAGCCCAATAGTACTGTATTCAAGGTTTTAAGTGATACAGTAGAAGTACAGAAGTATTATCAGCAAAATGTATTCAAATATAGGTTCACTTATGGCCATTCTGCATCGTTAAGCAGGATGTGTCTATAATACTGCTGAATGATTGATGTGGTAACATTTATTCAGTGTTTTAATGTTATCATTTGTGAATGTGGAGCCAGTTTTAGCTACACCATATAATGTTATGTTGTTTAGTTAAGAAAATGGCTTCATTTTCAACTTATCATATGTGCATATTTAAAAAAACAAATGTTTTAATCGTCATAGAAATTATGTTGTCAAATAACTATGGGATGACAAATGTTAAAATTCAGCTACATAGACATATTTTTAATATTTAGCTCACTCTTTCATTTGAGACACAAATTCATGTAAAACAACCTGTTCTATCACTTTGGCAAAAACATGTCCCACTAAGAATTGTGCCAATTTCTTTGAAAATGAATTACATTTAAAATAATCAGGGTTAATCATCTGAGGATGTTTTGGACAAATGTTAATTTTTCATGTTTGATTATAATTGTATACATTCTTTTGATTATATGCAAGGCCAGTACCCACAAAAGTACATGTCCTTAGAAAAAATCTTCACATCATCACAGTTATGAATAGATAACTCACTGTGGCACTGTGCCACCCTATAATATCAATGGCATATGTATTTATTTTTGTTAAAAATACAAAATATGCAATATATTTAATTAATTACTGCATATTTGAACAGACTGTATATACTGTACATAACCACCTACTAAAAAATGTCACTTTTTTCCATTGGATAATTTTCAGCTACAGTTTCTTAGTTACTCACCCATACAGCCTTCCAACCATGTAATTATCTGCAACATGAATTCACGCATTATGTTCCTCTTTGTCTCAGGGTTAAGATCCTTTTTGTTCCACAGTTAAATAATAACTTGTTATTATAAGGGGAGAAATCTTTTGCTATTGCTTATTGATGAAATTGGTCAACTTCACAAAATCAAATGGGAACAGCAAATTAGGCTTTTCCTTTTTCTGTTTTCAAACATAATGCAACAGAACAAAACACTAATGAAATGTAAAATCACACATATATCTTTATCTTTATTTGTATAGCGCCAAATCACAACAAAGTTATCTCAAGGCACTTTACACATAGAGCAGACTCTAAACCGAACTCTTCAGGTTTTAACTTTAAAGAGACCCAACATTCCCACATGAGCAACAGTGGCAAGAAAAAACTCCCTTTTAACAGGAAGAAACCTCAGGCAGATATATATATATATATTTTTACCATTTATTCATTTTAATTCTTACAAAAGCATATTGTGCATAGTTTAGCATGAAAACACACATTGTCATTTGATAAAACTATGAGTATAAAAGTGTTGTTTACATTTTGGTCCTATAAAACATTTAAGGATTTGCATGATTTGAATGTTACATGTTTTTTTAATGTGGATGTGCTTTGTTTGGTCTTGTGATTTAATTTTTCCAGCATACACTGCTACAATTTCTTAAGCATTCAGTTTTTACTCTTGCTCAGGAGCTGGATCGGCATAATTGAAGGGATCAAAAAGGTCACGTTTGAAATCATAAGGGTCAAAGTAAGGGTTGAGGGATTTCTCTGTGGCTGCAGTGGCGACACTTTCCTCAACTTTAGCTACTTCCTCTTTCACCTCTTTCTCTTCAGCTGGTGCCTCTGGTGCTGATGTTTCCTGGATAGGGCGGGGAGGGTGGTCGATGAGGCAATCAGGATCCCAGTATGGGTCGCAGTCATACTCCATACCTTTAGCAGTGGCAGCAGGGGGTGGTGGAGGTGGAACAGTCTTTTTAGGAGCAGGAGGGGCTGGTGGTGGTGATGGAGGAGCAGCAGCTTTAATCTCCTCCTCTGTTTTGGGTCTGCAGGCAGGGTTGTGTCGTGGATCGCACAGTACTGGAACAGCCCCTGTTGGCATGTAGACAATCTGAGGTTTGCACAGTGGGTCTTTGGGGTTACACAGATAGATCCTCTGAGCATGCTCTAGAGGGTCTGGTGTAGGAGCAGGGGTGGTGGGAGGTGGAGGGGGCACGGTGGTAGTAGTTAGTGCTGCGGTGGTTGTCTGTACACCAAGCATATTTTGGTAACTGGAGGCATCTGGCCCATAGACCAATTCTAAGTGACGCATCTGCTGATAGAGCATCCTGATTCTGTCAATCTCATAAAGCTGTTGGAAAAAAAACAAAAATATGTGAGAGAGGAAACACAAATATTCTTTTGCCAAATAGTGTCTTACAGTACCAGAAAAAAACTAAAAAGGTGGTGACTCATTTTAAAACTCCTGACACAATATATGCATAAAGCACATACACCATAATGGACTTACTCCTTCAATGTGCCCAATGCTGTTGTAGAAGCGGTAGTAGGACTGAAAATCAGGAGTGCCTCGGTGCCACTTTGGGTCAATGTTCCTCTTGGGTCGAGAATTAGTCAAGAAATCGTGAGCTTGAATTGAATCAATGCTAAGTGGATTCCCTATGAGAGAATGTGGAAGCAGGAGTTATATTGAAAAAATGTCTTTCAGAAATGGCTGCGCTTCAACTTACTACTAGTCAGTCAATAATAATAATGATAATAATTTAATAATAATAATGATAATTTAATATAGATTAATTTATAGCACCACTCAAAAATATTTCCAGCCACAACATACATTTGTTAATTGCTATCTGTTTTTACCTTACAGCTAAATAAGATGACAATAGTTATGAAAGTGGAAGACTACGTACCTCCATGATTCTTCACTTTCATCAGAGATGTTGCATTTAGCAAACCTGTGGGGACGTAGAGAATATATTAGCCACACTCTCAGACTAATACTTCCACTCTGCAAAGCTTCACAGCAGCTAAAATAAGTATTCAAGTATTTACTTTGGATTAATTTTTGTTTTTATGTGATCAATGTTTAAAACAATATTTCACATTCAGTTTCTGATTGTAACAATTTGTTAATGATTAGATGAAAGATGAATCTTTTCATGCATTTTACTTCAAACAGACCTGACATTAACATCAAGCAGCATAGCGCCCTCAGCAAGGACACCTGGGAAATCATCCTTGACATCTGCAATTGCAATATCATCAAACCTCTGTTTATTTTGCCAATCGTCATACATTACCACTGTTATTTACAAAAGCCAGTGAAATGAAAATACATTTTACACAATGATAGCACAAAAACAAACAAAAAGGCTTAAAATACAGGAAAACTAGACAAGATTCACACTCCTTTGGGACCGGCAGTGCCAAACTCAACAGTGAGATTTTTTATTTCCTGTGGTATTAATATTGGACCTTACTACTGGACCATGGCTGTTTCTTCAGTTACAGTAGCTGTCTGATTTATGTAAATGTTTTTTCCCTAGCTCTAGTTATTATACTGTGACATTTGCAGATCATCCTTTAAAGAGTTATGAGAAGATTTTGGCATTTTCTGCATAACTAATCGACAAAAATTAAAATAAAAACAGTGTAACTATATTCCAAAAATTAAATAGACCATCCAAGGTTGTCGTATATCAATAACTCTATTTTAAACTTGATATTCCTAATAGACTGAAAAAGAAAACTGAACTGGCTCACCTGCTGTTGCATCTCCCAAGTCCTGTTCACAACTGTAACACAACATAACTGTTCATAAATACTGCTATCAATACTGTGGCCTCTCCATTGGCCACTGAGCTGCAAGTAGGCCTAACTCCACCCCATACGCATTTTCTGTTGAGACGTGGAAGAGCTCATTAGCCCACTGAGCAAAACCAGCAGTAAAAAAGACCAACTTCAAACAAAATGTGACTCCTTGTTAAGCAACAAGAAACAGCCCAGTAACAGCAGGGCAGCCTCTGGGTGCACAAGCAGTCCACTTTTTTAGTTGCTACTATAGGCTTGCTGTCTTGAAAGCATTGGTGGACATAGGCTTCATGCTCAAATTGAAACTGCATATTGCTAGTTTTTCTAAATCTATAGCTGGCAAACATTGATTTTACAGTCTGTTTTATGGCCCATATATGTAAAATATTGCGACATGCAACGTCCTAGTGTAGACTGATTCTTGACAAAACATGCCTGGCAGGTAAAAATTAACCCTCTGTCCCAAAACAGCTGGTGTTTGCTAGTCAAAAAATAGAGGGGAAGCAGAGTCAACTGCTGTTTAAGTGCCCAGGAAATATGCAGGAATTATGGGCTAGCTTGTCCTAACGCCAAGTCAATATGAAACAGCCTGGGAATTGTTGTTTAGAGTCTTCAAAAAGTCATTGATTTCCGCACTGGTCTTCATGTTTCTTAATGTCTAGAATAGATAGAACAAGGATTATAACGTTACTGTATAAATAAAGGTTTAATCCCCACCAGAACTTTCTTCTTTCCTTTGCATCTCTTAATCTGTGGCCTTTCTATTTAGCTTTTTCTTCTATTTGCCATTGCATGCAACAAACCAGTGTGCATTCAAAGGCAAACTATTGCAATTGATTCACACTATAATGTGGTGATGCCTATGGGCACCTATGTTATATTACCAAACACAGATTTTCCCAAGTGTAAACAGGCTGCATATATGGATTAAAGTAACTGGCCACAAGAGCTTTTGTTCTATAGGCTGATCATTTGGATCCTTCAGGGATCTATGAAATAACCATGTAACCATAATCCCATGTAACCCTTCTGAGTTACATGGGATTTTGTATGAGTGTTTGATTTGTCTGCCCTTGACAAAGAAATATTTTATCAATAACAAGTTTTACATTATCTAAATGAGGCCCAAACCCTTCCTCACCTAGGTTAGGATCTTCTTAAAAATTGATTTATTTTATTTTACATTCTCAGTTCATTTACTGGACAGTTGCTTCATTTTCATTTTTGCCTCTCCACCTGCTTGATGTTTGTCATTTCAACAGTGAAGCAAATTCTATCCTTCAAACCAGCAGGTAAGGCTGCGATCAAAGAGAACAAGAAGGAGACAGGGTGTCTAAAAGGGTTCTGCCAGGTGGCTAATGGTAAACATCATTCTGTAATTTCTCTGTGCAGATGACAAAAATGGAAGGGTAAGAGTACCTGTTACCCTTAAATCATATACATTTATTGTACTTGTATGCTCAGGCAAGTAGCCCTGCAAAATAAACCAATCTGTTTCACAGAAGGTGTAAGTTCAGCGATGAAACATAAACAATGCCCCCAGGAATCAGACATTATTTTTCATCTTGCAGGTTTGTCAGAGTGACACATTTACTGTATGTTACTTTCAAATACTGACAATCCTTAATATGTTACACTACATAAAATCTAGCCATCAGCTAAAGACTTGTTGCAAACTGATAGAGGCAACCAGGATGAGCCTTTTTGCAGCTTGACCATGAGTTGATTAGTTATATTTCTTAAATGGAAGCTATTTGTGACAACATGCAGTACAGAATATACAGAATAAATGTATGGGAATGTCTTTAAAAGCACAATAATGATGAAAATGGATTGCTCTATAATGAAAAAAATATCTCAAGATGATCTGTCTGCATGACATTAGACCCTTCTTTATGGCAGTTAAACATCTTTATCACTCTTTTTGTTTATTTCAAGTCAAACTTACTATTGGAGACCGTGGAATAGTTTTTATTACTCCCATGTACAGCAGCTTTCATTGCATAACTTTACCACCACCTTCAGGGTATCAATTATCCTAACATGTGCCCCTCTGAAGTGAAATTATACCTTGTGCTGAAGTTCTCTGCAGGACACATACTGTAAGGATCAGCACAGGACTAATGTTTCCAGCTCTGTACCTCTCATTTCATAGTTATGTTACATATGACTAAGCATGCACTCAGTATTTTACATGTAAATGAATAGGCTTTTATGGAAATATAAACCATATATTTGCAGGAAGGACAATTTATTTCTTTTTACTTAGTCCACATACTGGTATATAGCATGGGTGGTCAAGATCTGGCTGTCAGAGTAGGACTATGTATGGGACATAGCATTATCTGAGCTGATTGTATTACCACAGTTGGCCCTCTCTCTATATATATAGCTCTGGTACACTCTCCTCTACTTGGCTCAGATTGAAGTTCCTTCAACAAGGTGATATTTAACACACATAGTTTTATATACAATCACTGGCCACTTTATTGCATTCTAATGCAATGAAATACAACAGCACTGCCCTAAATTCTACATTTACAAATGTGAGTGGTGGTGGTGTACTGGAGTGCATCATATTGTAAAGTGTTCTCAATATGTTGCCCCCTTCATGTATGTTTATGGAGTGGAAGAATATTAGGAACACCATTCAATATAAAGCACCCCAGCACATCACCACCCACTATGATTTTAACAATAAATATAAAGTAGACTTATTAACTTTCTAAAAAAATCAACAAATACTGAAAATGTTTTGTACTACTGTAATAGGCTACAACTACTACTACTACTACTAATAATAATAATAATAACAATAATAATACATTTACAAGATGAATACAAAAAAATAAGTGACTAAAAAAATGAAATGAAGTAAATAATGTTTATAAATCACTATCAATCAAAAGGCTGGAGGGGTACTGTAGGTTTTCAGCACTTCCAGCTGCTCTCATATCCTCAGGCAGACTGTTGCAACAGCTCAGAGCATTAAATCTAAACGCTGCCTCATCAAAGGTTTTTCAGTCCTGCTCTTTGGAACAACTAACAGACTCCAGAGAACCTGAGGGGTCATAATGGTTCATACGACCTATAAGCATGTGAGACACATATGTCGGTGCAAGACTATGAAGTGCTTTAAAAACAATTAAGTATTTTAAATTCAATACTGAAACTGACAAATCATAACAGAAATGAGCTAAGTCACTGCCAGGATAAAAAAAAACTATGTCTCAAAGGTGAAACGGCATCGTTGATTCTCAAGAAAACAAAGAGAAAGACAAATCAAACATCGAAACACTCTAAAACTGTTTTACTTGGGACTTAATTTAATTAGGCTATGTCATTTCATAAAGGTTACCTGGCCCTAGCCTGGCCAGTCAGGACTGAAGTTCCAGGTCTCACTGCTCCTTCTTGCTATGTTGAGATACCGACAGAACACTGCTTTCCTGGCTATTGCAGGATCAAGGAGGGACCAGGGTCAGCTGTGATATACACTGCTTCCCTGTCCCCCGGGAAACCCAGATGTCTCCCTCAGGAATAGCCAGGACCAGCCACATCAGGGTGGTCCCTTCCCACCTACCCCAAGTGGAGGAAGGACAGCTGTGATCAAGCACTGCCTCCCCATGGTCACCAAAGACATCCTTTTCTTTCCATTTCTTTTCTTTGTAAAGCATTCTCCTGTGTCCCATACACCACACAAGGAAGGTGGTAGGCACCAGTCTAAAAAATGACTAAAATAAGATTATCTATCTATACAGTACAAGCAGCAATAGATGTATATCACCACAAAGATGAAAAGTACAATTGATTTTGCTTACCTGAGAAAAACCTCACTCACAAAACTTGCAGCAGGCTCTTGTGAAAACATATGCACCAACCTCACTCACCTCTCCCAAATGGCAGACTCCAGCCCCATTATTTAGGCCCTATACACAATTGCACCATCAGTTTAGTCAGAACCATCTCTCTCTCAGGGGTGTCTCAGAAATATAACAAGTAAATGACAAAGTTACTTGTATGAGTTAACACGGTATCTGTACAAACATGATTTTAAATATTCCTCTCCAACTTGCCAAGATATCATAAATATAAAAGTTATAAACAACAAAACATTTATCCTTTATCCCACAATAATAAACCCTAACCCTAACCCTAAGTTTCTCCCTGTGAGTTATATTGTGATGATGTCACTGATTTTAAAATGGCGTTTTTCCCGGTTCGTTGAACGTTTAAGCTTAAATCAGTTTATATTTCTTCTGGTTCAGCATTCACACAATGAAGAAGTGGGAGTTTTATTTTGAAGGAGTAGAACGTGAGTGTCTACAGATGCGCAGCAATTAACGTGTAATCAGAAAAGTGAAGAGAAATAAATGTGGGTCAGTCTTGTTCAAGCAGCAGAGCCTTCGTGTTTATATTTTAAAACCTGTTTAAGTATTTGTGTCTATAACGCTCGGTTACATAAGTTACATATCTCCTTATTGCTGAACCTAACTGAAAAGTACAATTTGATCAATTCTTCCACGGCAGGCATAGGCTAATGCATGACATTTGAAATGGGGTAACTAGTACTCTGTAACCTATTACATTTCCAAAGTAACCTTCCCAGCCCTGCATATTCTACTACATGACCACCTCTGTTGCATGTGTTGATATCATGATGCATGTATTTCCAGCGTCTTCCTGCCACACAACGTTTGTCCGCTGGGTGGCAGCACGGCCATGAAGGAGCCGTCAGACTCGTTATGTCAGTTCCTTTAAGGATGTCCAAGTTTTGTAGTTCCTGTGCTGTTGACCTGTCAGCGTTGTAGTACGGGCTGTCACTGCTCATAATTTGTCTGTCCCCCTTCTGCCTGTCGCAGTTTTCCGCCGGTAGCACAGCAAGTGCCGGGGCTGTCGGACGCTCAGGGCTGTTTGTACTTTCTGTTGTTTGCTCCTGTTTGCTAACCAGCGAGCTAAAGGCTAAAGGCAGCTAACAAACTAGCCAGACTGACAGCTAGCTGCTCAGCTAGGAGTCGACGGACGGCAGCTAGGTTGCAATTAGCTTGCTTGCTAGCCTGCTGGCAGTCAGAGGAGAGGAAGCCGCCCACTCCTGCAAAGCAGCACACCGGACAAAACAGTGAAAGGTAAGAGAGCAGCAACATGAAACAGCTGTCTAACATTAGCTAGCCATCAATTTTAAGGGGATTTCTTTGGCCAGAAGTGAAGAAGTCCAGCAAGCCAGGGTAGGACAGTGAAGTTAAGCTGCAGGGACTAAAACCAGTGTCCCCATTACAACTCCTCTGTCAGCTGGTTTCACTCACTGGTGTCACCTGTGTCTGAAGTCCAGGTTATACACGGTTAGCAAATCAGATTTTATTTGCGCACATGTTAACATGAGAGAGAAAATAGACGCCTAGAACATTATGTAAAAGTCAACTTGAAGCCTGTGGTCTCCAAACTGAGGTCCGGGGACCACTAGGAGGCCGGAACAGCATTCAAGCAAAAGAGAATTTGAAAGCTGTATGTTAACAACATGTTAACACAACAACAGAATACAGTGTCCACACTGTTGTACCCAGTACTTAAATATATAGCATACTCTTGATTAAGTGTCAGTGAAATGATCAGTGAATAATTAATTAGTTGATAAACAGATAATTAATCAGCAAATTGATGCTTGATTAATCCTTTAAGTAATTAAATAAATATTTGCTGGTGTAAATGTGAAGACTTGCTGCTTTTCTTTGTTTTATATGTTAGTAAACTTATTGTTGTTGGTTGCACAAAAGAAACAATCTGAAGATGTCACCTTGGACTATTGATTTTCCATTTTTTTGTGGAATGTTTATTTGCCAAAAGATTTCCTACTTGTTTTAAAGAGGCATTGTCTAAAAAAATGAGAATACATGTCATATCACGGAATGAATCTGGTTAAACCAGATTTGACACTGCTTTTGTTATTTTCTTATTATAGCAACCAACTGGTATGATGGCATGTGCTGTTCATGTAAATCTTCTCTGTCAGCATGTAGGAGCCCTGCAGGGATTCTCACCCTCAGTGCTCAGCTGCTGCCAACAGAAAGAGGCTTGTGTAAGTGCTCGGTGTTGGATCAGGTAGCCATCACCACCGGGCCATGTACTGCCACGTCTGTTGCACATTGTTGTTCTGAGTCACACTTTCACAACTGACACAGCAGTACAATGCAGCCAAGGATTATTGAGATTTAGTGATAAGTTAAAACAGTGTTGAGGATAATGACGAGGATAAGCTAGACATTTCAGTATAACAAGCCCTCCCTTTAATGACCTGTGGCTTAATTTTGGGTGGCGTGGTGGAATGTGAGGAATGGGGCCGAGCCTCAACTCACAACATGGGAACCCTTGTGATAGGATATCAGCGCTAGTTTCTATTGTTGCGCTAAATTCTGAGAGATGGGACAGACATCATTTGATGTGATGTTAAGATTTAAAGCCTATTATAGGTCTTAGTTTTGTTCAATCAGGATCAAAAGAAACCTTACAGACCCCACTAATACACTGATGACTGAACTTAAACATGTCCAAGTTTATTTTTTCTGCTTATTT
Source organism: Scomber japonicus (assembly GCF_027409825.1). Classification (NCBI taxonomy): domain Eukaryota; kingdom Metazoa; phylum Chordata; class Actinopteri; order Scombriformes; family Scombridae; genus Scomber; species Scomber japonicus. Next base: position 14,284,402 of record NC_070589.1, on the reverse strand, counting down.
ACTAATAAACAGCATTTGACTATATGATAAAGCCGAAATGATAAGTCAGTTAATCAGTTAGTTACCTCTTAAAGCAAACATTCGCAACACTTGATTGGACAAAACAACATCTGAAGACATTATATTGGCCTCTAGGAAACTTTTTTCTAATGTTTTATACCAAATGATTAATTCAGAGAATAAACAGCAGATGAATCAATGATGAAAATGATTAGTTAGTTGCAGCCTTACTAAATGATTTCAAGTACTGATATCCAGGATTTTAATTTTGTTGAATCCGTCTACATACAATTTTTCATCTCTTGCTGCAAACACTGTCAAGATTTGCCTTTGACATACAGGGTTGCGTTTGTATTGCCGAAGTTCCCTCTGTTAAAAATGCCAGAGTGTGCAGTCACCCGAAAGTCCTCCAGCTGGCTGTTATGTTCATAACAAAGTCAGCTGAAGTCAATCAGCATCTAATATGAAAGTACGCCCACTTGTGGTGGACTGCTGACTCAGGTGTTGCAGGCTGGATCTCATTATGTCAAATGTGACTCGATCTCAGTGACAACAGCGCAGGAATCTTGAGTGAAGGCTGGAATGTGGTTTATTTTTTGTATGTTTAGGAACAAAATGTGTCATGTTGAAACAGGTGTTATTTGATTCATTTTCAGCTGCTGACCTTTATGCTGCATTTGTGACACTGGAGCTATTCAGATGTGCTGATGGTTCACTCAGTTCATACTGTATTCTCCTTCTGTTACTGGGTCAAAGTTGGCTTAAGATGTATCATATGCCGTAACCTCACTGCTCACCTTATTATATAATATATATAATGATATTATAACACAAGTATAGATTGTCTTACAGTGTCTGGATCTGCATCTCCCTTTTTAAATTATACTCGAAAATGGAAAAGTGGTGTATGTTTAATGCAATGTATGTAGTGTTTTAATAGTGTTGGTCATGACTTTTGACCCAGATGGAGGCGCAAAGCACCAGCGGGCTGTTGCTGTCCAGAAAAAGGAGAAGAGACGGCTCCAATGGAGAGACCGAGGAGGGAGAGAGGCTTGGGAAAATCCCCAGGTGCACTGTGGTGAGTCAGAGGGGCAGTTCAACTGTCTTTTGAAATTAATGTTTGGCTAGAAGTTTCTATAGGTGCTTAAATATGCATGTATGAATATAATATGTTTTTAATGTAAAGTATATTCTCTTCAGGGATCTGGAAGTAGTTACAACATACAGAGCATTGAGTAATATAGTCTAGAAATGTTTTGTACAGTGCTTAAAGAAATAGATGTCATCAGCTGTTAAACCACACTAGTGACACCCATGATTTCCACATCAAATTTTTTCTGTTATGGTCCAGGAAATGTTTTTACAAATTGAAAGAGACATCATTTAAATCTTTCCAACCAGAAAAGAGAAAAAGATTTAGATGATGTACGGCAATGCTTTTGTGACTTGATGGAAAAAAAGGTCCTTGTTCATATCTTCATAATATCCTCCGATTCTGTTGGTGTTGGTCTACCAGGGATTGAAGCACCCTGCACCTTTCGCAGATGAGCTCGTGCCAGTTGATGGTCATCCCTATGAAAGGGTCAGCATGGAGGAGGCCAAGAGGGGAACACCACGTGAGTCACATTCTTTCACTCTGTCCTCCTTCCATAATTTCTCAGTCTGTGAGACGCCTCTATAATTTGCCTTTAATTTCTTCTAGTATCAGACCATTAAGGCTGTTCATACCCGTGGAAAAACAATCAGTCCAGAATAAGTCCTCAATCCGTCCATGTCTTGTTTTGTTTTTTTCTCTGTTCAGCTGACAGACCAGTGCGAGTGTACGCGGATGGCATCTTTGACGTTTTCCACTCAGGTCACGCCAGAGCACTTATGCAGGCTAAATGCCTCTTCCCAAATACACACCTCATTGTTGGAGGTAAGTCTGTTTTTGTGTGTCTATGTTGGCAAACGTCGCTGAGCTGCATCTTTTGAAAGATGTGTGTGAAACTCTAGAAACAGGAAGACAGTTGAGATGGATCCAGTGCAAACTCTAAGTGAGGGAAGGCTTAAGATAAATTCTGACATCTTGGAAAATTAGAGAGAGTTCTTATAATATTGTTAGAAAGCAGCGCACTGAAATAATATTAAATCCTGGCAACACAAGAATCCTGATTGTTGGTCACATGATTGACAGCTGAAGTAACAATAACATAAACCTGAACAATAGCATAACTTAAAAAGTGATTTCAGTGTCCACAGCTTTCCATCAGTTAAACGTGTTTCAGTATTAACGAATACTTTATGCTTGATTTCTCTTTCTTTATTAAAATAATTAATAGCTTAGAGATTTTATATAATAATCTCTGAGTATTTCTTACCATTCAAAGTGTGCAGTGACGACCTGACCCACAAGTACAAGGGCTTCACGGTGATGAACGAGGACGAGCGCTATGACGCCATCAGACATTGCCGCTACGTGGATGAAGTGGTGCGAAATGCTCCCTGGACATTAACACCAGAGTTCCTGGCAAGACATCGTGTGAGTAAATGAGACGTGTAACATAGAGAGAGAAAAGGAAAGCAACCACAATTAGAGACATGAAGTCTGTTTATTTATTGAAATCCTGGTGTAGGGAGCTGAAGACTTTTTTTTTAAGATTGAGCCACAATCCCTGATCCTCTGTAACTTTTTCCTTGCTGTTCTTGTGTGTTTTTTGTTTTTGTATAATTTGTAGATGTGAATCTACTTTGTTGATGTATGTTGTAATGACCTCTCCAGATTGACTTTGTGGCCCATGACGACATCCCATACTCCTCAGCGGGCAGTGATGACGTGTATAAGCACATCAAGGAAGCCGGTGAGTGCTAAAGCGACCAAGAGTGGTAGTGCTGTACGCAAGTAATTACAGGATGCAATTCAGTATTTACCACTGCTTCCCATGCACAGATGATACTATGTAGCATACTGGAATGACACATTTAAATGTATGTTATTGTAATTCAGTGTTCTCAAATGTATCTGGAAAGAAACTATCTGGATTTGACATAAGATTACATTTTAATGACCCCAGGAGGGAATTTTAGTGTTGCAGGAGCACAAGAGACCAGAGCTGGAGACAGGTACAGGATCTAGATAAATAGAGAGAGATAAAAAAAAAGAAAAGAAAAGAAAAATGCTATAAAGCTTATATATTTTCTCATCTCTGATGTAGCTAAGCTTTTGTCGCCTTTTTTCTTGACTTCTACTATTGACTTTTATAAATGAACTGATATAAATATGGCCAACGTGGCTCCACTTCATACCTCTATGCAAAAGTGAAGCCAAAAAAAGAAGCTGTATCTGTCAGCTGCCATCTTGCTTGCATGATGTCATTTGGAGCCAGTCTGCAAAGTAGAGTCGGAGCCTAACTGTCACCATGGGGCGATTGAAATGTTTTGCTTCACTTTTGGGGAGCTGCCATGTTGTCCATCTTTATATAAAGTCTACAGTGGACACCAGTAGTTTGGTCAAAAATAAGGGTATGAACTAGGAAATGGAATCTGAAATATTGATGTCTACTGTATTTTTAATGCATCAGACAAGAACAACACTTTTAACACTAGAACCAGTTGTGTGAAGTCTGTAATAATTTGTGCCATTATAGCACCTCTGACCTGTGTCCTCTTGTCTTTACCCCCTGCTGTGTTTGACAGGTATGTTTGCTCCCACCCAGCGGACAGAGGGCATCTCCACTTCTGACATCATCACACGCATAGTCCGTGACTACGATGTGTACGTCAGACGCAACCTGCAGAGAGGATACACAGCCAAGGAGCTCAACGTCAGCTTCATCAATGTATGGAACTCTCCGCTCTGGTTGATTGAATTAAAAGTAGAGAGGGAGCTTGTTGTATGAAGGCACTTGTTAGTGTGTGAGGTAATTCATGTTGAATATGCGGGTAATTAGAAACCCCCAAGCATAATTTCTCCTTACCTTTTGCCATGTCCGCTCTCATCAGGAGAAGAAGTACCACCTGCAGGAGCGTGTGGACAAGGTGAAGAGGAAGGTCCGTGACGTGGAGGAGAAGAGCAAGGAGTTCGTCCAGAAGGTGGAGGAGAAGAGCATTGACCTCATTCAGAAATGGGAGGAGAAATCCAGGGAGTTCATTGGCAACTTCCTGCAGATGTTTGGTCCTGAGGGAGCTCTGGTGAGGATCTTGGTTTTGTTTGGTTTTACATCTGTACTTAATTAGACAGGAAGACTAAGAAAACATTCAGTATTTAACAGGAGACATGTTGTGGTGAGGAAGGGTTAGACCATCTTTACTGGTGATTAGACGTTCTAAGTAACAGACATAACAAATCTTCAAAACAAGGAAAACTAAAATGAAACCACTCTGTGTTTGTTAACTGCAGATTTAGCATCTTCTACATTACTGCTGATCATTTTTAAAAACATACTGAAGGCTTTTAGGTTGATGTGTTTTCCCAACATTTAATTTGTTTTTGTTTTTTTGAGTCAGCTCATATCATTTTTCAGAGACATAACATTCTCTCGAGATGGGTAATCTAATCAAAATTATATTTCATTATTTAAAATAGCAAATCCAGTGATTTTAGTGCAGCTCTTTCACAAAATTGGAGGAAGTTCAAAGACACACATGTTAAAATTAGCAAGATCTGTGCAGCAGGCTATGAGATATACTAAACACAGATCCAAAAAACGTTGGAGACTATATTTTTCATAATTCAACTGACAGCATGTTTTTGTCCCAATAAATGCCCAACTTTTTTAAACTGACCCTGCTGTCATACATGTGTAATTGTAAAGCCCAGAGATAACCCTAATGACGTCATCAAACTTTATCAGACTTGAGAAAGCTCCTCTACTTTCATGATTGGTAGATGTATAAAATCTGTGTTAGGCCCCATTTATTATATATTTATATTAAATAATTCTATTTTTATTCAGTATTTTTACATCAAAGTTACATTAATTTTGTCTGTTAATCCAGCATTTTGATAGCAATCCCTGCTGTCTTCTGTTTCTGTGGTGCATTTAAGTGCTTTTTAAGAATGTCCAGCATCTTAAAATTGAGGCTGCCAAGTCACACACAGAGTAATGTCAATTTAATTGTTCCCTGAAGCAGAGAATCACACCAAGTAGCAAGCGGCATTTTAAGGTTACAAATACAACATGCGGTTAAAAAAAAAAAAGGTGCGGGGGGGAGCTAACTGCATTCTGCTTTAGGCATCTTAACCAAGTTGTAAGCCTGTAAGCTTTTTCTGTAAAGTAGGAGAACATTCATCCTCTTGGTTGTATCATCAATCAGTTGATGTAACAGATGTCATCTCCGCTCCACAGAAGCACATGCTGAAGGAAGGGAAGGGCCGCATGCTGCAGGCCATCAGCCCCAGGCAGAGCCCTGACAGCAGCCCCACCCGTGAGGAGCGCTCCCCCTCCCCTACTTTCCGTCTCCCCTTCTTCACCAAGACCTCTCCGCCTCCTTCGCCACCACCCCACCACAGCGGGGCCCGCGGATACCTCATCAGCGAGGATGACGACGAAGACGACGACGAAAACTAGAGCGCGTTTGAATCCTCGGTTCAAATGGGCTGCAGTCAGTGCTACCAGTTAACTGAGCTGTCAAGTAGCGTGGTTTTCATCGAGCTCCTGCTTCCATTACATGCCCCCCCCCCCCTCTCCCCTCCCTTTTTTTTGATGAAGATTTTAACTTGACATTTAGCACTTCGGTGTCATGTTAACTGTAACATTCAGTTTCCTCACAGCTCTTGTTTTAACAGCCAATTTGTCCTTTTTTCTTCTTGTGTAACGGTCAGTAAAAGTTACCATTAGCCACCCTGAGTTCTTTGAAAGTTAGCCTGATTTATCTGAGACACGTTAAATTGTTGAGTTTATTAGTCACTCACTGTCACTCACTCTTAGGAATATTTGCAGGTGTTACACTCGGTGCACTCTTCCATCTATGGTGGTATTCTTGAGGTTAGCGTTGTGGTGCAATAGGAGTTTGTTTCTATTTTTTTGTTTTGTTTTTTTGTCACAGCTTTAGCGGGAGGACTCGCAGGTTTTTGGATCACACATTTGGTGTTTGGCGTCGGAGACATGAGCTGAAACCTCGTGGAGACGCTGTCGAATATCTCCAGGCAAAGTTTTTCAGAGCGGGGTCAGAAAACTGGAGGAAATGATGCACTCATGTGGTGGAGCAGTTTATATTCTGCTCATGCTAACATGATGTCAACCTGGCTTTTTTTTTCCTGCTCTCAAGAGAATTCCAGATGTGCTTGATTTTTAAATAACAGGGAAACAAATAACATCAAACCTATCTGGGAGTAATAGTGTTAAATGTCTACTAAACAGCTTTCCTCCCCAAACCCAAAGTCTGTCTGCCTGCATTGGGGCTATGCGCGTCTGTGTCTATGTGCATGTGAAGTTAGTGTGTGCGAAGCTCATACGTCGGCATGTTTGAAATGTCTCCTGTCAACATTCTTCATCTATTGACAGATCTGGGTTCAGCTTGACTTTGTGCACATAATAAATTAGCTTTTAAAATTTTTCGGTCTTTGGAAGACTAATTTCAAACTGGACGCCTTTTGGTGGCGTAAAAAGGAAGTCTTGCAAAAATGACCCGTTTAAATGTTACAGTAATGTAGAAATACTTATTTTTTTAGATCTTATTTGTCCTTTCTTTATTGTCCGTCTGCACAGAGACTGATCTTAGTCATCCCTGTTTAAAAGTGCTTTGAGTCTGAGCGGAGACTCAACATAAGCAAGACTGCACTGTTTTAGTTTTTCTGTTTCTTTGTGATGGAGATCTGGGCCTGTGGAGGACTTAAAACTGAAATCTGAAAACAAAATATCAGTCTCTCATATATCTAACACCTGAGAACTAATTGCGTGACTTTATGTAAGAAATTACATTTTTGGGGAGTCACAAGCACAAACAGGAGCCTGAATAAGGCCCTTGCATCTCACTGGTGGCAAACATACAGGCAAGAATACACATAAGTTTAGGGTTTTTACCAAATCCTGCAGAAATCTACAAGGACTTTCACTTAAGTGAACAGTCTGCATCTGCTTAGAGATGTATTTGGGTGGACTCCGCTTTAACATTAATGTAGCTACCTCCTGCTTGCTTAAACTGATTCTGTTCCCTAAGATGGGCACAAAGTACGAGCATTACTTTTTCTTTCTGAACAGAGCCATTGTCCAAGCACTGAAGCGACATCACATGGTCAAATATCTGAGATTTTCCGGCCTCAGTTTGTGTCCTGCATCTCCAGTTGAAAGAAGCATGTGTTGCGTTCTCCTATATAACCAACAATGAAACACCACAGGTGGTCTGAAGATGTAATGCAATACTGTTAAATGACTCTAATCTGAATGTTGACAGATATGTGTGATCTGTTCTAGGCTTGGTTTCCCAAAAGCACTTGTGGTATCTAGCAGTGACAAAACTGCTTTTTATTCTTAGGAGTATATATATCAGATTTGAACATTAGGAAATAACTGGAAACACTGAGGATTCCCCCAGTTAAAAAAATCCCACTTTCGATATTAAAACTTCAAGACCAGTTAAATTTGAGCCTCATTCAGCCTGGCCTGGATTTTTGGTGCTAAGCTACTTTTGGGAAGCCTTGCCTTGATTCTTGTGGAATCTGTTCCTTAAATCAGTGTGAACTTCTCAGCAAGAGCACGACCACATTTAGAACTCAAGTGGCAAGCCAATAACCGCCACTACTAAGATACAAATGTAAATGTTTTTAACAAGTGTTTTAATTAATCATGTATTATTTTACTGTTTGGGGTCATTTTTAAGTCCTGGATGTAGAGGTCAGTAAGAGCAAGACAGGAAAAATGTATTAAACATGTTGGCCAAAGCATTTCTTGACCTTGTCTATTGTGTGGGAGGGGTGGAAATTGTGCTGAAATCTGACCCCGCTATTATCACCCAGAGAACCTCATTGTTCCTACATGAACCCCACCCTTGTTTCAGACCATATCAAGAGGAAACACATACAAAAGAATTTAAACAACCTAAAATATCAGTCAAATGAAAACACGCAACACAGAGACAGCAGAGGGTGTGTTTGGTTACATAGTCAGATTTTATTGGACAGAACGGTCACCAGGGCTACAAACATGAAGAAGCAGACAGTGACGAGGCAAACACCAGGGGGAGACCTCACCTCACTGCAAATATACATTTCCCAGGGCCTGATCTCCCAAAAGGGTCTTTGTAATAAAGTAAATGCTACACTGAGAGACAGTGTGGTAAAAGTTGATCCAAGTGCTTCAGATGCTTCCAGGAAATGTTTAAAAAAAAAAAAAAAAGGTTACCACTAGCTTATCAGGATGATGGTCAAACCTTAAGACTGTCTGGGATGATCTCTGATGTTTAACTCTGACCTAACTGAACGCTGGTAGAACTAAGTAGTGGAAAATTGGCAGGGGGGGGAAAGTAAACGGTACAAAAACAGTTCAGTCATCGTATAGTAATTCTATTCTCTTTGAATTTGAAAGCAAATGTACTTTCTCATCCTGCTGAGTGAGAAAGCATTTCTGAAAACAGATCAAATATCAATCAGTCGACAAAACACAATCAGACAATTTGAAGGGTAGACTCTACTGAGATGGAGGTCCATAAACGAAAAGAACTAGATTTATCATCTACTAATCATTTTACTAGGGATCATTTTAGGACTATGGGTAACTGGAGAGTCAATAGTGGAACAATAACACTGAATAAACACAACAGAGACCCAATTAAAGACACAAAAGGTGTCTCTGCCTGGTCCTCTCTCTCTCTCTCCTGGTCCCCCCCCCCTTGCATCGCTCGTCTCTTTCTTTTTGGACACCAGTTGGTTTACAGGTTTACTCATCACTACGAGATATATACGATACAATGGTTCACATTTTTTTGCATATATCTGTGCATTATACCATATTTACTTTTTTTATGATGTAAATTCAAATCTCCAACACCTAGTTAGGAAGGGGGGTGGGTGGGAGGGGTGAGGGTGGGGGTGTAGTATGAGAGAAGCTAATAGGATCGAGGGGAGGAGAGACAGAAGGAACGGGAAGAAGAAGAAGAAAAAAAAAAATCTTAACGGGATAGATGGATAAAGAAGGGAGGAAAAGTGGTCAGGTCGCTGCCTGGCGGGGTTAATTTTAGCAGCGCGTTTCGTAGATGCCAGAGCGCCCGATGTACCGCACCCATTTGATGACGTCGTGGTCACTGTAATTGAGCTTGGACTCAAACACCTTCAAGTAGCGCACCTTGAGACCAGAGGGAGCGAAAGGGACCTGTAGAGCAGAGCAGAGATGAGACAGGTTAAGACGTGTGTGGGCATGCTGGGAGCTGTAGGCTGCACAGGTCGCTGAGCAGGAAGTTAGTGGGTGTGGACCAGGTATTCCTCATGTTATGGGGACTTGTCACTCTTATGAGGACAAAAAGCAAGTCTACTTAACATAAAGCTTTAATTTTAGAGTGAAGATTTGGTTTTAAAGTTAAGGTTAGTTCAAGGTTATGGTTAAGGTTTAAGGTTAGGATAAGTCTCCAGGAAATGAATGTTTGTGAATGTTATGTCCTCTGAAGTGATCGAAACGTAACTGTGTGCGTGAGTGTTTATGTGTGCGCATGTCTTTCTATCTTGTGAAGACATTTTAGGAGTTCCTCACAACTTCACAGGGAAATATGAAGGTTAAGACTTGGTTTTAAGGTTAAGGTTAGAATTGGGTTTAGATTCAGTTCAAGGTGAGGGTTGGGTTTAGGGTTAGGGTTAGGGGCTAGGGAAAGTATTATGTCTTACTGTCTTCACAAGGATATAAATGTGTTTGTGTGTGTGTGTCTATGTGAGGCAACAGTAAGCGGATTGTGATTTGCATGACTGATATGGGATCGCATTTAATCTATAGTTCATTTATATGGCTGCCAACTCTGTACAAAGTTCCCATCAGCTGCTCACTTCCCTAACAGATGGGTCTCATAATTGAATTGGGCAGAAACGTCATCAGGAAACCTTCTGGCAACTCATTACCTCACAGAATTGGAAATGAGTTTCAGATTGTGTTACACCAGCCTGTAAGTGTGAACGTGTGTGTGTGTGTGTGTGTGTGTGTGTGTGTGTGTGTGTGCGCGTGTGTATGTGAGAGAGCATGAACTGTGCATTCTGACCTCAAAGTTCATAGAGATGGGAGGCCTGGCCCATTTTTTCTTGTCGTTGGTCGGCAGCAGCTCAATCTCAGCACTGATCTGAGACTCCTTCATCCCAGCCATACGTTTGATCCTTAACACACAAAAACAGAAACAACTTATGTTATATTGTACTTTGAGTCAAAAAGAAAATTACTAGGAGGAATATTGCCTCACAACAAGTAAGAAAATGGTTTGTAATAGAGAGGAGTGTGTTTGAATGTGTGTGTGTGTGAGGTCAAAAACCAAAGAGAAGAGGGTTAATCATTAACCTGATAGAGAGCATAAAAGGAGGAATTTGGTTGTACGGCACTCATACTCACTTCCAGACAATGGCGTTCTCACTGGCCTTGTACTTGGCTTTTCCCTTCATACAAATCACCTGCACACCGCTTGTGTTGAGGGGCGTTGGGATACGCACCTAAAGAGTTGATAATGAAGATGTGAAAAACCTTGAATGTGTCAGTAGAAGTAGAACACAGACCCACACAGGCTGTTTGGATTCATCACCAGCTTGACTTTAATAAGGGCTCACCTCGATCTTCTGGGCTAGCAGTGATGGCTTGAAGTTGGACTTGATGACCACCTTTACCTCCAGTTTAGTGCGTCCGACCTCCCTGACAAGAGGAATAACCCGGAATGGCAGGATGATGTCCTTAGTGGTGCGATACCTGCGAGCAGTGAGAGGAGAAAAATAGTTAACATCATTAAGAAGATGATTAAAAACAAAATCAACTTTCAAATATCCACAAACTGACCTCATGAGCTCGTACTCTCCATCAGGGGGGATGAAGCTGATGCTACGCTCCGAGTCGAACTTACTCAGGCGCACGCACTGGTGGAAGGTGCAGTCGTCAATGGCTATCGACTGCTTCCCACTGACAGGAGAGAATTTAACAGACACAGACGAGAAAGATGAAATATTATTATTCATTTATTATCAACACATCTATCTAATAACTATGATGCTAAGTTTACTACTACTCTCCCTCAATTAAGAACAATACGACTACCAAAAAAGGGACGTGACTGCTAGTTTGGGGACATAAAGACCTTGTGTTGAGGTTAATGACACTATTCTGTAATAAACATATCACAGTCCCTGTCACAGGTGTTTGGGTAAAGGGTTAAAAGTCAAGCAGGTAGGTGTGGGGTAATAAAACAAACCAACCTATCTAACAAAGAGGGAAACAACCACCAGGCAGAAGAAGAATTAACAAGATGTATTTGGTCTGTATTGAGTGTGAGGGGGGAGCAACAATGCATGAGATGTACACACTTTGACTACTGAATGTGCTACAGGGCTCAGACAAGGTGTGTTTACGTATGTATGTGTATGTGTGTGTGTGTGTGTGTGTGTGTGTGTGTGTGTGTATGTGTGTGTGTGTGGAGGAATAGCAGAGGGTGAGGATACTTGTCAGTACAGTACCTTCCTCCCCCTAAATCACTGAGGTACAGCACATAGAAAAGAAAGAGAGGGAAAGAAAGGAGAAATGCATCCGAAGGAAAGAAAAATTAAAAAAATAAATTGTAAAGCCGGTCTTGTTTGTAAATAACAAGACAACAGTCATCACACAGACACGGGGCTAACGGACATGGTGGTCTCTTCAAATTTAACTACAAACTCAACGACTTTTTTTTCTTTTTAAGTTGCAAATATGAAAACAATCAAGAAAGTGAAATACAAAATCAGCTAAATGATATTCAGTCTCAATCATCAAGATATGATTGCTTTTCACATATATTGATGGCTACTAGTTGAATCACACTCTCACCTCTTCCCAGCATCATCAGTTCCTCCACCCTTGCCCTGCTTGTCGATGACAATCTTGTCGTTCATGCCAAATTTGCACTCGGGCATCCCGCTCAGGTAGCTCTTCATCACTACTCGGCCCGACACGTGAGCGCTCAGCACCTGGCCTGGTTCCAGAGACAAGAACAAACATGTTCATAGGTTGTGGGTCAAAAAACTGGCCTGGCTAATGTTACAGTTTAATTCTGCTGAACACGCTTCATGTTTTCAATTTCAATGATGATCCCAACGCAAATAGAAGAGTGTTGATGTTGCCTTTTTTGTTTTAGAAACTATTTTTTCATACAATTAAATTAATTCAACAGCGTTAAAAGAGGCAAAAATTGGAATTATTATTAACTGAATTTGCAGACTATTATGAGTCATTTCCTACAACTGAAACTAAGCTCTCTACACAAGAACAGCTATTTATTAGACTTAAAGGTGATATTTAAAAACTGTTTCCAAGATAAAGGATTAACTTTCAGTCTCAAACTTTAAGCCAATATGAACAGGTCCTTGAAGTCCTCAACAAAAAAACAAGAAAGAAGAAGAAGAAGAAGAAAACTAATCTCCCTGAGCAACTCAGTCTACTCTGGGAGATTGTTTCATGTGACTGAAAGCTCCTTGTAATTAGACTAGTGTGTTAATCCCTGGCTATTAATTACAAGACATTCATTGGTGGAGAAGGCATCAGACTGCTAGTGCTAAGAATCAATGAGTCCAGCTCAACTTCTGACAAATAAATTAGGAAATAAATGAAATCAGGGAACATCTAACTCTGAAACCACTGAAATTATTACTAGACGATTCCAGATGAGAAAAATTGAAACAAATCATCCATGTTTTGTTGTAGTGAGGCTACATGAACAGACCCTGTGGTGACATGAGCAGGTTGACGCTCTCCAGTACATCCAGGAAGAGTTCATTGCGGCGATACTTGATGCCCTCACGACGCCAGCCGATCTGCCCCGTCACCTGGCTGGTGATCTGAGACTGTTCCTCTTTTGTCTGCGGGACAGAGAGAGAGAGAGAAACCTTATAACAACCCGACAGAAAGGAGAGGGCTGACACACTGAGAAAACAAAAACTGCATTGAAAGGAGATCTTTAGCACTACATGGGAAGATAAATGGTTCCACATGAGCGTAAAATGACTGTTGTTTATTACCTGGTGCTGAATTAGGAAGAGTCCAAGACCACAGATGTTGGAACATTCAGAGAAAAAAAAACAGAAAAATAAAAAGGAATCATCACAAAATCAGCAAATACTATACATACAAAAACCAGAGCTAGAACAACTGAGTTACATATTTATATTTTCCTACACAATCCAATTAATTCCTAAATTGAACTAAAATCTATATTCTTATCAGCTGAACACCTCTGCATTAGCAAAACATAGCCTGCACCACAGCTTTGCTTTGATGGCTTCTATTATATTTATTATTTATATATATCTCCATATTTTGCTGTATAACAGTGATTTGCAGAATATCCATGAGGAGACAAGTGTGGCTGTTTGTGCTGCCCCAGTACAATAGAGCAATCTCCAGTGTAATGTTGAGTGTATATCTAACAGCTGGTGCTCACAGTGTAACGTGTTGCAATGAACAAAGGAATGGAAATTGATCATGTCATGTATTATTGATGCCATCCTATAAAAATGTCTTGATCCACCTAAAACAGATCAAGCTAAACTTATTTTTTTACATGAGTGAAGTGTTAGTAATATATAGATTGACTTTGTTCCTGTACAGTGAGCAGTATGAAAAAACTATTAAATACAACTCTCAGTATAACAGGATACAGTTCAACAGCACCATAAACCGCAGAAGTTGAGTCAGCACTTTTCTAACAGTTTCAGCAAAAACTGAACATGATAAGCTTCATGGACAAAAGGATTTATTGCAGGGCTGCTGTACTGGTGCATTAGTTTTGGCTAATAAAAATGGCAACAGATGGTTAAACATTTTCTTCTTTAAAAACACAATTGAACGTAATTACTAGATAAGAGGCTGCACTGGTGTGTCACTGACCTGTCCCTTAATGCCCTGCTGGGTGATGAAGGTCTTCAGAGCTCCAGTCTCTGAGTTCTGGGGATAACCAAAGTCCAGGATCTCTGTATGAACAAACACAAACAGATAACGGTCAGTAAGAGATAAGATGAGTAAGAGGGAAAACTAGGAAATGTAGCAATGGAAAGAACAAATGTTGACTGGGTGACATTACATTAACAAACAAAGCTTGTGTTTGATGTGGGATGATGCAGCCATGTTCGGTCTGTTTTGGACCCATTCAGACCACAATGTTGACACATATTAATCCATGGTCACCACTGCTAGCATACTTCCATAATCATCACAGCTTGAACAAGGAATAGCAGCTCATGCAGTACTGATTAAGAGATCATTTTGCTCCCTTATGAAACGTTAATGCAACAACTTACAATCAATGCCTTGTATTTGGCTTTAAAGGGGCAGGATGTCAGTAACAACATCAGCAACACTTATAACAATTCTTAATATCTGGATTTTCAGAAGAGCAAATCTGACTTTATTATACCATCCAAATGTGCCCAGTTCTCTGCTGGACAATCCGATTGATTTCACACTCACACACACACACACGCACACACTCTCTCTTCCTACCATCGAGCAGCTCGTAGATGAGCACAAAGTTGTTCTTGATGTTCTCCTCGCTGATCTTGCCAAAGTAGGCAGTCATGACGTCACACATCTTGTAAAGGAACTCGAACACCATCGCGGCGTTGACATTCTGCTTGGTAACGGCCGCCAACCAGATGTTGGAGCGCTTGACATGAAAGAAGCTGGTGCGGGCAATGTTAGTCACCGGGGACCGGACCTGCTGCCGTGCATGGATCACATTTACGCGGAACGCATCGACTGCGTTGCGCCTAGAGCGTGAGAGAGGAGGACGAGACGGAGGGAGAAAAAGAAAAAAAAAAGAGACACATTTATGTCAAGAGAATTGTTCCAGTTTTTAACATGACAAAAGGGGCTGCTGCTGAGACTGTTTTATCCAAACACTTTGATATCCAGTTCTGCAAATACATAACATCTTCCGACCCTCAACAATGTCTTCACCCATCTCACAGGAATCAGTAATGATCTAAACCAAATGAAAAAGGACACCTTGAATTGGTGCACTTTAGTTGGTGAGAAAAAAAAAGAAGAGTGTTGCTTTGTGTAAATGCTGATAATTACCAGGATGTAGGGACAAGCCTCTGAGATTAGCATCAGAATGGACTGGACTCCATGGGAACTGTTTTAGTCATGCATGATCCAAACCTGATCTTTAGTTGGACCATTTTTTTTGATTTGAGACTGTTAAAGTCAGTGAGACAAAGTATACTTTAGCCTAGCACCAAGATCATTTGGCCTTGTTAATGTGGCTTTATAAATAACAGGGCTTAGTGCAGAGGATGCAGCTTGTTCTGACAAGAACACCAAATCCTACTGAGAAACACCTACAGCTCTGTTTCCACACAAACTGAAGCCCTAAATGATATTTAGATTAACGTCTACCTTGTTACGACATATGACTTTTAAACTAAAAGCCAACACAATATGAGCTGCCTTAAAAGTGTCTACCTTAAAAATGTAATGTCTCCTATTTTTGGACAGTACCATGCAGATAAATGAACCAGAGATGCACAGTACACCTGACAGCCTCCTTGATATTACCACATGTTGTGAGACACAATGTCTGCACAACAACAAAATCTATGTTTGTGTCTAGGTTTTGTTTGTTTGGAAATTTAGTGCGTTGGATCAACTATCGCTGAGGGCAAAGGGAAGTCACTCCAGGAGGCTGTCATGATGCACGTCTTATCCATTAAAGGATGGTTTCACGTTTTTTAAAAGTCTGTCTAAGTCAGGTGCCTGAATGAACATTTTTCTTGCTGTAATTATTCCTCCTGTTTGCACTGACCATTAAAGGATCCCTTCATAAAGCATTTACAATATAAGTAATGGGGGCCACAATTAATGAGCCTTACTTTTATGTGAAAAACGTATTTAAAAGTTTATCATCCGTTCAAATGAGTCATCTTTCAACATTACAGTCTTTTTAGTCCCTCTTTGTATTACTATACTTCTACTGCAGCTCAACGGGGAAACACAAAGAGAATCTGATGTTGAAAGACTTGAAATGTGTCATATATCCATTGGATATGCCTAACTCAGACTGCTTAGGCCTCATATAAGCTTCAGATCAACTTTTAAATACATTTTTGCACAGAACACACAGTGGATTTTTTCCCTTCTCATTTACATTGAAGGCACATTTAAAGAGGGTATTTCAATAGTCAGTATGAACAGGAGGAATGATTACAACAAGGAAAACATCTTTCACTGTTCATAGGGACACCTGAGACCTGACCAACTTGTAAAATTGTGAACCTATACTTTAAGATGCTGCCTTATCACAACTATCACTAATCTTGAAAAGTATTTGGACCTTAATCAAGAAATTTTAATCACTGTTTTTTCAGACCCTCGTCCAAAATCATAGTTAACACAAGTGTATGCAACTTCATTCAAGGCCCAGTTCTACAAATGAGATCCTATGAAAAATGACTTAAACCATCTCTCAAAAGCAATCAGGGTAGAAACAAAGGATGCGAGGGCTGACTTAACCATCATATCCCATGCTCAGACTACATGCTTAGGCGCTGGTAGAGCTGTTTGTGAGCAACAATATTCACTAAAAAAGGCCTCTGGTAAAGACAGACCAATTGGTTTACGGCTTTTTGGTTGAATCCTGCACTTCAGTATCCGTTTGGCTTATTTACCGGTATAATATGACAGGTGACTTCATGCTTATAGGAAGTTTACCGTGGAATCGATGGGCATGCAGTTTAGGATACGGGGGGGGTTAACTGATCGGTGGCCATGAGAGGAGAAGGGTCATGCTTGTTAGTTTGGAGCATCTCTTACCTATTCCTACAGGGGCCAAGATGGACATATGGAGGGAAATGGTGATACAGAGGATAGAGAGGAAAAGAGGATGAAGTAAAAGGAGAGGAGAGAGACAAAAATGCAAGAGAGACATTTTCGTGCATCATGTACACAGACAGAGTGAGTAACATGGTGTTTAATATGACGCCATCATTGTAACTGAATCGGGAACAGTTTAGCATCATTATATTGCTCTTTAAAATCTATGTTGTGCGCTATAGTTACAGCAGCATAGCAAATGCATATTCATTATTTTGTAAATACAGTCAATAACAGGTTCATTATTTCAAGTGGACCATGCTCTGTTTCAGATGAGGCTAAAAGCTCTCTGTTGCATTTTAAAACGATTGCTGTCAACACGGCATTATGATACATACACGGCCGGCATGAGAGCAACATAATGTGGTTTACTTTGCACTGAGACAGCAATAAGGAGGATCACCAAAAAAGTAACTGATGCTGGTGGTGACGTCAACAAAAAAACACAGAGTCACAGTGGAGATGAGTGGGTCACAACAAAACATATGGACTTCTGTAAAGGGGGTTTGACTTTCTGCTCAACATAAAATGAAAACTGTGGTTGCAGTCTGAAAGACGGTCACCGTTTTCCTTTATTGACGATGTTTAAATAGGAAAAATGGAAGGTAGCTTTGAATTCAGTTCCTGTTTCACCACATGGGATTGTTTTCTGTACATTTTCAGATGCTTTGTTGAACCTGGCTGCTGTGCGGTGGTGTCTGAGAAGGCGAGCAGCTGTAGTATCCGTGATACTGTGAGACAATAGAGGAGCAATGACTGAAAATAAAGCCACAATTACTTTACTGACTGTTGCCTTTGAACAGCACAAAAAGGAGGGAGGGATATTTTAACATTTATGTTTCTCATTCCAACAAAACATACTCAACCTGTAGACCTTCTGCATTTATTTATTTTAAAGCAGATTATTCAATGATAAAACTGAACAGCTCTAAAATCTTGCACATGTTATTCTGTTTCTGTCCTTTCCTATTGTCTTGCTAAACAAATATTTAAAAATGTTTTAAGCGTGCACAAAAAAACAATCTACTGACCCAGCATGTTGCTGTGTACCCACAAAACCAACACAATGAGAGCACAAGCAGATCACTTATCGCTTTCTGTTCAGCCAAACCCATCTGTGAAAACCTACAATTCACTGGGCTGCTGTCACTTGTAGCAGGATATCTACTGTCACCACAACCCAATCACACAATGTGACTTGGTTTACACACAACAGAATATGATAATTGGGTGTAATCAGGCAGACTAAAATCTCAATCTCAACTGAATCCCATAAACAGTGTGTCAGACACAAACACACTAAGAAGGAAGACAAAGAGCAAATACAATCCAGTTCATAGAGAATATGCTTCTGGCTGTGTGCATGAGTTACCGTGGGTTACATACTCATTGAAAAGGCCCTGGCACATATGAACATTGACCCACATCTTGTGTAAATTTAAAAAAAAGTTTAGTATATTGCTCCTCACCTACCCTGGAAATTACTCATCTATGTCTTTGGTCATTGATCTCAGGCAGCTGGAACAATTTTCCAAACAGGCAATTATCCGTGCGGCAGTATTTGACTGAATAAATGAATCCAGTATGGTGATGATGGGTTCCTGTCTAAACTAAGGTTAAACTAAGCCATGCTTCTTTTCCAACCAGACAAAAACAACAAAATAACACAGGAGCAGGTTACAGTGGTGGACATTTCACTTCAACATATGACAAGAGCATGATAAATTGTTAAAATGTTATGTTAGAAATCGACCAGCTATGAATGTGCAAAGCTGGCTGCCTCATGTACTTTATGAGCTTGGTTTACATGATTACTGTGTTGTGTGCTTGTAAAGCTGCATGTACTGTTTGCTTTTGAATGTACCGTCTTGTCTATTGTTCTAAAGTTATGATCATAATATGCCACCTTTATAGACTTGCTTTATCATGTATGATTTTTAATGTTTCAGTGTTGTTGTCTGCCTATAGTGTCCTTCTTTACCTCATTTATTTTAACTTTTAAAAATCAACCTACACAGAGTCTGCTGATGAGAATTAGCCATTTAGCTAAATCTGGCACATTTATATCATAATGACGTCATCCAGTGTGCACTGTCCCCATTAAATGATTACAGATGTTAACACATGTGCATAAAATAGGCAGTTCCGTCATGTCAGATGAAGGCATCTAATCACCTGCAATATCATAGTCCTAAAATGTGGTTGCCAATGGAAAGGACATCAGTGCTTGTTATCAGTATGCTTGTTATGAGAACCTCTTTTAAATGTGGTATTAATTACTAACTTGAGAATTGTGTCAACATCCACACAGCTACACATAGCCTTTTAAAAAGAAGGTGTGGTTTGATAAGCACAAGAGAACTGCATCATTACCTCACACAACAGGGAGAACACTGATTAATAAGGTTATTGCATTTGTGCATAGGTGATTCAATGTTGTCCTTTGTTTATTGGGAGAATCACTGCATATCTGTGTGTTTTCATATTTCTTATAACTCAAATGTACATCTTTTGTATAAAGGGACAGTAACCTGAGAGTAAGCAACACGTTCTGAGTGTAATCCTTTTTTTCCACACATTTTACGAGGCTACTACAGACAAGTGTGAACTTCTTAGCAAGGCAAAGGGACATAATCCATAATCCTCAAGGATCAACACCAGTTTGACCTTGCCACCACTCAATCGGGACCTTGTCACTTACATGTCCCCCCCCAAAAAAAATTATGAAGCTAAATGTGAGACGTACCCTATGTCATCTCGGTAGACCCGGGAGATGAGGACCTCCCCCTTGTGGTTGTAGATAAACAGTCCTCCAATCATTGTGGCTGCTTCTCAGACCCAACCGGCCATGGTGAATCCAAACCCCGCCTGAGAAGAGACAGGAATGGAGCGAGAGAGAGAGAGAGAGGGGGAGAAAGAGATTGCAGGAAGGAAACAGGGAAAGTAGAGTGGGGTGATAGAGAAGTGAAAGCAGTGAGAAGTGAGGGAGTCACCACCAGTACAGGGAGACGTTTGTCCCTCACATCCGCCTTTTTTTTTGTATCTCTGTCACTCACACACACACACACACACACACACACACACAAACAGATACCACTCCATTGCCAGTTGGATCTATCTTGCAGCTGCCCCACTGTGGTGACTCATTCTTGTTACATGCAAATGCACACATACATTAATTACCACTCCAATACAGGTTAAACATATACAGCCCACTGTTGCCAGTCATACCACAGTCAATTCCTTGTTTTCTTTCCAAACTAAGATTAACAGATTAGCAGCCACCAGTTTGGAGCAGGATGCCACTAGGTAGCCAGCTTCAAAGCTGTTGTCTTTTACTTCCAGTCTGGATATGATCACACTAAACATTGAATGCAACGTTGAATGAAATCTAAACGACACCACACTTCATCTAGAGGCAGGTGATAGATAACTGAATGGCTTATTGTTACTGAGGAAATCATAGTCTTTCTTTACTCATGAATGAAGCTTCTGGAAACCAAGGGATGAAGGACATGCTTGACATTACTCTAATTTCAAGCTAAGACAAGAGGCCAGACATCTAAAAGACACGGTGGTCAGAGGAAGCGTGCGACACAATCACACGCTTGTTCTACTAGAAATATATCTCCATCGAGACACTACCGTGTTTGTGACCGAATAAACCGAGACATGAGCGGGTTTAATCGCCCTTTTATTGGCCCAAGTCAAGATGTCTGCTCACTCAGGCCGTTTTCCTAACGTTCATCAATTTTTCATATTTTCTCAGTAGTTCCTCGACACGTACTCTTGACACGTCTTGTTTACGATATTCTTAAGTGGCCACCGCATAAATGTGATGATTGACCTTCAGATAGGATCAAAGTGATGGAGGAGAATAGACCAAGAGATGTAGCTAGCTACTTTAGCTTACGATAGCAGGCTAGCTTGCGGTGTAAAGTTGGAACGAAGCAGCGTCAAGCCGTACAGGATTTTAAATGGACTTCCGGTGAAGAGGACATCAAACCCTGAAGACGTCCAGTGTTGATAAGCATAATCAATGTACGATCTAACGATTTTAAATTACAGCGTCAACAGTGTCTCCAACAACGCTTAATCGTTTATATTCTGCAAAAAATAGCACGATGCATGCTTTTATTTCAAATATATAAAACGCCTCATTTCCGTTATCGCACTGGCTACCGCTGGGTGTTTGACGCCAGTTAGCGGAGCAGCAGCTAGAAGTGCTAACATTAGCATCGCTCACGAATGAAATAGTTTTACCGGCTATCCGAAATGGTTACCGGGGCTACACTGAACAACAATTAGCCATGTCGACTGAGGTGAACTCACCCTATTTCTCTCACGGACGCCACCAGACTTTCGCTCCCCCGCTTCAGTCTCGGATTTACGTTTGTGAATCCAGCAGGTTCCCACTTCTCACCCCTCGCACAGCCGCTAATTCAGCTCCTTCCTCCCGGTCCTCTGATAGCTGTCAGCTGACCCGCCGTCCTTACGCACAACTGTGACAGGAAAAGGCGCGGCTGCAGCGATGTGTAAACCGCACCCAGGCCTTGTTATGATAAGCGACATAGACCACTGGTCAATTATTATTTGTTTAATGGTAGTATTAATGGCTACAGGCGCGGAGGATATATGTAGGATATATAAGGCAGCGCGTTGACCTAGTTTTCCTTCTTAAAAATGGACTTGGGACCATGTTGGCAAGTGTCCAACTTGCTCAACACAATTTTCTTGAGTAATACACAGTATGAGGATGGGTAGCTGATCTGCACAAACAGCTTCAATGAATGAGAGAAAGCAAACACATTTCCCTGTTGTGTTTCCTTCGAACATAGTGGTTATGTGGGTGGCCTTGTTTTATTCTATCCTGCAGAGTCTCTCTTATTCAACTCTACTTTTTTTTTTGTCCAACCTGAATCAAATCGCCTCTCTGCAGGAATTTTTCTCTCATCCCAACCACAGGAGTCATTTTGCATAGGGTCATTCAGTTCTGAGGCGAATGTAAGTGTACACAGGCTGATCTCTTGCACACACCCACAGACCACACACACACACACACACACACACACACATACATCTGTCCACCAGACTGCCTAACCTTCGCATTCCTCCTCTTGGACTCTTAAAATGCAAATATGACCTCGGGTACCATGAAAAAAAAAAACAACTACTCTGGGTTGCAAATTTCTTCCATGCAAACATATGCACACACACACACACACACACACACACACACACACACACACACAAAAAAAACATCACACAGAGCAGTAGAGTTAAGTCATAAAACTATATTTATAAATAAAAAGACATTTTTCCTTGATAAAAGAGTAGTGTGAAAGACATGGTAAGATTTTTTTTCCACTATACAATATCACAAGACAGAGACTGAAAATGCTCTGGTTAACAGATGAAAATGCAGTTATGTAGTGTAAAAATGACTCTTGAAGCTGGATGTTTAGCATTGTAAAATGAAACTAGTTGTGACCACCTACATATATAATAAAACAAATGTATTCTTACAGTAAAAAGGACTGTGATTCTCTTGCACTACATACAATTTTTTCCATTTCTTTCTCTCATAAGTCAAGCAAACGTTTAAAAAGTCTGAATAAGGTTAACAGTTAGTGTTCATTTCAGCTTTCTTTCAGGGTTTTTTTTTTCTTGTTAGAGGTCAGCAAGTAGGGATTGTAAGAAACGAAGGAGGGAAGAGGCTTTTTCTTGCTCAGTTTTGACGTGGACAGGGGTGGGGGAGGACAGAGAATGTTAGATAAGGAGGGCAGAGAAGAGGGAAGAGTGAAGAGAAAAACAAATGAAAAACATCCATGTAGAAAAGCGCTGAGTCATCTCCCACAGCTGTGTTGTTTCCACCTTCTCCCTCCCCTCTCTTGCTCTTTTTGTCCTTACACAAACTCTTCCCCACCGAGGAGCGGAAACTGAGAAAGGCGCTTTGGTTCCATCTTGAGCGAAGGGGTTTCTTCACTGAAGAAAGTATGGCCACTACTACTAGGAAGAAAAGCACAAGAGAGGAGGAACATTTTCTCTCAGCAAACACAACAGGATTGGTTCCATTTCTGCTTTTAGGAGGTCGAGGCCTTAGGTTACAGCTTTTGCAATCTTCACTTCCTCCT
Source organism: Scomber japonicus (assembly GCF_027409825.1). Taxonomy (NCBI): domain Eukaryota; kingdom Metazoa; phylum Chordata; class Actinopteri; order Scombriformes; family Scombridae; genus Scomber; species Scomber japonicus. The sequence goes on along the minus strand of NC_070589.1, from coordinate 14,261,280 downwards.
GTCCCAGCATACCGTCCTTCTCAGCCCTGTAACGACATGAGAAAGCCCAATCTGCTACTCTTTGATCGGCCTGTAACCTGTGTCACATCACATCAACGAAGAACTCTCCGGCGTTGCCAACTGCCATTCGCAGGGACTGCCGTGAAGCAGTGAGCTCAGGTGGCACAGTGGCAAGCTCCCTGCCTGGTGGGGCGCCAGGGGCAGCTGTAGACAGATGTGGGGGCTGGGGAGGCAGGCCAGGGGGGCCATAGACAAGGCCGGGCCCATAGGCTATTAACTGGGAGTTGATGCTTCGGTGGCTGACAGAGCTGCGGACGCTTCGCTCACTAGGTGGAGCCACCGAGCGCTCACTTGGAGCTCGGTGGCTTCTGATCTCTGCATCGCTGCCACTACCGCCAGATTTCCGGCCCTCGTTCTTGCTGCAGTTTGAACCACTGCTTCCTGTGGACAGAGAAGAACACAAAGTGATAATTATCCATGTATCATGTTCAAACATTTTACATATACCATTTAAGTCAATATGAGTCACCAACATGAGCCGCTCACTCTCATCCTAGTGAAGGGAGGCAGGCAGTGCTGACCCAGTTTGTGGAAGACTCAGGAGAGCTGCATGACTAATGTAGGCATGGTCACGGAGCATTCACTGTCTCTCACAAGCCAAACAGCTTAACTGTTACCGAAAGCAATTACACATTTTAATTTTATCACCGCAAAAAGCCCTCTTGTTTCTTCAGACTGATGACTTTAAAACTTTAAAAGTTTATATGATTAAATGAAACTTCCTGAAATTCTGGCAAATGTCCTTATTGCCATCAAACCCACACACAGATAAAAAGAGGACACAATTTAACACATTTGTGTCTATTAGAGAGAAAGATCTTAGCACAAAACTTGAAAGCTTGAGAAAACCTCATCACAAGTGAATCACATCTTACGACAGCCCCAACACTGTGTTCATATGTTGTATCTTGCTGACATGTAAATCATTCAATCATACATTCACGGTATGGTAGTGTGCAACAGCAGTGTGCTAATCAGGACAGTATGTCTGAGATGTTGTGTGCAGTCAGTGGGCTCAGCTGTTCTCCATTGCGTAAGCAAACTGCTCTGAAACCACAATGTCTGTTTTTCTATTTCTACATGTTAAATAACATGTAAATGAGACAGCTTTGGAGTGGCTGGAAGAAACTTTTTTTTCAGTTTTGACAGAGCCACGGTATTTCCTTCAAGACTTTGAGGAAAGCTAAAGTCAACATGTAGCGGACCCTTTTCTATATTGAAAGAGCAGACATGAACTGATTAACCTTCTCATGTAACTCTGGATCAAGACAGCAACAGGAAACTAAATCTACATCTAAGAACAAGTATTACATAAGGAGTTCAAGATTTTGTTTTTGTACTCCCTCTGTGCAAAGTGCTTTTAAAGTGATACTTTAAGTCAAACTCTGTTACTGCCGGACTGAGAAGTGGTTTGTAAACAGTGTGTAGTTTGATCCCCCATAAAGAAACAGCTGTTGCTTACATTGACTCAGGTTAGTTACAATGACTGTCGTGGTGACAACTTTCCACTATTTTAATGTCACTATCACACTCTTTGCTTTTTTTTTGCAAAGCGACAAGTGTTTCAATGTATTGAGCTTACATATGAACAGAGAAGTGGAATATGTAGCAGTTTGAGTTTTCAAGGACATTTTGATACTTTCCATCCAATTCATTATAACTGAATTAAACCTGATCCAATTCCTCATGAGAACTGTATAAGGCCAAATTTCAAGTCTGTAGAGTTGGTTGTTTCATACTCTTAAGACAGATCTTATGTGCGATATATGGAATTGGTAATACTCAATATGGTATAAAATACAACCCTACTGACTTGTCTTCAACATGTGTTACATACTCTGATGAGAAATGCATGAAGCATATTCAGGCTGGACTCACCACTATGCTGGCTTCCTGCACTGCCAGCGCCTGGTCCACCGGGGAAGGGCTGTGACAGGTCGTAAGGGTGAGGAATGGGGAACTGGTAGGGCAGAGCCATGGGCCAGGGGGCCGACCCTGGGTGTGGCAGAGGGGGCAGAGTGTCGTGATCTGAGGCTCCCCCACTGGAACCATCATGGTCATGGAGAGACAGGTGGGTCATGTCTGAAGGAGACAGATAAAGAAACTGATTTAGGCATCCACATTAGCAGCCAGTGTAGGATTGATAAAGTTCGTCCTGTTTTACTCTACAGTAGTTGCATAAAACATATATTCAACTACACCAAGACACTTTAGAGACACTTGTGTTCACTGCCACCGACACTCCAAACAGATTTGAGCTCATTCAAAACTTCAGTGTCCACTTACTGCCGCAGAGGTCTCCAAAAACGTAGTAGCACTGCTCAGAGAAGGTGATCTTGTTGACGGTATGTCGGATGTAGCCGGCCTTCAAAAGGTTGCTGGCGTATTTTCGGGCTTCACGGCGATCTGAGAAGCCTTCAACATGATGGAAGAGCCAGTCCACCACATCAGAACCTGAGGACCCAAAGACGTGTTTTATTGTGAATTTTACAATTTTACTTTGACATTTTATGACTAATTCATGACACAGAATAATACTGAAAATTTAGATTTGAATAATCTATATCTAGATGTGACATTTACTTGTTTTCAGTTAAAAAAAAATACTACTACTAGTAAATAAAGGAAAAATACTTGGATTATTTGACTACCACCCAATAATTAAAATTAGTAATGACGTTTGATTTAGCCAAAAATGTACAATTCTGAATGGATCTAACAGGGATCATTTCATCACTTTAGTGACATTGTGGAAACACTGAAAGTCCCAATCTAAAACTGAACAGAACAAATGAAGAAAAGAGATTAATGTGTGTGCATATTGATGAAGGAAATAATAATATATGCTGCATCATGAGGTCTGCTGTGATAGACTGACCGATAAATGCATTAGCAATGGTGATCTTGAGCCACATCCTGTCCCGCACCTCCAGACCTGACTCTGGGCAGGCCATGGCCTTAGCAACTGTTGCCATGTCGCTGTGTATGGAGAGGTGGAAGTCATCGAATCCTGGGAGAGACCAGAGAACACGTTTCAAGTTAACATGTCTGTCTGAGATATTTGACACACACATATATATGTAAAAAATGTAGAATATTTGTTTCCTACACTATTAAAAATGTGCAGCACACTGTACCGTTAACTGGACAACTAGAAAAATAAATGTTAGTCTGTTTTAGGAATTTGCCTCAAATAACATTTGCTTTTCTGTGGTCAGAACTGTAATTTGACCCGTGCTATGTCTTGATCTTTGATTTGGTCTTGATCTTTGTTTGACTTGGACTAAAAGTGAGTCGTTCTTGACAAAAATCCCAACAAAAGTCTGAGCATAATGAATTTAACTTCCTCCCTAGAACACAATTACAGACTCAGATATTATCTAACTTTGATTTTTTTGCATTCCAAGATGAGAAGTGGTTAAGTGTTGTAATTTTCTTTCTGGTGTACCCACTTCTCCTTCGACGTGCCTCGTCAACTTCCACTTCAGTCAGTGATTTCGTACATTTCACATAGTGCCTCAAGACCGTGCCCAATAAAACGGTGTACATCCTCTGTTAGGAACACTGTGTATGTGACAGCTTGATTTGGTTTTAAAACATCCAAAAACATTTTTCAGTATTCAAATAATTGTTTCTCATACGTCCTCTAGTTAAGAACACTTTGCACAAACATATCAATACTGTTGCTTTTTTTGCTTCACAATCTCTTGATGGGTATAAATATCCACATAAAGCGGACCCCCCCCTCTGGTCACACCCTTTGTTTGGTTGCATTCACTGCATTATGTATTGTTTGAGGCTATTATCAGTGGATTAGGTGTTGAATCTATGTTGTGTTCAACAGATTTCTCTCCCTATGGTTAATGAAGTCTAGTGCAAAATAGTGAGAATAGAAAGAAGCACTTATTCTGGTTTTTAGGGGCCGACACAAACTGAACTCGGCAACGCAGAATGTTTTCTTATTTTTTAAACTTGCTGTAGTTCTTTTGAAAATAACTTCTGGCATCAACACAGTAGGCCAATTCTCTGAAGCATTTAAATAAATTACCATTAAACTGACCCAAAAAAGCAAGGTACACCAGAATTAACTTTTTTTTTCTCCTACCAGTGTTTAACTGATTTAGATTTCAGAAGCATGTGATGAAGTGAAATTTATGTTCTGTATGAAAAAGGAAAATCTCAAAATACGCGAATCACCATCGATGTTGGCCAAGAAAGTGTTTCGAGAGGGAAGATTCCTCCACAGAAAGAAAGAAAAATACTTCGCAGTCCTTCCAAAGATTACAGGGAAGATGAAAGTGGTGAGTTATGGCTCCGTTTTGACAAGTGTTATTGAGCAGATGGAAGCGAGATGTGAGGCTGAACACAGTAAAAGCTGGAACACAGACTAGTCGCTGGAATGCAGCAAGAGGGCAAGGCAACTCTTAACACAAAGATTTACTAACACATCTGAGAAGGATACTGATATTACTGCATTTTTGGAGGGTAAGGGGGGTTTCCATGTTGAAAAAAGTTAAACTTAGAGATATCACAGTACATTGTACATTCAAAAAGCACCATGAATGTAGGTTGAAGGCTGCAGTACATAAAAATTGCCTCCAGATTTTGATAAAACCATAAGCCATGACAAGCAGCTGCAGAGTGTGACAGGACTCACGTTCAGTCTCGGGGATAGAGCTGCTGATGGAGGAGCTGGTGGAGGTGACGGTACTCATGGAAGGGCTCATGCCATATGCAGGGTATACCCCAGTCATAGCCGCAGTATGTGACACCCACGCAGCTGGATCAATGGGTCGGATTGGCTCACCTGCATAATGAAACATAGAGTAGGAAGTTAGTGTTTGTGATCTTACAGTAAAATTCAAAGTCAGAGACACATCCATGAAAACAGAAATCCCAGTAAATCATTGTTGAAATAATACAAATCACAACAACAACAACAAAAAAAACACTCACTCCTCGGCAGAGCAAAGCAGCTCCGTGGGTTCGGGTCCCAGCACTTGGCCACAGTCAGAGTAATGGGACTGGTAAAAAAAAAAACAGAGACAAAGTTTACACACAGACCTAAAACACACAGGATGTCTCAGCTTCAAGTTTACTAGGATTCTGTTATGTCTTTGCTTTGCAACCTGTGTTTTATGGAGGGATATTTCTATTTACTGCTGTTAAAGATGCTTCAGTGTATCGGTGCGTGCCTGTTTGCAACTCACCCTGGCTTGTGCACTATGTCCCTCAATACTCGAACTGCATCATCATTGCTCATGTTCTCAAAGTTGATGTCGTTCACCTACGGGGATTAAGAAAAAAAAACCAATTCAAATGATGACAATCAGGAATGGACCTAAAGCTAAATTGTTTCCTGTAATTTCCTCAAAGTCACTCCAATAAATCCCACTACACTAATGGAGCTGGCAGTGTTTCAACATAGCGTGCAATATTAGATTTTAGGAGTGGGTATTTAAGAAAGAATGAAAATGGAAATCACATTAGAGCCACAAATACAGCTGACTGTCCTATAAACTAGTCACCTTGTAACACCATGTGACACAAGAAGGTTATAATGTGATTGAGATAACACAGTGAGAGGTGGGAATCAGATTCAAAGAAAGTGTTTCATGGTAATCTTAAATCACCTGTTGAATAATTATATACTGCAACATGCAATCGTGCCATTTCAGAAACACTTCTCCCAATTTTTACACATGGTCTTTTGTAACACCTCTGATTGCTCTCACATTACCAAGTCCTTTCACACACATACACACACACACAAACACACACACACTTTCCTGGTCCAAGTCCCAGGTATGCAGACACACATTTTTTTTATCCTCTGTGTGTGTGTGTCTCTCTCTCTCTCTCTCTCTCTCACACAGACTTATACAGACACACACCTGCAACAGCATGTCTCCAGGCTCTATGCGTCCATCTGCAGCCACAGCTCCTCCCTTCATGATGGAGCCAATGTAGATTCCTCCATCTCCCCTCTCATTACTTTGACCCACGATACTGATGCCCAGGAAGTTGTACTTCTCTGTGAGGTGAATAGGAACACACAATATGTATTCAAGAAAGTATTACTGGTTGAGTGAGTTAAGACAGGAAAGACTGTAATGGCCTGCACCAATAAGCAATGAATCATTTACATTTGTGTATCTTCCCATCTTATGAGAGGATATTTTAAACTCCAACATTATTTAGTTATGTGGCTCAGTAAATGACTGTATAGAGACTTTATTCAGAAAATCAGGAGGCTCTGTTTAACCAAATCAAATTTCATTCACCGTGTAATTTCCACAAGGCTGAGTTACTTACCCATGTTGAGGGTGACAGTGATGATGTTCAGAGACATGGTGGAGTCTGTGATGCTGCTGAATGATGACGACTGGATGGAAGAGTGATGAAAAGTGGGATTAAACAAAGAACTATGATCAGAAGAATCTCAGACTATAAGTCACAAACTGGTAAGATATTTTAATAAAAGAAGTCTGTGGCTGATTTCCAGTCCTGTGCGTTTGTGGTCTCACCCTGTCCATATTGGAGGCCTTGGGTTTCCGTCGACGACGGCGGTGTCGTCTCATTAGACGAGATGAACTCTGTTCAGTGGAACTACTAAACCTGAGAAAAAAACGTAGCTTTTTAGAAATGATGCATGGTACATTGGCATATCCATGCAATATGAGTTACTAAAGAAATAACACCACACTGTACATAACTTTGGTTGTGAATCAGGTTAACAAACCATGACAAATTATAAAGTGGATAAAAATACCTGGGCAGAGACAGAAGCTATTTGTCCCTGAGTAACTTATCCAAACATCAAATTTAAACCTCTCTGTTACCTACTTAATAAGAAAGCACTTTAACCACTGAAACCGTAATGAGGGGGATGCCTGCCAGGAGTCAGGACCAACTGTTTATAAAACAGCATCCACTTAATTTTGAAGCTATGACCTGAGTAACAAATCATCAGCTGGCACCAGTATGTAGACATTTTGCCGAAGATGAAGCTTGATGAAGCTTTGATCTAAAATTATTGGGGCTGCAAACACTGTGGAAAAAAAAACATCCTGAAAGATGCTTAAAGACTGAGAACAGCAGTGTCTGTTAAGCGGGTTGCAGATAGTTCTATGACTCCTGGAGGGAAACCAAGGGGGTAACCGCAAAAACCGCCAGACAATTAGACTGTACTAATCTCTGCCAAACTCCCATCAACTGTGATTCAAGATACATTCCTCAAGCCTTTTCTCACTGGGAACTGCAATTATGAACAAGCTAAACAGCTATGCAGAGCATCTGACCTGCTGGTTGCGTCGTCATCCTCTGAATCGAAGCAAGAGGTGGACTCCAGCTCACTGCTCATGAAGGATGAGCAGCTGTCGTACTCGGCGCCTCCGCGTCCCATTCCCCTTGATGAGTACCCATTCTGCCTTCCACCTGCAGCAGCAGACAGCATCAGAATGAGACATGTATACACAAAAAGTAAGAATTTACACAGACATCCACAAATTAGAATTGGCCACTTTAGGTTTTCAGATGCAAACAATAGCACATATTTATATCAAACTAGAAATGTAGGTGTAAAAAATGTTTCAAATCATGTCTGTTCCTCATTTATCTGTGTCTAAAAATTATATATTAGAATACTATACCAACTAAAACAAAAACACTTTGTTAACTGTAGAGCAACTACATGTTTTTCTGAGTGTGTCATGATGTTTCTTTCCACTGCAACACTTTTAATTGTTGCACAAGCCTGTGCACACTTAGCTTTGCTTACAAATTCATACTAAGGAGGGCTGCATCACTTTAGTCTTAGTGTACAAACCACCAAGTCAGATTTATGCCATTTCGAGACACTCATTGCATTGAGACATGCATGAAAAACACTAGAGTTTTAGCTGCCAGATGAATGGAATTTAAGCTGTGAAAATGATGGAAATACAGCTGATATGCTCACTATCATAAAACAAAAACATCATGAGTCAAACAACTTTCTGACCGTGGTCGTTAGTGTGTTTCCGTCGTGGCTTCTCCCTCTCTCTCCTCTGCGACACCATGGAGCCGGTCTCTGTGTCGTTGTCCAAACTGTCCCGACCGCTTGCTGCTTTCCCACTTCAGATAGCGACAGTGCATAGAGTTACCAGTCAGGACGAGATAGACAGTCTGGTTTTACCATTAATTACACTGCATCATTATCCGGGCACTTAAGCTCATTTAACAGCCACTAACACAAATGTTTATGCTAAGTGCTTCTTACTAATCACATTACAAACTGTGTTAAGTAGACTAGCAAACTGCAGCTGAGGTCAGTTGAATGCTTGGCAAGAATAGTAATTGTTGTGTTGGTCGACTTATTTCTGTCTGGTGAGAATTCATCTTCATTACTATCATGTGTCTTCTACATACTTTGCAGATTGAACATATTGCACTTAAAAATATGAAAACTGACAAAACTGCAACTAAAGTATTTAACATCTAAAAGGATGATGACAGGAAGTGTGAGTCATAGAAGTTAACCATCCAAAAAAGGTAGATGTTTTTCCTCCTAGACCTAGACGGTCACAAGGTGTCATTCTTTTTCCATTCAGTTTGCTGTTTCCCATGTTACTACGCTTATTAGGAAACACAGAGGGACTCATTCAACACAGACACTGAGCCAAACACAAAGTACGCATGGCATCTCTGTCTCTTCACGCACACCCTCAGAGTCAAACATTGCGCAAAACCTTTCTCCTGCACACTGAAAATACAGAACACATGCACAAGCACATATACTGACTGGTAGGAAGGTGGTCTGGAGTCTCCGATACCCCCGGTCCTTTCCAAAGGGGGTGCCTGCTCTAAACTGTCTGCCACTGAGCCTGCGTCTGTATGGGCTCCATCTCCAGAGACCAACTGTGGACAGACGGAGTTAGGTCAGTCAGAGGGCTGAGACAAACACTCACACAGAAAAATACACAGAGACACAGAGGAAGTGGGCTGCAGACCACGGTCAGAGCAGAGCTCTGTCTACTGGGTTTACACTACACACTCAAGAGTTGTGTGGTATATTCTGTTATAATGTCACTGCCATACAGACTTAACAGAATATGACAAATTGTAATGTCAGTATACAAATGGGTTGCCAGCATTTGCACATAGTAAATAAAGCTACGGCAACAGGAATAAGCAAACCAGCTAATTTATCCAAAAATAAGAAAAATTAGCTGCTGTTTGGACTCCCTCAATTTAAAAATTATTTCCACTAATTTCCTGCTGACAAAAGCAGAGCTGTCCAAAGGCAGCTGATTCAAAGAGTTGAGAAACACAGACCCTGTGCCAGGACTTGTGGTTTGTCTACCTAACGGCTTTAGTTGCCAAAGTTACAAAAGTGTGGGAAAAACTGGCATCTGATGGACTCTAACTGTGTTTTCAGTTTATATGACTAAGGTCATTTTTAACATTGGCCCATTCTTCCATTTAATTTTCCATCATTTGTTTTTTTTTTTTAAATTCCAACACATTCAAAGTAGCATGTGTCCTGTCTGCCCAAGATCTTATGTATTACATTATGCTGTGTATCTCGAGTTGTACCACATCTTAGAAGTTGTCTGCATTAAAAATGAAGCATGTGTTTGCATGATTTGCATAAAAGAACAAGTTTAAAACAACATGAAATCAGTGTGAAACTGTCTCCACTATTAGCAGGCAATGGTTGGTTAAGCAGTTAAACTATGCTAGCTGTTTATGTCATAGCTGGGCTATTAATGACTACTATTCAACCCCATATCACCATCCATATCAAGTGTACTGTATCTGTTAGTCAGTACAGAAATACAACTGTTTGAAATTGAGCACAGAGTAAAGAATCTTCTTTTTTCACTTCATGTTTGCAGCACATATATATTAACATTTTACATCAGCATCACCACATTCATCAAGTTAATTGGCATTTTTGCAGTAATGATTTAAAGGATTTTTTTCTGTCATATGATTAATGGGATAAAATAGAGCTCAAACATACCATAGAAAAGCTGAACTTTACAGACTTATTTACTTGCACCTGTCCAGATATGCTGCTAAAACCATATGCTGTGAGGGTTGGACAAGTGAAAAGAGTAATGGCATAACAATGCTGCTTGTTGCAATGCTTATTTTGTTTACCCTTTTACCCAGTTTATACCATATATATTGTGTATGTTTTATTTGCAGTTTACAGGAAGTCTGTCCAGTGTGCACAAATCAGAAACATGTATTTGATTTTGACAGCAGACCAGCTGAAGTTCACTAAAAAAATAATTACATAGACAGATTTGTTATCTGACTATAAAACATAGCGGGCCAGACCGGGCCAGACTAAGTGAGCTGGCCTGTTGTGATGATGTGATATGGTGATAACAGCCAGGCCCTTGGACCCCAGAGATCAATCAGTCAGGTCATTGAAACAACAGATGAAAAGTGGAGACAAACAAATGGACACACTGCAACAAAAATAACATTTCATTGTACATGGAACATTTCAGCAAGCCCCGAGAGATAACAAACACTCACACACACACACACGCATACATGAATAGAGGAACTGGCTCTGAACCACTGCCAACCAAACCTCCACACAGTCTAATGAAAATGACCACAACAGAGAGACATATCAGGACGAGCACTGTGGGTGATACACTCAAACATCTAGTGATAACACTGTGTTGATGACTCTCAAATAAAACCTATAATCATAACCATGCTGTGTGAAATTAACCAGAAGCATCAGCTCTTCACATCAAGACACAGAACACACTCTCTCTCAACTTTATTCTCCTCTCCATGTGAGATTCAATCTTCTTGTTAGATGCCATGCAGTGAGGCTCTTTGTTATGGAGTATTTTCCTCCTATCCTGTGATTTCACTTGCTCTTAATCCAATTTCAATGTAGAGAAGAGAGGAAGGGAGGCTGTGCACCGGCACCAGATGTCTCTTGTGTTGTGGAGACGGGAGAATTTCTGCTTAGAGACTCTTCGTGATATACTGCATGCAAGTACCTATTATGTACAGACAGTGACAAATTGAAGGAAAAACCAGCATAAAGTGTCTTAAGTAAGCTGTTGGGCCACCACGTGCTGCCAGAACAGCTTCAATGTGCCTTGGAATTGATTCTACATGTCTCTGAGCTGGACGGATGAACAACATTCTTCTAAAAGATATTCACTCAGTTGGTGCTTTAATCATGGTGGTGGAAAGTGCTGTTGGTCCAAAACCTCCCAAATGGATTGAGATCTGATGACTGTTAAGGCCATAACATATGATTCACATCAGTTTCATAGTCATCAGTCTATTGGTGACCCCCTCATGCTCTATAGATGGGGCATTGTCATCCTAAAAGACACCACTCTCATCAGTATAGAAATGTTTCATCATAGGATAAAGGTGATCACAAGTAAACCCAAACCATGCCAGCAAAATGCCCCCCACAACATAACAGAGCCACCATATCCTGTCACTATAGGGGTCAAGCATTCCGGTCATGAATAAGGTGATGGACGACTCATCTGACCATATCACTTTTTTCCACATCGCTTGAGACCAGTGTCTATGGTTTACACGCCATTGAACTTTCAAATGTGCATTCATCTTTCTAATAAAAGGTTTTGGCACCCCAACCTCATTATAATATCCCTCTGTATGTAATTGTCAATGGTTCTTACTAACACAGTGGAATCACTTCTTGCATTGACATTCTCAGTCACCTGAGGAAGAGTTGCTGTTTCTTCTCACGTGTGGGCTGTTGAGCACAATTTCTAACCTTATTTACTGATGTCTTTCCCATAAATCTAAACGCAGATGTCACTTTAGTCGTTGTTCTTTCCCACTTCAGGAGGCCACATTTAAAAGTGTAATATGAACAGCCAAACAAAAAATCAGCTTTGAGCAATAAATCAGAATTGAGCATTTGGACCTGCGGTGTGAACGTAGCCTAACACACAGATGCATAGCACATCTTTGTGACATAGTTGTGGTCACTGGCCAACAGATGGTAATCATTGTCATACATGCATGAACACAATTGCAACACAGACACAGACAAGCCAATGGTGACAAATAAATACATAAAACAAACAAACAAAGCAAAAAGATTTCACTCATGGATGTATTTTGAGCCTACCCATGACACCACACGTCCATTAAAGCAGGGCAGCTTTGCGTTGTCGTCAGATATTTCCTCCTTTACTACCCTGTAAAGAGAACAAAGCTTTGTTTCAGTAAACCTGCACCGACACAAAAGCACTCTCAGGGCAATAAAACAAGGGCAACAAAAAATGGGCAATATTTCCATCAACAAGGACAGACACTGACAAATGGGACAAGACAACCAATGCTGATTTAATAGTGCCCTGTCTACACTATGGTTACACACTGCCAGCCACAGATTTACAGCCTTAAAACACTGTGTATAGAAAACATCTGTGCCGATTATCATCTAACGAGAGCACACACATCAACAAATCCCTAAGTGTTCCTCCAAAGACACAACACATCCTTCATGACCTCTAGGCAATTTCAGCATTAAACAGATGGCTAATCTAAAATGTAGCTATGGTAGAGAAACAACTAATTTAACAGTGAAATTGACCTTTTTTAAATTATAGGTCAGTCAGTGAGTCAAGTTTTTACAGTGTTACACTTTTAGACCTAATGACATTATTCCCCAAAATCTTAAAAAACAGAATATTGATTATTTTGTAATCATTGTCCAGTATTGTCAGTTATCTTGTATTGTTTTAATGCTATGTGGTGAAGGCAAAGATGATTTTCCACAAAGTGATCACTTAAGTTCTTAACTAACTGTATATCAGGGGATATCAGCACAGACCTGGAAATCCACTCAGAAGACAACAACCTTGAAGTTAGCCCCTGCGTCATAAGCAATCACTGGTGTCTGTAAATCCGTCCAAATCATCCAAGAACCAAGAATTTCCAAAAGGAAGTTCTTAGTTGTTGGGAAGTTCATGTGAGGATTTCCTACGCCAACAAAGCTCTGCCAATTCAATTTACCCATTTCAACCAAGTGGATTTAAAACAGTTTTCCTGTCAACCAATCAAGTAACAGATTACTCCATGGCAAGAATCAGATGTCAGATGATACCTCAACCTTGTCAAACAGACAAGAGGACAAGTCAGTCCCCACATGCATTTAGCAAGTGCCCCAGACTGCTGCTGCTGCTACAGGATTAGTTGTGTCTTTGAGAGGAGGAATAGTGGTGGCCACTGAGACTTTCTTTGAGACTCTTGATAAACACAGACACCAGTTTCTATTCCTGTATGACAGGTTGCTCAATCTACAGCAACACAGTTTTGAGTAAAAGTGTCAATGGTTTATTTACAGACTATCCCTCCACTCCTCACAACATGAATAGCTGTCCCACTTGCAAATGTGCAGAAGTTGTTGCCCCACCCTGGTTTGAGTTTAGCCAAAAACAACTAGGGAAACCTGGCTGAAGTGTTTAAAAATAGTACATTTCTCCCCTTTTACTCTGCAGAAGAGACTCTGTCCGGAGGAACGTAAAATGTCTACTTTTCCAGCCATGTTTTAACACAAAAGGACCATAAAGCTGCCAGAGTGATGAACAGGGCATTCCTGTGTCCAACTCTGCATTCCTCAGGCTAATAGACAACAACAGCAGGGGCCTGCTGGACTCACTGACTTCAACTCTAACTGTCCCTTTACTTTCTGCTGTTATCCTGTTAGCACAAGCTTTCAATATATCTGGCAGCTACTGACAGTTCACAAGTGCTTATTAGCGGTGTTGTCGACCAGTCATGTTTATCTAAAACAAGTTAAATTGCCACTCAGGACTTTCGCTAGTCTTCACGAAACAGCCAAACACCAAACTTGGTCATACAAAATCAAGGTACAGGAGGCATAAGCTAGCCACACCAGCAATGTAAACAAACGGGGTCGGGACGCTGAACAGACCTGCTAACGCCGCTAGCAGCTAACAAAGGAACTGCAATGCAAGAAGCTAGCTGCTGACCGAGAGCCAGGTAGCGTTAAAAACTGATGACAAGCCAGCTGGCGGAGGTAGCAACTAAGTTAGCGTGAATCTAGCTGCTCTAACGCTGAGAAAACACAGGAGTAATACGCTGAATCAGTGTCAAACGCGATAAACCCGTCAACAGTTACCCGAAGTCATCGTCCATAGATTTGAAGAAGAATTTGTAATTTGGTTTCTTGAGGACGCTTTTGAAGTCTGCTAGAGTGACTTTGTCCGCCGGCACAGACAGTTTAACCAGATACGGTGTCTCCTGGTCGTCGAGGTGGTAGATAATTTTGGTCTCCCCCATCTCGGACTGCGGCTAAGGCGAGGCAGGCAGGGTGCATCAAGCCGAGGGCCTGGCAGGCTCCCTCTCGGGCCCCGACTCCCCGTGGCGCTGGCGGCGGCTGTGCCGTGGTCCTCCCGGCTCTCCCTGGCTGACCGACTCGCTGCGTAGCCCTGGTTCTCGTCTCTACGCCAGCTCGCTAACCTTGCGCCTGCCTTTCAATACAAAACAGCACCTTGCTCCTGTGCGAAGGGTCCGAACACTGAACCGCGATAGTTCCCGTTTGTATTAAACTTCCGATATGCTTTAAAATGACTGAAAAACAGTTTGAATATGCAGGAAAGATCAGCAATCTTGGAAGCGTCGGTTTTCCCTTCTCGCAAGCTGCCAAGCTCGGTAGTTGCACACGAAACTGCACAAAATCGTCCAAGCCTGTCTCGAAGGGGCCCCATCTACAGGAGAGGAGGAGAGCTGCAGCTTTGCTCTTCTGCTGCAGTGCATGAGTCAACAGAGGCGGTCATACGCAGAAGGGCAGAAAGCCCCTGCAGGCCAGAGGGGCCACCTTCATTTGGCACACAATATTGAATTATGTTTCATTGACGGCTGCAGAAACCCTAATTATAAATATGAAAACAGATGTGAGAGTTCATTGGCGCATAAACCATAGACACTGGTCTACAGAGATGTGGAAAAAAGTGATATGGTCAGATGAGTCATCCTTCACCTCATTCTCAGCCAGGCCTGATTGCTTAACCCCTACAGTTAAGGGTTTTGGATGACCAAAGAAGAAGGAAGACAACCGCACACTGTATTATGCGCTCCCGTGATTTAATTAAATACCAACATGTTTCAACCCTGGTTTTTGGGTCTACTTGTCCCTTTAGAAGAAAGACTCACTGCAGGTCAATGCAAAGCTGCTCTGAGTGATCACCTTCATCCTATGAAGAAACATTTTTATCCTGATGGGAGTGGTCTCTTTCAGGACGACAAAGCCTCCATTCATAGGGCGGGGGGGGGGGGTCACTGAATGGTTTGATGAGTATGAGAATGATATGAATCATATGCTGCGGCCTTCACAGTCATCAGATCTCAACCCAGTCGGGAGATGAACCAACATGGTAGACAGCATTCTCCAACACCATAATCAAAACACCAAATGAAAGAATATCTTTTAGAAGAATGGTATTCCTCCCTCCAGTAGAGTTCAGAGCTGTGTCGAATCAATGAAAAAGCACATTGAAGCTGTTCTGGCAGCACATGATGGACCAGCAGTTTACTAAGACACTTAATATTGATTTTTCCTTTAATTTGTCAACCATCTGTGATAAACAAGTAGCAGTTAATTGCTTATTTGAAAATTAAAACATTACTCTGGTGGTGAAACATATATTTTTGATTTTCTTCAGAAAACATCTTAGCAGTAACAAACAAGCTACATGTAAATATCCTTATTATGCATTTCAAGCAGCACCATAATAAAACCAAGCCCTCCCCCAGTCAGTCTAGATCTTCTTGGTTCAGTGCGTGTACAGACTGTCCTTAATTGA
This sequence comes from Scomber japonicus, assembly GCF_027409825.1. Classification (NCBI taxonomy): domain Eukaryota; kingdom Metazoa; phylum Chordata; class Actinopteri; order Scombriformes; family Scombridae; genus Scomber; species Scomber japonicus. Next base: position 14,245,378 of record NC_070589.1, on the reverse strand, counting down.
CTTAATCTTCCTCACTCCTCTGTTGTTGTGCACCTATTGGGAGGTGGACAAATTAAACCATTACTAATTAAACCATTGTATGTATGATCTGTACATATACATATACTGTTAATGATATTAATTTCTCCTGTGCGTTTTCCTGCTTTAGGTCAACCATGTCTGCCATGAAAAAGACTCCTTTGTGTCAATGATAGGTATGTTTAAAAATGTTTAGTTGAAGTAATAATTACTTGCTAAATAGTCATTTTGGTTGCTTAAATCGTACTCTTGAAAAAGTGCATTTGATCCAATTATGCTTTTTCTGGCAACTAGAAAACATACAATCTTGTTTTATGCAGTTTTTTAATACATTAACAATATTTATATTTCATCATGTTCTGTCCTAGAATGCTTTTAAAGATTCTGGATATGCTTGTAATTGTAAAACTTGGTTAAATCTTCAGTAAGGAATGCTCTTAAGTCAAATTGGAATATGTACAGCAACCGCAATTTATTGGACTTCATTAATTTTGATTTGCCATTACAGACAACACAAAGCAAACAGTACATATAACATATTGCTCAATGCACAGTTAGTGAAAGGCTCTCAAAGATCAATAAATGGTGTAGAAAATGGAGAGTCGGAAACAGACATGATCTGTCTCCTTTTCTTCTGAGAGTAAAACATTACTGATAGAATCATCATCATCATCTACTCGAATCCTGCCACTGCAGTGGGAGGACATGACAATATAATATTTTTACGTACAAATACAAAAAAAGGAAGGGAAGGGGTGTTTGGTCTCTCTCTCTGTTTTTAAATAAGCTCTGACGAGTGCTGAGGAGCAGAGTGGTAGAAGGTTTCAATCATCTAGAAAGTCGTCATCGAGGTTAACGTCTGTGGTGTCGATGTCATCTAGCTCCATGTTGTCCAGGTCCACTTCCAGCTCGTCCAAACACTACACACATGGAGACACACAAAGGAGTGAACATAATTATTGGTTTGAATAATATTTATTAGTACTTATTATATGCAAACCACTTGAATTGGTATTGTATGAAATGTGATACAAAAAAAACCTCTCCATTAGAGCACAATCTCCAGTTCAAGTACTTGATTAATTGTTAATTCATTCTGAGAAACAGAGTCCAGTGTGTGTTATGATCAGTAAGAATCTCATCATGTATAAAAAGCTGAAGACAAATCCCACCTTATCTTTTTGTGACTCCGTCTCCTCCTCTTCCTCTACCTCCTCCTCTTCCTCTACTTCCTCCTCCTCCTCTTTCCCCAGTGGAGTAGGAGCTGCAGGTTCAGACTGTGAAGGCATGAAGGCTGCTGTTGGAGCTTCAGGAGCTGCTGCCACTGAGGTGAACTCCTCACTATCCTGTGTCTGTCAGACAGAATCAGACAGGTAATGAATATTTGAATACAACTTTTATATTGCTTCATCCAGCATTTATTGACTCCTTTTCTATATTAAAAAAAAACAATATCTACAAATGATATGTAATCAAGTTATTATTGAATGTCAACAGAAAATGTTGGATACTGTAGACAAACCTTGGTGACAGGAGGAAGGAAAGTTCCTTTGGGCTCATATCCCTGAGCCTCCTCAAGAATATTCCTGTCTTCATTGAGCTAAAAAAAAAAATGAAATACAGGAGAAAAGATGATAACACAGCTTTAGACATTTTTATTTTTAGGCTGACCTTCTAGCATTTTACCCAAAAAGTGATTAAGTTGTAGAATTATTCTCTATTGACAACAGAACTGTCCAATTCGTCCATTTCAAACACACAAAACTCACCGTGACCAGAGGATAATCTTTGGCTGGCCTGGTGGTGCCCAAGCAGCTCTCTCTGAGGTAATGCTCAGCTGCAAAGGCTTCCTTCAGCCCAGGGAACAGATTTTCATACTCTGTAGGGTCTGCTAAGGACTCAGCCGCCTACAATGAAAATAGGTCACGTTCAAGAACAACAGTAACACATCCACACTGCAATAAAATAAATCTTCAGATCAAAAGATTTTTATTCTCTTTTTAAAAAGGTAAAATCTACAGTCGAACTTTCTGTCCAAACCATTTGAGTTGGGGGACACTCTGATTCTATTAATCTAAATAATATCTTTAATCGCAAACATAGATTGTTTTTCCAAAAGTGGCCAAAAACTAGAATTCATACTGAGGTCAAATAATTTCCTGTAGCAATGTTGTTTCTATAATAAATAAACAACCCCAGGAGCAGGACTGACCTTCTGATTGACTTTGGCCAGGTTTTCCCTCCACAGTTTGACCACACGGGATACCTGACTGGGCAGGTAGGTGCGAGCCAGGAAAGCAGCTTCAGGTAGTCTGTTAGTTCTGATCAGCAGCTCCAGACATTGGTCCAGTCTGCAGACAAAAGACGATACAGTTACACTAGCAACCACATATTCAGTTTACCCACCATTGTCACCCCTTTTCAGTCTCATACACTTGGTACTTACTTCCCCTGCAGGAAGTAGGTCATGAAGGCCACATTGTTCTTTCCATCTCTCTCTGCCCCCTCAGCCAGCTTGCCCACCATGGTGGCGTTGCCAGAGGCTGTGGCAAGGAGAAGCAGGCCGCCGTAATCCTGCGCGTGGTGCAAGCACTCCTGGGCCAACCCAAATTGGCACTTACTGATAGCTAGCTCTGCTAACTGCTTCCACTTCTGCTCCGACTGTAAGGGTGAGAAAGACAGCATTGAGAAAAGGGGAGTACTGTGTTTGTGTTCATTTTTAGTGTAAAAATGAAAACTATAGTGGATAAGAGGGAAATTAAGGGGTAGAGAGCACAAACAACATCTTACCTCTGCCTCCACAGCCAGCTGGTAGGCGATCTTCAATTCTCCCAGCTGCAACGCCAGCTCAAACCTGTGTTCAGGGTCTGTGGACACAGCAAGTGCCTGCTGCTTGAAACCCTGAGGAGACAAAGATACAAAACATGACATTAACACAGAATGTATGTTATGTCCTTTTGGCTTTTTTTAACTCTGAATATCTTAACAAAAATGAATTGAAAATATGCCCTTTAATTTTTTTACAGTCCATTTAGTGCCATTTCCTGACCTGTTTCTCCAGGAAATGGGCCACTCTGGTCCGCTGCTCTTTTGGAATTGTGGGAAGCACCTTGTCGGCCATTCCAAAGTCCCTTCTCATTACAGCAGTCTGGTACTCCAAGACAGAGACCAGCAGGGAGTAGCTGACAATATTGAGCTCCTTGTCTCCCAGGTACAGACGGTCATCTTTGGGTATGTAACCCAGCAGATACATTGTTCTGCATGGAGAGATGGCAGTAAATTGTTAGGATGCTGCACACTTCACAGCAAACAAAAACACTTTTAAAGCGTAGCATCCGTATTTTAAACTTTATATACAACTGTAAACTGATACTTTTTTCCTTTTTTTTTTTTTTACAAGAATAGTTTTGCTTTAGATACATGCATTGTACAACCTTAAGAGGGTTAGAGATAACAATTTATCTGAACAACAAAGTCACCATTAAAATCAAGCCAAAACTCTGTATTCTTACCTGTCCAGGTGAGCAATAGTGACAATCTCTCCTCCTACATAGTAGTTGAGTCTGTTGACAGAGCTGGTGTAGATGAAGCAGTCTCCAACCCAGAGTCCAGTCTTCACAATCTCCTGGATCTCTCCTTGGACCTGAACAACATTAAATCAACAGTAAGGGTATATATATATACATATGAGATATTGGTTTATAGCACTATGTTCGAGTTATGTTGTACTATGATGATTGCCAGAATTTTGAAACCTAACCTGAAGACTGAGTATTTTTATGCCTGCATGTAGGGGTGTGACGATACACTCAGCTCACGAGACAAGACGAGACTTGATATTGGGTTCACGAGATAGAGACGAGATTTTAACTATATTTAAGAAAACTTCAATGAGGAAATACATGAATGAATGAATATATATATATATATATATATATATTCACAAAATGGAAATAATGCAGGTGCATTTTGAAATGTTTTTTTTTTCATCTTGTAATGAATCACTTCAGTTCTACTTTCTAAATATATAATTATCATATGCAGCATGCATACATACTGTAAAAGGTTTACCCATATAGATATTTTATAGATGGAGAATTTTGGTATTAATGGAAATAACATAAATACCAAAAAGTAAATTATAAAGAGTAGAAAAAATTCTAATATGTAAATATAAATTAAATAAAGAATCCAATTATCACAAATGATAACATATTGCTAATAAAAAAACACAGAAATAAAAGTAAATTGCACAAATCCTGTATCACATAAATACACAAGTAGAACAACATATAAATTGTGTTATAATTTAGTAGTGTGACTAATTTGACTTTTTCCATCATTAGGCTTCCATAGCTGTGCTAGATTCCCCCGCTCCTCCTACTTCAGGCTCTCAGTGTAGAGACCTGAGGTCAACTTACCACTGCTCCTCTCCTCATCTCCTACTTCTGACTGAGATCTTCTTCTCGTCACACCCCTACCTGTATGGTTACTGTATCATATACGCAAAAAGGAAGGGACGTATAGACATCCATATCCAGACACTCACCTCAAAGGCATCCTCAATACCATCCTCTGTCACTCCTTCATTGTTCTCTTGGGAGGCGGCTACTTTTTCTGCCATGTAACGCAGAATGAAGAAGGACTCCTCTGTAGCGATACAGACCAGCTCACCAGAGTCTGACCAGAAGATCTGCAGGTTGAGGTGAAGGTAAGAATCAGACAAAAAGAAGTGAGGTACTAGTTAGAAAACCTACTAAATGATTTACACATAATACTGCTAACACCCAGGTTACAGTAGCAAAAGAACTGGCAAGATTAATCACACACACTATGTTCAAAATGTGTGGATTGAAATACCTAAATATGAAAAGGAAGTCAATCTTACGTGTTTGGGCTGGATCTCAATGCGGCGGATCAGTTCTGTGTTCTCCCAGTCATAAAATGCCAAGCCATTCACTGACCTCACCCCGAGCAAGAAACCTCCATTAATCCCTGCAGGGACAACAGGAACACATCCAGTGAGAAAAACAGTGAGAACAGCTTCCAAAACCAGTAATCAGCTATAAAACAATCTTCTTATTACCTTCGGCTCCAAAGTCAGGCTTAAAAGATTTCTTTTCTTTGAAATTCTTGAAGATTTTGACAATACTGTTGCTTTCTCTGATGGCATATCTGTTACAAACATGAAAGTGTAGCAGTTATTTAATTAGTAGGAGTTAAACACAAAGTGGTTTCACCCATTTATAGGAAAATCCCTTGGCACTGTGAGAACTATAATTGAATGTGTGGTCTCTAATGTTCAGTGTGAAGATTAATAGTTTTTTTTTTTTGCATTAATACAGATTTTGCTCATGTATTTAGTGCATAAACTTTGCTAAACTCAGAACAGATTTTGTGAGCTACTACAAAACTAAACCTCTGTTTTCAAAATGAATACTTACTCAGAAGAGTCATGTGCCCAAACAAACTCCTGTGCTGAGCCAAAGCTCTTATTCCTCAGAGCCATTGCAGTGTAGATGATATACTCTCCATCTCCACACACCACAACAAACCTAATGAGCACAAACACATACAAATGAAACAGAGCTCCTCTAAAGTAAAAAATAATAGTGTGGTAACGAGTCAAACATGTGTGTTGAGTGTATGCATACCTTCCGTTCGGGTTGTGCTGGATGGTTTGGGGGTAAATCTCACAGCTTCCCATGTCTTTTACAGCCAGCGGGAGTCTCTCTCCGTCCTTGATCTCGGCATCACCCATTGCCTTTAAGTTGGCCTGCTGAATTTCGCTGTGTTTGGCCCAAATGATTTTGCCGTTGGTGTCCATAGACATGGCCGGCTCCTCACGACCCACCTATAGAGCAGAGGGAAGCAGGAAAGAGAAGTGAGGGGGAGTGTCTGATTTGTCATGCTATGTCTTATATTTATCATCTTTACAACTTCACACTTTTTGTAGTGAGGGTGAAGTATGAATTTTATCCTCTCAATCAAATTTGCAGAATTACTCGTCCTTGTACTCACTTTGATGATGATGCTGCCTTCATCATAGCCCAATGCCACATTGTTGGAGCCCCTGAGACCGCATACACACCACACTCTCTCCATGCCATAGTTCAGTGTGCTTTCCAGGCGGTAAGTGCTAGAGTGCCAAATACGCACAGTACCTACAGAGGGAAGATGTATTGTTTCAAAAACCAAATATTAGTGAGGCTTTGTGAGAGAACTAGTGTAGGATGTAGGGTAGTGGGATTTTTTGTTTGGGGAGGAAAGGATTAGTAATATTCCTGCTCACCATCCTCGGATCCAGTGATAATGATAGGAAGCTCGGGGTGGAAGCTGACACAGGAGACGTTTTGAGCGTGGCCTTCCAGAGTCTGAACACAGGTCTTGTTCTACAATGCAGAGAGGAACTAAGTTGGAGCAGGTTTATTATGTGGACTTTTAAATGTTTGCTAAAGGATGCCCACAGCTAAGAAGAGGCGGAGCAATGAGGAACAAACATTCATATTAGCGCTGTCAGTACTCTGTGACTGACCCTGATCTCCCTGTAAAGGATGTGGATGGAAATAACAGAGTAAGAAATGCAACAATAAGGTTTCTAACCTGATAGTCCCAGATTTTAACTTGGCGGTCATCAGCCCCTGATATAAGGTAGGGCTTGTCTCCTCCACTGTAGTAGTCGATACAATTGACTCCTTTCTCGTGACCCTCCAAAGTGAAATTGGGAGACGAAGAGCCAAGCTGCCAAACCTGAAACAACACAAAAATATGATATAAAATTACTTTCTTTCATTATAAATGTGTAAGGAATACACAAGATTAATCTATAGACTTTGACAAAGCTACAGTACAGAAGCTGAGTATCTGGTAAAGTTAGTAGCAGTAAGGGTGACAGCAGTAACACCAAGTGGTTCCCACCTTGATTGTTCTGTCCAGGGAGGCGCTGGCAAACTGATTATTGTCCTTCGGGTTGATGACAATCTGCATGACATAGTGAGTGTGACCCTCAAACACCTGACTGCACGACCACTTCTTGTCCCAGTCCCATAGCTTGATCAACATGTCATCTGCACAGACACAGAAACATATTCATACATATGTACATACAGAAATACAGGTGGATTTGAGGAGAAATTTGAGTGTTTTGTGATAAGTGAATCAGGAGAGCCTAGAGTGAACTAGGTGAAGTCAAGACTTTACTAGCGTACCACTGCTGGTGAGGATGTATGGCTGGGTTGGGTGAACAGCGATGCAGCGGATGTAATCAGAGTGGGCCTCAAACATGTGGACCCGCTCCAAGGTGTTGTAGTTGAACACACGGATCTGCATATCATCCTGTGCAAAAGGAGAAAAGAAATGTTCAGTAATTTGTATAATTTACACCGTAATCTTTTGGAAAGTTACACAACTGAATAAGTAAATAAAGAGAAAAATTCAAAAGCATTATAAAATATGTTGGTATCAGTTATTTGAGTCAAACATATGGAGAACACTTAAAGCAAACAGTGTAATGTGACATCACGTGATTTTATAGCACATGGCCAGAAAATAGTAAAACTACAAGCGAAACTTCTTTAAGCTTATAATCTCTTTATATTACCAGTTTTGATGTCACTGGTATAATAGGTGATTACTGTCAGAGTCCTGGTCCCAACACAAACACTTAAATGTTACTCACCGCTCCTGTGATGACCCAGTTCTTCCTGGCCACAAATTTAGAGGCTCTGACAGGAAGATCACACACCTCAAAAGTCTTCACTAGGGTCTGGAAAAAAGAACATTATTGACCAGGTTAAAGTTGATCTATTTTATGCATTGTCACTGCTTCACTTTGCTGATTTTATTTAATGCACTGGCCAAGTCATTGTCATTCAAACATGCTTAGTAATGTGCAAAAGTTTTGGGCACTTTAGATGTTGTGATATGTATAATAATGTAATACCATCAGGGAGACATTTGATCTGTCCCAAATTTATTCTGCAGCATGACAACAACCCCAAACATAGCCAGAGTCATAAATAGCTACCATAAACAACACGAAAAACCACAAATCCAGCAACATATAATATATAATGACTCACAATATTGAGAACACCATTAAGTCTGTCTAGGATTACATGAAGAGACAGAAACAAGTGTGAAGCCTAAATCCACATAACAACTGTGGCAAATTATCCAAGATGCTTGAAACAACTGTGCAGGTCATTGATAAATAAAACTATTCATGACATTGATTTTGACAGCATCTTCAATTTTAGTGCCTATAGCCTTTTGCACAGTAACGTTACTCCTGTATAGTGTCACCTAGAGTGATTGGACCAGTAATTAGTGATCATACCTGTGTTTCGTGGTTCCACACACAGACACTGCCGTTGTACAGACTGGCCAGCATCCATGGTTCAGTGGGATGAAGGTCCACACTCTTGACTCGGTCAGATCTGGCTGTCAGCCTCCGCTTAATGTCCAGCCTCAGAGGCTGAAAAGACGGGGGATATTAATGTCATTTCTCATGCTGTTGCATAGTACCAGTGAGCAGCTTCTACATGGAAGTTCAACATTAATGATGTGGCAAAAGTCTCTGTCATATTAGCAGACACGTAAACGAGATGGTATTTAAACCTCTTCGTAAAGACAAAGTAACCATTATCATATTGACACTGACTGAGGAACAGAGTTTCAATAATCAGTTACTTCTATATCCTACAGTAATTCATTCGACAACATAAACCAAACAACCAAAGTTAGAAATGTTAATATCGGTTAGCTAGCTTACTCAAGCTAGTTAGCCGCTAAGCTATTTACAAGAATGGAGTATTATTTAGACCTTCACTGCGCATTATATCATAAATTAAGAGACTCGGAGGACATATACGTAAACAAAACATGTTCCGAAGTATTTAAAATGTTTCTTACCATGTTTTATCACCGTGTTGTCGCAATAAGATCAGATAAATGTGTTTTAAGCAGGGGCAATCGGGTTCCAAATGTTGCGATTTCAGTGAACAGTGCACTGGATACTGACGTGGAACTTCCTGAATCACGGTATCGCGAGAGTTGAGCTGGAACTGGTGACGTGACATGAAGGTCAGCTGTGACTGCCACCGTGACATCGCCTCACTATATTATAGGGCAAATTGTTATGCTAGATACTTTTATATACAGTTTATATGGGGAAAATGGAAAAAGTTAAAGCTAAAAGAAAAAATGTATAGATAGTCTGGAGTAACTGTGAGTGGCTGTAAAAACTTTTTATTCAGGAAGGCTTTTTTAAAATCGTAACTTGTTATTTTCTTTAGGTTATATCTTCTTATATCTTATTTTGTATTATTATTATTATTATTATTATTATTATTATTATTATTATTATTATTATTAGTAGTAGTAGTAGTAGTAGTAGTAGTAGTAGTAGTAGAAGTAATAAGAGTAGTAGTAGGCAGATGCTTATTCATCTAGGCTATTTCCTTTTTCAGGGATTTACTGAGCAGTGAATTGTTCATAGAGCTTTGATAGAAGGCACACATTACAATGCATCATGACATAACTGTTATATTGTCATTATACCTACCTGAAAATACCTAATTGAAAATAAACAAGTCTTCAAAGCACTTTTTCAAATCTAACATCCTTGAGTGGAATTAATTCATTTTCTAACACTGCAGATGAGATTTGACAGTGGCAAGGCCTTGAATTTGAGCAAGGATGTCAGTGCTTCCTTCTAAGCCTCTTTTTAGGCTTAGACTTTTTATACTGTTATAACACATTCATAAAACAGTTCATCGTGCAGCAATGAGGAAATGGGTTTTGAAATACATTGGGTTGTTAATAAAGAGTAAAATAATAAAGTTGCTATAATATAACCATAGAAGTCAGAGTCACCTCTGAGAGACACACCAAAACATTTGTAGTGCTGTTTATTATTAAAATTCAAATATGCAGCATCATTGCAGAATTGGAATTGAAATATATGGCCCTAATACACCGTCGTATAAAGATCCTCTTGAATTGTGGTTGATAAACTAGACAAGGGAATAGATTTCTGCTGATTCATGAGCAGAGAGCATAGGTGCCTTATCTTAGGCTCATGTCTATTAATGTGGTGTTATTTTATTATATCCCATCTCACCTTAAAGGATAAATACCATACATTTCCAGCAGATGGCGATCTTAATCTTTAGTTGAATGAATAAGTTTAGTAATAAAAATGTGTTTTTTACTGTGTATTGTATTGCAAAGTGAAAATTATACTCTTCTTAAAGTCAGTTGATTTTATGAAGTATTAAAGTTTGTCTGTATTAATACACAACATGTTAAATTCTCAGAAAAGCACATTTATTAATTTTGTTCATAACATTAGGAAAACATGAACATATTATTCTTGTTTTTTGAACACCTGAAGACAAACCACATCTTCACACGACAGCTCCTGTGGGTAGAAACAAAGTGATTACATTAATATTATTAAGCAGAGGGATAATGATTATATTTATAGCATTCACATTTTCCTTAGAGTATGTGGCAGTCACATAATGTTCAAACACATTTCTTTTTTTTATCTATCAACTAAGTCACAAAAAGTCAGTACTGTGAACCCACCAGATAGAGTTTGTCCCCTTCAATCCAGTGCTTCCAGGCACGGTTGGCCTTCTCTCCTTTCTGGGTGCACACCAGTTTGTCCCCCTCCCAGACAACCAGACACTACAAGGCAACATATACTACATTCATTAAACAATATACTTAATTTATAACTCAGTGTGTATTTTTATTTAGTAATCATATGTGCTCTGTTCATACAAACAAAATTATTAAATATATCATTAAGAGTACAACAGTTTTCATCTTCTCCCTTGCTTGATCAAACATGGCTCATGGCCTTGAGCAGTGTCTAGCTGTTTATTTGGTTCAAGTTCTGTATGAAAATTGAAGGTGACATTTTGAGAAGCAAAAGATGTTCTGGCCTTCTTTTCTCTTTGGACCTTGATTTTCAAATGACTTATTTTTTATTTTCCTGGTGATTAAGCACTTACCATTGTTGGCATCTTATGTAACTGAATTACAGTACTTTTTTTTTTTTTTTTTTTTGCCTGCTTGGGGGCAGCTAGAAAAAAATGCTATTAACACAGCATGTTATTACATTATAAACTTAGCTTGGTGAACTTGTTAGCAAACTGCTGTTTATTTACACATCCAGCAGACATGGAGCAACATTATCGTTCATTCACTCATTCCTCTCAGCACCACTATTCTTCTGTTTTTGTTCTCCACCAACTCATTAGCTAATTAGCAGCTAAATGCTCCACTTTGTTCATCAGCCAGTCACTAACTTTATCTGCCTGTCATTGATGTTGGTCAGTTAGTGTACCATGGGTTGTTTTTTTAAGTTTTTTTTACTGAAATCAGTTGCTTGTGATTGAAATTGCTACTAAGAGAGTGGTAAGTGTGAACCAAATTGGTAAAGTAAAAGATGCTATATAGTGTTAGAACTGAAGGGGAGCTGCAGTTGGGTAAAAGTTCCTTGCAGGTTCACATTTTTCATATGCTCTTTTTTTCATTACTACAAACAACAAGAGTAATGGGAAATGTTGACTCATCAGACAAACTATTAGTGCTCTTGCCTCTTCTTGGACTCCATATGTAAGAGATCTACTCTCATACCTTGATGCTTCTGTTGTCTAGTCCTTTGGTTTGCTCATCAAACTCCTCTCCTACAGTGAAGGAGAGCTCATAGTTCCTGAAGGTGCTCAGTGTTTTAAAGTTGAATTTCTCTCCATCTTGGACAATCACTTTGGTCTGAGAAAGGGAGATTGCGATTTTCCGTGTCGCAAAGTCAATATCTAGGGAAAGACACAGAAAGACTTGATTATACAGTCAGGTCAGAATGCATAGATTATATTTGATAGGAAATGAGTTAATGTGGAATTGATTTCTATGTTTAGTCTTGTAGTATACTCTTTTATGGAAATGGCTGAAAAAAATATGCAGTTGACTATAGCATGATTTTAAAATCAGATTAACTATGGTTGTTGTACACTCGATAATTTGCTGTAAAATCAGTGCCATAGAAAACCATTTTTCTCTTTAGCTCCAAGGCAGATGTACAGCTTGTCCAACATGTCACTTCACAATGTCAAATTATTTACATATAATTAAGACATTAAAGTCAAAAATTAAACCCAGTAAAATAAAAATATTTCTTACTCAATGCTTTCAAATATTCCTCAAATTTGTTATTGGTTTCCAGTATCCATTTCCCATTGAAGTCTACAGGCATTGTGGCAGCTGGTGACGCTGTTGTATGTAGACTTTAGACAGTGTGACGAGGGGGAAGGTGCAGGGTGTCCTCCAGCTCTTATGTGAGTCCGAGGGCATGAGGGCGGAGAACTATTGATAAGTGAGTATAGAGGTTGAATGGGATTGGCAGGGGCAGTTGTTTTGGAGGGGGTTGGGGAAGATTACCCCTTTCTTTCTGTCACTGCACGGTCTTCGGGGGAGGTTATCAAGGGCATACACGTGGGTGCTCACACACATACACACACACACACACACACACACACACATACACACACATATATCATCGCTCACTCTTTCTCCTACACTGCAGAAACTACAGTGACAGTTTGAACTTTGTCATGATGGACAGTACAATGTACAGACGAGAAGCTATTTTGTAACATCTGTCAGTACAGTCTGCTCTTTGTTTGATTTTTTCTGTGGCAAACTCAAATACTAAACCTGAATAAACTAAGCTTTAACAAAACCAGAGGGTTAATAAAGTTCAGCTTGTCTTGCAGTAAAATATGAACAAATGATATGCAATTTCCCAATTTTGCTCTCCGATTAAGTGTTAAAGACTAACGAGTGAATTATAGATCCCCTGCAGACATGTTTAAAGACATATAAAAAATACTCTGCTTTGTATGTGTTTTTTCAATAGTGTAAAATTCTTACAAGCACATCTGCTCATTCTGCCTCATTGAAAAATCTAAAATCTATAAATATGAATTCACAGGACCCTTGTTCCTGTTTAAAACACATTTCCTGCCCCAGTGAGCAGTAAATTGACCTTTTCTGATGGAACTGTGCAAGTTGTATGACTGACTTGTATTAACGCCATTAATGTGGACAGTGGACACAAGACGTCTCCTACTTCAAGAGCCCATTCAGTATGTGCATTTCACATGATTGCATCGCATTTGTTTTCATATTGGATCACAATTAGCTTACACATTATTTGTAGTCTCATAAAATAACACAAAATAACTTTGAGGTACACATCTTAAACCCAGACTTAAGGTGAACCGAGAGAAATGTCTCCCCTCAGTAATGTACATGAACAGCCTTCTGTACAGTGAAGGTTAAGCGGCACCAATGAGACAAACACATTTTATGAGCAGAGGGGGACTTGAAAATTAAGCAATAACTGAAAAATTCTTAAGCGTGTTGAGCTATTCGTCTGTTGATAGTCCGTTTTATTGAGAATAAATGCAAATGCTGATTTCACTCTGGCATCAGACTCTGCTTTGGCCTCCCCTCTGAGAGCATAATTTTTGGACCAGCTAAAGCAAGAGAAGGGAGGGATCAATAACAACTCCCTGGGGAAGCATAAATAAATAGACCCTGCAGGTAGATGCTGGCATGGTGGCGGGGAGTGAATGCACAAGAAGCAGCAGGAGGTAGAACAGCAAGGCGAGAAGCAGCAGTGGCAAAGAATGAGCAAGTGAGCTGGACAGCTTATATAGACTGCCCAATTGGTAGTGGCAATGCATAAAGTGAGCTGACGGATTAGCTGATTCGGAGCACAGCGTGGCTTGAGTTCTCTGGCTGAAGCTCCACAGGCTCCTCTTCACTCACTGAAATTCTCAACTAGAGGCCCTCAGAGGCCTTGTGCATGTCTGGAGAGGCATTTTCAGATAAAAGGCACTTCTAACACTAAGTCTATTGGCCTGTGAAACATCAATTAATTCAGTGGGCTGTCTGGTTTTATAGCAGGATGCTGATTTGCCATACAAAACATTTCCTTTTCCAATGAGTCTGTTCAACCAAATAAATAATACAAGGTTTAAAGTAACTACTCAGGAAAAGACCAATTACATTACTGAGCACTGCTTCCTTTATTGATTGATTCATTTTACTATCAATGGCACAATCCCAATGGAATTGGGAAAGATATACAGTATATATACACACACACACACACACACATTGTATCTGATAGCTATATTAGATTATAGCTATTAAAAATAAAGATGTTTACAGCCCTCAACCACACCCAAATCTTCACCTTTTTCCTTTCTGTATCTCAATCCAAATCAGTCCTTTCAGGAATTTAAAAGGGGATTAAGCATTTAATTCCCTGTTCCCTTCACCGTGTCCATAACTTTACCACAGAACTCTCAGTGTGGCTCACCATCATCAGATCAGCTACACTAGCAGTATACAATGCCTCCAATATATCTAAACATGTTAATCAAAGAAGCACCCACCCTGAGACAGATATACAGTGTTGCATTTTGGGATATAACATAATACACATACTGCCCCGCCCCTTTGAATTGGCATTAGCAGAGAAGGCAACCATCTTGATGGATATACAGCAAATCTGTTTTTGGTGAAAATAACATTTGTAATAGAAAAGTATGTGGGTAGATACACAGATGGAGGGATGTATAAGTGGACCAAAGGGAGGCTGGGTGGTATGTTCAGAGGGATTTGTCTGGTGTGTCAGTGTGAGTCAGCTGGGGTAACCGTCTCGTTCAACAACAGCCAACTTAAGTCTTCTTGAAGACCTGCTTGGAAACAGCTCCTGCAGCTCTCAACTCCTGCAAACAAATAGCAATTTGAAGTTTTTAGATTAATCTGAAAAGAAACAAGAACAACCAAAAGCTGAACAACTATACAATATATTGTACATTTTTAATTGATTCCATATAGGGAATCAGTTTCATGATTGATTGATTGTGAGCCCTGCTCCTATCCCTCAATGCTGCAATCACAGCCTGGTTAAGACAACCTGAAGTCAACCTGTGTACAAAAGACTTAGCAATGGTAAAGGACAGGACAGGTTGGGGATGGATTAAGGATGCTAGGAGGGTATTGCAAACACTGAATATGAAGCCCTCCACATAATTCTGAATTATTTCTGATCCAATCTACAGTTTGTTGTTCTCTTGAGTAAACCATGAATCTACAAATTATAAACCTTTCAGTTTTCAAATTTGAGACAGTATATCCAGATGATATATGCAGATGATCCAGTGGGTTTCAAAATGGGTTATTAAGTTTGAGCGGACAGTTTGTTTCCTCAGCTCACAAAGGAAAACTGATAAATTCAGAATGACCAACACTGGAGATGTTTTCATTTCACAATCACCTTGCAATACATTTTCTGCCACAGGAGGCCACTGTTGCTCTACATTCAAACGTGCCACTAGCTCTTGGGAACTTTCCACTAATAACCAATTTCATGACTGCTGATTGAAAACATCTGTTGGCATCACTTAAACCAAATAATTTGGCAGATTATTTTTGCTTAGCTTTGATAGCAGTAATCACACTGAGGGAAAATCTGATAATGCTGAGCTAATGAAAATGGTAATGTGCTATTCATTACTTTAAAGTCTATTCAGATGCAAATGCTTTCATTACAGGCCACACTAGGCCACACTATGAATTTCACAGAGGAGATGTAAAATAAATAAATAAATAAGTAAATAAATGAGTTATTGAAGTCCTTCTAACAGAAATTAGATCGGGAAAGTCAAGATAATAAGACAGCAGAGGCTGATGTTGATATGTACTGGATCACTGGAAGTCTCAGTTCACGATGACAGAGAGAAGTGCCAAATAAATGAGAGGCAGAAACTTAATGGCTTTTCATTTCACAATATATAAATAACTTTTTATCTTCCATCAGTGTTTCTGTTTGATATGCCGGGAGCACTTTGGAAATAAAATATGTGTCTCCCTTTGAAATTGTACCTTTAGAAGCCCTTCCTTATGTGGAAACAATAGGATTTATCTGCCTGTAAATGAGTTAGATTCATATACTCGTATGTCACTTATCCTGTGTGCATGTGCCCCTCACAGAGCTGAATATTGCTTCTGCTGGAGCTGGTGGGCTAATTCACGCTGGAGTCACACATAAAAATATATGCACTGCACATACAGAGCTGAGAGGCATTTTGGATATGGATTAAAATGTCCCAATAGCATACATGAATATTCATGACAGGAACCGATGTTTTCTTACCAGATGAAGCTCATCTCCATCCACCCAGTGGGTCCAGCCTCTTCCTTCAATCTCTCCCTTCTGCACACACACCAGCTTGTCTCCCTCCCAGGTGATGGTGGTCTGAGGTCACAGGTCAGGGAGAGAGACATGAGCGTTAATATAATATGTTCCACATTTATTTAACACTGTAGCTGGATGTTTCCACTCACATCTCATAGATTTAAATATATGTAATATGCTGACCTGAGAGGCTCCATCCTCCTTAATAATTCATGTCTCTTACTAATTAAATAATTACAACAATTTCAGATAAAATCAGCACATACGGATGCACGTGACCTTCTCTCTCAGCCACCCTTTAAACAGCTTATAGCTTATCTATAATCAGCCTATCAGCATACAAAAAATGGGTTTGTCTTGGGGAACAACAGATAATCTTTGATCCTATTCAGTATTCAGTGACACAATCCGATTAAATACATTTTACTCATTTCTTATTGCAACACTAAAGTTCTTTTCCTGCAGGATCTGACACATCTTATTCCATTCCAGACAAGGGTGTGAAAAGTTGGTGGAAAAGTTTTTTAAGTCAGTAGGTGTAAGTTTTGTATAAAATGGCTGAATCATGCCACACCATATGCTAATTACAATCTGGAAGTATGCCACCAAGAGGCTTATACACACTGGGTTTTGCACCCATAGGATATGTAATAATACCACAGGTACTCACACTCTCTAGATTGTGATGTAATTGAATTACATATATATAACAAATAGTTCAACAGGTTTTCCAAATTGGTAAACATTGCAATGTAGTATGTATACATTCATAAAAATGTATTAACCCTCCCCCAGTCCAAATTGCTCACCATGCATTTCCTGTCATCTACTCCGGACAGATCCTCCTCAAACTCTTTGCCCACATGGAAGTCCATGTTGTAGTTTTTGAAAGTGCTGAGGGTTTTGATGACTATGTGGTCTCCATCGTGGGTGATGTCCTTGTCAGGCTTCAACAAGGTGGCAATTTTCCTTATGGCAACGTTGACATCTGCAACAGGTCCCCAGGAGAAATGGAAACATGAATAAGAAGAGGACAGTGAGGAGCTGGGAATTTTAGAGCAACTTCAGACGAATACAGCTGGGTCCAAAAGTCTGAGACCACATTCCCATAAAGTGGTCTCAGACCCTACTGTACATGGATGTCCAGTTTTTAGAAATTGAATCTGCTGCATCAGATGCATCTATAGGCCTACTTGTACAAGTTTGAAGATTTAAAAAAATGTTTAGTATTAACATTGGTAATAACTCGTCTATAGCTATTCCACAACAGAAATTGTATATAAGATCAAATTTCCATTTGCTTCATTATGGTGAAAACAAATGAATGAGATACTGTAATCTGCAAAATATCTACAAATCTTCCTATACCACAGGAGGAATATTGCTTGGAGTATTGGAGGATTGTTTCAATTGTTTCATATCAAGATCATTTTTTAAAACCTGATCAGTTTTGATGTTTGCAATATAACTTTGTCACTTTCTTCTTTAAACACGTTAAACAAACTCACCGAGAGCCTTCAGGTACTCCTCGAAGTTGTCATTGGAAATCATTTTCCAATATCCGTTCAGATCAACAGGCATCCTGGCTGTTTTTCTGCTAGTGTTCTTACTTCCAGTGAATGTTGTGGTCCGCTGTAGACGGCTACTTGTGAGCGAGTGCAGAACCTGGCGTCAAAAGCCTCAATTTTAACCGGACTCGCTTTAATCCGATTACTTACTTTGGGTTTCACTGCCTCCCACCGCGCTCACTCCATCTACCCTACGTAACCCCTCAATCCGCACCACGCTTTCCCTACACGCATTGTATGATGGGAACACACTGCATGCATATACAATACACTTGTGTGCTTTATCTTGCAGAATGCTTACTTTGCCTATATGGGATTAGGATGAATATACATCCTTAATTAATCGACATGGGGCACTTATATGTACTTCCACGTGTGGCAGAGTTGGCCTGGACCTGCTCCTGTTGTATAAAATGAGGCCTTTTTCAATTAACTTCATGTCAGGGGTGTAATCATCATGCGGAACCAACATCAGCCTAATGGAATACATCTTACCCAGAGATCTATTAAAGCATTGATCAGCTTTTGAATCAGGCTGAATGAAGGGCACAGTTTGGGTAATATTCACTATACAAAAGCAGAATCACCTGAGCTGAAAATGATCTAACAGCCAGCAACAATTAAATGTCGTACAATACGCCTGCCACATCTTTTGTCTCGCCTAAATAACTCAATTAATTTGATAATCTCGCTTTCGTGCCAGCTGCAGCCAACACAGTCTAAATCCTTTCTGACTATGGAGAGCAGACAAAGACACACAAACGCACACACACACACACACACACACACACACACACACACACACACACACACACACCAGTCTTTCAAAGGATGCCAGTCAGTGGCCTATCACAGTGGTGCTTTCAGCAACTGGCCTCAGAGAGAAAACACCTCCTGTAGCTGAGCAACTGTCAGGATTACTTTAAATCCTTTGGTGGAAAAAAACATACAGGCCTCGCAGACACACAGTGTGGATGATAATGGAGGGGAACTGAATAGATCCGGAATGAAATGCTGCTGGGAGGCTGCTAGAGTGCAGAGACACTCCCGATGTGAGGAAATTAAAAACAGGAATTCAGGCCGTGGTCAAGGCCATCGCTACTGTAGCTTTGAGGGTAGTGTACTGTGTTTTTCCCAGATAATTTTAGGGTTTAAGGAACCTGGTAGGGAGACCCCCAGGGTTCTTGTGGTGGAATAAAATATTGTAGGGGAAATCCGAACAGGTTGGCAAACTGTGTGCACGGATTAATCTTGTGCTCTGGCCTGTCCTGCTCTTTGTCATCACCTGAACTGTGCTTTAATACAGCTGTATTCACGCTTTAGTTGTCCTCATTTACATATTTTCTCTTTCTGTTGCCAGATAGTGAATGATAATGAAATTTGATGGCGGCTCATACATGCTGGGCTGTGTTTACCAGCACGCCTACCAGGCTGCTGCTGCTGCTGCAGATAAGATCATTATGTTATGATCACAACACAAGTTATTGACAGCAGCTGGATTTTCATGTCAATATTTTTCTTTTTCTACCACATGTAACCTGGGTAATTTAGACTTTAACAATTGGAAAATGTACTCATGGGGCACCCTAGTAACCTAGTGGTTAATATATAACTGCAAAGTCTCTGCTTCAGTTTACTTACATACACAGAAAAGTAAAATGCCCAAATGCTTTCAATGGTATTTCATAACTGGTGTCTTTTATGATGTCTTTGGTGATTTTTTGACCTTGAGTACTTTCTGACATCAATATCAATAGTTTATTCATAAGATTCAGTTTTGTATTGCTCTAGTTCTTATATTCTCTATATAGTTTAATGTATGAGACATTGTATGATTGTCTGTTTTGATAAAGGACTGTGAAAACAGCAGGTACAATGGTAGAAATACGTCGAGTAAGTCCAAGACTTTATCATTAACCCCCTGACAAAGACTGATGTGTTGTTTTCAGACAAATAAGGTATGACAACAATATCAATAATCCAAAGCCAAATATTTTTAGTCTGAACTATGGAATTGTAGTAATGTGGTTTAGTCATTCTAACCCTGACCCTTTCTGGGGTTTCTGGGGTTGGGGTGCTGATGGGGACACTTGGAACTTGGAAAAAAATGGGGTTATGGCCCTGTTTGGTTTGTGATTTTATACTTTTTCAGAGAGAAAGACAAATAACAGTCAGACAAAAAGGCTCCAAATATATAGGATTTTATTTACATTCAACAATGTGAAAAGCAATGTGAAAAACTATATGGTATGGAAAACTTAAGAGATGCATGTTCATTCAACACTGGCACAATGATGAGGCTCAAGATTTGCAACATTGAATGTCCTTGATTCGAAACACACCACAGAACTGTGCAGATGGTTCCTACTGAAAACAAGTGATGCCTGGAAAAAACATGAAAGTTGTTGCAGATGTTTGCATCTCTATCACACTGCAGTCCAGTGGAAGTAAACAGAGCTTCCAGCCCCTGTAGAGAATCACTGATCTGTCAGTGAATTCCCACTTCAAGGATTTCAGCTCAGTGCTGCAGCAGTCTGTCTGTCAGTCATCCAGACTCTTCACTGGCTGCTGTGCCTGTTTGGCGAGCGGCTTTAGCACCATGCCCTTATTTCTCCTTTCGCTGTCCTCGGTGTAGAGGTTGTGCTGGTGAATATATTCAATCACATTGTCTGGGATCAGGTATTTGACACTCAGCCCCCGTCTCAGAGCCCGCCGCACCTCTGTGGCGCTCGTCTCATTCCTCACCCATTCCCTCACCAGGTAAATGTTTTGTCTGTGGTTTGAAAGCGTGTCTGATTTGTGTACAGCCAGCTCGGGCTGCAGCCCCCCTCGACTGACGCAGATGAGGCCAAAATGCCCAGCCACCTCCTCCACGTGGTCGTCCCGCCACAGGCCTGGGATTTTGAAGGTGTCAAGGAAATCGGCCCCGCACAGGAGCTTCAGTTGTGGAGCGGGGCCTGAGGGAAGACGTGGTTTAATACTTTTAATATTTTCAAGAAAAGCATCAAAATGCAAAGAAATAAAAAGGGCTACATGTTATGTTACAAATATGTTGTCATGTCTGATATTTTGAAGCTAAGTGTTGATTTGCAGTGTGGGGCCAGAGCTACAACTCAACATGATTTGATTAATTTTCAATGTGGAAAATGGCCCATGAATAATATTTCTACCAATATTTCTATAAATGCATCTTTAAAATAAGGGGCTTGCCACAACCTAAAATGCTTTGTTTTTTATCTTCAAAATGTATTTTCAGTGATAGACACAATTTTCACATTTCTGATGTTACCCAAAAAAATAATCATTCAATGACGACATGTCTCAGTCGTCATTTTGTCCTTGATTTCCAAAGGAGCTAGTTTTGGACATATGGAAAAAGTCCAGTGAGTGCTTGCCACCTAGCTAGTCCTCAATCAAGCTTAAAAAAATAAGGAATGCAATAAAAGTACACACACTGCCTACATTACTCAACTGTCTCCTCAGAGGAAGCCTTGACTTTGGAAGAGCATATTTGAAAACTGGAGGCAATGGTGATGTGAATGGCAATGAAATAGAAAAAGAATGAGTCTGGACACTGCAAATAACAGAACATGACTAAAACTGAATTATGGGGTTTCAGAAATTTCACTTTTCAGATATATTCATTGTGCTGTAGGATAAAGCAAAGCATAACAACACTGTTAACCCAAGCAGTCCAACACCCATATGGCTCTACATTAAATGGACTGAAAAGGAAAAAGCACTACACAGAGAGACATATTTTTCTTCGGTATGCCCATCATTCCAAACAACAGTTCTGATTTTATTCCCTTCATCTCAGTTAAGTGTTGTGCAGTGTTGTACAGCAGTGATCAAATATCCCTGTACCTGATTCTGATAAGTCATAGATAATCCCCTACCATGTTCCTGAATTCTCATTGGCTAGTTACTAGTTATACAACAATCGTCACACACCTCACAAATGTTATAGCTATGTAAATGTGAGTTCAACACACACACACACACACACACACACACACACACACACACAGACACAGACACACACACACAAACCCGTAACCCTAATTCTGTTAGGCGGCTTGCTAAAAATGTGATAAAGCAATATGCTGCAGTAAAGAATGTATATAGGGACTAATCTACGAATCTACACCAACATCTCCAGGTATTTGCTCATTAAAGTATTTTACAAATTGATATTTTCACCTGATGATGGTGATAGATGAAAAGTAAAATAGGTGACAGGGTGAATTAGTGTCTATTGAATTCCATGGAAATCAATCAAATGGCGGTTGAAGCAGAAATCAGGTGCTGGCGTTACATGAAAAGTATGAATTTATCCTCTGGGGAATACACGTCTGTACAAAATGTCCATGGTAATCTATTCAGTAGTTCTTGAAATATTTCAACCTGGACCAAAGTAGGTAGATCGACCAACAGAATGGCATTACCATCCCTCGAGCCACGCCACTGGCCTGGCTAAAAAAGTAATTAATGTCTATGTCTTCAAATTTCTAATCATGCTGGAACACAACATGCAGAGAAGAGTTCATGGACGGCAATGGATATTAAAACTAAGTCAGGGGTCAAAGAGTTTCTGAGCTTATCCTAAATTCCCAAGAGTAAAAAGGTTCTTACTTGAGAGAGGAGTGGAGTTTCCATTGGAGTGGTTGTGTGTTCCCTTGCTCTGCTCATATTCCTTTAAGATACGGCCATAATGATACCTGCCCAAATACCAAAGGTGTGAGAGAAGAGAGAGAATTTAATCATTTAAATGTTATATATGGCACTGATACAATAATACAATAATATCCTTTCTCATTCTGACCTTGAGTATTTCTTACTTGATCTTCATTAATTATCAGAAGCTGGTTGTTTTACTGCGTATTACTACTTTTCAAGTACTCATTTACTATTTCACTTTCACTAAAACTTTTTTGATCAAAACATTATGCCAATAAATCCTCATCAAACTGAACTAAATTAGACAGAAAGATAGAGAAGAAAGCATGAGTCACAGAGGATATTAGAAAAACTTGAAGTAAAGCCTCTTAAAGGTGACGTATTAGATTTGTGTGTGTGTGTGTGTATTGTGGAGTGAGATGATGTGTGACGTGGCCGGCTCACAGCCTCAGGGACAACAGGCCACTTCATGCCTTGATCAGCATTAATGTTGCACAAAGGTGGCTTAGAGACAACCAGCTTGGGGGAGTGGGGGCGGGGGGGGGGGACTCATAAGGGAATTTATGTGAAATGGGGATCAGAGAAGGAAAGTGAACAAGGTGGAAGAATGATGCAAGTAGGAGAGATCCTTTTAAAAATATTCCCAAATCTTCAAGCATTTATAACTTATTATTTCACAACATGTAGTGTGGGGTGTACAAAAAGCATATTTCTGTACAGTAAACTAGTTGCAATAATACTCAGATATTCTTTCACATTCACATCACAGCTCCTCTGCCTGCCTCTCGTCACCCATATTTATGTCCCGGGCAGCCTTTTACAACTACACCATTCCCACTCGGCCAGTGAATTAAGCAGCCCGTGGCCTCAATTTCACCCCATGAAAAACCCAGAGCCTGACATCAGTCCAGTCAAGTCTGGCAGCCCCAAAAAGACGACAACCTCGTAATTTTAGGCTCAGGGAACATGGCAACACTGTGTTACATAAACAGTTGAGGTTGGCTTGATGCAGGACTAGCAGGGGCAGCGTAGAAGAATACATCCCAGTGATATGTACTGCTGCTGTAGTGAAAAAAAAAAAGTTTTTATATCCTATTGGGTATAAAGGAGGTGAGAGGAAACATATAGGAGGAAATGAGTTAACACTGTGGTGGCCCTGTTTTTAGACTTTAAGAAAACTGCATCTTCTAGTAGTTGACAGGGACAGTTTGGGATATAGCAATTTAAGTTTCAGCTGATATTGAAATGGCAAGGGAAAGATAGGTCCACTCAGAAAAAAAGAAGTGAAGGACTGACACTACAGTATATTGGACTTTATATTAAGGCTGAAATCCATTTACTAGCCACACATGAAAATCTAATCTCATGGTAGCTGGACGCACATAGCAATAACCTTCATTCAGTGAAATTTGACGAGTAAATCTCCTCTCTGATTAATCACTGGAGTGCTGTGAATTACGGAGGGAGAGGGAAGTACTGAAGGCAGGTATTACAAACAACTTGTGTAATAGTGGATGTAATAATAATCAGTTGAGGTGTGTTGACAACAGATGACAGCAGAGACTAAATTAATCCAATACTTTGATGCATGTTTCCTGTAGCAGCCTCTCATGAACAGAGCACTTTTAACGGTCTAACAACTGTTGCTGTTTCCTACCTCATGGTGACCACTGTCTCCGTCCAGTCTGGCTGCTGGCTCTCCCATTCGTCAACTGTGACCCAGTCGGAGCTCTGGAGCGCCAGCTTCGCCATAGCAATTCGGTGCTTAGCCAGCACCAGGCCTTGCTTTCCATAGCCGTCACTCACTGGAGACACAATGCCACCCACCACCTGGTAAAGGCCTGAAGGGAGAGGAGATAAATACAGTTTTTCTGGGTCATGACAGCCGATACAGAATTGGAATACAAAGCAGCAGATACAGTGATCTTGAAGAGATACTGATGTTAATACCATTAGTGCTTTGTCAGCTCTCAAATTGGAGAAGTGCTGCACATGCAATTGATGTTTTCTTTGTACTTGTTAATGAAATGAAGTTATCAAACAATGAAGTAATTTGTGGCTTATCATTTAATTGATATTTAAGGTTTTAGAAACATCTTTAAACTAAAATTGTTCAATCCAACCCAATGCAGTAGCACATTGTGCTAATTCTAGTGTTAAAGGGTTACAGAACAGGTTGATTTGCAACTGGATGAAAGCAGTTCATGTATGCAGCTTATAGTGTTTTCTGATGGTTACTCTCAAACCAGTCAGCTAATACCTTATACGTAAAGGTCAACAAGGAATCCGTAAGAGCCTTATGTATGTTCCTGCCCACTCAAGTGCTGCACTGTGCATATACTAATAGAGCATTGTAGAATAAAGGCATTGATTCAGGACCAGTATAGCACATTAAAACCATGTGACATGGTTGGTATATTTATTCTGATCAGCTGATGTGATTTAGGATGTAAAAAGGTAAATGGGTTGAGTTTATATAAGGAGACTGTGTCCACTGACACGGCTGTTACATGGGACTGTGTGTGGCAGCACATTAGAGTTTACTGTGGGTCTCTGCAGTAAACCAAAGTTTAGCATGTCTGTACATTTGTAAACTCCCTAGAAAATGTATGTTTCCTTTTATGTTATTGAGTAATTGATTTGTGTTAATTGACTTTTTTGACACCAGGGGACAAAGGACTGAGCTGAAGAACAAAGCCTAGATATGCATCATAAAATTGCGATGGCTAATGTGTTAGCAAGAAAATTCGTACTTTTTATATCGAGAAAGACAGAACAAAACTAGTATTCATGTGGACTTAAAGTATTATTCAATCTCATTTGAGTTCTGTCTTGTTGTATACAAACAGAAAAGTCATACACAAGGAATATTCAGTTTTGCCATGTTTCTCCTCAAACCAGAAACCCCTTCACCCCCCTACTTACACCTCATCCTGCAGGCCTATTCAACAAGGAATAAGAACAACATACTGCTGCATTTCTGTATATTAGTACAGATAACAAAGATAGAAGTGACAGTAGATAAGTAAATAAAAATAACATTAAAATTTTGTATGAAAACAAAAAACATAGACAATAATACAGTAACAAATTATCATAATGAAACTCATATGGAGAAGAACGAGAAAAATGTAAATAAGATTTAAAAAAAAAACCCATAGATAAATAAAAGTAAATATATAAATAACAAATGACAAAAAGAAAAAGAAAATCAGTTGTTAATAGTACGGAGGCTGTCTCAAGAGTCCCAAGTAATTCATAAATTCATAAAGTATGAGGCCAAAATCTAGGGTATGCACGCCTGGGCAGCAAGTCACTCCAACACTGCAGGAAGGCCCAAAGCTGATTCTACTGTGAAATTTCACTGGCAGGCAGCCAATCAAAACAGCTGATTAACGGTTGCCAATGTGAATAGAATCTATCAGTGAAACCTCTAATGGAAACTTAGATTCTTCCAGTTTGACATCAATGTTAGACTTCTTTCACCAGCTAATGTAGTTGCTAACTTTGTCTGCCGTGTGGTGCCTGGCAGGTAGTGTAAAGTAGGTTGGAAATAGCTTGTTTGCTGAGAACAGTTGCCTGCTGTTGTTGAAAATCAGGCTGATCAGAACATGTGAACTATGGCCCATAAAATGAGAGACTACAAGAGTCTATAAATGCCTTCAGAGCTCCAAAGTTGGCTTATGATTCTCTGTAGCTTCATCACAGTGAGCCATATATTTCAAAATACACGTATGCATTTGATTCAGTGTCTATATAAAAATATAAAAAAGGCGCACATTTAAAAAGCAAATGGACATCTTTAGCCTACTACCTTTTTCTATTTAAACTAGCTCTAAAACTAAACTTTTGATCTAACCTGTGCTGTGCATGTGGTCTCTGGCCAGCTCAAACAGCCTCATGTGCTGGTTAGTGATAGGATTAAAGGAGCCGCAGGCTAACAAGACTAGTGGAACCCGGTGGACGGCCATCCTGGTTTAACTTCACACCGCAGTCAAAGAACCTTGGAGAAAAGTAGAGGGAGAAGTCATTTAGTGTTTTTATTGTGGTAGTCAGACGATGGGGCACAAAGCTGACTGTGGACTGAAGGAAGAGTTCTCTAGATCATCCAAAGAATACAAATTTTATATAACTATAGCTGAAAGTCAGTTTTTACTCATATCTACCTATAATCGTGTTGTTATATTTGAAGAGTTTTTTTTATTTGTCTTTTGGTGGGAGTTTTTATCTCAAGAGAACTTTACACAACTTTAGCTATGGGTTTGTCTCTCACTGACCCCAGTGAGAGCCAAACTCATAGCATATATATCCCTACCCATTTATCATCGGGACACCAAGCGTAACTAGAAACACTGGCAAGAATAAATGTGGTGGCATTTAGCTGGAGTCAGACACTGGAGGAAGGGAACTATTGCAGCAGCATTGTATTTTAATGTGTACATGTAGATTGTCTTAGAGGGAAATTAATACTAAACACCACATCCTGATGGTACACATTAATTGGAATGATGGTAGCTTCAATCAGCCACTCTGACAGGTACCACTTTAAACATAGGCTATAGTTAGTCAGTCAGTTAGTTAGTTAAACTGTTTGCCTTGTGTATGACTAATCCAAAGTTTTCCTACAGCTTTTGTGTGCTTTTGCTCAACTACCGTTTCAGGCTAAAAATTAAAATACTGTTTTAAAACAAACAAACAGGCCAGCACATTTTGAGCTTGTCCCACAACACGGCAAACTAAAGCACACTGAAGCCCATTGCATGTGCACAGACTACAAATAAATGACAGTTGCTGCAGTGAAATGAGTGGCATCTACATTTCAGATAAGACAATAAAAATCAGGGCTGCCCGTTATGAGGTCAACTGACTGACATGTATTTTTTTTTATTATTTCACGATGAAGCACTGGATGTTTAGCTCTGTGTTTAAATAAAAAAACATCTCCAAATAAAGTCCTAATGTCAACAATGAATGTAGCTTTTGTCATATAACCAAGTCCACAGTAATTGACTACTGTCTACATACTGAGCATTTAAGCAGTATTATTTGTCTTATACCGTGCTGAAAATCATAAGATGTCTCAACAAAAAGCCAACCTGGAGACTTTTTCTACTTGGAGGCTTATTAATGTTACCAATATCTGTCTGATTTAACTTTAACACATTCCTCATCTTCTTAATTGTATTATTAACAGTAAAAACATCTAGCCTTTTCCCTCCTACAGTTACTATCAGTTTTGTTCTCTATCTATAATGCAGGTAACATCTCATAGTACTGTTGGATCTGTACAAACAGTGCACATGCCCAGTTTGAGAGACACTGTTTTACGATGTGGGAGGCCTCTGTGTGTCTTTTTATTACTTAAGCTGATAAGACAGTGAGTTGACATGTTTCTCACATCTGCTAACAGCGCAATTTAACTGATAGGACACCAAACACCAAGCACGTTCAGTACACAGAGATGTCTGCAGCTAATATCAATTAGCTTGTCCGCTCAAACTACACGTAAAAGGACGTTTACAGACTCGCATGAATCTGTAAAACTGAAAAACAGTACATTCAAAGGCTCGTATAAACATGTAAAATGTCTAAAAAATAAGCGTGATAAATAACTTGATTACCTTTTCTGACATTGTAGCTGTTTGGGTATAAGTGCCACACTTATTCTCCTCCCTGGATCTGCGGAGATGCTGCACGAAGGTTCCGCAGAGAAAAATCCCGACTGCAGTGCGACCCCTGGTGGATGAATATTATTCTGAGCAAAGTGATGGAGCTCTCCAAGGTACTGACGCATTGCCTGGTCTTAATTATTAGTTTTTAAAATGTTTATTCATTTTATAATCTCAACAGAACCCATATCAACACACATTAAGACTCAACAACATAACAGCAACAAACAAACAAAAACACAACAAAAAACTGTCTAAAGTGTCCAGCGCCACCCCGTATATCTTTATCTTAAAAGACTTTACCTTTTAGTCCCATCTGTCAATTCCACATTGTGGCAGTAGAATGATTGTCCTTTATCCATTTCAGCAGAACACGTTTTCTTGCCAAAAGCAGCAGTTTATCATAAGCTGACCTTTACAGCGGCACAGTATCAAACACCTTCATGCTCCTGGTAACCTTTCATTCCATTGTTGTTAACTGCTTGTCAGATGAAAAGGAGAAGCTTTGTCAAACACTAATTGACTGTCTGTAGTGCAAGCGGCAACTGGTTATAAAATGGTTGTGCCGCAAATGGCTTTTCCGATATCTCTGCTTTGTCGTAGACGAACAAGAAAAACATTCAGAGAATGTGAAGGTTCAAGTAAATCTTTTGGCATTTCAGAAACCACTATTATGTACCACTAGAAAATAGAGCAAACCATTGTCAATAGGGGCAATAATGGCAACAGGAATTGCGTGAACATGCATTATGTATATGCACACACAAACAATTAATTTCCTGTTTCATCAGGCTATTTCATAGCATTGTGACTGTTGTTACTTTTAGTACTAAACCCAGAAATGAGTTTGAGTGTAAGGTCTATGCAGTGAAAGCTGGTTTCTGAGTCATATCTTGCAGTGCTGTTTATTAGTGAATTTAATTAGCAAGATATTTGTGGTAAACAGAAGTGTGGATGTATGTATACAAGATTGCTTTTGTGTGTGTGAGGAAACAAACACATTTCATCATGCTTCTAGGTTGAATCCTCAGATCGTTATTCATTCGACTGCTCAGTCAGTCTCAGTTAAAATCCACAACTGCCCTCCGTACCAGCAGAAATAAATTTGTCTGGTCCAATAATCTGTGATGCCACACCAGTGTTGCCGGTGATAGCTAGACAAAAAAGACAGCATTCAGATTCATTATCTATTTATATCTATATTATATTGTGATGGTATCTCAGGTATATATCTTGTTTCACTGTTTGTTGGTATAAAAAAAACTTTTTCACATTCACACACATTGATTATACTGTCTGAGATCTTAGAGTTTAACATGTGTATATTCAATGTTTTGTAATTTAAGTTCTTGGCAAAATTAAAGTTCTCAACGTTGTGAGGATGCAATACCTTAATGCCATCATGAAATACACCTACTGTCCCCTGATGTAACCCTAACCCTGCTTACTTGAAGACTTGGCCACAAGTAGAGCAACAAAGTGCTCCCTAAAGCATCTTTTCCCCTTAGCTACCACTACCCATGGAAACAGCCAATTGGGAGTATGTGTGTGTAAGTGGTTGCATGTACATGTAAATGTGGTCCTGCATGTATTTGTCCGTGGGTGTGTGTGTGTGTGTTCTATCTTTGTTATCCTCTTAACTCACTTGAGGTCTGCCCCCTCTCTCTAATCCCCAGATCCACCCAACAGACGAAGGAACAGGGGGAATAATTGAAGAACATACGGCCGTTAGAGAAAACCAGTGATTCTGCCACAGGGTGAAAACTGAAAGACTCAAATCTGTGAGGGGGAGTATAGCTTCGCTGTTTGGGCTCTTGTTAGGAGGATACAGCTGGAAAAACATCATACTGTAGCAGCTGCTTCATTTGATTAGAAAAGGAACATCACTGTAAAAAAAATGCAAAAATCCACAGTTCTCATTTCACTTAATCAAAGTGACAGCTTTTTAAATTTTTTTTTTAACATTTCCAAAATGTAGAGCTAACACAGGCAACTAATGGAGGATAACAGCTACATGAATTGACTTAGGATGCACATGGGTTACAGGCTAATCTGAATATCAAAATAGCCATTTAAGTATTCAGGTGTGGCACCCTTTTTAATAAATTACTGGATCATTTTACCTCTTTCCGTCTCTAACAAAATTGAGTAGATGGAGAAAAAAAACTTTTTACTTGAACTTTTCCCAAGTAGTTTCTTTGCTTTAAGGGGTGACAAGCCAGAGGAGTTGGGAAACACTGATTTACAAGCTGTTTCATGTGGTGAAAAACATGAATCGCAGAGGAATTAAGGTTCCCTGTATGCACACAGTATTATGACCCCTTCAGCTACCATAAATCACTTACTTCTTCACTTTGGGTAAATGTGGTAAGCTTCTGATGCTTGATAGCTTGGGGTTTATTTAACTGAATGAATAACTGTAGCTGTATTCCTGTAGAGGAGTGCAATTACTGGAAGCAAATTCTCCATTAGCTACAGCAGCTCTCTCCTTGGGTGTCAAAATCAAACTCTCCCCCCTTTCTTAACACTAAACTCAACACATTCACACTCATCGCAGTGTGGTTCCCCTACTTGCATTCATGTTTTACCACTTGCGCCTTCTCTTTACTGATCTAAGGGGAGCTGCCTCATTAATAGTCAAGTTAGGCCAGTTAAGCCACACTGAAACCGGATATAAGATATTTTATTCAACATAAAAGGTAAATATTAGTAGTAGTCTATCTAAAAACATTTTTTTGTGCATCCATAATCATAAAAATGTGACAATACAGTCAACATGACCATCTGGTATAACAGTAGCCATGTTTTGGTACTTTTATTTGACATGATATAACAATAACAAGAGACAGAGTTTTATCTTGAAGACAAATAACAGGAAACTCCCTCTCATTGACGCTGCTGCACTGACGCTCTCTCTCTCTCCGTTTCCAACATCCCGTGAAGGTCTCTCTACCTGCCGGGCTCGTGGAGAAACACCCTCGCTCTAAGGAGGTGATCCAGGTTTTCAGAGGAGGAGAGGACGGGGGAGACATCACCCAACACACAGCTCGATAACCATGCAGGCACTCGGGGTCCCTTTTTTGCTGTTTTCTGGGCTTTTCTGGGGCCACTCCTGCGCTCTCAGCGGAAAAGGTAGGAAAACGAAAAAGAAAGAGATGGGAGCCAAAAAAATAAAATAAAAATAAATTAAAAAAAAAATATCAAGTTGGTTTCAAAATGTTGCTGCTTCTTTTTGCCCTTGAGTTGCTCAAGTTGGCAGCAACGGTCCGTCTAACAACTTCGTAGGTATTTCAGGCATTTTTACGTTTGTTTTGTCCGTTTTTAGCAAAGTTGTGCTGAATATTTGTTAACCTCGTCCCCCCGGCTTCCCGTGGTAATTGTTGGTCGAGGCTCATGTGTGACGGTTGACACTGGGGCAATTAACGAGACAGGTGTGCAATTAGCCAGGTGGAAAGTTACAGCTTTGTTATCGCTAAGCAGTGACATGTTGGGGGGATACATGACAGTCAGTATCGATACTAGGCTGCAACTAATTAATTTCATCATCGATTATTTTCTCAATCAATTCCTCCAGTAGCCTATTAAATTTAAGAAAATAGCCTAGTAGTAAAAATGCCCTTCTCAGTCTCCTAAATATGAAGGTAACGTCTTGAATTATCTTGTTTTGCCCTAACAACACTCTAAAGATAGGAATTTACACAAGCCAAAAAAGCAGAAAATACTCACAATTGAGAGGCTTTAGTGTTTGGTATGTTTACCAGGGAAACAATACTTTAATGATTAATATGTTATCAAAATACCTGCAGATTTACTCTGAGATTAATTCCAGTGGACCAATTGATTAATTGACTATTGGTTAAATCTCAAATAGACATAACTCACATCAGTTTCCCACTGTTTATACCACAAGGACATCAGATAGTAGCTAAATATCAATGTAAGGCTGAAAGGTTACTTGGGAACTCCTCTCCTCCATAATATGTCGAGGATGCAACCTCATGCCCCAGTTTCCCTTCAAAAGCTAAACACCATAAACACAACATTCATTCAGGATTTCAGCCATTACGCTGCTGGTCATGATGGACTGGTTGGCCAGTGATCTAAAGATGATTTCTGTCTATAATCATTGATTAGTGCTAGAGAAGGGCAGCAATGGTCAGGGTGTTATATTCAATCACATCTTCACCCTGTGATACTCTCTCTCACATCTTCCTCTCTTTCTCTCTCTCTGTCTTTCACATACACACTGCCGACTGGTGTTGTCTGAGAAGGGCAGCAGCGGTTTACAGTGGTATTAATTGGGTCTCTGGAGTGAGAGCATGAGGCTGACTGGCTGTCTGCACTCAGCCAAATATTATCATTATTTTCCCTGTTTATAACAGACCTCAATATGACTGTGAGCCAGAATGATGGCTAACTAGGTTTAGATTGAGTTTAGAGGAGAGCCTGTTTTCTATAGAACCTAAAATGACCCATTCAATTTTCTAAGGTGAATGTGATGTGTGAACTCAGCTGTGATTGCCAGCATGTATCCACACATCACTGACTATGCAGTGCACAGATACTTAATCTGGTTTTGTGGCCAAATATCAGATCATTCAGCATGTTATGAAATTACTGGATTGGCTTTGACTCAGTGTGAAACAGTTTTCTTGGCATTGGTTAGTAAAGCCATTTTCAGGGGCGGGAAGCTTTGGGAATCTCATAATTTCATTCAATTCAGATTTTTTGGTGTCCAAGTCAATTCACAATTGATTCTTCATTCTAAATCAGTTCTGGATTGAGTGAATAGGAAAGTGGCACTAATTTTAGTCTCCCGCTCCAGTATACCGTGTGTCAAACCATTACTTGGTGTCCTTAGTCCCCTGAAATGCAATATGAAACATAACTGGCAATTAAGATAAATGGTCTACAGCCTTTTCATTTTAAAAAGATAACTGCATTAATATTGTCTGTATGAGAATAATAAAATGAGCAGGAGTGCTCCACTGTGTTGTTATTAATGTCTTGTCTCCAGCAGTGGAGAATAGTGTCTCTGCTGTACTGTTAGCTCCAGGAAAGACATCTTTGTCCATCACACTCAGTGGATGCAGAGTTTTTGTGGTGAAACAGACAGAGCTGAGAGTTTTTTCTTCACCTCAGAGTTGGTTTAAGTTGTTTAATGGTGCAGTGTGTGTTGGTCAGCTGCTCTTGTTTGTTACCTGCTGGTGTTTGCTGCTCTGCTCCGCTAACGTTAGCGTAGAAAGTATTCACAATATACTTAATCATTAAGTACAAACTTGCTTGCAACTGCTGCCTTTTGTGAAGATGAATTACAATATAACACTAGTGTGTGCATGCCGTAAACTGCTCCTGCACTACTCTTGTAGTTGAGTTCTGCCTTTTTCATCCACATCACATTATTAACTAACATTTAGAAAAATAGATTCTTGACATTTGTGAATTGAAGCAGAATTGCCCACGTCTGCATCTCAATGCATCTAAGAGTTGATTTTTTCATTTGTTTCCCCCACCTCTAGCCCTCTCAACATTTAAAGAGGAATAGATCAAGGCCTTTGTGTACTGGCATGCTGAATAAGAGAGACACATGAAGCGAGTTTTTGTGTGTGTAGATGTATTTACAAGCTCTACAAGCTCAGCAGAATACAGTATATGCATGAGACAAAGGCTTGCTACCGACTACCTTCACATAAGAAGACGGGAAATAGACCAGAGCAGATGAATGCCAAAGAATACAGCCTGAGAGGATTTGAGGGATGCTGAAAGGGAATGAAATGGGGGGGGAAGTTGAAAACAAGATCAGATTTATGGGTGTCTTTTCAACAGAGCTGTCT
The DNA here is from genome assembly GCF_027409825.1 of Scomber japonicus. Taxonomy (NCBI): domain Eukaryota; kingdom Metazoa; phylum Chordata; class Actinopteri; order Scombriformes; family Scombridae; genus Scomber; species Scomber japonicus. The sequence continues at coordinate 14,211,321 of NC_070589.1, read as the reverse complement.
AGCTGCATTATCCTCGCTGGAGCATAAATCGCGATAGCGATGTTGAACGCAGAAGCATAACTCAGGTTTCCCTCTTCTTTATAATGTTAAATAATGTCTGGTGGAAACTGCTCTGCCTGTCCTGACGCACTTTTCGTCTTCACTGTCATGCCCCTTCTATTGTCTTTCATTCTTTTGCCTTCTCACTTGTGTTTTTCTCCCTGTCTGTCTGTGTCTCTTCCTTTGACTCTGCATCACTCTTTGCTGCGCTCCGTTGAGCTGATGCCATTCAGGGGGCAAATGTCAGAGAGAGAGAGAAGTGTTTCGTCATTCTCCTTCTTCACACTTCTGTCTCCAAGCTTGAACAGCCTCCGTTCTGATTTCCAGACTTGCTGCTCTCTCTCTCTATCTCTCTCTTTCTTTGCACAGCCAGAGATTCAATTCCAAAGTTTTATGGGCTTAAGTGAAATGTATAAATGGTGAGGCTCTCTTCTTTCTGTCTTACTTTGCCTTTTCTCATCTTGAGAGTGTCACATTCACACTCTATCTCTGGTACCTCTATTACCATCCCCTCTTCAGTCCCTCTTTGCTAGCCTGTCCAGATTTTCTCTTTCTTTTAACCCTGCTTTGCCTTTAATCCACTTCTCTGCACCCCAACCCTTGTCTGTCCTTCACTGTCCTGTTTGTGCTTTCTAATGGTTTCCAAAGGAGATAATATTTGTGTGTTTTTGTGTGTGAAAAGGTGTGTGCATGCACTGTGATGGCAGACAATTGTGTTAAAAAAAGACTGAGTACCCTTGTGTTTTGTACTACCATTTATAAATGTGTGGAGGAATGTCAGGTCTGTGTGTTGCTGGAAGTATATGCAAATGAGGGCAGATATGCAAATGAATGTCCTAATTTGGATGTTAATTACTCAGTATGGCTAATTATAATATGTCTGATGAGGCGTAAGGTGGAGGAGAGAAGTGTAATGGAAGGGCTGCCATAGGATGATGTATGTGTGTTGAAGAGAGAATAATTGTGTGTGTGTGTGTGTGTGTGTGTGTGTGTGTGTGTGAGAGGTGTTTGTGTTTGTGTATGCCAGTATTACACCAGCTGGTCCAATGGCCCCATTGGGGCTCTCTGGTCAGCACTGCTCAATATGTGGTGGATAAACATTGCATGCAGTGCTGACTTCTGAGAGATATCCTCACACACTCTTCCCTGTTCTTTTACTAATGCATGCACACACATAGCACACCCATTTGACATTGCTTTACTTCAAAACTATCTGAGTAAACACTTTTTTATTTCTTAATAAAGACACATATTTTCCCTTGAAGTTTCGCCAGGTGGCTGGTTGTCAGTGAACGACTGAGATGGTGCAGTAGAGGAGAGACAGAGAGTCTTCTTCAAAGACCGAACCTCTTCTTCTTGTCTGAGCATGTCGGAACAAACCGCGGCCCTTTGCCTCAACAACAGGCGTGCCTCCTTTGTCAATCTGGAGATGTTTATCCTGTGATTATCTAGGGTGTTAGGAAATACAGTTTGTTAGGGGCTTCTTAAACAAATATATTGAATAAACAAAGATATTAGATTTAAAAAAAAAATTCCCTCCCTGTCTATTGATTGAACAACACAACATACTGTTGAGAAAGGCTATTTCCCAAGACTATATTATTAATGATTTGTGTTACTACAGTGTGTTCAGACAGAAACTGAAGCAAATTTTACATGCAGCATAATTACATACAAAGTCAATGCAAACAGACCCAGAAGTTCTGTGTTCACTTTGGCTCTTTGTAGCAAAACTTAGTTTCTCTCTCTCTCTCTCTATATATATATATATATATATAAAGCCAGTAACAAATGAGATGTGCTGTTAAAGGTGCACTCTATGACAATCAACCCCACTAGATGTCAGCAAACAAATATTAGCTATCTAAAGATATAGTGGAGTAAGCAGAGAGTGAAGTCACACTATTTCTGTGTGTGTTCTCTGTTCTTTGTTTTGATAAGGGGGTGGTGTGTGCATGTTAATGCAGGCGAGCCCCTCTGGGTCTCAAACATTATCATACTACATATAACCAAACGGGACATTTAAATATGTTTCTGAAAACATTTGAGACAAGACATTGACAACACAGTAACATCACTGATCAGCAGTGCTGCTTAGTTTGACAGTTTGATCTGAGTTTTGTGAGCTGTCAGTTTAGGAGCTGCTTTCTATTTTGCCCCTCCAACTTTACAGAGTCAACAATATGTACATTTGTTTTGGTCTGAGATGCTGGTGCTATAGTGCAACCCTTCAAAATTTGTAATGTCAATTGTCAATAAATGTAGACATTACTGTTAAATAAAGGTGTCTGTGCCCAAAAAATCTTTGCTTTTGTAGGCATTTATATAATAAACATTAAAAAGTGAATTTATTCTTTAGAGACGCGAGCTGTTCAGGTATGAGGTTTATCCAGACAACTATGAAAAAAACCCTATGAATCCTGTAACACAAATAATTTGGTCAGATTGTTGTTTGCCATTAGGTGTGTGTCCCGCAAACACACTTCATGAGTACCATGAAGGGATCATGGTCCAAATATTGGATATCCTGGTTTTATTTTGTTTTTAAACTTGAATTATTGACATGGTGTGGATGAAAGTTTAATTAATAGAATGCCACACCTGAAACTGATGTGACAGCTCGATCGTTTTATCTCTCTGAGTGGAGTGGAGTTTTTGGCCTAGAACAGACACCAGAGAGAGCTCACAAGCCTGACAAACAGACAAATTCAAATGTTGCCTGTCATCAAGTTACTCACAGAATTACTGTTCATCAGAGATAGCTTATATGACTTGCCACCTGTGATGTTTGTCACTTTAACCAGTGACATTGACAGTAAGCACTGGCTAAAAATGAGAGGCTGCAACATGAATGTTTTGTAAATTGTTGCTTTGTTAATAAGAAAGAGAGAGGAGTGATGACATAATTGTTTCTGTCAGAGTGTTATGAAATTTTGCCAACCTCAGCGTCAGAACTCGCACTCGGGTGGCCAAATAATTTTTCATATGCTCTTATTTTCACTCTCACAATAGTTGAGGTATGAAGCCCTGCTGTTCTAAAGGAGAGCAGTGGTGCAACACTCGCATGCTGAGGTGAATGAAACACAGCAGCATACATCAGGACCAGAATTTGATCAGATTTGATTAGTCGATACCAATCTATTAAAATATGCTCAGATCAGCCCTGATACTGATCCCTAGGATAGACTTGGGGCAGCTCTAACATGTATTTTACAGCATAAGTCTATTTAGGCATAGATTCTATGAGTTTGTTTTACATATTATCAGTACTAACTCGTGGCATTTCAGTGTGTCAAAATTAATGTATAAATGATTCCCGAGCCTTGAGATTTTTACTTGTGACCTTACAAAATATAAAACAAGTCATGGATTCTGATGAAAGTGGACTAGATTTTCTTTATTATTAAATACAGATTCTGTTGGACATTTTAAATAATGTAAAAATAGTATTTGTTCTGGCTGCAACAGCTAGCAAGGGTGAACTGGAAGGAAGTTGAGTGCTTCTGAACTTCTGTGTCTTCAGAAAAGCATGCAAAACTGTACCAATTTTAAAAATGGCTGGTCCTCGATCAGTTTGGCTGAGTAGAGCAATGTTCAACAGTGATGTACAGACAGAACAGAGGAGCTGTGTTTCAGCTGTGTCCCGTGAGCTGGTGTCATTGAAGTGTTATCTGTTTTCTCTATGCACACAGGCCCAGCAATCCTTTATTAAACAATAGACGACGGTCTGTTGTGACTCATGATAAAGCCTCAAGTTATGAAGACATGCACCACTGCGCAGTGTTTTAATTATAATTCCAATACAAACTTATTAGCCCGCTGTGTGTTTGTACACGTAATGAAATGTGTTGAATGTGTATTCATTTCCAACCAAAAATATCATAACAAAATACACACTGATACACACTCATGCACACCCACTCATACACACAAAGCTCTTTTCATGTTACCCAGAACTCGATTGAGTCATCTCCTTCATCTTCCTTTTAAGTTGTTCTGTGTGGGTCTCTTGTATAGTCAGTCCAAAGCTTCACTGTACTCTTTATAAATGGCTTTGTATTTGATTTTTCCCTGAAGTAGAAACCATGAAACACTCATGTATTTTACATTGTGAAGTATGATTCTGGAGATATTTTACAACCTCATGTTTGGGTGAATTGGAGAGGTGGGCTACAAAGTCAAACTATGTAGTGCAACATAACAAGTGTTGTGGAAAAGTCACGCCAAAGGAAATTCTTTTAAATGTTTTCTAATGCTTTGTCTACAAGGCAACCCAGTGTGTGATTGACAAACAAATCACTTTTAAAACAACAAAAGAGTACCTTTTAGAGGAGACTGAACACAAATGTGTGTGTGTGTGTGTGTGTGTGTGTGTGTGTGTGTGTGTGTGTGTGTGTGTGTGTGTGTGTGTGTGTGTGTGTGTGTGTGTGTGTGTGTGTGTGTGTGAGAGAGTTTTTGTGAAAAACAGACAAGAAAGGCAGACTTGGCATAGTATTTTTCACACCTTCAGTCATGTCCGCATGCATACACAGACTCATGCACCTGGTCTACCTGCAGCTACAATCACTGTTTAGGAAGAAAAGGATCACAGCAGGGGTGGGAAATGAAAGAATGTCCTCAAGAAGAACGGTTTTAATTTTCATGAGTCAGCAGTCAAGACTTATCTCTGTTTCTCTCTATCGTCTCGTTTCTTCCTCTATGAGTCTCTCTCTACCAACCCACCTGTCTGTGTCATTGACTCTGTTTTCCTCCCCTCATGGCACCAGCACATTAGATATGACATTTGGATGTGTGTGTGTCAGTGCAAATATCCCTGTTTCTCTTCTCCGTTCCCTTTCATTTTTCCATCCTCTCTTTCCTTTGTGAAGCTGCCACTCCTTAGCCTCAGCTCACTACAGAAAGGGGGTCTTCACCTCTGTCAGTGCCCTTCTCAGCTGTTTGTCTTGTCCTTGTCTGCTTTCTGTCGCCTCATGTCCCTTTAACAGTCTTTCTCTCTCTTGTGTTGCAGTGGTGCGTTTGTAAATCATTTAAATGATGTATTTAGGAAGCATAACTGTTTTGAGGTGACATTACTGAATTCAAAAACAGTTGTTTGTTTGTGTCTCATGCTTTTTGGGTGTGTATAATGGATTTTTTGGGCAAAATCCTTTTTAGCAACTTATAATGTACCACGGTGCCTTACCTGGGACATTTGAAAAAAAATGATGCTCCATGCTTTTTGGGTGTGGATTACATTTGTAATGTGATATTATGTTGCATGTAATGAAATGAAGGCAAATTAAAGGAAGATTTGTTAGTTTACCTAAGAACAGAACATGAAAGTTGTATATACCTTCTAGTCAAAACAACCTAGGCAGAAGTTACATTTAATTCTGTTTTCCTAATTTCCTAATTGAATTTTCTTCTGAAAAATTATGACCTCTTTAATGAAATACTTTTAATTTATTAAAGTCTTATCAGGCACAAAAACATGTGCTTGACATACTTAATGGATCCACACTGAGCTGGGAAAAATTGATATGTCATGAAAGAAGTTATCATACACCGTAATGAGAAATGGGCAATACTTCTTTTGAAATATTTTTGTGTTGTTTAATTAAAAATGATTCCCAGAGACCAGTGGGAATAAGAGAAACTGGTTTATTTTCTCTTCTTTCTAAAATCATGGGTCTTTTTTTCTCCCAAGTATATTTCTGGACAAAACCCACTTTCTTTTTATTCTGTCTTTTTCACTGTAGGCTCTAGACATCCTTTTTTATGCTTGTCCTGCTTTTCAGTTTTTCATTGTATAATGAGCAGAGGGGAAAGTTAGTATGCTGGTTTGGCATCAAATAAAATACATACAAAAATGCCACGTAAAAGTCTTTGTAGTTCAGTAAAAAACATTTTTAGCTTTTTTTTCATCTGGCTGTTGCTGAATTGTCAATATACAGCAAATCCACCAATCTGAACATAGTGTCTGTCAGCCCTTAAATGAGTGTCCTCCCCATATACAACCTTGCTATGGTTCAGCAGCACCTGCACAAATATTGACTTTTCCAAGTCAACGATTACTGTAACAGGAAGTGTTGTCCAGGGACTTGATGACCTCATTTGTAGTATCCCCTTTTTATACTTTCAAAGCCTAATTTCCTCTGTGCTGTGTATGTGTTTCTACATGAAAGATGAAGTGTGGGCATAGGTCGTACGAGTCCATTAACACTGCATTCCCATGAAAGATAAATACATTGTGTGATTGTGAGTCATCTACTGCATGCTTCCTCTAATCCATAAATTTGGATGTGCCAGGAGAGTACAGAGCCTCAATTTCTGATTTGTAAATTGCTACCCTGCTTTGCTTTCATCTATTTTTCCTTTTTGTGGTGTTTTTGATGTATTGTTGTTGGCCTCAAAGTCAATTGCTCCACCTTCTCTATACTCTTATTACATGTTCATTCGGCATTTCAACTAAATCTGCTCCAGAGTTCATCTTGTTTGTGTTCAACCAAGCTGTTTAACTATAGTATAACAACTATTTAATTCCCTCTGTCTCACACACACGCACAAAGTCGTATTTCCATCACTTCGTAACAACTACTTGCCTAACCTTAACCCTTATCGTAACCTTAACATAACCCTAAACTAACCTCAACTTGAAACCAAGTCTTCACCCTAAAATGAATGATTAAGGGGACTTGCTTTTTGTTCCCATAAGGGAGGCGAGTCCCCACAACATGAGGAATACCTGATACACACACGCACACACACACCCGCTCTGCTTTTTCTCTCTCTCCCTCTCTCTAACTCTTTTTCTATCTTTGTCCCAAAGGAATGAGCAAAATTTTTACCACCCACCACTCTTGTGTCAGCGTAGCAGAATTTCCCATCAAGTCCGTGTCACAACAGATGAGTTTTAATTTTTACTTACTCTGGTGTAATGACATTTTCTGTTTATTTTATTCATGGTCCACAGCTTTTGCTATTACAACTCTCTTCTCTGTCAGCAAAAAATCCTATTAATCTTTCTGCACGTTCAGCATTGTTTTTGCACTGATAATGGTGCTTACCCAGGTTTTTTAAGCTCATTATTGATAATCGATTGACATTTGTCATCCCAGGCGAAAAATAAAACATCCCTTTTAATCAGCAAGAACGCGGCTGAAGAATCCCCCACACGCTTGTACAACAGTTTTGACAATGATGTCCTCGTCTAAGGTGATATTTCCTTTTAGAAGATGATGAGGAGAGATTGAGAACAGGATGTCATTTGAAGCTGATACAACATAGTGTTAATACTGTTTTATATTGCAAGGGTGTGCAGTATGTATGTGCTTATGGTGAGGTGGTATTTTTATGAATATTTTCTTAGCTGAAGCTTTGATAATGACAAGATGTGGGGTCCTTACACTGACAGTCAGGATTTCATGCTTTCGCCTTTTTTATAGGCATTATATTTTTTGGTTTTCTGCCTGTCTGTCCCATTATCCTGAACACTTAAATTTGGCACAAATGTCCACTTGGAATCAAGGATATACTAATTAGATGTTGGTGGTCAAAGGTCAAAGGTCAAGGGTACAGTGACCTCATGTCTGTCCCATTACCTGGAGGAAATTTTAATACATCGGGCCCAAATATCCACTTTGAATCAATGATGAGCTGATTAGATTTTGGTGGACAAAGATCAGGTTACTGTGACCTCACAATGTTTCACACAAATGTCTAACAGGATCAAATGATGAAGTGATGACATTTTTATATCCAAAAGGTCCAAGGTCAACTTCACTGTGACATCATAAAGTTCTGCAAAAAACAGTTTCTGGCTGTTATTTAACACTATATCAGAGCAACACAAGGAGAGATTGTGACCATATTTCACATTTGGCTGCATACTGAATAGAGGTCGGCCGATACAGATTTTTTTATGGCCGATACTGATTTTTTTTTTTTTACATCAGCCTTAGCCGATGGCTGGAGTCAATATTTGGAGCTGATATTGCTTTTTCTCCCTCCAGTTGAGGAGCAGCGCTCACACAAACACACACACCGCTGTGATGGCTGCTCTGTCCCGCTCTCAGTCAGAGTGAAAACTGACCGTTCTCTCACGGGACTCTGGGAGCTGTATTGTTGTTGCCAGGCTTCGAAAACTTCCAGCTGCATGCTGCTAGCAAGGGAGGGGCAATGCATGCGCTGGAGAGCACGTGCAGCGCATGCATTGCCCCTCTCTCCAGCGCCCCCAACAACACAGGGCAACACAGGGCAAACCCTTGCATCGGCTGATGCCGATACCAGTAAAAAACGCAAATATCAGCCCGATATATGGGCCAGCCGATGTATCGGTCGACCCTTAATACTGAATTTGTGACACTAATCTAGGGTGTCCACCTTGAAACTGTGGTAATTGTACAGATCTTCTGTGTAGTTGAAGATGTGTGTGAAGCATTTTAGTATGTGTCCTTTGTTCTTTGCAGCAGCATCCATATCTACCTTCTTTGCTAAAACTTTGTTTTATCAGAATCATTGTCACTGGAAAGCATGTGACCACATACAAGGAAAATACACTTCATACCTTTTTATTAAATTCCCTGTTAGTCTTTACTACAAATATTATATGAGCCTTGACAGACATGGATGTTATCTGCAACATGACTAGTTGGTGGAGGCATATTGTGAGGCAGTATTTCCTGTTTGATGTTACTTCATGTGGCTCAACTGTGATGATTTTTTCTGAGGACGTTATTGCCTGAATAAGGTGTTAGCTGTCTGTGCTGATGGCTAGCTGTCACATACTCTCTTAATGCCTCTGCATTATTTGTTTGTGTAAATCTTTTTTGCCTTTTGGTTTCTGCAGTGAAGCTGAATAATTACCATATTTTTTCATGCATTAGTGTCTGAATAGCTTTGTTAAAAAGAGAAAATAAAGAACTTGAATTGTCATAGTATCGCTGTGTGTCTCTCAAACGGTCTGTTCTGTCTGATGACACAGAGACAACAGACAGATATATTTGTATTATGTTTTTGCAAGACAGTAAAATGACTCCTTCTCTGTGTACTTTTCTGCATTGTGTTTGAGAGACAAAGGCAGTCAGATAAAAGAAATGACTGTCTTTCAAACAAAAAGGCCTGGCAAGAAGACAAATCTAAAGTAAGAACATCCTCTTCAGTCTACCTGTCATAATTAACCCACGACTGAACTGTTGAATTATTATTAAAATGCCAAGGCTTTTTGTCTGAATTGCTCACCCCCATATCTCGGTGGCACCTTTCCTCTGTAATCATAGTCAATTTTCTTCACAAGGAGACAATAACTTTATTGTATGGAGTTGAAATGACAGTGCCACCGTACTGACACATCAGGGCGGTGTGCAAAAATGACTTTGGATAGTTAAAAACAAGAAGAGGGAACAATTGAAACTATCAAGAGAATAGTGTCCTTGCTTTGGCAACCTACTCTTAACATCCTGTTGAGACTAAATAATACACTTTTCAACAGAACAACACAGTCACAAGTGTGCTTTTTCTCTCACAGATTATTGGATGAGTAAATTCAACTCTACATGCAATAAAAATTTTACAACTTTAATTTTACTATTTATGTCATCTGCTGGCACCATCGACTGTTTTACAGAAATATGTTGTACACATGAATTGGAGCTCATTGTTGCTGTTTTGAACTCATGATTATGCTTTATTACACGTCACAGGAGATAAATATTTAGTGAGAGAAGTGTGTGTAGAAGAAGAGGAGCCATTAAGGAGGTATTTCCCAGAGGCCCTAGTGTGAAGAGAGAGAGGGGAGGAGAGGGGCGGAGAGGGTCATAGATGAAATAACAGGAATCAAAGTGTGTGGAAGTGAATAAGAGAGCACTGATCACACTGCTGATGTATTGGTTTGGGGCGCATGAGCATTAAAACACATCATAAATCCTCTCTCCACCCCTCCTCTCCTCTCCCTCTGTGTGACCACTCATCCATTATACTTTATTTAAAGTAATTGGCCAGAAAATGGTTCTGAGTTGTCATCAGTAGGGAAAGCGTTCCTGTTAGCAGATATGGCAGCCTGAGAGTTAGGAACGTACAGTAATGGCTGTTTGCCTCTACTGTATACTAGTCTGGTTTCTCTGTGTTTCTCTCCCACTGCTGCCCTTTTCCCCCTATGGCCCTCGCACTGACTTCTTCCCTCTGTTCCTCATACACAATTAAATGTACACACACATACACATTCACTTAGCAGTTCCTCAGCCGCTGTAATAAGGCTGCTGTCCTCCCCAGTAATAGGGATCAGCCGTGGGTGAAGCGCTCCAAGATGGCAGCTCCACAAAGGATCACACAGATGCTTGGGGATGAGACAAATCAGGGAGAGGATGGGCAACTTACTCATCTTGTTAACCCCATGACTTTTGTCTCTCTTCCGTTCTTATACCCACTTGGATGACTGATACTGTAGTATAGGACTACTCACATCACTAGCAACAAGACTGAAACGTCATACAATATTAAAGAGCTACAGTGTTTACCTCTTAAGCCTGATTTCTTTATTTAGACAGTAGCCTAGAGGGGCAACGTGAAGGGAAATACTGGTAATTGCTTGGGAAGTCGTGACAGAAAATTCACCATCTTGGATTTTACCAGCTCTTACAGGCTTTTCTTTTGACTCGTATGATCAGATTAACAGACTCTGTTCTATTTAGTTCTGCGTTATTCTGACTTTATTTTAGAAATGAGAACAATTTTGTACCCGTGGTGCGATTTTGAAAAAAAATATAAAACAGTGACGCTACCCTCTTTGTTATTGCAGAAAATGTGATTCATTCTCATTGTCAGATAGAGATTTTAGAAGAAAAGTAATGATAAACAATGTTTTCTTTCCCACCCTGATCCCTGTGGTATATTAAAACAAACTGAGTGCTGCTTGAAATAATGTGGCTCAGCTTGGTATTAAATTCTGAAAATGCCTTCACCAGTCTACCAACTTATGATATTGTGGAAGTGTAACAATAATACCCCCCCCCCCCCCTTCCTGCAGCGACTGCACCACCCAATTTTTATGCTGGGAAACAATGTTGCACAACACATGCCATGAGGAATATATTTGCTGAAATTTCACGTAAATGTCTTTCTTGCCTGAGAAGTACAATTCACTGAGGTCTGAAATGTTTACTTGCATGTTAATTACCACTCTCTGAGCAGAGGCATTTTCCCTTGAATTCTTTTAAAACATGCTGATGATAAACACACAGTTTACTTGCTGAAATTGTTGAATTATCATCAAGTAAAATATAATTATCCTTTGTCTGGTGTACATAGAAGTCATCTACAGTGTCCTTCTATTTATTGAACCACTAGCTTTCTTTCTTTAGCGCCTGCCCTCCTTGAATCTGAAAGAAAAGATTGAAGACAGAGGTGCATCAGAGAAAACACAAAAGAGAGAAAATAGTCAGACCAGGCGAGAAGAGGAGGGCCAGAAAAGAAAAAAAAAGACAATGTGGAGAGGGTACAGGAGACAAGGACAGCAGACAAACGAGATGTTGGTGAGAAAGAGAGAGGCGTAGATAAGGAAAATAATGAAAAAAATGAGGAGACCATGACAGAAAAAGAGGGAAGATAAAGAGAGGGAGAGAGAATGCGTGGTGTGCTGGTGTTTGCCATTGCCACTCATTGTTTGGTGATGTGAGCGGTCGGCGGCCAGCCCAGAGCGATTCATCATGATTATGTGGTGGTAGGCAGGTAATGTCACAGTAGGCAGGGCCGGGCACACCCGAGGCGGAGGCTGCCGCTATTTCTGGGCATCTGTCTTTGCCGGCCAGGCTAGCTGGTCACATCAACCTGTGTTGTGTCTCTGCTGTGTCCTCTGGATGTCTCTCTGTCGTTTTCTGTTTCTGTCTCTTCTCTCTTTTTCTATTTGACTCTTGACAATGTCTGGTATATGGGTAATGCTGTTTGTTGTGCAGGGCCACACCATGTGTTTCCTTTATATTTACAAACTGTTGGTGTGTTTTTTGCTTGATGTTTTTGGTTATTTTTTCTCCCCTCTCCTGTCTGTCATGTTAGACGAAGCTTCAGTGACTCTACAAGTCTTAAATGTCAAATGTCGGTTTCTGTCTCCATCTGTTTGTCTCTCTCCTCCCTCTCACTCACTCACTCACTCATTTTTAGTGATTCTCTATCTTTACTCTTCTGATGTTTCTGACTTTCTCTGTGGCATTTGCTGTCATGTCTAACCTTGATCATTTACATCTCTTTTATGTTTCTCTCTGTAACAATCCCAGTCAGCCACCTTTCTCTTCCTCTGAAAACAGCACACACTTTGCACTGATGAACACTAGTGTTTGTTCATCCCAATGTCAGCAGTTTTGTTCATAAAGCCAGTGTTGTTTATGTGTGTATGAGGACAAACCCCAAGCGCTTGTAACTTTCTGTATTTGTGTGTATGCTTGCAGCTTTTTGTGTATATTAGAGTTGTGGGTGGATGTTTTTGGAGCAGTCAAACACAAACACACACATATAGACACAGTTTAAAGTCATATGCACTTCCTGTACACCAAGTCTCTAATGCACAGTGTGGAGTTAGGGAGTTGTAAATGATTAATGATCGCCTCTGTGGTGTGTCTGCCAAGGCTGGAGCTAAAACCAGTGCCATTCTCTCTTACTGCTGTCATTCTATGAATATTGTATAGCATATGGACTTGCTTGTCTCAAAAATAAGTCCAGGTCTGTCCATCTACCGCCAACCGGTCATTTTCCCAATCCATCAAATTATTTTATGGGTTGTCCATTTATGTGATGAAGTAATGGTCTGAAATCTTTTGCAGTCCTTTGACTATCACTTCTTCCAGTGAATGTACAGCAATATTAGCTCTTAAACAGGACACACTGTTTACTGATAAATGATATGTAAAGGTGTAGTGCAGCATCACAATAATGAGCATTTAGTACCAAAGATGCCAAACATAATAAGTTAAAGATAAATAGGAGATACAATTTGATTACTGCTTCATGTTGACAATATCTATTTAACTGTGTGCTTAAACAGGGGAGGTGCTGTCAAAGTCATCATGTAATGTAATCACTCAGTTGACAGTCTATATTACAGAAAAGTATTAGCGTGTTAGCGTGCTGCTATGTGCCCTTAGGTGCTCTGGGATATGATTACCCGTCAACAGTGCTGCATCGTCAGCAGAATCCTGGAGGCAAACGGTGCAGAACGTCATTTAGATTTTTTTATCCTGACAGTGTGCTTGGACAGCTGTTTAGCAGCATGTGTGTACTGTATGCATCGCTCTCTGATATTATGCACAACCTCTGGTGTGTGTTTGCCTTTTGCTTTGTGTTTTGCAAAAAATCCGTCAATTTCTGTTTCTTTTAAGATAATATTTTTCTGTTAATTGCATTGCTGACATGTTTACCACCTGCAATCAACGCCTTCTCACCCAGCCATGCTGTCATCAACACCTACAGCACGCTCACATTCTTAACATCAAACGACTGAGCTCAAGGTGAGAGTGAGGTATGACAAATTGAACCTCATGAGCGCTACTGTCTGAGTGGCTGTTTTTTCCCTTTGAAAATAATTAAGTGGCCTAGTTATAGTCTACATTATATGTAACTTGTGGAAAGTGATATTTATTTCTGTAACTAGGTTGTCTTCTGTGTTATTTATAGCATCTTAGTTTCCACAGAGATTTTTCTACAGAGTTTTAGTATCTCCCAGTTTTGGTTAATACATCTGATAATGATTTATCTTTTTAATATGTTTTTTTTTGTTGTTTTTTTTTACATTCACACATTAAATGAACATTTTTTGATTATGATACCTTAAGTTTGGTTATTAAGTGAGTGAGTGTAAGTGTGACCAACATTTTACATTTAAAAGTAAACTCTCTGGTGGACAAACTTTGTAAATGGTAAGATTGTTTTTAAATGACTTTAAACAGATTTCCATATTACAGTTTATTGTTACTTATTAGCTAATATGTACACTGATAACAACATATCCATCATAAGATAAATTGTATCAACCATGCTGATGTGTTGGCTGCTATAGTAGAGTGTGAATGGCCGCTGATTTCCATAACATTTGAATTAAAGGGATCCTTATCAAAATGTTTGTTCATGTCATGTGTTCCTGCTAAAAAACACCTATTCCATGATAAATTGTAGTATTGTTTTTACTCTCAAATGTTATATTACTAATTTGAATGTTCTGGTAAGTGTTATTAAAAACAACATTAATAACTGCTTGTTCTAATGACTGATTACTTGATCAGTAGAACTATTGATGATAACTATTTTGAAAATTAATTCATTTTTCAAGCAAAAATGCCTTTTATATTTAATGGTTATGGCTTCTAAATGTGATGACTTGATGTCTTTTCTAGCCATATATGACAATAATTTGAATATCGATAACATTTGATAGACTAAACAATTAATAGATTAACAGTGAAAATCAATTTCTAATTGCAGCCCTAATCTATTGGGACCTGTAAGACAGGGTTTAAATGTTTGGCTAATTTATGCCCATTTGAGACCCCTGCAAGCACACTTCCAGTTCACATATTTTCAACTCTTTTACGCACAGGGCGCACGCCGGTTACGCTTGGAGTTTGTTTATGGACAGCCAAACTTAATAGCTTAGTGTCATACACCGTTGGAAACCTCTGACTATTGGCTAAAAGGTTATCAACATCATTTCACCGAATATTTCCATAGGCTAGAACAGCAGTCAATCAAAGCTATGTCGTCATTGTCGTCGGTCACATGTCCTCATTGGCTTTGGAGACATGTACTGCCTAATCCTAAACACCGATTGGCTTGTGTGTGGTGTCGTCAGAAGCAGAAGAGGCTCACGGTCGTAAACATAGACATATATACGTATATATGTCTATGGTCGTAAACATCTAGTCACGTGTACTCTGAGATGGACGTGCAGGTCAGGAAATGACGTAAACGGACCGTATATGGTTTGTTATTTGTGTTATTACGTTACGTGTTGGACTAAATTCATGGGCATATTGAGGAAAGTATTCCGGTTTTATGGAAACGGATTTCATATTTCACAAGAATGGATACTTGGTGAGCTGTACAGAAAGTCCTGAGTCATAAGATGATCGTTGTGGATAAAGGGAAGACTTTGAAGGTATGTAGGCATTATAGCTTTTCTTACTTAGCTCAGGGGCTAGCCGAGCTAATCGCTAATACTATTACGGCTGTGAGCAACCATATAAGTCGTGAGTGGTCTTGAATGAATCAGGACAATCTAAGCTTTCCAACGATGTACGGCATGAATATATATGTTTACGGGTTGGTGTTTAAAACATTCAGAATAACGTGTGGCTACCTCCTAACATCCGTACCGTCCCGTAGACGGAACAGCGTATGTTAAGTGGTTAACCTTATCAGAGTTTTTAATAGATGGAGTGCATTTGCCTTACATGTCTGAAAACCTGATTTGCTATTCATAGTGCTTCACCTCTGTTTAGGCTTCAAACATCAAGCTGCATTTCACTTGATACAAAACAGTGTGAGAGAGCAGGGCAGCTGTGGGAAAACCGGAAACATCTTTCAAGTCATAATGTGAGCAGATGCTGAAATAAAAACATTGTCACACCCCCCTGCTATTATTTCCATGAACAGAATAAAAACCTCACATTGAAGAGTGCCCTTTCTTTCACCAGTAATGGCATCATTCCATTTCAAACAGTTAATGGGCTGTTTGGACATGGGAGCTGTTGTGAAGCATTAAATGGAAGCAGCTGTGATTACCTCGATCACGGTCATTTCACTGAACAATATCAGTCAGTTTCCCTGAGATTATCTGGTCAACGAGACACATTAATGGAAACTGTTTACTCTAATGATCAGGTAAAAGAGGTGGCAGCTTTCAGATAAACAGCTCAGTCACTTCTCTCTCATAACTCATTATCAAAATGTCTCTGTGTTCTGGTTATGACCCAGGAGGTCCATAACGTGTCTGTATATTTGTATTCCAGCTTTAACTACTCACCAACAAGAGCATAATTAAAAAAACATAATAATTATATGAATCAAGAGGAGTTAAAAGTATTAAAACTGTGGAATAATGTCAAACATGATGTATGACAGTATGTGTCTGTAAAGACTGAGAACAAAAAGAAATGTAAAAAAATCCTCTTCATATATTGAAGACATTACAGTCTCTGTGTAAATCAATTATTTGTGTTTTATGGTGTAAAGTCATTACTGATAAAAATGACATGATTTAGGTGTTTTGAAGTTTGTGTTGTCCAGTTCTTGTTCTTAGTGTTAGATTTCATAAATGGACAATTTCCAGTTATGATTGTTACTTTCTTTCATTTTTCCTTTTTCTGTAGAATTACAGTGTTGTCCTACAGTATTAAATTAAATGTTCATACCTAGCAGCAGGGCAAAGGTGGTAATTGACATTGAGCTCTCAGAAATCCTCCCTAGAGCGATTCTTTTTGGTGAAAATATTGGATGAGTACCCTCACTACAAACATTGCAGAGTTTCACAATCACCCAAATTGTGCCAAAGGTTTGCACAAAACAAAGGTGTACTGTATTTCAAAGGCAAACTGACTGACAGACTGAGTGAGACACAGGGAGGCCAGCATGTGGTGGGAAGACAGACAGCACGAGCTCTGAGGGAGGGAAGGGCAGCCAGAGTTTGACTTTCAAACCGCAGAAAGGACACAGTAACAAACATAAAAAAGTTTCTCACAGGCACAAACACACTCACAGATCAGCACACTTCAAGGATGGATGTTCCCAGTAGAGTGATTTGGGGAAAGTAATTGGTTTCAGTAAGCAAAGATGAGGAAAACAAGACTAGGTGACAACATAGTATATGGCTGGATTGTGTATGGTATGTATGGTTACATGAAAGTTATGGCCGGTCTGTTACAAGAATAGTCAGTGGTACTATCTATAATGGAAATTATAGGATGTGAAATGTTCATCATGTAAGTCCAAAAAGTTTCTAAATGCGGTTGAAAGAACAAAACTTTCCACTCATATCTTGGGATGTTTGATATGAAAGAGAACTTGATTTAATTATCAAGATTCTAATTATCTGTTAAGTCCCCCCCGCTCTTTCATCTGTTTCTATTTGCAGATGTCTGTTGCGGATCTAAGCTTCATCCGTTTATATTGTCCTGGAGTGGATGTGTTTGGAGGGATGTACTTATGAAGTCTCTTTTTGGTAGGGATGGATATTCATAAATAATTTCATTTTCTGAAATTATGTGTTGCAGATTAGTAGGCATGTTTTCGGTGACTTGTGTATTTCTTTATACAGATCGTGCATTATGTCATAGTTTTCTGGTGCAGAGCTGCAGGATTCATATATTTGAACAAATTGTGCATATGATAAGGTACTACTGTAGCTTGTCATGTATTTTTCCAAAATTGATTCTTTTTTTTGATATGATGTTTTCCATCTTTTACTTCAACTTCAATATCTTCATTAAAGTCCTGCCTCATGTTTTCTCACATTTGTTAGGAAGATTTTTCTCCTATTTGAAGATTGCTGATATATTAGATTGTGCAAGGTGTAAGAAAGGGGATGGTTTGTGGTACATTTCACATTCTCCATCTTGCTTGTTTTAATGTTTTAATATACAATTTCTTCCAATAGTTCCTAACTCATCTTTCATGTAATAGTATATGATGTGCTTACTATGTAATAATCCAAACATTTGCATATCCATTTTTGATCCATTCTGGGTTATAATTATTATTTTTTCATCAATATCTCTCAGTAGAATGACCTCATAACCAAGAGATGATAGAGTGAGAGTCTCTTCATATTAGGAAAGTTTCTCATGAAAGTTCCCCTCAAGATTCGCTCCAGTAAGAATTGGCTTGAGTTGTTCTGCCTTAATTTGATTAATTGCATGCCCTATGTCTTGTTTTTTTCAGATTGATGAACTGTTTGAGGTCATTAGAGCTGACATGCTGCCAACGTGTAGTACATTCTGATGAAATTAAGTTATTGAGATCAGTTATCAAGATTTCATCCTGCTTGACGGTTGTGACCGAGTCATTGAAGTCATTAAAGATTTATTCAATCACCATAACTTGCCCACAAAGTTTCAGATAAGTGTCATAGATAAGTGTACATCTTGATTTTCTAAAATACTTTGTATAATAATAATTTTCTGCATTTTTCATGACTCTGTAGGATTCCCCCCTCCCCCTTAGCTCTGCATTGGTAGGTCATTTAATTCTTTGCTGAACTGTTGCCAGAGTTTTTACTGAGGGGAACCATGAGAAATAGAGTCTACAGTTTGGTCCTTTTTTAAAATGGTGATGTTTGTTTATTTCTAAGATTTCTAGTGCTGGGCTAGGGTTAGGGTTAGGAGTCATCAAAGAGCAAGAAATCCAGTGATCTGCAAAATTGGCCAACAGTTGTAGTGGTTGTTCCTCAATCAGGCCAGGCTGTGATGTTTCATGTGTTTCACAATCCAACGCTATCTTTTTTTAAGGGGTACAAAAACATTATTTGTGATAGACACGTATGACTCAAGGGTTGCTGGCTTGTGTTGCTACTTCTTAATGAGCTGATTTCAGGTTTTGATTGGCATCGTTCTTTATTCTGGTGTTATTTCTTTTATACCCAATTCCTCACCTTTTATGTATTTTTTAAAATACTGTTTTATATTGCTGTGCTTCTTTGTTTATGAGTAGTATTGACCAGGGTTAGTTTGTTGAGTCTCTGTAGTTGGTTCCCTCACCAATTTCTTGATGTATTTGTACCAATTAAGCCATCATTTTCCATGTACATGTGCAGCACCATAATACTGAAACTTAACTCCGTAGTTGTAGTATTGCACAGAGAACAGACTTTGATTCACTTAAAACCAAACAACTGAACTCTGAATAATGGTTTTGTACTGTATGGGTGATGTAGTGGATCTTTCAGGTCACCAGTACATCGTTTATGTTATGTACATTGTTTGTCTGTGTGCATGCTTTTTTCTTTTCTTTATATTTATTTCAATCTGATGTTTTTTATTACAAGCAAAAACAGTAAAGGTATAGTTGGGCATGTTAGCAAATCTGAATTTAGTAGTCTGTTGAAAATATTCTTGCATAGTTAAATGAATCTGTTTCACGTAAGCCATATTTGCCATCTGGATGACATGGGCATGACTTGACATTTCAATCACACTCCTGTGAGATACTGGTTGGTGTTTTACCTGCGCCAGGTGCTGTTTCAATGGGTTGATTTGAGTGTGAGCAACTGATGGCAGAGTCTTCATTTGAGTAGGTTATGTTGTGTCTCACATCGACTCCTGGATAGAAACACTTGTGAATTCGTAGTCAAAAAATTCCAGAGTTGCACACTGCCACGACTTGAGAAGCTGGTAAACTGTTTGAAAGAGAATATTTCTAGCAATCAGAACAATTTCTAACAGTTTGAGTTCTTCATAGTGTGTGTTATACACAAGTCCAAGGTTATTTAAATGATTCATAGTAGGAATTTGATTTCCTTCATTTTTTATGTCCTCAGGAATTTCACCAATAGCACTGCATTTTATGTGAGTACATCTTTACGCTGCTTTTTGTTTTGCTGTAATTAACCTGTATTAAATTGGATCTTTTTTTGCTTTCACCCCTAGCATGTTTGGCTAAAGGTCCTATGGGATATTTTTCTATATTTTTTGTTCAGTAGCTGCCTGTCAGTGAGTCAGTCAGGGACAGACAGAAATTTGGGGTTATAGAGCTGCTCTGTGGCCGGTCCAGCCAAATAAAATTAATTGTTTCATAGTCTTTGTTAGTACTGGGCATAAATCCTTTAATTTCTTTTTGATCCAATAAACTTGAGAGTAAATAAACTGCTAAAGAGCAGTTTTCCTTCAAAACACGTTGACAACTGGAACCAACTTAGACCAACAAAAGCAATAAAAAACAAGCAAAAAAAGACCACATCGACCAGTTTCTTTAATTTGAGCTTCACATTTTGGAATGTGTGTATTCTATGTACCCAAGGAAATATCCCTACTGAAACATCATAACAAATTTATCAATAGGTATTAATTTCAAACATAGCCTATTATTGAATATCACATTCATCTACTTAAATATCATTTTGTTTTAATAAACCATTCATATATTTTGAGTCCTTCAACCAAGCTGGAACCGATGAAGTGTGGTCCATTGGCCTCTCGCCTGTTTTAGAGTTGCCCCTGTTAGCTGAGATAGCAGTGATGACAGATGGTGCTGTTGGTGTCTTTCTGATTTGCCCAGGGCTCATCACTCTCTGTACTCCTGCTTTTAAAAATCTCCAGCTTCTCTTTGTGTTTTGCAAAGTGCTGACTCCATAGGATTACCTAAAAAGCCCAGGTTGTTGGTCTGTATTAAAAGATTGGTTCACAATTTTTCAAGTCTGTCTTAAAACAATATCCTTATGCCTGTATGTGAATTAAACACTTATTGTTAGCTATAATCATTCCTCTTTTCCTGGCTGTGAAAGGATCTTTTCTACTATTCCAAGATAAGTGGTGGTGGATAAAAGCCAAAAGGCTTCAGCAGTCTGAGTTATACAAATCAAATGGATATTGTCCAAAGTTAGTCTTTTTTGTGCAGAATTTTCTGGACACTGTTTCCTCAAGGGAAATATAAAAATATGTGAATCTTTTTGGACAAAAATAAAGTTAAACCCAACTGATTGCTCTTTGTCAAACTGTGGAAGCCTCACAGAGATGGAGCTGTGGATCCTGCTCCCCTTCACTTACAGTGTTAATACCATTAGGGAGGGGTCTCTTCTTGGCTAGTATAGAAAGGAGGGACAATTACAGTGATCAAAAACTGTTTCAGAGTACATAGTGATATGTGAATTGTTTTGAGTCAGACTTATAAAAGTGTGAACCTATTAGTTTCTTTTGGAGAATAGTTCCCAGTTACATTGTCATTTAAGACACCCCTCATCAGCATACTGATTGTTAAAGGGGATTGTATGTGTACTATATGCAACTTAGATGTCTCCACAATACATAGAAAACTAGGGGATGGTCTATCTTTGGAAACAAAACCTCTGAGTCATATTGTGTGGAGGGGTTTCTAAGCTGTCTCTGTCTTATCCTGCCATGTGTTCTTTTTCTGCTGCGACAGAAGATAAGAGTAAATACACTGTTGGACAACTGAATGATTCCTGATTTGATTTCACTTCCTGGAAGAATGAGTTAGGCAGACCAAAACAGCCTCAGATAGAAAAACAAATAATCCTTCACTCCCTGCTTCTTGAACTTTTTTCTCTCCCCTTTGTCTCTCTTTGTTCCTTCACCCTGAACAACTTTGTGGCTGAGTAATGGCGATGGGTTGTCACATTTAGTATTTCAGTGATGAATGTCTCTCTGTTGTAGAACTTGCAGATGCTCTGTTTTATTTCACTCATCGTTCAAGTTGAATACTGTGAAAAGTGAATGCAAAACTCTTCATCTTTTTGTCACTGCCTATTTGCTCTGTAAACTTAACCTTAGCATGTATTATTAGTCCTATTTTGTAATGAGAAATCTGTTTTATGTTTACCAGTTGTGGATCTCTAAAGAATATGTTCAGAACTGACATGATTAAGTCAATATATTGTGATTATTATTTTACATTGAGCGTTTGCTTTAAATAAGCCCTATTCCTTTAGAGGTCAGTTGATTTTCTTGTAATTTCAATGAATGGATAGATCAATAAATAAATAAATAGATTTGTCACTGTAGTATATTTTCATCTGTGGCACATGACAGTATGCTGCTATTCTTGCTCAAGAGGTGATGATGAACTGCCCTTTTGTTTTACACCTGCTGTCACCTCTACATGTTTTCCTTCATATATTTTCACAAGGTTTTATTTACCACAGACAGATCCCTCTCTCTCACCATCCCTCCCATCTATTAGCTTTCTTTTCCCCTCAGCTATAAAGCTGTATATTGTACCGTCACTCTTGCTCTCATTACTTAGATTTCTTCTATATGTTTTGTTTATTTTGTGTCTGATATGTATTTTCTTTTCATTAGTCAGGAAATTGAACGTCACAGAAACAATCGTGTTAGAGGATGAGATGCATTTCTCAGCTTCTTCGTGTAGAATGATTTGTAGGTGTAGAATACATGAGTGTTCATTCATGTGTATGCACATCTGTGAGAGACACTCGGTGCCGTGGTTGAAATAGGAGACCGGAGTTGTGAATGAATGAATGAATTTGAAAAACAGTGGATATAGTTGTGGAAATGAATGATGTATTTGGTTTAAATATAAGTATCGCATAACATTTCTGTTTGGAGATTGGTGAAGATTTCATAATTCTTGATTGCCTCTAAAATCACATATTTTTGATGCTGAAATAAAACAAATGATATGTAAATGATGCATTATAATGGCACCAAAAGCTCTAGCATTCAGACAAAGTACAAACTGTTTAGAACAATGCTACATTATGCCCATATTCTCCACACCCACTTCCCTTCAGTGAACTGATGTTATTGATGGAGAGATAATGGCTGTGTCAATGCAGCTTTGAGCTAAAGCGATTAAGTGTCAGACCAATCAATTGACAAAGCTCAGGACTATTACTGTAAAAAAAAAAGATGGCAAACTAACCGACTTCTCCATTCAGAGATCTCTGAATCTTTTTCAGACTTCAAGAAAGTGCCTGGGGAGCATGAACAGACAACTCTTTCTTCCTCCTCCTCCTCCTCCTCCTCCTCCTCCTCCTCCTCCTCCTCCTCCTCCTCCTCCTCAGACAGAATTACTGGAATCAACAAAATATCTTCAAGCCTTCAGTTTTACTTTTCAGCAATATTAAGAAAACAGGAGGGAGCCAGTATTTTAAATTACAGAGACAGAAATATTCAGATGAATCTTTTACCTAATTTACTGCTATACATTAGATTATGCATGATTTTTGTTGAAATGAAGCTAGTTAAAATTAATGCTAATGTCTCAAAAATAGTTGTTAAATGTAGTGTAACCAACTTTCTATTCTAAAGATGTATTTTATTTTGTTGTCACACAGAACCTACCATTTGAAATTCTATAAAGCAAACAAAATAAATTGATGAATACAGAAGGAAATAATTGATATATAATAATTATATTATTCATCACCATAATATTTGAATAATATTTATTAAAACCCCTGTATTCATATTGACTGAAAATCGGCAGGGGTGGATAATTTAACTTGTTCCAAGTTGTCGGACGATCTGCTCTGGGAAAGTTAATTTGATCCATTGATTTTTTTCCTTTCTGTTTAACATTCAGATTCTACCCAGGTACAAAAGGTTTAGGAGAGAGAGAGAGAGAGAGAGACAGACAGAGAGAGAGAGAGAGAGAGAGAGAGAGACAGAAAGAAAGATGATAAATAACAAACCGCAGGAGTGCAAAGCGAGACCATTGATCATTTCGGACAGAAAACAAGTTGCCTTTTGCATGAATAAATAATCTACAATGAAAAATACAACATTTACAGAGATAATGTAATTACTTGTCTCGAGATGTTGTTAGAGCTTGTGCTGTTTTGAATGATTGCAGGTTTTCACATAGTGACTCACTTTCCACCCTGTTGCCTCTCTCTCTCTCTTTCTGTCTCACACATACTAACACACACATACTAACACACAACTTTTCACTGACATCTTTTTTTGTTATTGGCTCTATTGAGTAGAAAGGATCTTTTGCAATGTAGTTATATTTTTCTTGTCAACACCTCTTTTCCTAACTCATTAAGGAGCAAAAATAATGAGATAATACTTGGAGTGGCTCCACTGACACCAAATAATAGATGCAGATTATTGTTTATTTGAACCAAAATTAGTGTTCCCTTATTTCCCTTCCCTATCCCCCAAAAGTAATGCCTCCTCTGGGTTTCACTTTTAAAAGCATTACATTTATGTAGTGTAGTGCAATTGAGAACAAATGTATTTTCCAGTGATTTTTGTATTTTTGAGATCACATCCACCAACTTTACTGATGAGAGAGCAGACACACTCTTTTGAAATATGGAAACTCATGTAAAAATATTGCTGTTCCCATTTTAACCTCCTTGCAAACCTTCCTCTACAAGTAAAGATTCATTAAAACAGTTGCTCTTTCATGTTAAATCTGCTAGTGGGCCATGTATTGAACAGTGGATTGAATATGTTTCACAACTGCATGGAGTCATTGCTCATTAAAGTGTTAAGTTTCTGTCTTCATTAAAATGTAAATTATTTTCCCCCAGAAACCAGTGCTCCATTTTTACTTTTCACTGAGCTATGCATCTTAGATTGCATACACCTTCACTATCTAGGCCAATGCACCTCGAGGCCATGGAGTTACTCCAAGTACCATATGGCAAAGAAACAAAAGCTCAAATACATTCACATGCACACACTAAATAACTACATATATATATGTATGTTATTATATAACAGGCCTTTTGAAGAAGATAAGACTGTTCAAAATGTCCTAACTGGACCTCACAAAGATAGACATAGAAAAACACATACACACACGCACGTACGCACACACACACACACACACACACACACAACCTGCTGCAGTGTCAGCTGTGCTGCTGGAAGTGCCAGCCAGACATGGCCAGCCCCTCTGTCTGGCTGTGTGTCCAGGAATAGCTTGGTGTGTGCGTATATGTATTGGTCTGTGTGTTTGTAAAGGTGTGTGTGTGTGTGTGTGTGTGTGTGTGTGTGTGTGTGCATTGTCCCAGTAGAAACAGAATGTGTTCCTATCCAGGAATAGATCACTGCTGGATGCAGGAGCTTTATCATCTGCAGGATGTTTACTCAGAGTCATCCATACACTCCATTAGTCTACCAGAACCTCTAATACATCACACTGGACTATAACAAAACACAGGGCAGTCCAATAAAAATTAATGTAGTGCTGCTTGTATGACACACCAATATTTTAACACCTAGGCTTAGGCTTTGTGATATATTCCTGTATACAGTATCTAGATAGTATGAATTCCTCTTGATGATATTGTCCTATTAATAATATTCATGGAATACACCATCACAGCAGTGTTAGTCACCTTTCCTTTACCAAAACTGAGACTTTAAACCAGCAGAACTAGCTCAGCTCTTTGGTAGAGTGGTAAGTAATCAGTAGGATCAGGAGTAATCTTGGTGGACCAGTACCATTTTCAGGTTGATAATTATGGGATAATGCACCACACTGCACATTTTTGTAACCTGAGCTGACTGAACTGTGCATCCACAGACTCTACAAATGCATGCTTACAGTACTTAAATGTTTGAACCAGGTCTACATTTAAGGGAGGTAATATATACATTTTGCATAACACTCAGGCAGAATACATCAGTTGGACATTGTTTGATTGCTGTGTACCAGACAAAAAAATGTTTTATTTAGGTGAAAACACAAGACTGCTGAAAAAATTGGTGAATGCCTGAAGCACAGTCAAGTTTGACAGAACAGTAGTTACAGTTTGTCTGCACAATGTCCTGCTGGGGTTCTAGGTTCAGGTTACTCATTTATTTATTTTTTGTTGTTTCAGATATATGATCACTTTGTTCAGTTCTAACACTTCATGGAATAATTGGCTGGTTGTGGAATTAGTGATTACAGTCATTAAGCCACCCCCCCACCCCCCCAGATTCATAGTTCATTGTTCATATCAGTATTATTTATCAGAGATTCAATGGAAAAAAATCATATACGTTTACAATTTGATTGAATTGATTTAACTTGATTTCTGGTCCGTTCAATATGTTTTATTGATATGTGAATGACGGAAGCTGAAGAAACAGAAATATGTTAAAAAAGATCAATAAAAACAAACCTACCTAATGCAATATTAAAAGATATTATTCAATCCCAACTTTTCAAATCACTGCATTTTAGCTTTCTATAGTGTAAATGAGGCGTGAAGATAGTTTTTTATACCTCCAGCTGCTACTACCTCACAGATAGGGACATCAAACACATCATTTTCAGCTTGTATACACACAGGATGTTAATGCAGTGTTGAAAGGTTGCAGAAAGGTTAGTGCAGGTTGCAGAAAATGGCCAGTTCCAGCACTGGCATGAACATACTGTACAGTATAAACGTTTCAGTATTTATTTTTCTGTGTGTTTGTGCGATTAGAGAATAAGTAAACAAAATTATGGATCTGACCTTGATGTCAGATTAAAGTATTTAACAGTTTTCTGCTTTTCTATATTAGAAGTTGGAGCATTTAATTTTTACCAAGCTCACAAAAGAGCATTTAGTCCTTTAGCTTTTCTGCTAATTTTGGAGATACATGTTTTTTTGTGGGCAGCGATGGTATACACAGACAAACATACACACAGAGACACAGACAGGCGAACACACACACACACACACACACACACACACACACAGCCATAGACTGTAATTTGATATGGCAGCTTTTAAGATTATGTCTTGGAACATTAGCCTTTATTGCATGAACGAAGAGTAACAAAGGCAGGTTGGGAGATATTGTACAGAAATCATGGACCATGAAAACTGTTTCTGGTGTTTAATAACGTTTTCATTTCTTCAGACCTTATCCAAACACAAAAATGGAGAAACTGAGAAACTCACTCCACTGCTCTGCAGCATAAAAGCTAAAATAATACACTATCGTAACATTGTCCTAAATTTAGGCAGCTACAACTAGTACTACTCCTACTACTGTACACTATACACTTTAATCCACATCTTCTTTTCAGACATTCTCATGCTGACTAAACAAATGCAGAATGTAGGCTCTTTTCCTTTTGACCTTATTTAATTGCTGTTGTCATCTCACAGCAATAAGTTTGATTTAAAAATTAAATTCAATACACTTGATGGGGAGTCACGTGACGTGGCAAAGCTGTGTAGACACTAGCCCAGGGGCTGTCCAGACAAATTGATTTAAAAACACCAAGACCACTTTTGATTTGCTTGGACAGCTGCAGTATAGACCTTAGACTCAGGAACAAACAACTTAATTGAGCTAGTGAGCAAATTCCAACACCTGCAAAGAAAACAATTCTCAGGACTGATGATGAAGAAGTTGGTGTAATGGTGGCGGCACAGGAACACCTGACTGGAGGAGACTCAATTATTTACAAGAGATTAGAAATACTAATCAAGCCCTCTCCAGTAAACTCAACTCTAAAGCCACAGAAATTAATCAGCTTATCTCCAGACTGAAAACTATGTTGGATAAGTTGAGCTTCTGTGTATCTGAAGCAGAAAAGTGTATACTGGCACAGTGGAGGACCAGTTGGTGGAGCTTAACTCTCTTTTGACTTTTTAATGGAGAAAGTAGACCAACTGGAAAACTACAGCTGACGCAACAATATATGTGTCATTAATCTTTGGAAAGGCTTCAAGGGAAATGGCCCTGTAAACTTTTTTGTTAACTGGATCCTGGCCATCCCGAGTCTAGAGTATTTCACTGAGCCCCTGATAATAGAATAAACACCCCCCCCCCCTTCTCCACCTGCAGATCTGAGACTGAGACCTGTCCTGATATACCTGCTAAAAATGTCAAGATTGCATCACTGTATGGTGCTCCAGAGAGAATAAGGGTCCCGTCATGCATGTTGATAAACCTGTGCTGTTTTTCCCTGACGTGTGCATCAGCTTAATGAAATGCAGGAAGGAGTACAAACAAATTAGGAGGGAGTTGTGATATAAGAATATTATATTTGCCCTACCCCATCCCACCAGACTAAGGATAATGCTTCCCGATGGAAGGAGAAGATTCTTCAAAACCCCCAAGAAAGTGGCAGCATTCCTGCGTGACTCTTCAGGGAAAACATAACAGATGAAAATGTTAGAATGAAAACTGGACAGGCAGTTTTAGTTTTTATGAACTGCCAGGTTTATGCTTAAAACAGTTGTCACTCTTGTTATATTCAATGTAAGTATCTAAGTAGTGACAGCACTGTAAATTTACATTTGATAGACTGGTTTCAGCTTAAGCCAACTCATTTGCATAGTGACAATTAGAATGTGTTTTCAACATTTTTAATAATTTCTTGTTTCACATAATGGATAATTTTGTAAGGTAATTATTTCTCTAATTTTCAGTTGCTGGGCTGGACAAGATGTCATGCTTGATAAGTGCAAAGTGTGTCGATGGGGCAGAATGTTCAGCGGTAGTTCAGGATAGATGCATATACTTATTGCTGATGAAGATTAAATTAATATTAGTTAATTCTCGAATTTATTCAGTTTCAGAGTTCTGGACACCTTTAAACTTATACATGCACCTAATATGATAATAAATCCTTTATTCAAGGTATCTTTCTCAAGGTATCAGAGGGGTGACAAAAATATAGTTGTTAATTTTTGCTTGGATCTTGTTAAGTTAACCTCAATAGTATCCACTAAAAAAAATAAAAATAAGACGCCAAAACTAACTTGACAGATGTGTGCTGACAAATACACCCTCAAACCACAGACTACCCTTTCTATTTCTACCTCTATAAATCTCATATGTTCTCATCGTTTGACCTTTTTTTTCGTTGTCAACACAGATAATTCATAAAGCATCAGAATCTGAGTACTTATCTAGAACCCTGTTGGGTCATTCCCCTTCGACCCTGTCTGTCTGGATGCCAAAAAAACCTTAAACTCTACTCTTCTTCAAAATAACAAGAGAGAGCTATTCTGTGAGACTTATTTTAAGGGAACAAATAATGTCTTAGTATGAAGAATAAATACATGGCAGAAAGAGGAGAATTGGTCCAAGGAATTATACCAATTGCTGGTAAACAAAAATCTCAAGTACAATACATTACATACATAACATTGAAAAAGCCATTTCAACAAATAAACAATGATATTATAAATTGGGAGGGAAGGCATAAAACATCTTGTCCTGCCAACTGAGAACAGAGGAAAGCTTTAGGATAATTAATGTTACTCAAAATGAAATGGGTTCATTCATACTCGTAAGCCAATAGAAATAAAAGACACATTTAAACTGTTTTAGACCAAGTTATATACATCGGTATCAACAGAACATCAAAGATTGATGAATTTCTGTCCACTACTGAACTGCCTAAACTTGTTGGCCAAGAAGACCAAAAGAGTTTTGATCTTCCTTTACTCAGAAAGAAATGGAAAAGGCCTTTGGCTCATTAGAGTCTAATAAGTCACTAGAGGAAGATGGTTTCCCCCCTGAATTTTACAGAGAATTTTAAGGATTTACTCATCTTTCCCATCATGAATGTGATTTAATATAGCATCTAAAACTCAAACTCTCCTTGAATATGTCTCTACTGCCATAATCACTGTTATTCACCAACCCCCCCCCCCCCCCCCCCCCCCAAAAAAACCCCCAACAACCCAAAAAACAACCTATTGAAGTGTGCTTCATTTCAGCCTATTTCATTATTAATTACAGACTATACATTGATATCCCTGGCTAACAGGCTTGGCCAATACCTGCCACAATTAATAAATCCAGAGCAGACCCTTTGGTCGGCTGGAGTGGCCATATTTATTTAAAGCCTTGGTCAAGTTTGGGTTTGGCCAGTGGTTTATTAATTGGGCAAAAAACCCTTTATCATAAACCATGGGCTGAAAACACTACACATTTGCCCATGGTAGGGCGGGGTAAGACCATTGAGAGATTTAAAAGCAAGAGAGGACCAGAGGAGGATACAGAGTCACCAAGGCTGACATAGAAAGTTCAATCAGCCAAGTACGACCTGAACCACTCCTCTCTCCTCATTAATAGATGGTGTTTAGAAATTAACACCTGCATTCCTCCTCAACTGATTACATATAGTCTTGGAGAAAGATACAACACCTTTATATATTATATAAATACATCACTGACACCACCATAGGGATGTGATCATTTCTAGTCAACCAAAAGGCCTCTTTTAAAACATAAAACATTGGTGCAGTGTCTCTTTATATTTCACTCTGTGCACTGACCTTTTTCTTTCTTTTTTTCTCCATGTTTCTAATTTGAGATTATACAGGAAGGGTAGGGGATTGGGGTTTCTTTAGTGTTTTGTGTTCTGTATAATTGTTAAAAATAAATCTGAAAAAAAAGTATAACATTCTTTCTACCTCTGCTAACTGTCCTGTCCTAACTGCTACTTACAAATGATCAAATAAAGGCAAAATGCCAATAAATAATCTTAAAAGGAAAGACCAAAACTTCAACTTGATGCCAAGTCTATTTGGTAAAACTGTTGATAATCAAACTTCAGTCTTATCTGCAGCAGGGCAGTGAGTTTTTCTCTTTCACATCAGAACTCACATGTAACCACCAGGGCTGTTCATCCAAATGGTTAAAAACTAAGGTTTTCTTTTTTCTAAAATTGTGACCTGCTGGATCAATTACTGTGGCAGTCATACCATGTCATATGTTGACAGGTCCTGATGTATATGATTGGCTGAAACATGTACATTATATATGTGGCCTTTGCTATTTGATATGGCACTTCTTCTTGTTATATTTCATATAGTTATAATTTCCTTTGATGGTAGTGGCACATCTACTGCAAAACACTGATGCATGAATCCATTTCCTGCCACTTATCTGGGTCCAAATTGGTGCAATTTGGAGCTGCAGCCATATGCCCCCCCCCCCCCCCCCCCGCAGCCTGTTGTTGTGTTGCCAATCAGGTGGCACACAAAGACCAGGGGCCGATATGTGTTTGTGCTCTTAACATTTCTGTTTGTGATTCAGAAACTTGTTACTGCCACTTAACATAGTGAAGAATATACTTGAAGTCATAAAGTCATACAATTAACACAGATTGAATTGGTCTGGTAGAGAAAATCATATCTCTATTTGTATGTACAGCTCTACAACAACCTACCTGCTTGCCGTACCTTCATCCATGGGCACTCCATTATGTTTGAAATATAGAGAGTTTGGGGTGTTTTTTCCTCTTTTGCATCATTGCTCTTTCCCTGTGGTGGTGAAATCAGTGATTGACACTGGCAGCCTTAGCCCATCAATAAGCTGCTGTCTGAACTCTGAAGCATGAATCACCACTAGCAACAAAACTTTAAAGCTACTTTAAACTGCTGAAAGCATGAGTGCAATAATCTTTAGACTGGTATCATTTTCAAAATACTTTGATTATCTGCAGTATTAAAATTTAAGGTGGCCCTGCTGGATTCAGGATGACTTTATTCATTCAGTTGAACTGATGAAGTTCTCACAGACCTGTTTGAAGGTAAGAATTCAAACACAAAATTCAAAACAAAAAATAATAGAATTTTTTGCTGATATAGTTTCCTAATTATGCATAAAAATCATGCAGACTTTCAATGCCTGTCTGCAGTGTAAATGTAACAGATATAAAACAAATATCTTATTTTATCTACTGTTTTTAATGTCAATAAAGTAAGACATAAATAAAACTTAAATGAATGTGTTTTTCTTTCATGTGGATATGAGTCACACTTGCTACCGTACAACAAATTTAGACATAGAGTCGAACAAACACTGCATATCCAACATCTGGGCTTCTTACCCACTGTGTACAATGTGGGTGAACCATGTGAGCTGGTGATAAGACGCTGCATGAATTTTCACTGCAGCCACACACCAAACACAGCCTTAAAAAACACAAAATTTACTGTAAAAAATTCCAAAGACACAAGCCCGAGGAAGCTCAGTGAAATTGAAGAAATTGACGTGTAGTTTGGCAGAGGAAGATAATATGCATTATGCTGTTACACAATCATTGCTCATGGCTGTGAGGAAAGCAGCCCTCACACCGAACACTGAATACTGTAAAATACAGACAATTGGATTGAATTCAAGTTTTAGTGAATGCACCAAGGCTACTGTCAAAGTGTTTTGCTAATCTCATGTTTTATGTAGAAAAGCAAAACAACACAAGTTGACATTGTGATCTAATATTCGGTGCCACAAATGTTTAAACGTTTTAAGCTTTTCACCAAAAAGCTTTCAAGCTTATTTAAAATGTCTCATTTAATCAAGGAGACAGTGGCATGCTGCCAGCATGTAAGGGGATTTTAATTTGAAAAGTGAAGAAAAAAAATTGTGTGTGTGAGTGTGTGCATAAGAAAGAGATTTCTTTTAAATCTAATTACGCGTGAGACTTTTGAGGAGATGATTTTTTAGTTTTGTTTGTTTACAGAAAAACATTGTTAAATAGGTTGAAGAATATAGGACATTTAGCTGAAAATAATTTGTTGCCCCTTTCCCTCATTAGCTTTTTAAATACAGGTTAAAACAACAAAACCAACAAACATATAAATCAGATAGATATGAAATGAAAGCAAGAGCAGACATATCAAACTCTGTGTTTGTGTTAATGTATGTATATATGTGTGTAATGAACATGACTGGATGCTTTGACATATAGGTGTTAAACTATGCGTGGGTGAGTGTACAGTATGCAGGCAGATGTGTACTGCATGTCATGCAGATCCATTCAAAACACAGTCAATGTTCACATACATTTGAAAACTCTAAACGTGTGTGTGTGTTTTGGCTTCCATACTGTTGTTGTGAGCCTTGTATTGAAAAAATGACAAAAAAGACTTAAAGTTGTTTTGTGCTTTGTGCTTCTACAGTTGTAGCTCATCTGGTCGTGACTCCACTGCTGTTACAGTTTTTGATCAATTGGCAGTAAATCTGGGGCAAGGCCATTGATGCACTGAAATAGTTTTTTTTACAAATGAGAATCTTTATGAAAATACTCTTTAGAAATGTATTTTTGACCCAAATGCCATTTCATTGGTCAATACATGGTAATTTTCTTTTAAGCTTAAGTCAACTTACACATCCTATCTTCATTCTGTACTGTGAGAGAGACTTTTATTGAGGGTATTTATCTTTTCTGTACTGCATATAGTGTTTTTAGTTACTGTAGGAACTAAGAACAAATGGAAAGCTTTTTTAATAACTTGAGTTTATAGTGTCTAATGAAGAACAAGATAGTTTTCATTTTTACGTGCATATTATTGTCACAAGAGGGAAATGGCCTCAACTACAGCTGTATCATCACCATATTATTATCATTATGAACTACATACCTACAGTAAGCAGTAACATTTTATGTTAAAAGTGCCATTATTGAAATGTACTCTACTATAACTGAAATCATTTCGGTTGGAGGTCTTCCTGTATGATTAATTACTAAAATGATGTTGCTGGCAGATAATTTGTCTTGGACATGGAAAAACACAGAGTTGTTGATAGTAAATAATTTTGAATTGCATTTACTCAACTGATTTCTTAGTTATGAAGTCTTTTATATAAAACCATAATTGTATTTTTTTTAATCAGGACTTGATCTAGCATTTTTCTTTTAACTGCACTGTTACATCTTAACAATGAAAAGAAAGTGTCTACCCCTTTGCTGGGCTTTTATAGGAGAGAAATACAATAGTCTACAGTAGTATATGGCTGAGCTTAGGACAATAATTCATCACACAAGGTAACATTTCCTCACACACAATGAGATCCTCTTTCTCTTTCACTGTATACTGTATCTGAAAGGTCAGAGGATGAAAGCCATTTTTCAGAGCAATGAGCAGCTCCCTGGTTCTTGTTATTCCCATCCAGACTTATGAATCCATTTTTTTATCATCTCTAATAAAATTTGCCCGCTCTCCCTATTGCATTACTTTCCATCCCTGTCCACTCTGTAAGACGACGCCAGGATGATAGGGCGTTATCATACCACAGCTAAGGCTGGGACAATTATTCAACCATTAGACCAAGCAGGAAGTCTGATTAGCTTCATCGTCAGACATCTGCCATCCCACCTGCAACCCAAGGTCTAAATAACCTCAGCTGTAGCGCAGAAATGTCTGAAAGAGGACTGCTTTGTTGCCTGTATTCCCACAGGTCCCTTTTTAATAAGACTTCAGAGTTATCTATTTATATGTGGTAAAAAATTACTTTTCTTTTACAATTTGTTTGAATTAAATTGAAGGTATCACATACCCCTCCCTGAGCTACTACATTATTGTGGTGGAGGGGTTTGCGTGTCCCAATGACCCCAGGAGCTCAGTTGTCGGGGGCTTTATGCCCGGGGGGAGGGACCAGACAAAGCATAGCTCACAACACCCCTTATGATGAGTGAAATATATGGTCCTTCGTTTCCCTTGCCCAGACGCGGCAGCAGGCAGGTATCGGCAGGCCAAGCCTCAAGGCCCTGGATGTTGTGGGGCTGTCATGGTTGACACGACTCTGCAACATTGCGTGGACATGGGGGGCAGTGCCTCTGGATTGGCAGACTGGGGTGGTAGTCCCTCTTTTTAAGAAGGGGGACCGGAGGGTGTGTTCCGGTGTGTCAGAGCTTGTTCCGCATTGCCGGTAGTAAGTCGGACTCGTTTCCAGTGAGGGTTGGACTCCGCCATGGCTGCCCTTTGTCACTGATCCTGTTCATAATCTTTATGGACAGGATTTCTAGGCGCAGCCAGGGCGTTGAGGGGGTCCGGTTTGGTGACCTCAGGATTGGGTCACTGCTTTTTGCAAATGATGTGGTCCTGTTGGCTTCATCAGACCGTGACTTCCAACTCTCACTGGATCGGTCCGCCGCAGAGTGTGAAGCGTCCGGGATGAAAATCAGCATCTTCAAATCCATGGTCCTTAGCCGGAAAAGGGTGGAGATCCTGCCCCTAGTGGAGGAGTTCAAGTACCTCGGGGTCTTGTTCACGAGTGAGGGAAGGATGGAGCGTGAGATCGACAGGCGGATCGGTGCGGCGTCTGCAGTAATGCGGACTCTGCACAGATCCGTCGTGGTGAAGAGAGAGCTGAGCCGAAAGGCAAAGCTCTCGATTCACCAGTCGATCTTCGTTCCTACCCTCACCTATAGTCATGAGCTTTGGGTAGTGACCGAAAGGGCACGTCCCACTGGTAGGAGAGACTATGTCTCTCGGCTGGCCT
Organism: Scomber japonicus; assembly: GCF_027409825.1. NCBI lineage: Eukaryota > Metazoa > Chordata > Actinopteri > Scombriformes > Scombridae > Scomber > Scomber japonicus. Next base: position 14,176,444 of record NC_070589.1, on the reverse strand, counting down.
GGGAACGCCTCGGGGTCCCCAGGGAAGAGCTGGACGAAGTGGCTGGGGAGGGGGAAGTCTGGGCTTCCCTGCTTAGGCTGCTGCCCCCACGACCCGTCCCCAGATAAGTGTCAGAAAATGGATGGATGGATGGATGGATATCACATTGTAAATTCATGACCCCCTTTTCCGAGGAGTTTCCGTAAGTTTTAATTCTTGAATTGTAATGTCTCATTTCAACAAATGTGTGTCTTCTTTGAAACAGCATACGTTTGTATTACTTCAAAAAACATTTTCTAATTAGTAATGTTCATTATTATATTTATTATCTTAGATGAACACAAATGCTGCCCCCCTCCCCCCGCACAAAAAAATAGATATCTCCATTGGTAAGTATGAGCAAATTATTACATGAGCTAAAGAAGTGATGAAAGTGAAGCTCTTTAATATTTCTGATCTATTCGGGGAGCTGGAGTTGTCATCCAGTCACAAGCAATATTGCAACTTTTCTGCCTGCAAAGCTGAAGATTAAATGGTTGAATTAAATTTTACTAACTCAGTTAAACTTTTAATCAAAATTCTTTTTTGAACACATTTTGAGGAAAAACATTCAATTAAATCACATCAGATGAAAGCAGTTGTAAAGCAGAGGGTAGAGCCAAGAAGCAGTCGTGCTCCATTGCTACCTACACACTTTGGTTGTCATGCTGTTGAATCAAGAAGACTGTGGGGATGATGGGTATGACAGAAAAAAACACTGTGCATGCTGTGACTCAGTTTATTGAGTCTGTCATTGCCTTTGCCATTTTATCAAGAATTTAAAGCATTTTTTACTTGTTCAGGGTGTTCTGATACAGATTTATAGGATATGATATAAACCCCCAGATTCAGAGAGTATACTGTGCAAAAGGAAACGATACAGTACGTGCTCTATTATTGCAGTGCATGTTTTGGGGCCAGCTGGAGGACTTTACAGATGAGCTACCTGGCTTCACAACACCAATTTGGAATTCAGCCGCCCAAGCAATTTTACAGAAGCTACTCATCTTCTCCGGGAATGGCCTGCATGGCTGACGACAGAATCTGCACTGTAGGTGGATATGAATGTGCACATACTTTAATCCATTCCCTGACTTAGTGGCTTATAGGCAAAATGTTTGATCACTTCATTAGTTTCAGCTTTTTTCAAAGACAATAAACGCAGCCTATGTTATGAAGAGACTGCACTGATCCCCTTGCATTTCTAAAATTAACCAGCAAATTAGCAAGCTGCAAACAGGGAAGGACTGTGCAGAGGACAGATGGCAGGGTTGCCACCCTGACGCTATACAAATGTGAGAGTGAGCAAGACACTTAAAATAGATTGATCAATAAACCGACTGATGGAGGCAGAGGGCAAAAACACAGCAAGAGAAAGAAAGGAAACTAAGATCACAAACACAGCAGATGTGAAGTGTTACATGATACCGACACACAAGCTTACAAAGTAAATAATACATAAAACAGCCACTTTTTCACTGAGCATTCAGTACACTTAATTCTTTATTGCCATAAGGGTTCATTTTTATGATATAACCACTAAACTACTGAAGTAAACCCTTGAAGTGCCATCGACAAGCTCCATTTCACTAACTTTGGAAGTAAAAAAAGGAAACTTGTTCTTAGTCATTTTCACAAATAAAATAAGTGAAAGCGGCAAATGTCACAATACATCGAAATGGGAAATTTACATTTTATTCCACAACAACAGTAAAAATGTTGATATATGCAATATATATTACTATATTCTCTACACTATATTCCTCTATGCTTCTTCTGATACATGATTGAGTTATGATATGTCTGATAAAGAAACATCTACTGTGTTCATATAGCATCTGCTGCTGTTTTCTCTCCGGTTGGTTAATATAGAAGTGTTCCATGTCTGGTTTATTTCAGGCCTGGGGGAACTAGCTTAAAAAACAGACTGCTGATGGTCCTATTATATCAGTGTGTTCTTCCTCAGAAGGGACAGAACAGAACAGCATAGAGCTTTATTTGAGGTAATAAACTTTGGTAAAAGATACAGACAGAAAGTCAGGTGCGTAAGTGATTCTTTACTTTGGAAGGCTACATTGTGTTCACATCTCTCATTCACATACAATAAACTTAAGCGTGTTTGTAAAAAAAAAAAACAAAACACACACACACACACACATACACACACACACACACACACACAAATGCACACATATTGGCATTATGGCTGTTAACCTTTACTGATAGCAGTCTGATTGCTATCTGCTGACCTTGCTGCGTTCACAGTTTGTCTGCTAGCTGCCTTTTCTTTCCATTCACTTCTGACCTAATGGATCCTCTAATGTGATCATTCTTAAAGCGTGCAAGTGTGAGAAATAGCAAGAAGAGAGAGAAAAAACAAGATTGGTAGTGCACTATATGAGAGGGAACAAGAGTAAAGTGATGAAGGGAGAAAATATGTAAAATAAGATGAGCTCTGACTGAGAGATGAAACTTCTGACTGCACCTTCAAAGTTAATGCTATTTTTGAGTAACAACTAAAAATAAAGCATGCAGCTGTCTCCAATTCTCCAATTCTAAGTTAACGACACAACTACTATAATTTACCGAACCGGCTGTGAAGTTGTCACTAACGTGGGATTGTTCATTACTCAACTCCTTCCTCAATCCATAGACTTAGAAAGTGTTTAACTATGGGCTTCCAGAGTTCACAGTTATATTCAAAAGCTTATTTTAAATGCTTAATGTAAGTCTGTTTGTATTCAAGGCCTGCCCTTCATTTTGTAAAGCAACAAGGTCTATGTGATTAGGTCTCAGCCTTGAAACTCTATTATAAAGCCCATGAACTCAGTGAACTGTTATCTCTTCATAGGAGCTGCACAAACAACATACAGTTAGATCCTCAGACCTGATTGGATACAGTTTAATTAATGTCAGCACCTAGTGATGGACAGGAAGAGATGTAAATGTTCTTTTGTTGCTTTGTAATGAAGATTTGCTATCCCATAAAACTAAAAGATCAACCTAGGGAAAATAGAAAAACCTATACAGGACTATCATAATTATCATTACTCTGGTCTTTTTTTAAATTTTAAATTCTTATTTTTAATTTCAGCCGTCTTTAAACTAGCCTTCTCTGACACCCCAAAGCTTTCCAAAACTGTCCAGAGTGGATACATCTTAAAACACTGGTGTTGCATTATGGTGTTTTTGGAAATAAAGCCCAGTCACCAACAAGGTGTCCGTCCGAATGTTCTGGCATTGTAGAGATCTTTTTGAAAATACACTGGAAATGCTTGTGTGGACATGCGTAATTTTCACATAATAAAATTTGGGCTAAGTGCACCATAACATAAAATTTCAAATGGGTTCTTTATTGAGATGTGACAGGTCGCACACAGTTGCAAAGTTCCCATGCCGAATAGCTCTAAGCTGATATTAAATAACATGTTTTTGATGTAAGCTTAAAATGTCTCACTTTGTTGGGGCAGCTACAGCTCTAGCTCTTTTATGAAATAATTAAATATACAATATGTGCTTTAAATTAACTTGTATAGATGATTAATGCACACCCTACAGCACAAAGTCTGAGTCCTGCACCGACTCCAAAAATAATGTTTCTGATTTTGGAGTCTGTCAGGGGGCAACAAGAAGAAGATGATGAAAACATGAGAAAGATAGAAAGTATGTAAAGCAAGAACTGCAAAAAAGTAGGAGCATTTTTAGACGGCTACCTCAGGGGAAATCTTTGAGTGTAGTTCTCTACCCTGGGAAATTACCTGCAGATGATTAGTGTCTATTGTATTCATGAACGCTGTAGCTGCAAAAGTATTTGAACCCGACCATCTGAAAATGAAAATGTCAGAAGACACAGAGGAAAGCATCAGAGTGCTCAGTATGTGCTGAGGGAAGCCCCATGGACTGCCCCAACTGATGTCTCGTAATATCAAAGCAAACATAGAAACTCAGGGAGGTTTGTGTACAAATGGATGTAGAAAAAGACAACTTGGGACATGGGGAGTAGGAAATTCAATTTGATTGTAATCTGATGTACACATTCTACTGTTTGTGAGAAAAAATTAGATTTCACATTTGTTTTCCCTGTCCCCCTCCTCTACCCCTTTACAGTATTAGAGAAGGGGATTTATCTGGGAAGATCTATGATTGTGTCTGATTGGAGAATCATGCTGAGGGAATAGTTGGCAGATGGTAATCTATCAAACAGACAACAAAATGTTTTATTTCTTGTTCTGTCGCCAAGGCACTGTAAAATAAACATCTTATTTTACCCTCAATTATAAAACCTTTGCTTCATGGACAGACAGTTCTCAGTGTGACTGGCTTAATCCACCTAAGCAACTGGTACAAGTTTTCACTGAAGAAAATGCAACACAGTTCAATTTGTTTTCCATGGCGCAGATTGCCATTGTTGGTTCCACTTCAGCTCTTCTAAGCCTTTCTCAATATCATTCCTCTCTCACGGCATTTACCAAAATGTTATTCTAAATCCTAAATGCCCCAGTGCAATTTTTACAGAAGAAAATACAATGTTTCTCCAGTAATTTCCAATAAAGGTAGCCACTGAAGCATATTCTATGTTGGTATGTTTTCACTTTAGATTTACAGACCTAAATACCCAGCATACTGTATGTCCTCTATTAGGTATGTGTATCAGTGTGTGTCATTGTAGGTGAGCATCAGTTATTTAATCGTGTTGTGGCTTTACAATCACACACCACAAATGAAGTTTTTTAGAGCAGGTTGAAGTCCAGGCTCTAAACAAGTTTTGCATATTTGACAATGTGTAACATAGATGTCCAACATCATAACAGTAGATAAATATCAGAAGACCAGAGAAAGCCTAATACATCCCCTTTAAAGCCCCTTTCCGACCAGGAAGCCCCCTTCCAATGCACACAATTTTTATCTCAATATGTGTTTCGGTTTCTGGTTTGCCCGCTGTCAGATCTGGCTGAAAAAAAACTGAATTCTGTCCCTCTGGCTGACTCCAAGGGTAGCAAGGACAAATCACCCGCTGCAAACCTTAGCCATGCACTCTGCTCACTGCTCCCTGTCTAAATTCAAATCAAGAGCCAAAAGGTAGAGAAAATGTGATGGGTGGAGTGTAGGTGTAGGGAGGAGGGCAGCCAGAGGGATTTTAAATGGAAAAATGAATATGACCTGTTTAATTTTTTCACATTGGTCTCCCTTACTCATCCCTCTGTGTTCATCTTGTTTGTTGGTTTTAGTTGTCTGTTTCTATCTCTCTCTTTGAGACACATGTACACGCACCCACGCATGCACGTACACACACACACACACACACACACACACACACACACACACACTTTGCCATCAGAATAGTTTGTCTATTAAGCAGTTTCCTCCTGTTGTTTGACCTTGGCTGGTCAAATGCTCCCATCCCCCTCCACCTCATGTTTTCTCTGCCCCCTCATATGTATCAGATGGTTTCGTCACACTGTTGGATTCATTTTCTTCCACCATGGTTGAAAGCTTAATTTCAGTGAAAATTTCTTGTCTGGTATTTGGCCTGGAGTAACACTCCCACTTAGAGCTGCTGTGTTACTGATATTTTCCTTCTTGCAAAAATTAACAAAGCCATTCAAACCATGCAGTAACCAACATAAAATAATCATTTCAATCTCAGACATTAAAAATTAATTAATTCCTAAATACCATATTGGCCCAAAAAATACTTTTTGAATATAACTTACATCACAGTATAGTTACACACTCACACAATCTCCTACCAGGCTCTTGGAAGCAGTCAAATATTATTTTCTCCACCACTTAGCATTTACAAGACTGCCTGTTTGTCTTTTTGAGCTCCTTATCATCTGTCACAGTGGTATCTGGCAGATTGACATGTTCGGTTTCTGCAGTTAAGACGTTAGAAGACGCTTTGGACTCCTTTTCACTCGTCATGAATTTATTTCCTCCTTGGCAGAAAAACACATTACACAAGCCTATAAACACTGTAAACACACTTCTGTTTGTCCTGTTTAACCTGCAGTTAAACAGCACAAACAAAAGTATGTTTATAGTGTTTATAGGCTCGTGCAACAAAGCCCTTTTAGAGCTGACTGACACTAACACAGTCACTACAAACACACTTTAAGACACCCACTAGCCTACATTAAGGCTACAAATGACCCATAATGCAACAAAGTGTAGGAGTTGGTTTTACACCAGTATCAATTCAAAAAGAATATCTGATGTGAACACGCAAATGTCGTGACCCCAAATATAAGACAACCCCATTTTTTTAGACATATCTCTATGAAAAAAAGCCTTCTATTTGTTTACCAAAGTTTACCAATACGGTAAACTTTTTGAATGCATTTATTGTTGTAGTAGTCTATTCTTTATAGTCAGTCTTTATTCCAGTGTTGTCATTAAGAAGCCCACTTCGTAGCAGGAACATTTGTCGGCATTCAGCAGGCACGTCATTCTTTATGTCAAGCCTGACAGAATAACTAATGCCCCATCACTTGAGCCATTCACAGTGAAGCGGTGATCAGCCAGACTGCGGTGGGTGTGATATGATTGCGTTACCGCAGTAATGCGGTAACTGAAGCAGCTCTACTCCCACTAGTTTGGCTTTCATGGCATAGCAAGCACTTTTTAATAACTGAAACTACTTTTTTCTTTTAACAAAAAAGGTCATTGCCACCCTGCTCAATAGTTGTTTCAGACCTCTTGACAACTTGATTGCAAATCAAATGTCTTTATTTCTATATTTCTAGGTGTTTTTATTTTTACAAAGGTACTTGTTTACCTGCAAAGGTAGACAAGGAGTGATGCAATGTAATGCAATGAGCCGTTACCTCAGCTTTCCCCCCCGAATCTTTTTCTTTTTCTTTTTCTTTTTTTGTTGAAACCTACTTTCAAAGAGAAGTCAAACATAAATTCACATCTTATCTGGCTTTAGCCCCACACAGCATCTCAGTTAGCATATAAGTGGAAGCCAGCCAGAGATGGATATAAAGACCTCTGTGCTATGAGACTAAAACAAACACAGATGTCTGACTTAAAAGCTTGATGCACAGGCACAGCACTGGAATAAGTGAGCGGGTATTATGAATGACTACACTTCTGCACTACTTTGAGATGCAGTTTCCCATTGAGAGAATGATTTTATTTAAAAGACTTGAATTGACCTCATATAACTGCAACAGACACCATCGACATAGTCATGCTCTGCAACTTTTAACCATACTTGTAGTTATAAAAGAAGCTGGCCTTCCCTCATTAGACTTTGTGAGTCATCTGCTCAGTTTTTCAGCAGACTACAAATGTGTACAGAATGTATGTTCACAGCACCAAATACCTATTTGTAGCTATTTTGCATTTTGGCCCTGATGTCTTTATCAAGTGGCTGTGATGCAGTTGCCATGCAGTGATACTGTGGTGTCCCTACCAACACAACAGCCTAATGACCAGTGCACAAAGAATGAAGAAGCAAGCCAAGCATCATACTAACAAGACTGGGTAAAACCTAGTATATGGCTGGACCATGTATGAAACGCTTTTCATTCAGTCAGGGACATTCATGTTTAAGGGGCTGGCCCTACTTTTGTGGCCGAGCCAGAAATGTGCAGAGGCAGAAGCAGCGTGAAAACCAACTAAATAATGTTGTTTTGAATCACAATACTGTTTCAATTGCAAATCACATGCAGTTGTACCCATTAACCCTGTCTCAGTCATGTATTTTCTTCTACACTGTGACTAGCTTGGTATAAACTTGAAAGGGAGAACAATATATTACTATATTACTTCAACAGACTCTTTTTGTGCAATGACTCAGTTTGAAGTTAAATAGCTATAAGTGTTTGATAATCTCTTGTAAAATAGAATTTTGAATTGCTCAAAGATTTGAGTGAGGATTACAATCAGATTCTAAAGATTATGTATTATTTGAGGAAAATGTTTCAATTTATATTACATTAAGTTATTAAATCATAAGTGACGTGATATTTTTTGATAACAGCTACATAGTTGGACAGTTTTGGTAGTAAGGACTGGTCAGCAACTGTTTGTCTTTCACGCTCTTCAATTAATGACTTCACCTAGATCATCTACGTAGAGAGACTCCACACTCTGTTGACATTGTCACGAAGGGCACATATTACATTTACATATTAATCAGATAATGGCCAATATTTCTTTGTTGTTGTTTTGCCAACTCCCAAAATGAATGTTAATTAGTCACAGCTCAGTAAATTTATTAATGACAATTGTCATTATAGCTGGTGAATGCATTGGTCGTCAGCTTAAACTTTCACTTGCTACAGCATGTTACAGCATTGTTAATTACTGCATCTAAATTATAATTAAAATCATAGCTCATCATACAATCTTTCAAATTATGGTTTTGATTGTGGTTTAAAAACAATTAAGAATAATTCATATTTAATTAAAGCCTCTTGCATATTGAAGAATTTTGAAAGCTTGAAAGTTAAGGAAAATGTTTGGCTCTGAATAGAATCCAAACTAGACCCTGCATGTGAAGCACCAGTGAGTTGTGTCATGATCAGTACTGAGAGTTGAAAGAGGTGGATCTAGGACAACAGTTTCCTGCTCAGTGACCACTTAAAAATGACGCACTGAGCCTGTTCTTATCAACCTCTTTCCTCTAACATCTCCACTGTAAGCCAGATTCTCTCTTGGTGTCTGTCACAGTAAAAGGGAATGGAATAGAATTTGATAAGAAATATCCGACAGAGAGTCAACGACCAGCAGCTGCAAGATGAGAGCTGGTTGATGCCTCAGTGTGAGCTCAGAGTCTGCTGGGCAAAAGAGAAATACAATGACTTCAAAACACTTCTGTTCCCCTCAGTGCTGTAATTCCTCTGGATAAAGCGCTCTGGTGATGAACACTGACTCTGTGTGACCAGCTCACTCGTCACTGACTTTGTCCCGTCTGTCCTTCTGCTTATCGGATTATTGACTGGTGTTCACAGCGTGCGGTGGCCCCTTTTTGCTGTCATATATTAGGCTGTAACTACCACTGCGAGCACCGAGGTCATGTCCATGGATTTTTATTGCATGTCCATTTCCATTTTTCAATCAATAATGAAATTCCTTTAGAAGAAAAATGTAAAGTCTAAATGAAATCCCTTTTTATAGTAAAAATAACGTGTCTGATGAATGTCGTGTCATAGATGACTCAGATCAATCTAGAAAATATAAAGCAGACCTTAAAGTGCTTCTTTCTTATCTTAAAAAGAAAAACATCTTTTACATTTCTTTGTAGTATATTACAAGGTCTTGAAGCTATACTTCCTCTATTGCTGATGCAGGCCAGTCTGCTTTGTGTCAGGCAAACTTTTTCTTCCAGCAACATATAATTTCTTCTTCTCTGAGAACACATTGTGTGGGAAAGCAACAAATGTGTATGCGAGGATGGGTAAACACTGGAGGAGTGTGTATGTTTGGAGTGTTTGATATTACCTTTGCTTTGTGTGTGTATTTGAGTGTTGTGTTTGTGTGTCCCACTGTTTCTCATTGGCCATTTTCACAGTAACTCATCAGGGTTTTATGTTTGCTTGATGTAAAAATTGTTCTACCTTTTTCATAACAGAGCTAATAAACCATTTAAATTGGTTAATTCGGCAATTGATTCTTTGTGTTTAATGGAAATCAAAAGAAAATTATGTTTTCTGGCATCTGTGTGTTTAATGAGTGCACGAGTGAGTCTGTGAGTTAGTCCATGTTACTGATCCAGCCAGTACAGTTAGGCAGACCAATCTTCTGTATGTTAAAAGTATAAAAAGACTGAATATGAGGAGAAAGATACCCACAGGGATTGAGGGTGGCAGAGAGGAATGTCATTCATTGCCTTGTGATGTCGGCAACTGGGACCAATAACATCTTTATCAGTGTGGCAGACAAAACTAGATGAAAACGTTTTATTTAAAGGGGACCTCCACTGATTTTGCATCAAGGTCTGTTTACAGGTCTTGGAAAGTTTGAAGCTCCAGAGGGAGCTGTGCAAAGTCTGATAAAACAACGTCGGCTGGGCTGAAGCTGAAATTTAGTTGAATATAAAAATTATTCATTTAAAATCCAATAGTTTTGTGGGAGTGCAATGCTGAATTGTAGGATTCCTTTTTAGATGTTCAGATTCATCCATGTTATAGTTTGTCACAGTTTTGCCGTGATATTAAATGTGACAATAGATGTTTTTGTGTGCCTGCTCTACAGAACTTTGGCCATAATTAAATCTCATTTTACTTTTTAAAATGTTTTTTCTGATTTCCTCCTTTTAGGTTTGTAAAAACTGAAATACAAGATACATCTCCTCTTTATGGGAAACAAATGACAGAATGAAAAAAATAAAAAGATGTGTCTTCTAGCCTACAAGTATTTTAGACTACTGTGTAAGCTAATATGATGAAATACATATTCTTACAGATCTGCTCCTCTGCTAGCATATTAGGATTTTTACCTTTACAGCAGGTGTACAGCATTAGCAAAGCCAGTAAATTATATTTATACAAAATGACATTCTTTGGCAAACTCAATGCTTTGAAGTCACCACTCATTTCATGGGCTGATTTAAATTTGCAACCCTAACCCAGGTGTGACTGTGGCATGATGAGAACCTTTGTGTTGAAACCCAGAAGCAAACGTGATGTAATACTGCATTGTTTCTCAGTGTTACTGCAGGCTGTTTTCAGTACATTGACATTCCACTTTTCCATATATATTTTGTGAACCTCATGGCTACCTAATAACTCTCCTTATTTCTTCATATTTCTGTTCCTTCCCTTCTGAGTATTTTATTTTTTACTTTAACTTTTCTAATCTCTTTCTATTGTTTCTCTTGCTGTTGGCAATTGTTACCCCTCCCCTTAACTCCCACAGCTTCTCTTTCTGAGCAGCTGAACAACTTCTGAAAAACTGAAATCACACTGGGAGGTGTGTGAATGTGTCATGTGCCCGTGTCGAAAGCTTTTGTTTTTAACCAACATTATACAAACTGTGACAACTGAATGGCATTTCTATGACGAATGATGTTCTAACACGATTTTGGCACAGCATGCATATGAGAGTTGAAGCTTCTGGAAAGTGTGAATTTTTATTTGCATGTGTATTTTATTTATTTATTTCAAGTCACCGTAATTGTTGAGAAAATGAGTGTGCCTAACAGACTGAAAACTTTTAGAGAATTGAGATTACAGTACCAGTTCATGTCAGTGGACTTATGTTAAACTACATTACAATAGATCCTGCACAGGTGAAGTTTTTATGTCAGTGTAACACACAGGATTGATTGGATAGTTTTAGCTGTCTTACAAATCGGATTCACGAGGCCAAAATAAAGCTGCATCTCACTTTGAATTAGATTGCAAGACCACTGTAGCATATTTGAACAGATGTGTTGAGCTGTCAGATCATGCTGTTTTTCACTCTTTTATATCATGTTCCTACAATATGTAACTTTTCCTGGGCAGAAGAATCCTTGAGGCAGTGTAGCTTTTCTTGTATTCCTCTCCCTCTCCCTAAGTCGGTCAGCCTCCGCCAGCACAAGTTGCTCATCCTGATGCGCTGCCTAGCCTTAGAGAACATGTAGCCTGAGGCAAAGATAACTGTCACCTGTGAAGATACTGCAGCTGTTGAAGAAGGAGGGACTGTCTTGTGTGCTGCAGGTTCAGCCTGACTTTTTGTTTCTTTAAAGAGAGAGTTCTGTTTTCTTTCTGCCTTTTTTGCCTTCCTTACATGAGGGCTTCTAGCCTTGCCTCGACAACTACAACTATGTGACACATCTACAGCAAATGCCACAGCCTGAAAACATCCATAACATTACTGAAAATAACGTTATTGGCAAATTACGGGATATACACAAGAATGTTGATAGTGGATAACGTGACACAAATCTGACCATTGTTTTAAAAAGCCATGACCTGTTGTTCTTTTAAAGTCCTTTTTAGAACACGTTTTCCTATGAGCTCCCAATATGTAACAATTATTTGAAACAATGGTAAGACGGTAAGCAAGGGGAAGGTTTTTTTCTCTTCCTTTCCGCCTAACTGGATCCAGTATTGGAGGGCTGCCATTGGATTGCAGTCATTTATCTTTGCTATGTGTATATGGCATTATGAGTAATGGTACTTTCACGGTTTTCAGCTCCCTTGATTACTTTGGCCCCCACCCTTCCTCCCTCATGCCTTTTTATTCCAATGACATATTCTTTCAAATGCAATGTAATGCGGACAACTTTGACAAAGTCAGATGCAAACTGCAGAGGATTGAAAGTGAGCGTAAGGCTGGCACAGAGAGAGGCAGCGATGTTCTGGAAATGACACAACTGTAAAACAACAAGAATGAAAAGGGTTCAGATGCTATTAGTTTGGCAATGCTGAAGGACTGTTTTCTTATAATTATATCATTGAAGTCAGTCAGTGCACATAGTTCACATACTGTAGCTTACATGACATTCTATCACACTCTCACAATGTTGTATCATTCTCCAACTATCATGTTATTGTGGAGAATATATGATACACTGTAACACAATCTCAGAATACCCTGTTGGCTATTTCCTTTATTGTCTTTTTAACAATGAGGTCATTGGGCAGCTTGGTGACAACTCAAAGGCAAAAAAGCTTTTTGAAGTGGACACATAGTTTTTAAAATGAGAGGAACATAACTGAGATCAACAACCGTTTGATGCCGTTGCAAATCAATGTTTCAGTAAAAGAATATGCTTTTTGCTTTGTTATCAACGGGCAGCTGAAGTGACGTCGTAGTCATGGCTGCCCTTAGTTAGTTACTGTAGCTGGCCCGGCTGCTGGTCAGTGCCTGGTTCTTGGTGCTGCTCCAGAGATGAATGCTGCTGGGGAAAGCCTGATTAGTGTTACTGACAGCTCATAGATCTTAGCTGACTTGTCCCCTCCCTACCTCTCCTTTGTCTCTCCGACTATCTCTCTCTCTCTCTCTCCCTCTCTCCCTCACACACACACACACACACACACACACCAACCAACCCAGTTTGTCTGCAGGTTCTTTTAAAGAATATAAATTAGTGTTTGTAAAGAGCAAGTAACAACATTTATTTAACTGGGTTACATTCTCAACTAGAGGTTCACTTATTAACTTTTTCCACAGCTTTTACCTGCCCCCTGACTCACAGTCTTCGTCACTGGATGGAGTTTAAAGAATAAGAAGATTGTGAGATACGGGTAAAAAGCTCTGGAAAAGGGTAGAAAGTTGGGTTTAGATTTTTTTTGTCTCACTACTGTTTCCAAGATCAATATGACATTTGATGTGCAAATATTATGAGTTGTTTCAAACATTTATTCATGAAAAATGCTATAAAAATATAACCTGTTGAGTTAAGCAAATATAAACTGTGGTGTTTTTTGTGATGTGGTCCAGTTCATTAACTCTGGTGAAGAACACTGACAGAGAAGATTTGGTGCAGGACATAAGCCTAACCCTGACTGTTTTTTGTGTGGAGGTATAATCCCTTCCAGGTGCAGCTGTGTCATCTCAGTCAATAAAAATACAGCTAGACTGAATGCTGTAAACAGCTCAGAAATAATGCTAATTATTTTTTCAGAATGTAAAATGGGGCTTCAAAGGCTGAAGGACTTGTACCCTCTCTAGCTGAGTGGAATTGCTATCAGCCAGGAGCACTCCTGTCACCAGGAGTGACAATATAAACATCTACACCAGGGAGGCTATGACTGCAGTTGTTACCCTTTATTCTTTTACAGTGCTTCCACATACAGAATATTATATTCTCAATGTGAAAAAGCCTTGAGTATGTGTACAATATTTTATTATTATTCATATATTTGCTTTGATCACCTGCACAGACTAATTGAGCCTTCAGTACACAAGATTATCTAGACATCCTGCTTAGTGAGGGAATGAAAAATGACACATGGACATCACAAACACACACACCACATACACACAGTGTGCTCTTTTGTTACAGTCAGTGCAGGGTGCATTCATCAGTCTATCAGGACTCTCTTCAGACTTCTGTGTGTGTGTGTGTGTGTGTGTGTGTGTGTGTGTGTGTGTGTGTGTGTGTGTGTGTGTGTGTTTTTATATCAGTGACCCTTATGGTGTCTGTTCTTATCTGGGTTGGTACTTAAGGGTAAAGGAAGAAGTGGCATAGGAGCAGCGTGTGGTAGTATGGATTAAATGTATCAGTGTGTCTTCTTAAGATAGTGTAAAAAGATGAAAGACTCTTACCACCATGACACTTGCAGCTTAAGGATATGTTGCCTAGCTGTTTATGATCCTGCTACTCCTGCCCTCTTCCATGTACATGCAGGCCATTTGATAATGTATAATAACTGGATCAGGTGCAGTTGTAGGCACAACACTGTCCGTGTAATCCAGATGTCTGAAATGTTTCCGTTTTGACTCTTGTATTGGACATATTGTTTCAACAATTCCATAATATTCAGATTTAATTTAAAAGCATGAAGGATACATTGATCCCACACCAGCACACACATTTGTATAATCTACACATACCTCTACAGCCCATGCACTTTGCCCAGGCTGTCACATATGTTACAGGAGCATCTTATCCGTGAAATCCCATACATAATTAATTTTTATGCAGAGCAAACAATGTGGTCTGTTTGGCATGTTGTGCTTGTAAAGCCCACTGCTTCCACACTGCTGGCTGTTGGATTTTATCTTCACCTGTCAGACATCCTCCCTGTCACTCTCACAGTCTTCTGGGAATTCCATCAGTCAAGCAGCAAGACAAAAACACACAAATCCTGATACGTACACACACACACACACACACACACACACAGAGCTTGTACAGCTACCCTTCCTTGTTAGTACATTGCATTGACCTCCACTCACTGTGGACAACCTAACTCAAACCCTAATTCTAATCTTAACCTAACTTCATTTCATACCTTACCCCTAACCTTAACCAGCAGGCATTTTGCCTCATTAGGACCGGGCTTTGGTCCCCATGGGGACTAAAGGCCCAGACAAGTTTTGTGCTTATACACACAGACCTACATGAACACACACACACACACACAAACGGTGAATTGCAGCAGGTTGCCCAAGGCTGTTGCTGAAATGACTGGCTAACCACCAAGAGTTACATGGACTGCTTGAACTCTATCAGTCAATAGTCCATCACCCCTGGTCCTCTCTACCATGGTGGTTTGGATATAGCCTAGGGCTATGTGTGTGTGAGAGTGTGTGTGCCTGTGTGTTTGTGATTCTGAAGGCATAGAAAGAACAGAGATAAAAGAAAGAGAGACAAACAGACACAGACAGACAGACAGAGCGATGGAAATACTAAAATATGTATCAACAGATTAAGAGTTGAATAGTTTTCCAATAGGTAGAGCCTCGTTCCAGTCCTAATGGCTCCACACAGGCTGAGTATCAACAGTGTTTATCTCCAGAATATATGGCGAAACAAGCCATTTGAAAAACAAGTGTGAAGCTTAAACAAACCCTTTTTTGGTTACTGAAGTAAAACATAACATTATGAAATATGATTAATGTATTTAGCTCGACAGAGACCTTTCCCACAAAACTCATGCCAGTGCCAAGGCATGAGCCATCATTTATACATACAACAAAAGCTGACTATGTGATTAAATTCTTACATGGAAAAACTTCCTGTTCAGTGATGCCAGAAGAGCCAGATTAAGATTAGATTAAGTTGCAGCTTTATTTTGCACATTTATCAACAGTGGCATGTGTGCTTTAGTGTTTCTCTAAGTTAATGTCCGTGAGTGAGTTACATAGCAGGTGGCTACTAAAATAAGGGAATGTATCAGTATTTCTCTGTGCCACACTTTGAGCATTGCTTTAATATTTAGTGATGTGCTTGTTAAGTGATCTGCTATGCACACATTTACAAGCAATTCCATGTTTCAAATATACCAGTAAAACATTGATTTTGAGGCATAATGATAGGGAAAAAAGTAAACACAGATGCTCATTCAATTAAGATTTAGACAACTTTTGAAGAGGGGATTATAAACATCCACTTCCACACCACAGAAATACTTTTAAAATAATTTGTACATTCATTAGTTTGTTTGTTCATTTTGCCTTTGTACCCAGATAATATGGTATGTAATGTTAATCTTTTACAATCTGATTATATTGTTATGGCAGCTTTTCAGTTTGTAGTCTAAATTAAATTCATGTACTTTTTTACTCATAAACAGGTTTCTATAATAATGTCAATTCTTCATTATATTATGTATCTCTTTCAGCATCAACCTTATCTTTCAATTTTGAAATTGAGATGAAGTGCGTAACCCTCCTGTTGCAAAAAAGCATATTGTATCAATTATCACCCAATTCTGTGTTTGAGCTTTTTTACCTGTCTTTACGGGTCAAAATTGACCCGAAGATAACAGGAGGGTTCAAGACACACACCACTGTGCTCACACCACTGTGCACACCAT
This sequence comes from Scomber japonicus, assembly GCF_027409825.1. NCBI lineage: Eukaryota > Metazoa > Chordata > Actinopteri > Scombriformes > Scombridae > Scomber > Scomber japonicus. The sequence goes on along the minus strand of NC_070589.1, from coordinate 14,159,999 downwards.
TGTGACCAGAGGACTGTTGAGAAACAGTACTAAAACGGTACTTAAAAGCTTTAAACCCTCACTCCCAGTGGTGCAGTAGTTTACTAATTCTGTCAGTGTGGTTGGGTTTCAGTGTGTTGGTGTGTCTCCATACACATATGTGTGTGTAGTAAATGAGTCTACTGTGGAAAGTAACTGTTTTTCATGCTCATACTTTTCTAAGGGGGCTTATAGGCCCCTTCAGCCATGACTAAAGCTTTTCTCCCACTTTAAAAATGCCTCTGCCAGCAACTTTAACCTCCCTGCGGTGATTTCTCACTCTTTATCCATGGTGCCATACAAGGATTTGCAACTATTTTCCGGCCATATGTTATACCTTTTATATTTAAAGTTCTTTAAGTCGGTATTCGCCTTCTGAATTAATTCCATCCTCCACATTTTTACACACCAAATGAATCTGAATAAAGACTCTAAAGGCGGATAAACAACTGTATAGGTGTTATAAGAAAATGGCAGATAATTGGAACTGTGAAAACACTGCAGTTCCTCCATCATGTCTCAAGTTCAGCTGGAGAACTTATAACCGAAAACAAAATTACCTATCATGTTAAGGGCACTTTGCAGACACAGGTAATTCTAAAATCACAATAGTAGCAACCACATGACCTGTGACAACATATTCAATTGTGATTTCAATAGTGAGTTTGTTAACTAAGGGGCATTCAGTACAGTCAGCACCACATTTACACAATGTTTTAATGTATCACAAGGAAAGCATTTTATTTATTTTTTAATTAATTGAGAGTATGTCTCAGGCCATGGGAGTCATATTGCTTCAACTAGAAATTATAGCTGTATCTCTTTGTCACAAAGAGGGAAAGTTTCAGAATGTATTATTGTGCCATTTTCACAAAGACTTGCCATTTTTAGAGCAAGAATACATGGCTATGAGCTCAGATGAGGACACCTTAGTGGAAATCATTTTCTGCTCCGTCCTTGGTAGAGAGCTTTTGGAAGAGCTTTTGTATTTAATTGAATCCAACATCTTCCTGCTCTGTTTAATCCATGATTACTCTGGTAGACTTGTAGATGTTTAGATGTTGTCTAGTAGTAATTGAAATGAAAGGCCAAGAGAAAGCAGGTTAAAAGCAGTCTGAGGAAAAACTGTTGTTGATGTTAAAACCTCCCTCTCTGAGTTGTTCCTTCATTCAGGTGTTTGACAGTTTGAATGTACAGTACAGTATTTTAGTCATTTATCACAGCATTTGTTGAGAGGATATTCATTTTATTAACAGTGCTAGACAAGTGCACAGCAACAAACATGTTGAACTCTCATCTGTTAACCCACTTTTATCTTTTATAATTGTTATGATTATCATTAATATAGCCACCAACATCCATGCACATCCTGTACATTATGTGTTTTGTCAGTGACACTGAACTGTCATTCTAAAATTCTTCAAGCTTGCTCTTTCCATGATTTTTAATATTTGTCTAAGTAAGAAAGATATTTTAACTTGTCTTTTACGGGAACCAAGATAAATTGTCAGCCTGACAGTGAACACCTGTTAGTTGATATCACTGAGACAGAGAGAGTGTGCGTTAAGTGGGTGTAGATGACAGATTTACAGTGGCAAACAGTAACACACAGAAGATCTGGGGGGTAGAAAAGTTAGCGAAAAGTTAGAGACAGTCAGGCATACAGCTGGGTTGTGAGTCAGCAACAAAAAAGATATATGAGGCAGCAACCAAACAGATGTCTGCCACAGCACAGCTTTTATGACTGGACTGCAAGAGATGTCTCTCTCACCCAGGGTGGTTTAGGGTTATCCAACTTAGCAGAGTTTGTCCTCTTGATCTGATGAACTTTGACCTGATGTGACATAATGGATTAATCAATGACAATGACAGTTAGTTAATCAGTTGCTTAGCTACATAGCAGAGATTACAATTGGTGTTTGTATTTACTTCAGATATCTGTAATCACCTTTTTGTTTAACAGTTTTGGATGGTAGCAATTTAATGATCAGAAAATTAGATGAAAATAAATGAAATGTCAATTATCTGTAACAGTAAATAACAGCTCTAGCCTACGTCTACTTTTTACTTCTTTTTCGCTCGTTTCAAATATTTGAGGGCTCAGTGCCGAACTATTATGATGGCATAATATTATTTTTACAAATTGAACATGATAGACCCCCACTCTCTTGTTCATTAGATGATGTTAGAATGTTTTTACCTTTCCCTCTCAATTTATTTTTTACAGAGTACAGACACCAGCTTTTAGAGAGCAAGACCATGACAGGTGCACAGTAAGGTACCCTTTTGCGACTGAGCTGCTCATTTTGAATCAGTGAGAAGATATAAAAACAAATGCAATCTCTTGTGACTGGTTTTTACTTGGGCAGAAAATTGAAGGTTTATGTAGCACCCAATTTTCTCGTAGTAATAGGCTGATTGAAAAAAAATAGTGTATTCAGGGCCTTTTTAAATAATTTCAAAACAAGTTAAATTATGAGAAAAATTAAACAGCAAAAATGAAATGCCATGATGTGACTTATTGATGCTCGATTAATTCTGTAATCTTGTCACATTAACATATATTTCCCAAAGCAGTAGTCGATTGGAGTGTCATACTGATTTGCATTTTATCAACTCTTCAGAAATTCACCTCCAAAATTGTGCAGCAGTTGGATGGAGCTATTGCAAAATTGAACAGACTGTCCAGATTGCTTCCTGTTGGCGTCAACACACATTCAGTATAGTTAGAAATACCATGGGCTTCATTTCAGCCCTCCAGAGGAAACCATCTGCTGCCAGTCATTTTTGTCCATAAAACTACTCAAAATTTGTCGATTGGAACTGGCTGATTGAAAGGCTCAAAACAAGAGCAAATGATGTCAAAAAATATAATTACATGCATGCATTACAAAATTATCATGGTGATGTAAACTAGATGTTGACAGCAGGAAATTATTTCAATTATACTGTCAGTTTACATTTATCTTACCATTTCACATTATGAAGTGCCATGTTTTTTTTCTCAGGTTTTTTGTTGTTGTTTTTCTCAAACGCCTTTCATTTTACTTTTCCACACTATATGAATCTCATCATACTGTCAAAACGTATTGTCGGTTACTGCACTCTTTGAAGGTGCTATATTAAGAATAGCCCCAGCTTGTCTACTCCACTTTGTACCTCAATAGTGAGTCACTGTAGTGTCCAGTCTGTGTTCAACCTAACATGAGAGGATGAAGAAGCCCACTGCTTACAGTCAATCTGCACTATGTCAAAATATCAAAATGCTAGAGTCAGCGGTAAGTGACGCAGATCTACCTCATCAGATCATGTTCTCCCTAAAGTGACAACAGATGTTGACCGACTGATCCTCAAGGTGTTGCGCTGCTGGCGACTGAGATGACCAGTTTGTCTCACGTGGCCAACAGCAGCAAAACATCTCTGAGAACATCAGAGCAAATTTCTTGCCTTAAAAATATTAAAACTTAAAGTGACATAATAATGATCCTAGATGACAACAACTTTTAACCTGGCTCAAAATATCTTCTCATGTTCTCTTCTCTCTTCAAACCTGAGGGCAGACTGACACTACACTGACTCATTTTCCCCTCTTGAGGTACAAAGTACTATTACAAGACACAAGGGCTGGGGATATTTGACATATAGCATTACTTTGCATGTAAGGTGTAAAAAAAACTGTCCCTGAATATAAGATGCAAAAGAAGACAAGAACAGATGGAGGAATCACTCACTCTATCCAATCAGGGTGTGAAATGGCCATTTAAAGTTTTTTTGACATTTAGAAGATTGCTGCATTTGAAGTTGAAAGTTGAAATAAGTGCAAATAGTAGACTGTTTATGTTGGTTGATCATCACATGAAGTCCAAGTCTCCAGGGTGGAACTGTTTCTAATTCAATCCAGTCACACTGCCATCCATTTCCCCTCACCTTGGCTCCTCTCACCGCCTGCTGCTTTCTGTTAATGGAGATATCACTTCCTCCCGCCTCCTTCTTCCTATACCCTTCTTTGTTCTCTCTTTGTTGCCCTTACCCACCACTCCACTTTCACTTCACTTCTTTGAAATCCTTCTGCTGTGCCTCTTCATTGGACTACTCAGTGAAACTAATCGACAGTAAACCATCACTAAGAGGACTCTGCATCTCTTTTTCTACAGAAACTAATCAGGGCCATTGTTGGTTATCCAAAACAAACTCGCTGCCTCTCTCTCGTACTATAAATCAACAAATGATTCATAACGCGCAGAAGAGGAAGATGAGGAAGAAAACAAATAAGGTTTATTATTGAATGCAATACTGGAAGGCGGGCAAACGGTCTCTTTAAGTGAGGCTCTGTATTTCCTTGTAGTGAATGCCAAGCGCTCTAATGGCAGACAATTGACATTTTGTAACTCCTCGGATATTGCTTTAGCTCTGGCATCAGGAAATGCCACAGCTGCAAAAAAAAAACAACAAAAAAACATAATTATGGAATTAAACATCCTCAAATGTTTTCTTCAAGGGAGCCTATTATGCTTTTCCTTCTTTTCAGTCATATATATAATGTTACAATGTCAGATGTTCATACTAAACATGGCCAGAGCATCAAATAAGAGGTTAAAATATGTAGAAGTAATCCCTGTGAGCAAATAGCACTGGCTTCAGACTACTGAACGCTAATATTTCCAGCAGGTTTTTTTTTCTACTTTCTCCCTGAGCCAATGTGTGCTTGTGACAGCTTTCTTTATATGGTCATCTACTCCATGAGTTTGCTGCTCCACTGTTAAAATTATGGTATTTTTCAATGACTCTGTTACACAGCTGTGCAAAGTAAAATAAGTAGTTTACATGCTGGTAGTATGCTGGTCTTCTGCATGTTTCTGCTTGTACTATTCCCCCCTGCATTAGTTCTAACTGGTCGTCTGACCACAGTAAATATCTCCATGTGTTATTGTTTGGAATGTTTTTTAGTGCCACTGACAAAGCTCTGCTAATTCAGTGAGGAACACATTTTACTTCCTGTAAATTTAATTTCCTGTAAATTAAAGTCTTTGTTTAGTAAATTAAAATGTTTTTGATTGAAAGCAGTAAAGCAGGAAATGTTTGGTTTGCATTGGCAGTAATTTAACACGACTGTGATATGGCTGCCCCTTGGCAGGCTTCCTGAAACCTGGCCAATCGGAACAGAATAAGCTCACTGAAAAGGGGTCTTTAAAGAGACAGGTGATCAAATGGACTGTTCAGAGACAGAGGCTGAACTGTGGAGCTGCATAAAGGAGCAGTATAAGATAAATAAGGAGTATTTCGAACTGTGAATGATGCAAAGCCACTCTGGTGGAGTCCAAAAATAAAAAAATAGAGCTGGAAATGAGCATTATAGGGGGCTCTTTAAAATGTAATTAGACCAATTACTTTTGTTTGAAATGTACTTAATGCAAATAGTGTGTTAAGTTAATAGTTGTGCTAATTAAACATTTATTGTAGCAAAGTGATGCATTAAGTAAAGAATTGTCATCTTCCTTCAAGGACATGACATTAGGTCCAAAAATAATTTTAGATTAATGTCATACTTTCACATTTGAATACTGGTAATATCTAGCCTATTATGTGTTAAGCCAGTGGTCTCCAACCCTGCTCCTAGAGAGCTACTGCCCTGCATGTTTTAGGTATCACTCCACTCTAACACATTCTAATAACGAATTCATTATCAAGCCTGTTGACAAGCTTCAGCTGCTTTTCTGTTTGTTGGTTTTAGACTTAGCTAGATCCCATTTACACCTAAACAATTGATTTTCAGCTGAACAACTTGATTTGAGGGCAGCAGAAACAAACTGTGAACAAAACACTGATCTATTATAACTTTTTAAGTTGACATAGTGTCAGCAAAGAGCTGGCTACATGCACATAGCAGGTACAGTGCAACACTAGTGTTCATTTAGAGTGGAGTTTGTACCAGCCTTTTAGCTCTGGTCTGGAACTCATTAGCTGCTAAATACTTTAGAGTGTTCATCAGCTAGTTGCTACTTAATTTCTATGTTTACAGTTTGGTGCTAAACAGGTAGCATTGATTGTTGGAGCTTTTTTTAAATTAAATCAATTATAACCACTTTAAAGACAGCAAAGCATGCTGTTCCTTTCTCTCTGTTTTGGATTTGGATAATTAAATTTTTCCTGTTCAGAATTGTTGTCATTTTCTGAAACAACTCCCACCCACTTACCTCAAGAGTTTTATCTCATACTCTCAAAGAGATGCATACCACCAAAGACTATTAACTTCTTATCCCCTTATTCCTTTGCTCTTCATTCCTCTCTCTGTGATTACTTGTATTTCTCTCTCTCCTGTATTTTAATAGGGGGCAAGTCACTTTTTTACCTTCTAAAATTTGTTCTCATTATTATTATTTTTTCTGTGGCCAGCCTCTACAGTCTGCTCACCCACTCAAACACTTTGTCTTCAGATATACTCAAATAACTCTGCAGTTGTGGATGCCTATACTCTTTGCACTTCTATGTGCAAAATATTTGATGCCAATTAAACAAAGTGTCTTTGCTTCTTTCCTCAGTTTGTTTTGATGTTGTCCACAACGGACAGGCAAAAGGAGGGAGCTGTACGTTGCAGAGCAATTATGGCACATCTGTATCTCACACACTGTTGTTCAGATAGGAAACAACCTCAAAATTCTGTTTATGGGATTGTGGAAAAAGCCAAATTAAATCAAAAATATCCATAAATCCGTTTACAACTGGGAAGGTGAGGGGGGTTTATGGTTGGCGGAGATTGGAGTTTATGGACCCTTTAATTAGCTGTTAAGAAAAAAACAACAACACTGTCTGTACAAGGAGGAAGGGTCCTGGGAGAGAGTGAGTGGGAAGAATTAATGTTGTGAAAATGACCCACTAGCCAGCTCCAACAGAGTTCTGCTTAAAGTGCAGTACTTATATGCAGCAGTCAATATACCTAATTACTCTGTTCTTGCTAACTGCATCTTACACTTGAGCACTGGGACTGTAAAAGTCAGAGTTGATGCTCACAGTACTTATGGACCTAATGTAATGATTTGTCCCCCTCCTCTGTTAGGTGCTACTGCTGTTGTAGTTGGTTCCCTTCTCGTTCATTGTAATGCATTTAACCGTAATTTTACTTTGCAAGTCAATGTTTCTCAGTGCTGACACATTTATGAACAGTCCCCAAACTGTCTAATTTACATATGTACCTAATACTGTTTTACAAGCAAGCTGTACCTTGCTTGTAAAACACAGTGTGGTTGCTGGTCCCCGAAACAAAATAAACTGATTGCAGTGTCCTGAGAAATAAGGTGGTAAAATAAAGAAAAGGTTTAAGTAAAAAAGTGTAGTACCTTGTGTAGTGTATTTTGGTGAAAACTGCATTATATTTAATGACATTCTGACCTTATAAAGTAATAACAGGGAATGTATCAGCAAACAGTTGTCTGTTTACACATCCAAGACATATAGGGCAACATTAGCATTCAATATCGTGTTTCTGACCACCTCAACTCTTGAGAAAAATATCTGGTTCTTTTGCTGCTAAATGCTTCACTATGTTCGTTAGCTTGTTGCTAACGTTGTCTGTTTGCCATCTGGTGCTTGGCAGGTAGTGTACATTTGAGGTTTTTTTGTGGCTCTTTTGGGTATGTCACTATAAGGGAGCTCTTTCTTGTTAGTCATTTGGTTCATTTTAAAAATATTCATTATTGCAGCTTTAAGGAGAGCATATTTCCCCCCTTGATAACTGAGTGACAGCTATCTATAATATAAAGCTACTCTTCTGTTTCTGTTTTACATGTTACGTTATAACATTGACCTCTGACAAATAGTTAAAGATGCCCTCTGCATATGCTATAAGACTTTGCTGAGAATAATAACTTGTACCTGATGGGTTTTCCATCAAAAAGTACAGTTACCATATTAAAACTTTAAAGAATACATCCACTGTTCAGAATCTAAGAATATGCAATGTTTTTCTTTTCAAAGGGCTTCAAATTTCCATATCACATGTAAGTTAATACTGGACCACAACTGGCTCAAAAGTAGCTGTGATATCACAAATCATGCTTGTAGGTCTTTTTCCTGAAGTCAGCACCTGGAAACTTTCCCTCTTCAGCAGGGGTCAAACTCAGCACATACATCATTTTTCACAGTTAAGCTCAAGGAACAACAGATTTTTGAGTGGAAAGGGACTTTAATGTTGTCCTCTACATTAGTAAGAAGGTACAGTGCAGTTGCCTTAACTAACAGTTACAGTAACATATTAGGTTTGTAGGGGGATGTTTATTCTCTGCATACACTAAGATTTTTTGACATACTAATGATCTCTGACTCCATGCTGTAAACTCTGCACAGAGGTGTTGAAGTCATTACTAGTCATTACTTCCCAGCAATGAGTGACATCTGAAGAATTATGCTGGGGATATTTTCAGACACACTAATGACTTGTATTTAACTTGTCCATGTCTTCTGCTCATGCTGTATTATAACATCTACACATAATTAACTCCTACATAGCTTAGATATGAATGTGCCATCAATTAATCTTAGACGTGTGATATAATGAGAATAACCATTGACCACTGAAGCAATTATCACCATCTAACTGGGCTGAATGGATCTGAATCTGCAGTTTCAATTCTCTGACTGCTTTTTATTGTGAAACTAACAGCATCATAAACACTTTCCCACATGGACACATCACTATAAGAGACAGGGATGAGATGGTTTATTTTAACTACCTCATTAAAGGAAGGAAGAATAAAAAACATGATTAATTATAGCAATACCCATCCTGTGTAAGGGGACAATCCACATTTTCCCAAGTTTCTGCAAATGTAGAAAATGAATGTGTAATATTTTTTGTGAGATAATTGAAAGTATTTTTAATTCTCCCATGTTTGTATTTTTTGCCAAATTAACATGCTTGCATAACAATAATGAAAAGCAAGTAGTAGCAGTAGAAAATTCATGTTCTGTAAATTAAGCTGTAAAGAGAAAGAAGGGAAAGCTTTATCTCTGGTTGACTATGAGATAATGTATGAAGACCACACCATCACTGAATAAGATGTCATTAAAAAATATAGCAAAGATATTCATCTTTTAAAGGAATATAGCATCAGAAAAGTTGGATTTTTACCATTTGATTTGCTTTAATATATCTCTTTATAATAGTTTTTTGGGAGAAAAGTCATCACTGATCCCCTCATAAGATATCTGCTGTGGCCTTTTTGTGGCAACTCTTTTCTATGTCTGAAAATATTTAGTGGCATCTTTCTGTTATATGACAGTTGACAGAAAAGACAGACAGAGGGGAAAAAAGGGAAGAGAAAGAGTGATGACATGGGACAAATGTGACCTTTTTACACTTATTGGATGCTTTTGACGATAGAGAGAGACAGGCAACACAGGGTGAGGTGAGGAATGTGACACATGGAAAAGGTCCCCATCCACTTGGATCAGACGATTTAGACGACTATGTGGACGCCACTGCTACTGTAGATTGCTCCATACATGCCAAGGATGGAGTCTCCTTCAATCAGAGCTATAATTTAATGACGTGTGATGTCTGGCATTTAATGTCTCCAATTGGAATTCAATTTAATATTTTTAATAGGAAAATAAATTGAGGGATTTGTGAAGGCCTACAGGCAGTTGGCTTTTCTTCATACAGGAAGTGATCGCTATGCCTCTTTTCTATCTTTGAGTGCCCCATTTTCTCTTTGACTTCCTTCCTCTATTATCCCCCCTCCTCACCCTAGCCCTTAACCACTGCCTCCAGTATTGCTTCTTCTGCTTCCCTCCTTTTTTCTCTTTTAATTCCATCTCTATATTAACCCTTTCTTTCTTCCTCTTTTCACCCACTTTCTTCATGTCCCCACATTTTGTAATGTCGTGCTCTCACTCCCTCTGTTGCTGTCCCACAGCTAGTTGCACATTAATGCAGAACTGTATTTCTGTGAGGACATTATAATTAATCATCTATCTGTGTTGGTGCATGGGCATGTAGGTGTGAGGGTGACCATGTGTGTGTTTTATCTGTGCGCTCACCCAAGTTTAATTACAACTCATTATATTATTCTCCAGGGTTTTATCATTATTCTGTTACACTACTGAAATATTTATGTGGTCTGTGATATAGTTTGTTTTTCTATTCTGAGCAGCCCTTACTGATTTACTCCACTTCTTTCATCCTCCTCTCTCATATTTCTATTATGGGCGTAGTGTACATTATCTCACTTCCCCCTTGTGTTGCCTGGTGGTGCTGTATTACTGCACAGGGGTATTTATGATGCACTGTAGGGCTTTTTTTTTTCGTAAATCATGAAGCGAGGCAGGATGGCAGTCAAGTGTACTCTGTCCAGTGAGTCGGGGGACATGCCAACACACTTTTAGTAAATATACAGCCAGGCTTGCCCTGTGGCACACTTGGACACTGAATATGTTTAGAAAGGGTATCTTACCATGCATTATAGATGTTACTGTTAGAGGCTGTAACAATAATGATCAATCACATCCCTTTACACACAAGGTTTTCCCCATCATTACACACTTGAGTTTCAATATGTAAGCAGCAGCTCAAATATGCTGCCCTGAGCAGATGATGGTCTCTTTTAAAGATGAATTCGCTTTCCTGAACATATTGAAGATCTGTGTGGAGTAGTGCACGATTTTACTAAGCATCACAATGATTTATACAATTGCCATTTGCACTTAAATACCATCACAGTGCCTGAAATGCAATAAAAGCAGAATTTAAAATGTGGTCTGGTGTACTTTAGTTAGATTCTCCTTTTTATATGCAACACTGATTGCAGTAGAAGTAGAAGATATATGATGCCAGACTTGTTAAAAAGATTACATGTTATCCAGTGCTTTTTCATGGAAACACAGGCTGTAGAGGATTGGTGGGAAGGGATGGCCCTGAGAGAGTTATTAGTGGAGAAAGAGGTTTCTAGTGACCTTTTGATTTTTCAACTGTGTAAATTGTTTTTAATGCATTAATCTCTAACACGCCTGTTGATTAACTGTAGAAACTGTGTGGAATAATAAATTATAACTAACAGGTGTTCACATAATCACAGAGGTTTCTGGGGTTATTTCTGCAGCTGTCTGGTGCTGGTTTTACAAAACTTGGCCAGCAGATCTAATTGTGCCTTGACAAAGCAGAACATCACTTTAATTAGAGAGGGTAGATGGAACAGATACAATCCGTCTTCAGATGGCTGTAAAGAGAATCACTAGGGTAAAGGCCGTCGGAATAGACTACTAACTGTTCTGGACCATAAGCATCTCTCATTAATTTTCATTCCCTCTCTTGGAATAAAACTGTTTTTTTTTTTCTCTCTGTGATCACATGTCAGCTGGTTGAAGGATATAGAAGGAACTTCACTAAATTAAGTGAGCAAAGTATTGTGTTGCTCCAAGCAGGTCGACGCACAAGTATAGAGACACAATTACATTACTGTATATCCCTTCAATTTATCCCTTTCTACTAGGGGTGTCACGATTCTCCAAATCGTCCATCGATTTTAAGGTCACGATTTGATTTGATTCGATTCTCAATCTTTTTTTGGGGCTCCTTTTAGCACAGATGCCATTTTTAGACTAATCATTAGTGATATAATCTCCATCAGTTGTTTGCAATGTACTGGCTCTACTGTCAAAATTAAAATAATTTATTAGCAATGTAACAATAACTTGTTTTAGTAGTCAATTGGAAACTAACTAGAATCATCTAGTTACCCTTTTGTAACTGCAGTGTGCACTCTTCATATTAGATGATATTCAAGTTCACAATAAAACAAAAACTAAATTAAAACAGCCTAATGTCCATAGCCATCCATGAACAATTAAGTGTGTTAACTGTCCTAACAGTGTTCCTAACTGTATCCTAACAGTAGCATTTCTGGTGCTACGAACTCTCCCGGAAGTTTCGGGAGTCTCTCGCTTGTTATCATAGCGGCTCCCTGATGCCCGCAAGTTATATATACAGTCTCCTGGAATCTGCAGCGAGCGAGCAAGAGCGCGCTAGAAAGTGTCTGCGTGTGTGTTTGTTTGACTATCAATGCAGCACGTGTGAGAGCAAAGCGTCCTGATAGCTCTGTGTTGCTACTTATCAGCCACTGATTTCAGCTGATTTCAAGCTGAAACTGTGAACAGAATTTGGTCCAGACGTAGGCTATTGCAGGTTCTAGAGAAGGTGTGCTCGATTTGCTTACCCAGCTGTCCAGGAATTATATTAATATTACTAATATTAATATTAATATTAGTATTTCTTGCACGTTATACCTATTTCGTGGCCACAAATTAGTATTTTGCGCGCATGTTATACCTATTTCGTGTCCATGAATTAGTATTTCATGCGGAAGTTATAGCTATATTGTGGCTACAATTAAATTTTTTGGGTTAGGGTTTGACCATGTCTCTGTATGATATACATATCTTTTATTTAGTTTTTATCATCTTTTATTTAAGTTTTGCCTTTAGTTCATTATAATTACTGCTTTAATCCTCTATATTCTATTACCTTCAGAGGTAATTTGAATTTGTGCTCTGCTGTCTGTGACGGCACTTAGTCCTGTAAATTAACTTTCTTTCTTCTTCATCTTCTTCTTCTTCTCTCTATGGGAAGATTACTCTATTCCACTGCAAAAAATGACATCATAGTAATCAAATAAAGGCCAGATCAGAAAAGGATTTGATGTGATTTGACTTGATCAGTACATTGATGGAGCAGTAGGAAGTGCCTCTCAGGATATGAGTTGGGACCCAAATTAAATGCAGATTATCAACAGGCTACGTCTCTACAGTAGCATGTTTTCTTGTAGTCCCAGGGGACAGCGGTAGCAGATATTTTGATTTCAGTATCACGATGGATAAGTTGACTGCAGTAATGCTATTTACAGAAAATCTTGTTACTGGGTTTCTGTGTTCACATTACTGTCATATCAGATTTTATCCAGTGCCCTTCTGGATCCACTTTTAGACTGTTTGTCCTACTAAGTGAATTAGTCCTCCATAATGTCCAGTGTGATGCTGTAGTGCAGTAATGGCTGCTTAGGAAATGATGAAAGAGGCCATGCATGTTGCATTCAATGACACTTATTAAAGGAGGAATCGCACGCTTCAACAGTGGCCTTTTAGTATCAGAAATAATCCTATGGAAAACTGCGCGGTATATTTTTGAAAGGGCTGACTTCAAATATAAGCTTACCTTAAGTTTTGTTTCATTCCTGCAGCTCAGTACTGGGAAGCCAAAGATGAGTACCTTTAAACACATCACTAATGGCTTTACAGTACTACATGTCAGGAAAGCCATTTTGGAAATAGCCCATTTCCATGGTCTGATGTGTGCTCTTTCTACAAAACAGGTCTTTATATTAGACTCCCTTTAAAGAGTCACAGCTCTGCTGCCTCGACCGCCACCCAATTTGTTTGGAATAAATGTAAGACCTTGAGCCAGAAATTGAACCTGCCATCCATGAGTAAACTCCACTAGCTGTGGGCTTCTATTAGACTTACTGAAGACATCTTCAAATGTAAATAAAAAGCTATGTGATCATGATGAGCAGTATGTATTTACAGTGACATAGGAATGAAAAATCACTTGAATAAGGCCCATTTGTATAATCTATTTTAAAGTCACCTCAGCAGCTCAATCTGTCATGGTCTTGGTTTTGGAGAATCTCTTTATAAGATAATTTGAGTTCATTTCATCTGCTTTTCACAACAACCCCCCACCCCTCCCCCAAAACAACAACTTTTACTCCTAAGTAAAACAGAAGAGAAAATCTTATCTAAGCCTTAGAAGTAAAAGATGGTAGCGGTGCCTACAATACACCAATAAAGTGTGTATGCTAGTGTGCTTTAATATACCGTTTGCCAACCATTACATGTAAAATATTTCAGGTGTTAATATATCTAATCGCCACTTTAATGTAGACCTCCACTCCCCTCTCCACTTTCCAGCAGAGCAGAGTCCTGCTGTGTGCTGCAGTGCTTTCAGTCTCCTGCATGAGCATGAGATGAGACTCCTAGTATGAATAATGTCTTCCCTTGTGGTTCCCTTTTGCTCCCTATAATCCACTCTCTACTCTCACAGCAGGGCGAGAGTCTCATCCAAAATGATCAGTAGGTTTTTTTCATAGAATTGAAGGAGTAGAAGGCAAATATTCATGAGAATGAATACACCAGTGACATTATCTCCTTTTAGTTTAATCTTATCTGTAAGGTGTGGTTTACATCATTATAAACAATAATAAACCACAGATAAAGCATTTTCAGTTATTACGTGTCTAAGCCTAACAACTAGTTTTTCCCAGTTGCTCAAGTTTACAAGTTTTTACATTTGGTTCTCACTTTACATTGCTTATTTAAATTCCTGTTTCCTGTTTTTCTTTGACCCTGTTCCATACACACAGTATAGTGACGAGCAGGGGAGTTAAATGGAATAGTAGCACAAAACTGGTGAAATTTGTCCAAACAGATAAAACACTGTGAGAAGGTTTTATGAAATCACTGCCAGCTGGACATGTCATCTGCTCATTGGCATGAGACAAAGCTTTCCTCTTCAGTGGATTGAAAGGTCAAGTTGACATCGCAGCTCCCAGCAGAGAGTGACACTTGTACACCAGAGATGTTTGTGTACAGTATATGTGTGTTTGTGTGCCTGTAGACAAAAGTACACATGGACATATGGTTGTTCTTGCGGCTTGTGCATCAGTCTCTATCTACTTGTGAAGCCCTGCTGCGATGAAGTGGGAGGAAGTTTAATTTACACCGGAAGTAATTATGTGTGATGGCGATCTTTGTTAATCTCTAGCTCATCTTCTCAACTGTTCAATCACATTTGTGGCGAGTAGAAAAAAGAAACGACGAGAAAGCACTAGAGAGGAGGAGGATGATGGTGCTGGAGGAAGGGCGGAGATGTAGAGGTCAAAACACAGCTTAACACAGAGTCGGGTATAGATTCTGCAGATCACTGTGGCAGTATGTCTGGGTTAAGATTACTGTTTACAACTGTGTCACTAAAAATAATGGGCTGATGGATAAAACAAAGTGAGACTACTATTGTTTCCCCAACTAAGTCAGAAGTGTATAGCTTTGCTGATGCCATCAAGTGCAAATGGCTAGGCACCTGGTGAGGAGACACATGACTGTCTACAACCTCCTCAGGCCAACAGAGAGAGTTATAGTGACAGGAAGAGGCTTGTCATTTCTGAACTTAGTTGAGTATTCACTAAGACTACAACTGTTAATAAGCCCAGCGACAGTTCATCTGATTTGCATAAAGTACAGCTAAACCAGATCTGATGGCAGGCTGTTGTGACATGTGTTGCACCTGTCTGGAAACTAATAGAGCGTGTGTGTAGAATAGAGTGGTTTGCTGTTGCTGAACTTGAGATATCGGTTGAAGGGGGATACACTTCTGCAACTGCAAATGTGCTCTCCTTCCTGCCTGAGGAAGTGCAGGCCATTAAAAGTCAGGAAAAATAGGCAAGATGGACCCGCGGGAAATGGAAAGGTAAAGTCCTGTGAAAAAAAAACAGACTATTGCATCAGTGCACTTTTGTCTTTTGATGTGCTGCTGAACTGAGAGCTCTGCTAATGGAACTTTGTAATACCTCTTGTAAATTGTGTTTCTCTCTCTCTTTCTTTTCTCTTTCCCTCTTTAACTGCTCTGGCCTGGCTATAGTCTCTCATCCTCTGTATATGTATGGAGACTTTACACCTCTGCTGTAGATGTTAGTCTGTGGTGATAAATCGGGTGCAGCGGATATTTCAATAAATTTCCATTCCCTCCTGCCATATTTTGTAAAATATGAAAGGGGTATCCTCTAGACTTAAAATATACCACATGGGACCATACGTGGTGCCGCTTTTCTTCCATTTCACCTTGCTTTAGTAAGTATGGAGAACAACAGTTTGACTCTGCATAATAAAGGACAACACTGTGAGTAAAAAAAAAGAAAGAAAAGTAAAACGGGGATTTTGTTATTTGCAAACCTTGTGTACACGGAACCATTTTTTCTTTAAAAGAAAAAAATGCCCCCCCCCCCAATGCTCACCATCTTAATTACATTAGTCCATCTGTCATCTGTAAAAACTCCTACTACTATTTCTCCTACTCTGTCCTTATGGAGTGACTTGACCCATTTGGATACAGTGTTGACATGAGGGTAAAAATGTAATGGTGTTATAATAACATCTGTTAGAAAACTGCTATCAACTGAAATGTGCATCCATCCTTTTTTTGTCTTCTTCCTTCTCTTCCACAGTCAACAAGCACAAGCCGTGGATAGAGACATCTTACCATGGTGTGATCACAGAGAACATGGACACGGTGTTGCTGGACCCTCCACTTGTAGCTTTGGACAAGGATGCCCCGGTCCCCTTTGCTGGTAGGACACACAAATGCACACACACACACACACACACACACACACACACACACACACACACACAACAACACAGTGCTCACTTAGAAACATCTGCTGTTTTTTGAACACTTTGGTGCACACGGATTTTTGGAAAGTTCACAGTAACACACATGCAGTGTACACATCCTCCCACACACACATTAGACAAGCATGCCTCAGTACTCTGTGCAGGCAACTGTGGCAACTTCACACCGCAGGACAAAACTGATGATCCAACAGTTCTCTGTACTCACTGTTTGTCATGGAGACTGAATTCCATTTATCACCCTTAGCAAAGCAAAACAAGTGATTTTCTTTTTGTTTTTATAAAGAGCACTGTTGTCTTATCACTGCTTACATTAGGCTCCACCAGTATATGATTAAATATAAACATTCATAAAACTTCCAAAAAAAAAAAATGTACTTGAAACTTTCCTGACTTCAGTGTTGCTATTTTATACACTCATCTGCCACTTCATGAGGAACACCTGTGCAATATAATGCAATCCATTACAACAGCTCTGCCATAAATTCTACATTTAAGAAGCTTACACTTTTTCAGTTTGAGGCTGTAGTGGATGGTGGTGGTGTTGGGGTGTATTATATTGAATGGTGTTCCTAATATTTTAAGTGAGTTTATAAAACTTGTGGCCAGGGGTTGAGCTGTTTTAAGAAGATGGAGGCAGATGGAGGAAAGACAGCTGAGGTTTATGAGAATGCATTTATTTTCATAATCTTGTCTGGTTTTGAGGTATAATACATATTCTTCATTCCCCTCACAAGGATCTATTTAAGGCTGACTCTAATTGAGGTCTGTGTGTCATCCTTATTCTTGCTGCTAAATTGGCCTAGCTTAACTGTCCAAAAATTCTCAAAAGTGGAAAAATATGTTGTGTGCCATGTCAGCTTTGTTCATTTTTTAGCTTAAATCTTAATCACACAAAGTGGAACAGGCCTTTTTCTCATACATTAGTGTCTTCTTTGATTAGGGTTTAGATTAAATGAGTAGCCTAAATTCTGGATTAGTGCTGCAACTAAATCTTATTTTCATTATTGATCAATCTTCCAATTATTTTCTTGATTAATCAATTAATTAATTGTTGCCCAGAATAAGTGATAATTGACAGTGGATGACATTCTTAAATGCCTTGTTTTGTCTGATGAGTCCAAAACCCAAATGCATGACAAAAAAAGCATCAAAACCTCACATTTGAGAAGCTGAAAACTGATTTGGTATTTTTGCAAATGACTAAAATGATTATTCAATTTTCAAAATGAACTAAACTATCCCTATTGCAGATTTTTTAACAAATTGTTTTTTTTATTCTACCATGTATACATTCATCTTTTGACTTGAGTAAATTAATGTCTAGTCAAAATTCTACTAAAAACACAATCAGTAAGCCTGAACTGAAAGTTTTATAGCCAATATTTAGTGGCAGTATCAGATTTATAGATGGTCTGCATTCATTGAAAGTTATTCAAGCATGCAAGTATTCAGTACAGCTTTAAGAAAAAAAGGTTTCCACAGTCTAATGGTAGCAGTAAAATTTCCCTGAGTAGTCTGGTTGAGTCACAGAAGAGGTACCCAGGTTTTAATGACATCATTATATCATTATAATTCTCATCTCCAGGTGATTGTTTCAGATGTTGATTGTGTTGTCAACAAGACCTGAAATCAGACACCCGTCATACAGGTACAGCGGTGCTGACAGTGACAGGAAGGAGAGAGCTGTTATAATTAGACAAAGTATTCTGAGACTCAAAGGCAAACAAAGAGTCTTTTTGGCAGCTAACACTTAACAGCTCATTACTGTGAAATGACTCCTATTAATCCCAACACTGTCAACCATGGAAAAACTGATACTCAGCTATTTTTGGCTGGACCAAAACAGTAGGGCCAGCTCTACACATGAGGCTGTCCGTGAATGACTGAGTAGCTGAGTGATGAAGTTACACCATTGTTTGGCTGGCAGAGTGTTGGACTTTCTCCGTTGGCCGTTGCACTTTCAAAATGAATCAGCGTGAAAAGTTTTCTATTACATGCTCAGGGGGCATTTACTATATATATTACTCAGTTTTTAAGAGGTTCACAATTTATAAAACAAAAACACAACAACAAATCACAACTACATTGAGTAGATATTACCTGGTGACCTGATGCAATTTGGAAAACAGCAGCACAATCACACAGACAACCGAATTCTGTATTTTACTCAAATTTATTGAGATTATTCCCTTAGATATGCATGGCAACATGACAGGCTGCACATTTTTACAGTCTTGTCTCTAACTGACCTAAATACATAACTGTGAATGAAACAGAAGACAACATAATGCAGAGCAACTATATGCTCCAAGCTCTCAGCCCTGCTGTTAAATGTAAAGTAGTCAATTAAACTCCTCTTTAGATATACACATACCAGCATCTCTGCATCTCTTCCTCTGCTGTCCAGTGTGAGCAACTCTTTGGCTGATTGTGTTGTCGCTTGTGGTGTGTTATTTCTCTCACGTTTTCATATCACAAAGGACAGATAATAGTATTACAACATGAGTCTTGCAGGTAAAACAAGAGGCTTACTGTGTGTAGGGTATTGAGGAATTCTTCACTTTACAAATCATGAACACAGTGGATTCATAATATAGACACCACCACTAACTGTCCCTGTAACAAATTGGCCACAGATTAGCTCACCCAAACATGATCCAGAAGTAGACAAGGTTTTGACCTAGTCTTGTTCTCCCCGTCTTCTTTTTTTTTTGTGTTCTAATGCCACAGTCATTGCTTTGTTTTTTTCAATGTTATGTGTGAGCTGTTTAGCTTCAGCTGACCTTGAAGAGCTGGAATTCATTTTAAAGCCCCCCCCCCCTCCTCACAGGTCCTTGTAGTTTACATATACAATAACCCAAATAATGTGGTATATGTACTGTTTATGAAAATTTAATGATCCTTTGGAGGAAAAAACAGAATATATCATGTAAAAAACTTAATTAATCTTTTATTCATATCACAAATGTGGATGCCGACTATTATCCTTATAATATATAACAAAATAACCTAATCCTTACTCAGAAGCAGTGAAGTTGTAATGGCAAAACAACAAGCAGGTGGACAAAAGAGGAAATAAAATGTTCTTGTTTTTCTCAATGATTAACATTTGGTTTGTTGACTTGACAAGGTCATGCCTGGTTAAATATCACCTGAGAGATCCAGCAGAGCTTTGCTTTGGCTGCTGACTGGTGATTCTTCTCTCCTTAAATGTTTTTCATTGTATGCAGTCTAATGAATGAAACCCTTATAATAGCTACCAAGGAGACTTAGAAAAAATGGCCATCAAAGGAGCAGCTCTGTCCCCATTTATCTCGCTTTACGATTGTCTCTGGCTACAGTCCTCCCTGTGTTTTGCACAAACTCACACATACGACCCTCCCCTTCTCGGATTCTCTGTCTAGCCATTCTTTTAAATCTTTATCTCAATGCATTCTTTTGCCTATGTCTTTCTCTTCACATAGTGCCACATTTCTTCTTTCGCAATCCTTTCTCCTCTTCTCCATCTTGCTTCTAGCAAGTCTACAGTGTGTACAGGCAGTCGCTTATGCATTATAGACACACTCATCAATCCTGTTTTTTCTTTTAGTGCAGAAAGGAGTAGGCTGTCCTTCTGGCTTCCCATTAATTGTAGTGTGAGAACACAGACCAGGATTGTTAAGTACTTGCCTATTTTCTCCTTTCCCCCCATCCTTTATTTAACCTCCAATTGTTTGGCCTTCCATCAGCTGTGACTCCCATATCATCTCATCCGCTCATTTCACCTCCCTTCACCTTTTTTTATCTAAATCTTTTTTCTCCTTTCCTTCCTGTCTCTCTTTCTGTCCTGCCCTCTCCTGCAGCACCACATTTCACTTTGATGTAAACTACCCACAGCGGGCCTAACTTCAACATTATACGCTGAAACAGGCATCCTGGAGATAAATTATTATTACTGCATGCCATGATGGCATCCTCTATCCTCTGCCCCCCAACACCTCCCTTGGAGCAAAGGTGTGTGGGTAGAGGAGTATGTGCTGATCGAGCGTTCTCAATCAAATTAGCATGAGGTATGGTGGCAGTGGACTCGGGGGTGCTGCGAGGCAAGCAGGCAGTTTCATTTGCTTATTCTTTATCTCAAGGCCACAGTCAACAGACACAGATTCCTCCCATTCATCACGCTACCAGAATAATGTGCTGTGGTACATTGTTTCCTCTGCAGAACACACATGGGGTAAAGGAACAAAAGTAGTTGGAAAATTGTGAAGAAAGGGAGAATGGATAGCTGAGAGACAAAATAGAAGCAACTTATTGACAATGAAAATGAGAGAGGGTTATCACAAGCGGCTGTCACGAAGAAAGAGCGATTAGTCCCATTGGTTGAAATTATATTTGTGCGCCTGCGGGTTTGCATGTGAATGTTTTGTTATTTTCATTCTCAGCATTGTCTGTAATATTGTTGAATTGAATGTGTTTTAAGAGTTAAGATGTTTTGTTGATACTTGATTATTATCATTCATTTTCATCCCTAATATTGAATGCATCCTTTATCCATATTAACTGAATTGCGAACCTTCACTCCTTTCTCTATACCTGCTATGTGGCTAAAGCAGCATGTCAGCAATGCAGCAGCTTCAGTCCTCTGTTAGCCTCTCTGCTGGTTGCTTACAGCTGCACTGCTGTAATCAGAGACCTGTTTTGACATACTCACAGACCGATACATAATCACTGCAAGCCACTTGATGCAAATTGGTGATTGTGATATCAAGCATTACAAATAATACAAATACAATTGACTTTGAGACTGACAAAGCTAGTCACACTGGGGGAGGTGGTTGAAGACACAATGCTGGCAAAACTGCTGACAATGCACCTTCAGCAACTGACTCATTTTGCCCCGCTGTTTTAAAGTCTGTGTAAAGTAAGAATAAATATGTGTTCTCAGTTTGACATACCACAGAAAAGTGTGTTGTTAACCACCCTGCCAAATTTGAATGATTAAAAAAAAAAATGAAATTAGGCTTCAAAGTTGTGTAAAACTCAGCCTTTTTCTCTGCTACCAAATGCTGTGGGGAGTGCCCGCCGAGTTCACGAAAGCATGTTTCTAATGTTTTTATTATGACTTGTCATGCATCCGTGGGACATACAGTAGGGTCCAAAAATCTGAGATCACTTACAAACGATAACATCTGCTTAACAATTTTAATAAAAAGTTCAATCTTTTCAAATGTACATGAATTTCAGACTATCATCATAGTATTTGGTTTATACTCCTTTTGCTTTAATGACAGCATGCACTGGAGTTGGCATGGATTCCACAAGTTTGTGCAAAACCTGATGACCCATGTTATCTCAGCAGGATTTGACAGTGTTCCAGAGCTTTTTGTGATGCCACAGCATGCTTGGCTTTCTCAGTCTTCAAGTGCCCCCATAAATGTTCAATGAGTTTAAGGTCAGATGATTGTGGAGGAAAGTCCATGACAGTCAGGACTTCTTGGTCTTCTTTGGGCTTCAAGTAGTTCTTGCAAAGCTTTGAGGTTTATTTCAGGGTTATTAACCTGCTGCAGTATGACATTTTCTTAACAAATATGCAAACCAGACTGTAGCATGTGATACTTCTTGGTCAAAATGTAGTAAATTTGGTGCAGGTTTTCAACTCCAAAATACACAAAGCCCCCCTACGCCACCACTTGAATATTCCCACCACCATGTTTCACTGTGGGTTTGATACACTGCAGTATCATTCTCTCTCCTGTTAATCTCCTTACACACACCCTCCTGTTACTGCCATAAATCTCAAACTTGAATTCATCAGTAAATCAGTAAAGACTTTTTACAGTCATTCACTGTGAAATTGTGGTATTTCTTAGCCCACCCCAAGTGTTTGGCCTGGTTTCCCCTCCTGAGAAATGGTTTAAATTGCTGCTCTTCCTTTGAGACCACTACTTTTGACAGTACTTTTGCTGGAGTCTTACAATCTTTATTTAGCAAATTCTGTATCTGTTATGACATTGCTTTTCTATCTGTCAGGGAAACAAGCTTGATAGATTGATCTTCTTATGGAGTGGTCACTTTTGGTCTGCCTGATTGTGGTTTGGACACAACCGATCCACTTTCTGCAGCAGAATCTTAAATATTTCTTCTTGTTTTATATGTCTTAACTTCTTGTGTTTTTAAATATTTCTGATCCTGAATCCCAAATTTGCATGATTGTGATATGATTATCATTGTGGTAAAGCCTGGCTCAGGTTAAATCCTTTGTAAAACATGAATGAACACAGCAAATGGAAGCCATTTATTTTTTAAATAGAACAGTATATAACAGCAGTACAACAGCAACTTAACTAAATAAATGCAGTTTGTCCTTCTTTTTCCCCTTAGCTTTGGGGCCACCCTTCGATATTGTTTCTTTGCATATGTTGCATGTTGCCATCTTACTGGTGGGGACATCCACTGTGAAGTACTGCCAAACCGCCAACATGATGCTCTAACGTTAGCTCCTTGTTACAGGTGTCAGGTGATCAATTCTTCTTCGCCCCTCTAAAACAGTAGCTGCCGATGGCAGCATAGCACAACTGTTTTAAGAGCAGCGAAGAAGAAGTGTGTCAGAGCTAACGGAGCTAACCAGTAAATAGAATCCTATTTCTAATAAATGACGTGGTATCAGATCGGTGCCTGGACTCCAGTACTCTCCGATACTGATGCCAGCATTTTTGGCAGTATCGGAGGCATTTCCGATACTGGTATCGGAATCGGAACAACTCTAGTCTTCAGTAGACACATTAAGTAATTCCCCATGATACTTGTGTGGCAGTCCATCTATTGCCAGAATCAGGTTAAAGTTGAGGTCATGTTTCGATATAAATACTTTCACCAATGAAATCAACCACCATTTTAAAATGGCCAAAAACATTATTTTCCCATGAAAGTTGATCAAGTCTTTACTTTCACTGCTACTATGTGAAACTGCTACTAAACCTCTTGATCATGACTGGATCACTTACTTCTATTAGAAAATAGATATTATATTAATTTGATATTATATATTTTTGCATTGGTTACACTTTTGCAGCTGGTCTAGAAATGCATATATATATTCCATTGCTGAAAGCCATTTCCATTTTTACCTTAAGAAAAACATTTTTTATAACCATTCATCATCTTTTTTTCTCTACCATTTCTTTCTTTCGGGGAGCTACGTATGACATGCAGTAAATTTCGTCCAGGGACACTGCAGTTATGTGGCATGTGGAGTAAGCATTCAGCTACTGGGCCCTCTGAGCAGGAGTTTTCTAATAAAAAGCAAATACTTTAAATTGAATGAGCGTGCATTATGTTCAATACCTTACTTGTAAATGAGTCACCATGAAATACAGCTGAATAGGGTTGCTGAGTTCATTTATTGTGAGTGAAGAGTTTTCATATTCCTGAAGTCCTGTCAGGAACAAGCACATCATGTATTACCGGCAATGAGGGCACAGAGAAATTGGTCTGTACTGAAGTGCTCCAGTGACTTCTCCAGTCATAATTCAAATTATTAGGTGGAAAGATAAGTTCTCATTGCTGCATAACGCTATTTTACTTGTACTGCCTGAATTGCTGCTTGAACTGCATTAGTTTTTTTTCTCTTAGCACATAAACGACAGTGTCTGATATACTGTACATGTGTATAAACCACAATATTTTCCATCTGCTCAAAACAGCATGATGGCATAAAAAGAGAAACCGAACAGTATGAGAAAAATGAAAATTTGAATAAACTAATACTCATGTTTGAATTAAAGTACAATATTACTGATAACAGCAATAGTTTTGGCTGTGTTGCTGTAAGGCATTTCCACACAATAATAATCCCTCCCTCTGCCAAATCCCAGTCTACCTGCAGTGAATACCTGAGAGTGAAACCTACACCAAAGTGTCAAAACCAGAGGTGCTAATTAAACTGTAGGACCCAACAAAGCAGAAGCTATGACACACTTCAAAGGTGGTGAGGCAAAGAAGGAAGCAAGGCACAGAGGGGGAAGGACAAAAAGAATGTTAGAAAAAAGGAGGTGGGGGGAGAAGAGATGAAAGAGAAACAAAGGTAGACCCAGGAAACTGGGATGTGTAGTGTGTGTGTGTGTGTGTGTGTGTGTGTGTGTGTGTGTGTGTGTGTGTAGAAGAGCGAGTGAGAAGGGGAACAGACAGATGATGTGATGGATCATCAAAGGTTAAGCAAGAGTGTTGAAGGGACAGTCTCATCAAACCACGCAGATGTCTGTCTGTCTAGGTCTAGGAGAAGAGGAACAGATCACTTAGCCTGCCTCTTTCTTTCTCTCTCCTCTCTCTTCTCATTGCCTCTATGTAGCTGTTAAATTTCTGCAGTAAGTGCTTAGTCATGAGGTAATGGCAAGACAGGTGTGCAACATGAAACAAATGCTGAACATCAAAGATTCTGTATGTTCTTTTGACAGCTGACACCTGTCCACAAACCAGATCTGTCTACAGTAGACCTGCTTGCAGTATGTCTGTTTATACTGAACCCTAAATACTAGGTGCGGGAATCTCTTGGCACCTCACAATTCGATTAAATTCCGATTCAGAGGGCTGTGATTTGATTCTAAAGTGATACATCTTGATGCATCTCAACGTATCACATCCTCGTATTTTTTTCTTACTGCAGCTAATTTCTCATCAATTGAAGTCAGAAAAATATCCATTTTTATTTAGAAGGTAATTTAAAAATCTGGATGTCAACATTCAACATATACATGTAAAACATAAATGTCTTCATATTAAAATAAGTAGACCAAAATAAAGTCAGTAGAATAGACCTAGGGGTGAAGCTCACCTGCCTGTATGAGAGTAACAAACTGAGGGCGGAGTGCAGCGCTGTGTTTGTTATCATGTCTCCAGCAGTGGAGAGCAGCCTCTCAGCTGTACTGTTAGCTCTGGGACAGACATCACTGTCCAAATTGCTGAGCAGCTGCAGGGTTGTTGAGGTGAGACAGACTGAGCACCAAGTTATTTTCTTCACCTCAAAGTTTACGTTGTTACATGCTGCAGTCTTTGTTGGTCAGCTGCTCTCGTTAGCTGCGCTGCAGTGTTGAACAGTGTTGAACGTTCCTAGTAAACTTCACGATCGTCTCACAAAGGTAATTATTTAGTTATTCGATCAAAAAATGCTGTAGTCGCTTCTTTTTTAAGATGAACTACAGATGAACTCTCACGTGTGTACTGCCCTCACAGTTTGGTTCCGCTTTTGTCAACATCAAGTTATTAACTAACGTTTAAATAATCAAATCTTGACTTTTGTGAATCGATGCAAAATTGCCCACAATCGCACTGCGATGCATTGTATAATTGAGAAATTTCCCCACCCCTACTAAATACAGTAATAACATGACATTATTATGTCCAGCACCAAATAGGAGACAACATTTAGAAACTAGCTGGTGAATGTAGCTAAGCACTTAGTAGGGTTGGGTTGCTGGAAACCAAAAGGAGAGACAAGGAGAGCAAATATGAAAGATAATGTTGTTCTGCATCTCCTGGAGGTCTAAATAGACAATTATGTTTGTTGCACATTGGAACAACATTAAGGTGATTATATGTTATAATACTTTTTACACAGCTTATTATCAGCTGATATTTACTTAAAAATGTAATATCAGAAAATATCGGTATCAGTTTTTATAACGCGCTTGATGACGTATAACAACAACAACAACACACGAGACTCATGGGTCGCTAACCATAGCTAACAAGCTTGCTTGCCCGGTGCATGATGTTATGTCTGTGGTTTGGAACTATTTCCAAGTGTGTCCTACAGATAGTAAATTTGCAATTTGCAATGACTGCAAAGCAGCATAATAAATATGGCAGTGCCATATTGGCACTTTTTTCCATAACTTAAGTTGAAATTGTTCTCTACAGTGTTTACATTTGGAAAGCCATGTTGCATTCATGTATACATCCAGTGGGGCATCACAATAAAATTAGGCATAATGTGTTAATTCCACTATAGGAGAGGTTATGTTGTTACCTTACAGTTTTGTTGTAAAAAGCCTGCATATATCGGTAACATGTGATATCGGAATCGTAAATTAAGAGTTGGACAATATCGGAATATCGGCAGAAAAGCCAATATCGAGCATCCCTACTTATAACATGTAAGTTGGGTTATGACATGAATTTAGTTTTAGGCATCATCATTTATAAAATGGTGGCAATTAATAATTGGTATCATCAGCATTAGTAGTTCACAGTTTAAACAAATGGGAATAATATGTTGGTTGCTTTTGCATTGTTGAGCTGCGTGTGTCATACCTCCCACAAAGATATAGACAAAAAAATGGTAAAGTTCAGAAAAAGGGATACAACACTTTAAAAGACGTATGCCAACTCCAGACACAAGTCCCTTGAGGTTCTTGAGTTGTAGTAGTTTTATTTGTGCAAGCCTCTCTCCTTGTATTTTACTTGTACTGTATGTACTATATCTCCCTCCATTGCTTTCTGTTGAGGGCAGGAGACTGGCTGTCAGTGAACTGTTAGACTGCATGTATTGATATCTCCTCCTTGCCTTAGGGCATGAGGTTCAGTGCAGTGTTTCCACACCCATCTCATTGTGTTTTCTTGCAGCAGGACGGATGCATTTTCCCTTTTTTTCCTTTTATCTGTCCTCTCAAGCCCTTTTCAGATTTTCTCTTTCCCTCACTGTCTCTGTCCCTGAACCTGAATCGTCCTTTGAACAACTCCTCACCGCGTTCTGTGACATCCTCTTTATTACAAACCAGATATATATCATGTTTGTCACATGTGATTGATGTTGCTTTCCCTTGGCCTTGTATCTGATCTACTGTATTTACATGTTTGCCGTCTGGTTTGTAAGGTTGACATCAACAAAATTAGTCTGTTATAAGAAAGGAAGTAAATTGGACTGCAACGCAAAGATTAAGGATAATTTGTGATATTTTTGATAGTTAATCATGTAAATTGTACCAAAATTGGATCATATCACTAAAAAGATTAGAGTGTTAATGTTTACTAGAGACTGGTTACATCAATACATCATTAAAAACTCAATTCAGAGAAAGATGAAATAAATGTAAGGACACTTTGTATTAGTGATGAAGGCCATGTGATCTTATGTCCACAACATACCAACCACAGTGCAAGTTACAAGGCTAATTTAAACACAGACTGGAAGCATTTTGCCACTTTATGAAGACTATGAACATATCTACTCCTTTTTTCTTTTTAGTATAATACATACCACCCAACTAGGCCTGTGTGATATGACAAACATCTTTTGTTTCATATTTTGCACTTACATATCTTATATGTCTTCACAAAGCTTTTATTGCACTTACAGTAATGTAATTTCCAGTAATCTTCAGTTGTTGTAAACTCTCCAACTCTTCACTGATGTCTGTCTTTGCTGTTGCACACACAGGGGGCTCAGCCCTGCCTGTGCTGAGAAAGAAAAGAGGAGAGAAGAGAAGCAGCGAGGCGGCGACTATAAATGACAGCAAAACAGTAGAGACTGTCTTTATTTATGTTATTTACCAAATTTATGTGCACTCGTTTCACTACAGCTCCGTGTGAGAGTCTCTACTGCATTTTGCTGTAATTTATGGTCACGCTGCTGTCCTCTGCTCTCTATGGTTCATGGTGGGCGGAGCTGAGCCCTCTGTGTGTGTGCTGCACACACAGGAAAGACTGGACCAGCTACACTCATGTTACTTTAAGTGCAATAAAAACTGCCAGAGTAAAAAAAACAAGAAGAGTGATTTAATTAAATTGGCACAAAGGATGGCTGAAGGTTGAGTGGACTAACTAGTTAACGTAGTGTTATACATTTTATAAAACAATCCGTGATATGAAACCTGACCCATTTATATGATGGGAATCTCCATGCCTCTTCACTGTTGAGTCAAGCTAATTGGCTTCATATACGATGGTCGGAGTGATTACATGTCCAGTAATGCTGCACTGGAGCTCTGTCATCAATGCATTGTCAAGTCGCTCACAGCGTCAAACAACCTCTTAGCCTCTGATTGATTTTCCAGAGGACCCAGTCCCTTCCCTTATTACCCTATTACCCCCTTTTTCTATTCTGCACTGGCTCCGTCTCTCATTTCTTGACACCATGTAATGATTTTCAATTTCTTGATTGCTCTATCTCTTTTTTTGTGTGTTCTTTTGAATGAGTTTAGGCTGTGTGTGTGTGTATGTGTTCATATGTGTGCTTGTGTGTGTTCATTGGTTCCTGATGAATCTGCTGAAGAAGTTGTTTCATGTCAATGGTGCCAGTGTTTTTATAAGAAAGTATCATTTCATTCACAAACCTTTCCAGCTGACCCCTATACATCTTGTAATATAACAACAATAAACTGTATAAGAAATTAAATGTTGCATATATCACATCTGTTTGATAAACTTAAGTTGGAGCTAAAATATAGCAAAAATATGTATTTATAAAGTGTAAGAAATGTATCAAAGTGTTTGTCTGCTTCAACTAAGCCAAAAAACATTAGCATGCTTTGCTCACTATTTCACTGCTAATAGTATTAATGAAGAGGTCACAACTATTAATAGTTTAATCAATGAAATGTTAAAAATAGTGAAAAAATAGCACTCAGAATTAAATTTCTCAGAATACATGTGATGTCTTCAATTTCGTCAAACCGTTCAAAATCTTAAAATAATCAATTCACTGACATTTATGACAAGACAATAATCATATCATAATTTTGACACTACTTGTTTTTGTTTTCCTTGCCATCTGCAGAGGACAGGAGCCAGTAAGAACTTGTATACTGGCAATGTTTGTGTTATTGGTTGCGGGACACAGGCAGGAGGTAGAAGGTTGGGTGTTGGTGAGAAGTGCTGCTTCTCTTTTTCTAAATGATGGCGGAAAAGAGCCGCTCTTCAAGGATAGAGCGCTGACCCATGGTCCTAATGTGAGCTGAAATTACTTAATGAAATGTGCAGTGAATGGCAGCTGAAACTAATCCAGTAATTCTCTGTGTTCTCCGGCTCATGCTCTCTCTCTCTGACAGTGGTTTGACAGGGCTTCAGTAACCTGACAGGCCAATTAGACAGCAATTTGCATATCTTCTTTGCTCCATTTGCCTTGTTCATGTGAGCATAAAATAGGATAATCTGGCTTTTGAACCTGTGTATGACATCAGAGTCACTCAGACTAACTTTATTCTCTATCATCCATGACCCCTCCACCCACCCACCTCCACCCCATCTCTGTCATTTTAACCGACTTAGACCTCTGTTGTTCTATCACCTTCCCATTCCCATTTTCTTAGCCCCCACCCTTTTCATCCTTCTCTCCCTCTCATCCTTGTCAACTCCTAATTACAAAAAGTAAACAGGAGGACAGCACCACCTGGACAAAGTTAATTGGAGATATAGATAGTATTTTTTTCCCAATGACATATGTCCGTTGTAATATGGCAAGCTGGCATAAGTATATTCATATGCATATAAATACTGTTTATGGAAACTGAATGGATGGCTGTGATTCTAAAACTGCCAGTGCTTTATTACATTTCTCCCCCATAATATTGGTAAAAAAATAAGCACAGTGTTTTGTGAAATCATTTGTATCAGACAATAATTCAACAATTTGTAACAAACCAATATATGTAGTTGAACAATATGAGAAATACAATTATTTACTTTATTGTCCAGAATTAGATGAGAAATTCCATACCACTCATCTATGTTTGGTAAATTATAAGGCTGCAGGAAGCAAAGTTCAACCTGACGGAAACAACAACAGGGGAAAGCAGCAAGCCAGGCATGGTTATTAATTATTCATTTATAAAATCTACCTACTACTACCTAAAGCTCACTAATGTTATACTGTAACTTGGACTGGACAAAAACTTACTTGGAAAAATGAAACATTATGGTTTTAAGGGAGATTATGTGCCTGACTAATTTTTGACCACACACAGTAATCCCCTGAAGTCTCTGCTGGTCACCTGACAACATCACAATGATGACAAGACTTCAGGACATTTCCCAAAACTTCAAACTATTCCTTTAATTATACTGAGACCCCAACTGCTTGTGAAACTAAAACTATTCACTTAATAATAAATGTTGAGCACTCTGCGTATTTGATAGATTTTCTGGAGCTCGAAACTATTAGCCGACCTCCTTTATTAAAAAAATGGCCAATTATTCCCAACATTTCTTCTCTCTGTTAAGTGTATCTCAGCTAACCTGACACACCAGATGGTTTATTACACAGAACCATCTGAGAAGTTGTCCTTGGAAACTGGCATAAAAATACTTGGCAGATGATTGGATGAAACATCTGTCTATTACCGTCTCTCACTGTCTTACCTTGTAAGGCAGCTGGATTCACAAGATTGAGAAATGATGAGATCAAGCAAGAGTCTTCAATGTTGCTGATTGGTCTGAACTAGCAGTGGTTTGGACAAAAGCGTATAATTTAAGGCCTGACCAGATGGATTCTTGCATGATGTGGTCATCTTGTGAATCCAGTTGTCTCGCAAAGTAGCATTTCACCTAATTAACTACAAAAAAAAATGGTCCCCGTTTATTGCCACTTAGCTGTTAGATTGTTGATGTTCAGTAAATTAGATTTCATCCTTGTGCTCCAACCTTAAGGCGGAGAGTGTACTGCAGGACAAGGGTCTCCAGGGTCAATTATGGCAGTGTAATGATTGTAATTGGCTAATTTTCAGCCCATTACCCTATTTTCTGTCTCATTCAGCGAGTTGTAATTTAGTGAAGAAGTGATTGCTGGTGTGACTCTGGATGATAGATGATAGTCAGCGCTAGAAAAGAAGCGCTCCATCATTAATAGTGTCTAGGAATGAGCTGTCATGTCACAAGGCCCACATTCAGGGACAGAGTAGAGGGTGAGAGGCAGGAGAGACTGCCCTTGATGCAGTGTGAAGGATTACAGGCAGTATATATGTGTGCCTTAAACAGAATTACAAACCAGATGTCCACATGTATGGATTCTTAACTCTTTCATGCTAAATCTACCAAGTTCTCAGTAGCTACTTACACAAGTCATATCTGTGTCATGCTTTGTGCCAACATTTCTTAGTGTTTTAGTTAATAGTGTAATCTCTGGTAACATTTCTTGCAGTGTGTGTCTGCATGTCTTTTTTCCCCCCAATGTCTTTTCTACTTGCTTTGCTCAGTGTATTTTGCTTACATTATGATTTTCCAATCACAGTGCACAGCTAGATCAGCTCTGAAGTGGTCCCGCAGGATCTGACAGCTGTGTAAGTGAAATAAGATTTTTGTGCATCTTCACCTGCCACTGTGCTTTCTCCCGGCTATTCAGACAAAAAAGGAGGAGCACTCACTTTTTCAGAAGTGCCAGAATGCTTGAAAGGCAATTTCAAACAAGTGGCAGAGTAATGGATGAGGGCAGCGAGGACCATCAGTCAAGTGCTGAACAGAACTAAGTCAGAGTTCTAGCTAACATATACTTACAGTACAGCCACTCTCCTACCTCTGCAAACCCTGCAAATGACTCAATTTCCCTTACAGGCAGAACACTATAGCAGGAAATTACTTTGAAAAGTTATTCACAATACATATGTATGAAGGACATATATATATATATATGTATATATATATATATATATATATATATACTGTTGGAATAGTCTCTCAAAGGTGGCTTCCCATGATCATCTGCCATTTAAAGGGAATTATGGCATGAAGCAAATAAAACACAAATAAAAATCCTTAAATGCTATTTTCCCTCTGTTGATATCATAAGACAATCCCAGACACAATGTCAGCCCAAAGTAACTGTTAGATGAAATGACCTTTTAGTGCTTCGCTTCCAGTTAGACCACAGATGAACAGGAACTGAAGAATACACATAAAAAGCACATAAAAGACATATTTGTTCTTCTCTTACTTTGAACTTTGAGAGTCTTATGGATTTTTTCATGTGTTTAATAATTAGAGGGAGTGCATCAATACAAATTTAGTTCACTGCAGTTCTTGTAATTGTTCATAAATAGTTAAAAGGAGAAACTAAATGAAAAGAAAATACAGTGTGTTCAATATCTTCCGCTTCTCATACTGGTACAAAATGTGTACAGTATAGTGATAGCATGTAAAGCACCTTGAGCTCTGCAGCACTGCAGCTGAGGAACTGATTTAAACTTACCATTTCCTCTAGTATTATTAGTATTCTTTCACAGGTTTTTATCTAGTGTTACGCTCCTGAGGATTTCTTTGTCTCTGCTAATTGTGAGAGAGCAAGAGAGAATAAAGGCAAAGTGGAAAAAGAGGGAGGGAAAGGGGAATAATGAAATCTCCCTTATCTGTGTTTGTCTAACTCCCATGGCACGAACAAATGAAGACAGTCTAATATTAGCCCCTTCCTGCCCTTCTAAGACCTTTTGCTGACCTTTTTGTGTCATTTAACACTATCACAAGTGGGGCTGTCGCTACGAGATGAGGATTTTGTCAGCTCACAGTCCATATGGGTTGGATATTATGTGTGGGTGATAGATTTGACTGTGGTGAAGCAACATTTATTAAAAAAAAAAAAAAGAAGCCCTGCTACTAACCTCAGAGGCTAAAACATCAACACCAGGCTTCAGAAAATATTTCCTTATTGGTTTAGGCTGTTATTTGCCTATATACATTTATAAAGATGTTCCAAATTTAACTTATGAGGGGACTTTTCCACAGTTTCCACTGAGGTTTATAGTTTGATATTAAATGCCATTAGCAACTAGCAACTAAACAACTGTTGAATACTCGTTTGGCCTTTGACGTTTGACTGTGCGGGTCTGGCATTTTTTGAAATTGTATTATCTACATTTTTCATGCGACTGTGCAGACATGGTATTCTTATTTTTCAAAAAGAACAGTTAAATATATAGATACAAAATAAATGCAGAGAGAAAAAAGACAGGCCGTAAATATTGTTTAACAGCTACCCGGATACAATTTTATTCTAAGATCATGATTTTCACTCATGCTTTGTGTCTATTGTATGTTTTCTTTTAAATCTTTTTCATGGGACTTGGTAGTCCTATTCAACCTGGAAATGTTGTTATTACAGTATTCAGACAAAGTAAATATGACAGCTTAATGTTTACCACGACTGAAAAACATTGGTTTGCACAAAATCTTGCTTCTCTCCAGTTTCACTCTGTGATTCAATATAGCAAATCTGTGTAAATGGATGAAGCCATTCTCTCTAAAAACAAAAAGACACCTTCACTTTTACCTCAGCTGACTACCCGACAAGTGATCAAACACGACAGCGACGCATGCATGAGCTACTGCCTGCCGTCTGTTATGACAAACATAACTAGCATGCAGAGATCAATGAAAGATGACAGATTAGGTTATCTTAACCTCCACAGCATATCAAAACTACACTGCTCATTACCTCTTCTCAACATGTTTTCTCTGAATTTACCTTCCTGATGAATGCTTCATGCGGTTTCTCCCCACAGTCCACACCCCTGCTGGCAGCCTGACTCAGATGGTTTAGTTATGTCATTTTAATAAGTGTGCATTAGCATGCAAAAGGTCTCTTGGGGTTCTCAAATGCCACCTGTCAGATTCCATTGATGTTTGTTTGCTTTAACATCTAGTACAGATAATGTGAAAATGATTATAAACCCACTTATTTGCAACAAATGCAGAGAAAGACAGAGGGACTGAGATAGTCAAGACACAATGTATTGGTATAACACATTTAAAACAACCACAGTTGACCAAAGTGCTGAACAGACTTAAGATATCTAAAATAAATGAATATAAAAGTAAATACATAAGAATAAAAGAAAACAATAAAAATAGTGATAAGAAAAATTGCAGCACAAAACAAGATTAAGACATGATATTTAGCTCAACTCGAGCTTAAGGCCAGCCAGAAGAGGTGGATCTTCAGCAGCAACTTAAAGATTTAAAAGGTCTGAGCAGTTCTTTCCAGAGATGTGGGGCAGCCACCCAAAGGCTTGGTCGCCTCTATTTTTGTGCCTGCATCCCGGAACATCCAAGAGCATCTGGTTGGTCGACCTCCGGGCTCTAACTGGATTATGATGATGTAAGAGTTTGGCTAGATAAGGTGGCGCCAGCCCATTTAAAACCTTAAAAACAAGCAATAAAATCTTAAAATCAATCCTGAAACGGACAGTATGCTGTTATGTGATCATGCTTTCTTTTTTTAGTTAGTACAAAATGCAGCCACTCATCTTCTAACTGCAGATGATGGAGAGACAACTGTTCTACACTCATATACATAGTATTACAATAGTCAAATTGAGAGGAATTAAAGTCAAAAATAGCTGTGTGGGGGAGCAATAAAGATTTAACTTGACTTAAAGTTTTAATTGAAAAAGGTAGTTTTAATGACTAAACTAATATGTTTATAAAATGTGAAGGAGCTGTCAAATCGTAACCAAGAATCTTAACAAAAGATTGATTGTAAGGGGCTAGGAGTACCACCAGAGTCATCCAAACATAATGATCTCATTCTTATTTTCATCAAGTTTGAGAAAGTTTAAATCCATCCTCGTGTTGATATGTGGGAGAAAGAGAATTGTACAAGAGAGACAGAGGGAAATACTGTATTTATTTCAACTCACTGCTCACTTAGCACTGTCTGTGAATAGACTTCTGTTTGTATGACACTACATAGAGAAACAGTAGCCCTACAGGCATCTTATTTTAAAGCCCTACCAAACAGTATGTTAATATCAACAATAAATGAAGTGACTTAGTGTAAAGTAAAAGGGTTCATTGTAACACTACAGTGTTTACCCTCTTGAGAACTGACACACCAGTCTGTACTTTAAGCTGATTTCATCCCATTGTTGTGGGTTGCCAGTTTCAGGCAAACCACATAAAGATGCTGGCAGCCAGTCTCAGCAAAAAAAGCTCACAGTGGACGATTGTACACCACCGTTTAGTGCAAAGCGACGTAATAAATAAATGAGCTGTTAGAGAAAGAGTCCAACATCTAATTTAAAATATATGAATTTCTGGTAACTTCATAGTAGGTTTAAACAAAAAGCCAGCACACCATGCACTATGATGTTGTTATCATTGTTGTAGCCTCTATTTCAAGAGTAACTACATCATCATCGTGTACATTTTTGCCCCTTACAATAAGCAGAAATATCACCTTTGTGCTTCACATCACTCTCTGTTCTGTTCTTGCAGATCAAAAGAATCAAACAATTTGGTTCTTCATCACAACATTGCTCTGCAGTCCTGCTAGTGGTTAAAAAAACACATCATACTTTTAAATGCTGTTAAATCACTATAGGGGGATTATGATGAGTCTGGTGAAGCTGTGTCACATTCAGGATTATATATTGTGATTAAAGGTTTATTAGTTGGCTATTTGGCTGGTTACACTTGATGACTTGATGATAGAGCTGCAATCTGTCATCCACTGGATATTTATGCGAGTTATATTTATATGCAGAGTGTATTTCTGTCATGAGTCAATATAAAGCCACAGCCCAGGTATGCTGTGGCTTTATATTGAGTCCAGATCTTTTTAGTGTGGAATGTGGGTCCATAATTAGAATTTTGTGTAACTGAGCAACAGGTCAGTATTTAAAATAAATTTGACGGTTATATAATATCATTAAAGTAACTAGACAGCATCAGGACCAGAGATAAATTAATAGTAGTAGCTTTGGGTGGATGCCAGTATGCCATTCATTACTGGGTTGATGTGTGTTGAATTAATGTGTTGTTCATGATATAAAGCTGGTATCCGTTTGGAAAATGTATCCATGCCACTTTAGCTTTCTAAATAAATGTCTGCATTTGAGTTGCCGAGTCAGGTCAGTTTTATTTATAAAGTCGGGAAGTCTGTGTCAGAAGGCTTTTTAATCTGAAAAACATACACCAGCCTCTTCCCTCACAATGAATAAATGTTCACTTATTTATGTGTGTTGTTGAGCTGAACAGTGCAGGGCTTGTGGTTTGGGAAGCAGACGTTGTTAATCTAAGGATATAGGTTGTTGTAAGCATTAGTGAGACTTTCTTAATGAAAAGCAAAATACGAAAAGGTGATGTAGACAATTGATTTATATTAATGTTAAGCAATTCTTTGTAATTGCACAGTATGTAACATATGCACACAGTTTGTAATTAGAATTTTGTTTTGTAAGATTAGTTTTAAATTCTTCCTATTGTTGCTGACTGTTCCTCTGCATGCAAATGTGTGTGTGTGTGTGTGTGTGTGTGTGTGTGTATGTATGCCTTCTATAAACCACTGGGCCATGTCCTTCTCTTCTCAGTGAGCTGCTGAGCTGACAGGGGTCGTAGTTGGAGCCACTGTGACATTTACAGCTCAGAGGCTTATGAAGACTCCCCACCGTACCTGGAAGTCTGTGATTATCTCAGAATCATATTACTCTGCAGTCTCACTGAGGGGTGTTAAATGTAGAAAGAAAAGGAACAACGGCACTAAGATTGTCACTTGTAAGAGGTGTGATTGGGTTGAAAAGATAATGAACAGATGATGTTAGGTATGAAAAGGTTGACTTGGAGAGCAGACTGGCTCATCAAAGATCCCTAGAGGATTTTTCCCTCTATTTTTCCTTGTGAGCCTCCAACAAGATTTAGTTTGATTTTGTTTTTGATTTTTTTTTAAATAATACTAAATATACATTTTTTTTCTTTTATCACCACCATGAGGCTGTGTATTGATTTGAATGAAATGTTTCAATAACTGAATATACATTGTCATGAAATTTGATATGAATTAATTTGAATTTGAACTGTGGTGATCCCACAACTTTTCATCTAGCATCATCATCAAGTGAAATTTTTAATTTGTCCAATACTTTTATGACCAAATGACCAAAATTAAGATGTGTTAGCATTGAGCTCACAGCACCACTTCAAATTAGCAAAAAGAAGGAAATAAAAT
Organism: Scomber japonicus; assembly: GCF_027409825.1. Classification (NCBI taxonomy): domain Eukaryota; kingdom Metazoa; phylum Chordata; class Actinopteri; order Scombriformes; family Scombridae; genus Scomber; species Scomber japonicus. The sequence continues at coordinate 14,122,624 of NC_070589.1, read as the reverse complement.
AGATGTCATGTTAGGCATTGACTGATGTATTATTTTCATATCCCAATCATGGGGAATGTGTCATACTGATAGAGTTTTCTATTGCATATGAGTAAATATGTCATCTATTCTTCACACAGTTTTCTATGATTTAATAATATACTGCAAAAACAACAACAACAAAAAACAACTTTGTGTGCATTTTGGCAACAGACATCAGAGTCTGACCCAGGCCAGCACTTCTGAACATACTGTAGCACCTTTTCTTTTTTTGTGAGTGTATTTATATGCAGATAATGTACTGTATGTGTGTGTTTGAGAGAGCTACTGCAACACACATCCCCAAACTGTCAAAGTCCCCTTGTTCAGAAAGCCATTTAACTGTCAACTGGTGACCCTTGGACAGCCGTGGACTGTCAGCTATAGCGAATAGCAGATAACTGAGGAACAGAGGAGGAGGGGAGAAAGGTGAGAAAGAAGGTAGAACAAGAATGGGTGAGGCGTGTCAGGGGTAAAAGAGGGCAAGGTTGAGTGGTGCATCTGAGTGCAGATGTTAAGAGCTGAATAATTGCTTACCGCTGTGAAATCTGCTGCAGAGGAATGAAGAAGGAACACGGGGAGGAGAAGGTTAGGATAGTGAGATATTCTAGAGGTTGATGGTGCTATTTATACCTGCATTACTTATTTCTTACACTGTAGTTATCTCTATATCCTTCCTCCTTCTCCTCCTCCTCCTGTCGCTGTCCCCCGCAGCTTCTCATCTCCTCTCGCTCACTTTTTAATCCACTCCTTTGTATCTCTTTGACCTCTTCTGTACTCATGTCAGTGGTATCCTCCCCGTCGCTCATGTCTCTGGCGTTCTCACTTTGTTTTTTGGGGTTTTTCTTCCACTGCTGTCACTATCATGCCCAGGCTCTGCATTTCTGTGAAGCTCTGAAGTGGAAAAACACAGGGTTTTCTTTGTGGTCCATCTCGATGCACTCTGCCAGACACAAACAATTTGCTCATTTTCCTCCCTAACTTGGTAAACAACTTTCTATAGCTGTCTCTTTATTTATTTATTTATTTATTCATTCATTCATGTCCTCATATTTACATATCTCCACCAGAAGTTTGGGGTGAAGCACCTTGCTGAAGGAGAGTTATTTCACAATCTGTCAATGCACCCAAACCTATGATCTTTTAGTCACACCATAGTTTTTCTAAAAGTCTCAACTTACTCTTCAAACTCTGCTTTGTATCTGCTTTAAACACTTCAGATGAAATCATTTTCAGAGCTCTCCTCTTCAGCATTTAAGTCACACAGCTACAGCGGTGTGCAGTTCAATTAACAGGCAACACTGACAGTCACAGTTCATCTGATGAATTCTAATTCCACATCTTCAGAGGCTACAATTAACACTAATTGCATTGCAGACCACCAAAGCCCCCAGCAGAATGAATGTGTATTGTCTGCGATATTGAATTCTCCCCATACCTATATTGTGTTGTCCAAGGCATCAACAGTGCTGGGTGAATAGATAACCTGAATGTGTGTGTGTGTGTGTGTTTGTGTGCGTACATGTGCTTCTTGCCTGTGTGTGAGCTGCTGATATGTCGCCCCGAGGTCAAGTGGAGGGGGCGACAATCTCCCAAATGCAATTAGGAAGTGGCCAGCTATCTAAAGGAGCCCAGTGAGATGCTGATGAATTGCTCCAACATGTCTTTCTTTAACTGACAGGGAGCACACTGTGGTCGCAACAGACAACAAATGTATGCACACATGCACATAGACACATTGTGTGAATACTAGCCTGTGCCACCCAGGCTACAAAGAAATTGATGGAGGTTGTTCTTTCTTTACAGATTTCATTACCGATTTTTCATTACAGGAGGGAGGGGGAATGAGGTGGGAAAATATATGCTGATGTTTTTGAATCAGAAGACAGTTTTAATCATACTAGAGATGGCTTAGTCTGTTGGAAGCTCGGTCGGTCTGTTGGTTGGTGGTTCATCACTTTGGTACAGAATGAAATATCAACTAGTGGATGGATTGCCATGAAATTTGGTACAGCCATTTATTGTACCATGCATCATAAACTTTGGTACACTAACGCCACCACAAAGTTCATATTTAAGTTCTTTATTAAACAATCTGATGAATGATATGGATCGCTGTTAAAATGTGGTACAAACCTTCATGTCTAACCAAAATATGAACTGTAATTACTTTGATTTTTACTTTTGATATTCCCACCAGCCGCAGCTATATCCTGTTTTTAATATGAATTACTACATAGTAATAGTTAGCCTGTCAACACTGTAAAATAAGAACATGAATATGGTAAACATTGTACCTGCTTAACACAAGCATGTCATTGTGAGCATATTAGCATGCTGATGTGACCATTCAGAACAAAGCATTGATGTTTCTCTGAACAGCTGCTAGTAAGGCTTTAGATTAGTCTTGCCAGGAGCCGTTTTCTGTTATAGCTCAGTTTGGAGGATCTCTGTAAATTGTTTGCATGTGGGTGTGTATATTTAAGAAGGTGGAGATTTTTTTAGATCAATGCCATATGTATTTATTAGTATTCAAAGAGTGGACGACGGTGTGGGTTTGCATTATGCAGTACTTTGAACAGATTGTTTTGTGCAGTCATTTTGCACCATTTATCAACAGCCTTTCAAGTTATCTCTATAGAGACCTTTAATTCTTGTCATGACTTAGTAAGCTGTGCTTACTGTATAATCAATGAACTTTGCTTCTCACACTGTGGCTCCTTTTTTTTAGGTTACTTTGGTGTGGAGTAGTAGAGTAAACCTTTGAGTGTAGATTTAAAAAGCTGTAAGTCAGGCAGTGACAAAAGTCTCTAGAGCCACCACTGACATTTGACAACTTATCCTCTAGTTAAACTGCTTGCTGCTCAGTGTCCTCATCATGTCCTCATCTAAAAACCTTGTGACAGTTCAAAGAAAATCCAATTAAAGCCAACAGGAGATGGGCTTAGTGTAAGGCCATGAACCCTGATGTGTTTTCATCTTCCTCCTGCTCTTCCTTTGCATCCATCCTCTTCCTCTACTCCCAATATTACAAAACTTGAGCTTCGAGCCTTTTTTCCTAATGATTCATGGCAGAAATTAGTTTTTGTAATTTGAAAGAGAAATTCCCAAATAACTGTAAGGCTATGACTTAATTTATAATTTATTTTAAGGCATTTCAAAGTTGAGTACAGTGCATATCCTCCCAAAAATGGGCTGATATAAACTCAATACAATTTGCAAAATGATGTGTAAAATGTCTAACATTAGTACAGAAAATGACTCTTATATACAGTAATATTAGAACCATGATATCCCCTATAATGACTGAGATACACAAACTACACTTTAACTGTGACTAATGAACCACTTTGCTAAAATACATTAAAGCCCACCAATAAAATTTCAAATAGTGCAAAAGGCACTACTTAAAGCTTCAGGTTCTATCCATATTAAAAATGCCTGGCATCAAAATATGTATCAGAACATGCATTTTGAAAGATATTGAGTCACTTATAATTGCCTGAACGGGATCTCACCAATACCCAATGTACACTGAGTTACCTGTTAATTAGTTACACCAATACAGTCTAATGCATTCCAACCAAATAGACCTGTGTGAGACTTTCACTGTTCAGTGTTACCAGCTGGAGTGATATAACACATTGTATTGTGTATATTTCACTTCAATTCTCTTGTGTCTACCATGAAATGAATAAAATATTTAACCAGAGCAGAACAAAAAACTCATCGGAATCAAGTGATATTTTAGTCAGAAAGTTCCAAATGTACATTTCTAAATATTTATGTATTATATATTTTTAAATGAATTGAACTCTTTTAAATTTAATCTAATATATTCAATATGCCTTTGCTTCCTAAACGTTGACTGTCATGTATTGAAAGCCCTTTTTATTTATTTTAAAATTTTACACACAAAAAAGACACAGACACAGCTGACATAAAGCAAAAGCTCCGAGTCACTGAATTCCTATCAAACTCCATATAGTGAGGCTCCCTATCCTCAAAATAATTTGACTTTCTTCGAGTTTATAGTATGGGTGTGAGCACACATTCTGTATACTGTGTGTGTGTGTGTGTAATCCAGTCATTAATTAAACGGGAGGAACTGGGGTGAGTGTGAGCTCAGCACTGAAGGCAGAGAGTGGAGGAATCAAGGCTTAAAACTGCCTGATACTCTGCTTAGAAACTGACTTTAATCAAGGTCTTACAGCTCCCCCACTGCCTTGTATACACACACACACACACACACACACACACACACACTCTCTCTCTAAAATCTTGATACAGAAGCTTTTGCGTCTAATACTCCTCACAGAGAGACAAACAGACACACCAGATGGAATCACAACAGTATTTGATTAAGAAGAGGAATTAACATGTTTGAATTTTCTGTTTCTCTGTTGAGGCTTGACTGAGAAAATGGGTTCAGACAAGGCTTCCAGGGCTTTTATAACATCACTGATATTACAGTACAGGTCATAGAATCACAACCCTGAGGCAAGGTGATACATCGCATTGTTTACCACTGAAAGCTTGTTACTGTAAGTGGGTGATGATGATTGTCAATCCAAATATAAATGTGAAGCTTCATTCCTGAGCCTAATTTGTTTCCACTTATATGGGTCTCATTAATGGACAGCATGACACATTCTTTTTTTTAAACAGATGACAATTGTTTTCCTCTTTTAACCCTAAGGACTTCAGCTGCCTAGTTTACATAATTACCTTTTTGACATCAGAGGGTGAATAGCCCAAAATTGCCAGTTAAAGGCAAAGAGAGAAAATCTAATCACAGTTCCTGACCCCACTGCAATGTAGTACCTGTGTCTCAGTCTTTTTTATCCTGACTCTTGTGAGCATGCTGCTTTTATCTTGTTGCTAGGATGAGCACTGTCATTTGAAAACAGCTATTCATGCATTTGTTACATGATGTTCAGATTACTGTAATTGTTTAATTATTTACTTGCATAGTTAGTCATCCTTAGATTATATCATCCACATCTCAAGCATTATTCTGCTGCCACACTCTGAATGTTTTAAGTCTTTGCATAACAGAGATTCTGTATTAATTATATTTTTTAACTTCTAAGCACTGGACACACTATACTTTGATTGTAATTGTCTTCCATCGTCTATAAGAAGTTGAAATTGAAAGGCGACTTAGCATTTTACATTTACCTATTGTCCAGTAACTTATCATTTACCCAATGATAGAATTTTGTCTGACAGGGTGACATTTTGACACATCATAATATGTAAATCACAGGTTTAAAGATTTTGTTGTTGTTGTTGTTGCTTTTTTCCAGCTGGCTCTTCGTTAGTGTATTAATTAAACCTGTTTATAGTCTGTAAAAGAAGAGTTGAATCCATCCTAACTAATCAAGGTCAAAGCTCACTTACTTATCTTTTTAAGCTGTATTAAAGTTTTATTTGATTTATATATTCTTTCATGATCTTATTGTTTTAAGCGATTTATAATCAGATTCTAAATGTGGTAAATTGGACACTAGAGCAAAACTGCTATGGCTGAATGTGATTCAACTCCATGAACTCTATCGACCTTAAGTGGCCCACTCTTATTTATGTTTGTTTGTCTCTAAGTGGTTGCTGTTGCTGCCTTTAATTAAGTAAGTTTGATGATCTGGATGCTGATTCATGAATTAAAATGCAGCTTGTTCTTCAATCTAACAATCTAAATATAAAATATGTTTAATCAATAATGTATTTTTGAATGATCAGCTTGTTATGCAGTAGTATGGCCATGTTATGGAGAACTAGACAGACACATGAGATAGTTTATGAAAAAACAAGTGTGGAAAAGCTTTAGTTTGATCATATAAGTTTTTGATATGCATACATATCAGGCCCATATGAAAATCCTGCATAGTGTAATACTGAACAACATATCCAGTGACATGATTAGATGATTTAGTGCTGTGCAGGAGAACTGATCTAATCGGTTTGTTAAACTACTGTGGAAGATGGTTTTTTCTTCCTGCCTTGGCAATCCTAATTGCCACACCCTCTGTTATCTGAATAAGCAATATAATATACAGTATAGGCTTATTATCTATGAAAATCTGTGGCTGCATTTGGCCTGTCTCCTCTTATAGAAACAATACTGATCAGTGGAGGAAACACTGTCGAAAATTCAGGAGTGCAATTGCAAAGCTAGTTTGGAAATTCTCTCTTCATTAGGAGTGTTATATTGGCTATAATATAGAGGAATATTACATTATTGCAAATGTCTCTTTTAATGAAATATGTCCACAAACAACTGTACATCTGTTTTGACAGGATTCTGTTCTCCACAGTATCACGTATTGAGATGTATTAGAAACCAGTTCATCATTTTTTGAACAAAGGCCTTGTTATAAAGTTTATGTGCTCATTTTTCAATTGTTCATTAGTGTTGTCACTATAAATCTGTAACACTTTTTAGATGTACTCAATTATTTATTTTTAATTCAAGTTCAATCAAACCAAACTGTGGGCAGAATGCAGAATTTCATGTAGCATGCATACATACAGAAAACGTTTTTAAACTATGTGCAAACCTCATATTACAAAACACAAAAAGTATAATATATTATATACTAAGAAGCATGTAAAACTATATTCAGTTCAAGATTAAATACTTAATTTAAAGTATAATCAATTGTTCTATCCAGTGAACTTGAAAGAAATTAAATGCTCTGTCAACTCTTGTTACTTATGGTAGGAATACACCAAATTAGTTTCAGCTCCTTGTGAAAATGTGTTAGTTTGTTTAGCATCATTTTCTAATTAATTGTATCCATCTTGGGGAGCCCTGGTGGTCTAATGATTAAGGCGCATACCACATACCACATACCACATAACCACAGCATTCATGGCTCAACTCCTGACTGAGGGACCTGCATCCTCTCTCTCTCTCTCTCTCTCTCTCTCTCTCTCTCTCTCTCTCTCTCTCTCTCTCTCTCTCTCTCTCTCTCTCTCTCTCTCTCTCTCTCTCTCTCTCTCTCTCTCTCTCTCTCTCTCTCTCTCTCTCTCTCTCTCTCTCTCTCTCTCTCTCTCTCTCTCTCTCTCTCTCTCTCTCTCTCTCTCTCAGTCTACCCTTCTACACTGTCTGTCAAATAAAGGCAAAGAGCCTAAAAAATAATCAAAAAAAAAACTGTATCCATCTTGTCTTTTTCCATTATATTGGCAATTTAATATCCCGTGAAATACAAGTTCTCAGTCAATGCAGTTTATGCTGCTCAAGCTCTCTTTGGAGTATCATCTATTTTAGATGATTATTATTATCGAGCCATTTTTCGCTGACTCTTTACTCTCAATCTGCCATGGCAACAAGCCAACTCCCTGCAGCAAAAATCTATGCTTTTGATATTTACTTTGAAAAATAACTCCTTACCCTGATGACGTATAGGCCAAAAGATTAGACTTCATTTCGTCCATACACCTCAACTGAGTGAAATTGTAGTGTTTCCTCTGCTGGGGCTGGTGAGAAGCAAACTAAGTGGCAGGATAGAAGGTGTGTGTATGTATGTATGTATGTATGCATAAAGTAGATATTTGCTGACACGGTAGGAATCCCTCGCAAATCTTTGTCATTACCATTTACATATACATTGGCACATTCCTCCTCATCTCTCTTTTCCTACTTCTCTATCTTTCCTCCCCTCCATTACTCTTACATTCTACTGTAAAATGTAATCCAGAAAAATGTATTTGCCACAACAGATGGAGCGGAAAATGGATTTGCATCCAAACCCCAAACTGTTAAGTAGAAGTACCTCTTCCTGCTTTCCACCTAAGTCAAGGTTTATGTATGTGCTACAGTGGTATGTTATAACTGCTGGTATTTCAAACCAGATTTTAGTTGCATGTAAGACCATATTTGCTCAGTGTGTGTGCATGAATGTGTAACATGCAAGCAGGATCACTGTCATGCTTATCTCTATTTTTCCATACCACCAACTGTGTGTATTTTTATTTTTCTATACTTCCCCTGCCATATTGGAGACCTTTTCATTTTGATAAGACCTCAAGAGGGTCTGATATAAAGGCCAGACATCTTGAAAAAGTGGTTGGGACTCAGACCTTGAAGCCCACCATGTTTAGCAGCATCAATATTTCACCAAGAAGGGGATTTGAAAAATTGAATCAAGTTAAAAGGAAGTCAAATTCTGAGTTCTGAGAGATATCAGCTAGCACAGGGTCAGAGCGCGCTGCAGCTTTTGTTCCCTCTGCAAGGAGATTTCCCAAATCCCTGAAATGTGCAGGGGATAAACACAGATGATTCCACACTCACAACTAGATATACATACAGAACAAAATAGTGGGAGCAGGGGGCTGTTATGAGTGGGGAGCTTGACCGCCCCTACATGCTCACAAAGCTTAACATGCTTGCTTCTTGAGCTGACTGAGACTTTGGAAGTGAAGATGGAATAGACCGTCTGTTCTCTTGATTTGTCATTGTGAATACTGACCATGACTTTTTATTGGGTGTTTGGTTTTATCATTCTATCATGAATTGTATTCCTACTGTCACCAATTTCATAACTATTCAACAACTTTAAACTCAGGCCTCCTATCTGTCGAACATCTCAGTTACAGTCTGGTCTAATGTACAGAGGTTCAGTGATTTATTACCATAACCATTTTTTAATTTAGCACTCGGAAATTTTAAGAAAGCTGTAAAAGGTTTGTTTCTATCACAGCAATGTTATCCTCATGGATTATCTTTGTAAACAACCCGCTAATCCTAATTTTAGTTTTCTTCGTGCAATTGTACAGTATATAAAGTATGTGAATCTGTTATCTTGTGAAATCTTAATCTCTCTCTCTTTTGACCTTCCTTCTAATAATCTTAGTCCTTTGTTTTTTCTTTGATTAATGTAACCCTTGCACTGGAGAGTGCCCAAAATAAGCCCCCCCCCCGAGGGTCTTTTGCACTTCACCATCATATATTATGTTGCTTATATGTATATAATCTTTATTATTTGTAAATTGTGTCTAAAATCTTGCTACCAGTTGCATAAGAGAAAGGGAAACATAAATAGTGATATTTAGCAGCTTTACACTTATGACCCACTTTTAGTTTTGTGAACCTATATGTTGCTTATGAAACAGAAAAAAGAGCAATTTCACTGATATTTCTCCATCCAGACCACATGGCATGAGAACAGTATTAAAGCTGCTAAGGATTTATACATGTGGGGGATTAGCATCATTTGAGCAAAAAGTATGCACTACCATGCTCCCATTTCTTTCAGTACCTACAGATTAGACACTTTGTACAAAAACCTTCTTCCAGAGCGACCTCCAAGTACCCCCATAGATGTTCACTGTCTCCATCTCACTAAGGATAAACTGGCAAGGACATACCCAAAACACTGATCCCATCTGTGATCGGTGTAAATCTACCACTGCAACCTGGTCTGGTCTCCTGGTTCTCCTGTTCCATTAGGCCAAACCACAAACCCAGTGTTACTGGATGGGTGACCAAGTTTGTCTCCACCATAATGCACAGTGATTTGCCATCATCACTGATCAATGTCTGGACTGTTCTTTGTTTTTCACTGGTATATTCTCCAGTTACATCACTATGACTAGAATTTCAAATCTATTTATAGCTAGAAGATTAATGAGGTGCCTTTTAAACAGGGAGGAAAAGTAAGGACAGTCCAGGTGAGTACTGTATAGGTGAGGATGGGCTGTGAATGGGCTCATAAAATAGAAATAGTAATTAATATAAAGTGAACATATATAAAGAGCAAAAAAAGAAATGATGTAAAACATATACAGTATATACAGTATAGTACATTTTTATGATTCAAAATCAGAAATTATTTTTCTGTCAACTACACCCCAGAAACTGTATACTGTGTTTTGTGGGTAGCTCATGCTGACAAATATCACTGTGTCCAGAAATGATGTCCTTGACTGAAGTTTGAAGTGATAGCTGTGCTGTTAAGAAAACCTCAGCAGTGTGTATTGTCAGTTTTTACTTCATTAGCCACAGCTTGACTCATCCTCAACTGTCTAAGCTGTTAGGTAGATAAAGCAGTGTGTGAGAAAATGAAAATAAAAATAATAAGCTTTTACCAGCAGTATCATGAAAAAAAAGAATAAAGGGGAAAAATCCTGTTATGGAAAATGTTTTTTTCCTTCATAGAGTTGACATGAAATTAACTGCAGGCTGAGACTTTTTTTCTCATCCTAAGTCTGATGTTTGTTGTGTAGACGGCATCCATATTAAGCATCCCAAGTCCCCAAATGTCTGCCCATTAATGACCCATACGCTGAGTAATGTTTTTATTCTCTGTTGGGGAACACATGTGTTGAAGCCCACTATGTTTTTGATCATTTCTCTTTTCTCTTTTAGAACTCATATGGTTTAGATTAAGGTTGTTCAAAACATCCTACTGATAAACTACTTTCCTTTTCAAAATTGTCTTCAATATACATGAATGTTGGCTCTTTTCATTTTCATTTGATGTTAATCTCTTCCGCTGTCTTTTTGATTGTCTTCACACCATTTTTGTTTCTTTTTTTCTTTCACTTTGTTCCTGACTTACTAAAGGACATTGGGTTGCACTGTAGGCTGCAAATGCTGCTTTTCTTCTGACACAAAGTGGAAAGAAATGAGTTTTGATGACACATTCTCATGTTTTTTTTCTGTTATCAGGTCTAGTGAAGGAATCCTCAAGCATAGTCCATTACTAAAGATAAACCTAAATAAATGATATTTGTTTGTTTTGCCAGTGTAACTGTGAAAACATACCACCTCATATCTCTCTTTCCCTGTGTTTTTAGGGGAGATTTGTGCCTTTAAGATCTATGGTCAGGAGGCTCCATTCGAGGCAGTGGTATTGAATCGCACATCAGGGGAAGGAGTCCTGAGAGCCAGTGGCCCTGTGGACTGTGAGAGTCAGAAAGAGTACACCTTTATTATCCAGGCCTACGACTGTGGAGCTGGACCCAGCGGGGCTGACTGGAAGAAATCTCACAAGTGAGTCAAGCACTAGTACTTGTGTGTGTTTTTCGATCAGTCCTAGTTTATAGGGCAATAAGATTGATCAGTCAGATATGTTGTTTTTCTACCGAAACAAGAGCTTTTGGTTTTCATCCCTTGTAAGACCTATCTGTTAATGTCTGTTTTAGTTTTTTTTCTTTTCTATTTCAACAGAGAGTTTTGTTGTACAATGAGAATATTTTTGTAACAAAATGCATGGACCAAATACTAACTTTTAACTTTGAAGTTAAAGAAAAAAATTACGGAGAGATTTACAGAATAACAGGAATGGCCTATAGTTTATAGTACGACATGAGTCAGCTGTGAATTTGAGTTACACATGTTTCACAGATCCACAGCAGTTCAGCAGTGGCTTTTGCTGAGGTATGGCAACACCAACTTGACAAACCACATGCAGAACTGCAGTATACCCATGTGGCAGAAATATCTGTGTTCTTGGGTCATTCTCTGGTCATCTTCTATCCTGGGAGCAGTCGGTCATGATCTGTCTGTTTCAGCACGGTTCATCTCTCTGTGTACTGAGGTTGGCAGGGATAAGCAGCTGTCATGATAAGGCCGGCTGTGTCCCACAGCAGCCAGGGTCAGGTGGAGATTTGCTGTGCTTTGTGCAGATGGTCAAAATGATGTCCTCTTAAAATGGATAACATGTGACCTGTGTAAAGACTTTGTGACTTCAGTTAACTTTAGTCAGCATAGTGTTATTTATAGTTCTATAACCAATAGATTAATAACCTTATTCGGACACATAATAAGGTTAAGAATCTGGTGAAGAGTTTAAATAATCTAGTCTGGAAGCAAACCACAGAATTGAGTGGCATTGCACAGTGTTTTCACTTGTACTGTAACTCTGTTCTCCTCAATCGAGCTTCAATCAAGGTTCCTGCCTAAGACATCCTAGTCTCATGACAAGTTATTCACTTAACAAGCTCTCCTTCAGTTGCTTCACAACTAGAACTGGTAGGAATAATAATGGCAATTTGCTGAGTTTAGTTATGATTAGGGTTAGAGTTACATTTGCTATTGATCATTTTGGACAGACATTTGTGTTTATAGGACTGGTCCCTGTGGCCTATAGCTAAAATAGACATACAGACACAACAAATGACAACATACAATGTCTGTATACAGGTCACACAGCTTCTGTAGACTGTAAACAAGGATACATGTACAGTTTCCCATAACTATTTCCCCTCAATATTATCATATACTCAAAATGCCCCACCACCAAATATATTGATACAAAAAATATAAAAAAAATAATTAATTAGAGTCATTGTGAAGGTGTTACCTCTTACTTCTATAGAGTTTATGGTGTTGTGGATCAACTAAGTTTTGGTCACTGTTTTTCTTTTCTGATTTTCATCAAAGTTTTACACAATTTGTGACTTCATCAACACTTCAGATAGTGACTATGTCGCCTCCTTTGTATCTCTGAGAGTGTCTGTATGCTGCCCTGAAAACTCTGTTATAACAATGGTGATTGTCAGACCCTGTATTATAGCTGTCACATACTTTAACTTAGCACGACTCACTCATGTTGCCACTATTGTATTTCTGACTTACAGAGGGTGGAAAAAATAACAGAAGCATGACATGAAAACAAATATTGATTTTTGAAGTATCAAAGTTACAAAGGCAGCTGCACATTAGTCATATTAAGTTCTCAAAAAGTCTCCAAAATCATGACAGCATAAGCTAAGCAGAGGAAAACTTTATCAACTAAGAAGAAGCTGACCCTCACCAACATAAACAGAAGTAAATCAGGATATGTGCGTAACATTACAAGAAAATACAGCAGAGCCTTAACATTGACCACAGCTGAACTAATATCTATCCATAGCCAAACTGCTTCATTGTTAAAACTGCTGTAATTACTGTACATACACAATAATGGAGTGTGTTATAAGTATTTCCTTCATACACATGAACATTTTAACAACTGGGATCAAATTTCCAAAAGTGTGATCTAATACTTATTTCTAGTGAGGTCATGACTGCAACAGTGATTTTTTCACCTGTGGCTGCATGACACTGCAAGAGAGAGCAGGCTAGGCTAGGTCTTTTTTTGATTAAGAATCCCCATTAGCTATTTAACTTAGTGTCACTGCAGCTACTTGTCATAAGGTCTACACAAAATAGAACATGTTCATATATAGGCTAATATATGACAAGCATGACAAATAACATCTAGAACTGAATTACAGATAAACCACAAATATATAAATAAACAATAAGAAGGGAATATAATAGGGATATTTTTTTTATAAAAGATAGTAGTAGCAGTAATATTTATTTGAATTATGCTACTGTAAAGTATTTTAAAAGTAGAAATATCAGCGCACTACTGTAGTTCTCAGTGTTATGTACTATGGCTTCATAATTTATTTTTTTTGCTTTTTCAATTTTGTCTCCTTTTCTTTTTGTTTTCCATTTACCCAGTACTCTGTACAGAAGCACTGACAGCTGAGACCTGCAGTTCTGTTCTCAGGATATGTTCCCCTAATGGCCCATAAATAGTGTGTGTGTGTGTGTGTGTGTGTGTGTGTGTGTGTGTGTGTGTGTGTGTGTGTGTGTGTGTGTGTGTGTGTGTGTGTGTGTGTGTGTGTGTGTGTGTGTGTGTGTGTGTGTGTGTGTGTGTGTGTGTGTGTGTGTGGTAGTACTATTTTGAATGAGATTGACAGAGGCAGACTGGCTTGGACAGCAGCAAATCAAACCCTCTGGTTCTTCATTCACAAACAAGAAGCTACTAAAATAAGCTGCTGCTGGCTTGGTACTTAAAGGGAAAATAGGAAAAAGCAACAGAGAAATTTATCAGCTCAGGGATCTGTGATGAATTTCTTCAGTGGAAGATGAATGACACACAGTGTACGTGTGTGCATGTGTGACATTATCACTGCGTGACATTCTAAATAGGCCTCATTAAGCTAATGTCATTAATTAGCCAGATGTGCTTCCTCAGATATACTGCAAGTTGTTGTCAGAGAAGGTCACAGGGAAGGAAAACTTCATGATACATCTGAATTATTGCATCATTTATGTACTTTTGTGCACAAATGTTATCAGTGTGCCTTGTTAATACTGTCAGCAGTCTCTTCTGGCAGATGAGATTGCGTGTTTGTATCAGTCTCAGAGGGAGGGAGATGGGAGAGACAAAAAAGGTAAATGTAGAGAGAAATCTTAAAAAAAACAATCTTGGTTTATAATATTTGCTGTAGATGAGCCTGTGTCAAAAGACATCCTCATAAAAGGTTGATAGACGTTAGATAACTATGGAAACCCATCTACAAAGAAACAAGACCTTATGTGAGTTACATTTTAATCATTTTTTTCCAGTTTGATTGCCAGTGCTACAGCCCCAGGATTTTATTTCAGGCAGTCAACTCAGTGGTTAGCCCTCCTCCTTGCCAGCATATGGAGGCATCAACTGTGAAATGCCAGCAGTTTCTCCACCATTTTATGAATAAAATAGATGATATTAGGCTACATATTACACCTGTGATGAGAAATCTCTTCATCTGTACTGAACCCTCCACCACTATGCCTCACTTTAAGCACATTTCTATAGTTTGACCTCTCCTAAAGAAACCTACATTTGACCCTAAAACTATTTTCAAACTTAACTTTGTAATCTAAAATTTTAGAAAAGTCTGTTGCCTCTTAGTTAATCTCAGTTATCAAACAAAGAGAAATGTCCTCCCCTCTTCCCCCTTACAGCTGTGATCAGTATGATCGCCAACTGTGATTGGCCACTACAGTGTGATTGTTTGAAGTTGAGACAGATCTATCTCTGTTCTAATGGGAGAATTCTCCTCATCTCCGGCCACCTCCCATGTGGTGTTCCCCAGGGGTCAGTTCTTGGTACTGGATTATTTTCTATTTATATGCTTCCCTTGGATCAGATTATCCAGACAGTAACTATTATATTAATTTACACCATTATGCAGATGACACCCAACTTTATGTTCCTCTTACTGGTAGTGACACATACTTGTCTCTCTTGCAGCTCAATGAGTCCAAATTTGAGGTCCTTTAATTTGGGGCTCAGCCAAAAGGCCATCTCCCATCTTCCATCTCCAGCTTGTACAAAATGTAGCTGCCAGAATTGAATAATGAATTGCAAGAGACATGACCGTGCCATTCGCATCCTTGCAATGCTTTGAATGCTTTAAAAGCCCCACATGATCCTTCCTATATCGAAGGTTAATCACACCCTAGCCACCACCTGGGATCTTCAGATAGGACCCTAACTGGTCTCACAGTCTGCCTCTTTACTAAATGTTAACTGGTCGTTTTTCTGTTAGTGCCCCGCAGCTGTGGCCTTCCTTTAAATCACTTCCTAAAACATACTTTCACAGGAAGGCTTTTTTTATAGTAATTCTGTTGTTTGTCAAGTTCTTAGTCCTCTTTTATCACTTTTATTCCCCTTGTTTTTATTATACACTTCATTTTATGTTTTAATTATGTTTTTGTCTCTTTCATTCTCCCCTGCCTTCATCTAACCAATGTTCTTCAACCAGACAGTGAAATAGGTCGTAATTAATTTTGATCGTCTCTAATGACTTAAAGAGATTTTTTCTTCTCTCTTCTGTCTCTTCCTCCATCCATCTCTGTTCTTGTGTCCTTACTTTTCCTTTTCTCCATAAATCATTTCCACTCCACTTTGTTTGCATCTCTCTGTTCTTTTCCCTGCTGCGCTCCCTCTCTCCTCTTTTCTTTCCATTTCTTCCTTCATCCAGGGCGGTGGTTCACATCCAGGTGGATGACGTCAATGAGTTTTCCCCTGTGTTTCGGGAGCCACTGTACAAAGCATCTGTTACAGAAGGAAAGATCTATGACAGCATTTTGCAGGTATTTAAATATAACAGTTTAATGTTTGTATTTTTTTAGTTATTGTTGTCATTGTTTTATTACTGGAATCAACAGATAAATGTTAACAAATGACCAACAGTCACAAGACACTTGACCTGCAGTTGTTGAAGGCTATCACTAGATGCTGAACTGTTACAGGTGGAAGCTTGGGACCAAGACTGTTCTCCACAGTACAGCCAGATCTGCAACTATGAAATAATCACTGCAGGCACACCATTTGCCATAGACCGCAATGGTAAGTGTGTGTTTGATTAAATCTGGGATGAATGAGAGATTGGATAGAGACTGCTGATAGTGATGTAATTAGGAGGGATATAAAGAGAGAGAAACCAAAACAAGAGAGAGGGACAGTTTGCATGCCTGGAGGCTGAATTTATGGGACGTTTTTATTTAATTACACTGAAGGTCCATTTATTGGTATGACATTTGAGAATGGCTGGATTTAATTTTAAATAAAGCAAAGGCATGACCCAAGCCCAAAATAATTCTGTGTGGAGTTTGCATGTTCTCCTCCTGCCTGCATGGGTTCTCTCCAAGTACTCCGGCTTCCTCCCACTGACCAAAAACATGCATGTTAAGTTAATTGGAGACTCTAAATTGCCCGTAGGTGTGAATGTGAGTGTGAATGTTTGTTTGTCTCTATATGTTAGTCCTGTGATGGAATGGCGACCTGTCCAGGGTATACCCTGCCTCTCGCCCAATGACAGCTAGGATAGGCTCCAGCCTCCCACGACCCAATGTAGGATAAGCGGTTTGGAAAATGGATGGATGGATGCAACCTCAAATACATGTAGATAGACCCATTTTTTTGTTGGCTGTGATATGAAATTTTGTGAGTTCTCTTTTTAAAAACACCTTGTGGACACATTTTATTTTACTTAGATGAGTTTTGGTCTGACAGCTATAAAAACATTCTCATTGCTTTTTCCAAATATCAGGAAATAAAACAAAAAAAAAGATGCAGAACTAAATGGAGCTTGTGGTGAGACTGCTTTCAGCTACTGTTTACAAGGTCAAGCACAGACTGAACATCAGTTTTTAAGCCAACATGAATGAAAAGTCCCTGCAGTACTTAACATTTTGCCTTTGAACCAGGAATGTATATAATATATATATATATATTCATCATGGTGTAAGTTGTAACACTCAAGGGTAAATGATGAAATTATATTTGCAGTATTTTCACTGAATCATTCGGAGTTAAACATATTTGAACCTTACTTTGTGCCTCACTTGAACACAAACAGCATAGTCAATGTCTTGATAAAAGTAAAAAGTCATGAAGCCAGCTCAATTTGCATGTTCTTCTTATGGTCTCAGCCAGCTGAACTTCACATGAACATGAACAAGTCTCTGCTAAAGATAGACTTGAGAGAGTGGCGACTCTATGCTATCTAGGCTGACTTTACAGGAGTAAGGTCACATTATGGTGATATTGGAAGGATTATCTGACTCCAATAACTGGTTTTACCTTTAATTGCTGTCTGCATGTACAGTAGTACTGCAACAGATTAATGTTAATATATCTAATGATCCTATCAATAGAAGTACAGAACAGAAAAAGCAAGCAGACAATTGTGGCTGATTCCTTTATGCAATAATGTTGAGATCCATGAAGTAGCTTTTCATCAGTTCACAGCTGAAGTTACTAGACAAAGTTCCCCCTCTCAGCTTTTGAAAGCCTCCTGTTTTATTTTTTCCAATTTTCTTTTGTACATTTGTGGCTTCACACAATTCCTAGATGACTAGCGGAATACATTTTATTATTTTATTTCTGATTGAGTGCTATTCTGAGTGTGTTTCTGCCTATATAAAATTTCAGCTTTGGGCTTTGTGCTGGCTTCTCCCTCCACATCCGCGTTGTGTTGATCTCAGTACAGTGTAATCCAGACTGAGGGAGACTGCAGGGCTTCGTGTGTATGTGTATGTTGAATTCTACAAATAGATCAGATAGAAGCACACCCTGCTTTCTTCACTGTATCATTCTCTCTCTCTCTCTCTCTCTCTCTCTCTCTCTCTCTCTCTCGCTCTCTCTCTCTCTCTCTCGCTCTCTCTCTCTCTCTCTCGCTCTCTCTCTCTCTCTCGCTCTTGTTCTCTCTCTGGGTCATATTCATTATTTTGTCTCACTGCTTTTTAAGTTTATCCTCTCGCTCCTTTTTCTGGTCTTTCTCACTGTGTTGTACTGTAGGCTAGCTCATTTGATTTGATCTCCTCCTAGATACAGTAATATTGTTTTGGAGAAACTCATAGACACAACGTACTGTGTAGGTCTACTTTTCAGAACAATGGTAATTTCGTGTGCTGGGGGAAGTTTGGTAAAGTGTCGAAGTAAATAGGCTGTATGTGTATATGTGCAGTGTGTTATATATCTACTATACAGATTTAAATAATCCATTTAAAACATACAGTGAATTAATTCAGAAACACCTTTTGTTTAGAGTGGCAATAATGAATTTGCTCTTAATCAGTATTAGACTTCAAAGTTCAAATGTTTGCGTAGTTTCAACATTTGATACAGGATATTGTTTAATCAGGGTGTGAATCTTCACTGTCTTCCATTCTACGATGCATCATGATCCTTCTTGAAACAACTCAAACTCAATTTGCTATATTACTGCACATGTAAGGCACCTCTCGATTTGATTTGATTCTGATGCAGAGGGGTTTGATTCAATGATAAAACGATTATTGATACATCTTGATGCATCAAAATGTTTCATTTCTATACACAACTTATTTTTGCACAATTTTCTGTCCACTTAAATACAATATGACATATAACTAGGACATAAGCTAAAAAGTCTGCAGTCTTTTTATTTTAAGAAGTTAACTGCATTTGAATTAATTAATCTGAAAGCATCTTACACTCTCCTGCCTGTATGAGAATAACAAACCAAGGGTGGAGTGCACCACTGTGTTGTTATTAATGTCATGTCTCCCGCAGTGGAGAGCAGCATCTCTGCTGCACTGTTAGCTCCAGGAAAGACATTGCTGTACAACAAGCTGAGCAGGCGCAGGGTTGTTGAGGTGAAACAGACTAAGCAGACTAAGTTTTTTTCTTCACCTCAGTGTTGATTTAAGTTGTTGCAGTGTGTGTTGGTCAGGCACTCTCCTTTGTTATTGCTGGAGTTTGCTGCTCTACTCCGCTAACATTATTCTCTGAGTGACATAGAAAGGTCAAAATATACTTCATGTTAATCATGCAAAGGTAATTAAATCATTCATTAAATGAAAAAATACTTCCAACTGCTGTTTTTTGTGAGGATGAACTCTAAACTGTAGGGGTGCTGCACTGCCCTCGCAGTTGAGCTTTTTTCTCTCTGTCAGCATCATGTTATTACTGTAGATAATTGTTTGGAAAAAGGATTTTTAACTTTTGTGATCATCTACATCCACATTGCGATACATCTAAGAATTGAATTTCCCCCCCCCTCTAACCCTAGTGTTTAACACCCACATGAAAAATAAACTGAAAAGTAGTTTTAAATCAACCATACACAAATTGTCTTATTTTCCTGATTACATACTGTAGGTGAACACAGTAACGACTACTCACTGTCCTAGATAGTCTTCATTGACTGTTCCTTTGCAAATATCTTTTAAATAAATATTTTTTATGATGTGAAGACCACGGCTTGCTTGCCCAGAATTGAGTATAGCACTTATATTTGCAGTGACACACAACACAGATCTCTTCACTTTTAGTAGATTTTGGTGGATTGGATAACTTATGTCAGTCAACTGATGATTAAGTAACCCCTAAATCCAGGTAGGCACAGTATGTCCCTAGAGAGGCTGCTATCTAAGGTTCCTTTTCAATAAACCAAGAGGTGAAATTGTCTTAGGTTCTGCCTGTTGTTGAAAATGTGGCAAATGGTATATATCTAGTGCCTTAAGTGTACTGTTGTTCACACCAGCTGCGGATCAAATAGTCTCTGTAGGAGATTTTTGTAGGAGCTGTCTGATTCTGGCCTCCTCACCTTCCTCCCTCTGACATTTCAAGCTCTTTTCTTTTCTTTACTGCTGGGCTCTGGACTGATTACCTCAGTGAAGCAGCTCCTCTCCTCTGGTGTCCTCGCCTCTGGTTTCTTCCTCTTTTCTGGTCTCCCCTCCTTTCCTCTCCTCTTGTATCATCTCTTTTCTGACAACAATCAGAGTGACAGTCTTTCATACTGCCAAGCTTTCAAATGCTAACAACAAAAATAGCTTTAGTTTTCCTCATAGGTCCAGAGAGACCCTGTGTTTGCAGTGACTAATATAAAAAAAGACAAAATAAGAATGACATTGTTTTGAAGACTATTTATCTTGTAGAACATCTGTATGCTAGTCTCAGAAAAAAATCTGTGTTTATTCATCAACTCGAAAAGGTATCTAAGGCATCCCTTATATGAAACAATCAGTGATCAATAAGATACACTATACATTCTGTCTCTGTTGGCCCTCTCTTTCCATCCTCTCATGCTGTGTGTGTTTGTGGATGTGATTGATTGTGTCTTCCATCGACTTTTGACAAAGCCAAGTGCTTACTGGTTACAGTTGAGTACACCTCCTCACTACACCTGGGAAGATTAGCAAGATTAGTCTCTTATTGACCTAAATTTTGATTCAACTTATACTCTCCATGCGCCAACAAATTCACATTTTAAATGAAAATCTGTAATTTGCAGCCAGCTCCTTGAAAAGTCTGAACAAATGTTTTGCATAGTAAAGAGCTTTCTGTGATTGTGGCCATGATTCTAGAACTAGTTAACTTAAAATTGGCCTGAGCTTAACCGAAAAAAGAGAGTGCACAATCAGGATTAATAGTCTATTAAGTTAATTAAACTTGATCAAGTGTTTTGGTCAGACATATAACAATTTAACAATATGTTCCAAAGGCTTATAGCATCCCCTCTATCATACACTTACCCTGATAATAGGTGAAGATATTATAGACAGTATTGCACTTTTACGTGACTGTTTACAGAGAGGCTTTAATATTCATAGGCAGTACAAGGTTACTGGACCTATACTTTTTAGTAAAAAACTTCAACAAGTACAAAGATTTACTTTATTTTTAAGGAGCGGTTTCTTTAATGCAAATCCAGTTAGAGGTTTTCTCACTTTATTATTGCCAAATGAGCATAACTGATTTTTCTCTGTAGGTAAATAATCATAATAACATTTCCTGTGTGTTTTTGTTTTGTTTAGGTAATATCAGAAACACAGAGCGACTGAGCTATGACAAGCAGCAAAGCTACAAGATTATGGTGACGGCCTTTGACTGCGGTCAGAAGAGAGCAAGAGAGGATGTTGCTGTGCATATTGATGTCAAGCCTGTCTGCAAACCTGGATGGCAAGGTCAGAGATAAAGAAACAACCACTGCAATATTTTCAACATTCCTTCATTTATCTTGCAGTAATTGACAGTTTAATGTAATGTAAAGTTTAAAATTTAAAGCAATACCACTGAAACTGAATCAAGCAAGTCTTTTCAGTTTGAGCATATCCTATCCCTCGAGGGAATTCAATCTCATTTAAGAATGAATGTCTCTCGAGGAAGGAAGAATTAGAACAGCTGACAAAAATCTCCAGAGGAAAAGTTGACTGGAGTGTGTTTTCCCTTCAACAAGCTAGCAGCTTGGCATTCGAGCCCGACCGTCTCCCCTGCTGCTTCACCTGTCAGCACTGACAGCATCTCAGGAGTCAAGCTCACACAGGAATGAAAGAGGAAGACAGAGAAAGATAAGAGGAGGGGTCGGGGAAGAAGAGACTAAGAAAGAGACTGAATGAGGAGACAACCCGAGGGAGGAAAGAGGGGAAACAATGTTACAGTGAAGGAGAGAAGTGATGATTATTCTAACAGTCACAGACCCAGGTGGAGATAAATGACCTGATCAGGCTATACCGTGTACTGTTTAGAAAAAACACAATCTTCTGCAAAGTTATGGTCTTGTAATCTGAAGTGTAACAGCTTTGAAACATCAGAGCTGGTAGTGCTGTTTTGCAGTCCGTGACTAGATCCCCTTATAAATTTCATGTATTTGCATCATATGCTACATGTCTTTAATCGTTTATTCTGACAAGCATTTTGAAGGATAATAATATTTTAGCATGAAAGAACCTATTCACATTATATGGGAATTTGCTCAGTCAGTCAGTGGAAAACAACATAATTTAACTTTCTAAATATCTCTCGGAGTCATTTAATTTCATGCAATACTCCTATAGGAGATAGTAATAAAGTATGGCTTAGAGTTGGAAAGCAGCACTAGATGATACTTCAGCTCTTCTTCATCCTTTCATTTAAAAATATCTGAACACTGAGAAATGGCACTCAACAAAGACCTAAAGAAAATAGAAGGGACTAACATGTGGCATCCAAAACACACTGATTTATAGAACATAAAACCACTGACAACACATAAATAGTCTGATCTGGAGAGTTTAGAGCTTAGAGAAAATTCTAAGATCTAGATGGTATCACGTGGTTGTCAGTTCAGCACCTTTGAATTACAAAGAAACACTTTATACCCATTATACCCTGCTAACATTACCATTAATGTTTCATGATATGTTACAATTTGGCTCATAACCATAATGTTTGTCTCAGGACACTTGATTTAACAATCTGTAGTCTTGGTAATAAATGCCAGATGTGTATGTACAGTACTGTATACACACACACACACACACACACACACACACACACACACACACACACACACATAAATGTTCACACATGTGCACATGTATCCATACACAATAGGCTTATGAATCTCCTCTCTACCAGGCCTGTCATGTAACCGGCCTGGTAGAGAGATGGGTCATTTCCATCTTGTCAATGTGACACAGGCCAAGGCTTCACTGAGCAAACTGCCAACCTGTGTGGTTTCTTTGTCATCTTTTGATGATCAGCATGCTCATTATGAAACCACGTACAGTAGAACAGTATCATTGTGTCTCCTACATTAATGTGGACTGGTCTAATAAAACTTTAAATTACAATAAACAGATTGAATAGGGTTAGGGTTAGTTAATAATAATTTGTAAGTGCATATTTAGGCAGACAGGCAATAATACACTGTTCACATAGCATTTCAATTTTATCCTGCTTCAACAGATTTCTTAGCTCTCCCTTTTTATCAGAAGAACATCAGCTAAATATGAGTCATTCAAATTTGGTAACGATTACCAGATCCAGCTCCACACACATCATCACAGAGAGGCAGCTCTAAATTGAAGTATTGTTGAACAATGTGTACATAATATATTACTATGTTTTATGTCATATGAAAATGTGATTTAATTAACCTTAAAACAAACAAACAAGATAAATATAGTTAATTATGTGATACCAAATTATCTGTAATTGCATTAGATGAGACTTCTAAAATTCTGAAATAAACTACTTATTGTATATAAACTTTGGATAATTGATTTGCCCCTTTAAGGATGGAACAAGCGGGTGGACTATGAGCCAGGGACTGGGAGCAAGCAACTGTTTCCTAAGATGCACTTGGAAACATGCGGTGGTCCCTTATCTGGTGTGAGAGCCATGGTAGAGCTGCAGACCAATCACATTGGGAAAGGCTGTGACCGGGAAACTTACTCTGAGAAGTCTTTGCAAAAACTCTGTGGTGAGTAGAGAGAAATGAAAAGAGAAAATAGCAACTGATGGCAGTAGAAATGATGAGTGGGATCCAGAGGTTAAAAAAACAATGAAATGAAACGCCTTGTTGAAATAGTGTATTTCTCCTTAGGAGCAGAGGGTAATAATGATGAGAGACAAGAAAAATTTTAATTTGAAGAAGAAATTACCTTTTGACGTCTCAACTTATTCATTATATTAATATGCCAATTTCCAGTGTGCCATTTTAATCCTGGAGACTATTCTGAATTTCATTTTTTGTTCTAAATTAAATTTCAAACACCATTCCAAACTGTGACATGTTCTCATTATTGCTTCCCGTTTATACACTGGACCATTGCTTTGTATTATTAAATATACAATATGTGAAACACTTTAGTGCCACGTTAATAATGAACTGAATACTATTACTAACAGAGAGAGTATTTCTGTTGAGAAAACTAGAATCAGTTCCTTGCTGAGGAATAATGAAAGTCTTAACAGATGTTTTTGTTGTCATGCATAATGATCACTTTGAACATTTTTTTCATACACCACATCGTTATTTGACCCTCTGTGATCAGATCACCTCGACCAGTCTCAAATCTGAATTAAAATTTGTAGGAAAGCAAAACAAAAAGGGATGTTTCATCATTGGATTGACAAAGTTCTTAATCAAAGTGTTTTGTAAATCTATGTTTTTGATGAATGATTATGTGATATTCTTCTGATTGGTTGATCCAGGTGCAGCGTCAGGCAGCACTGATCTCCTTCCTGCCCCCAGCCCTTCCACTAACTGGACTGCGTCTTTGCTGACTGACAGCGGGCGAGACAGCGACCTCATCTACCAATTCGATGGACACCGGGCCGCCAATGTCCCAGATCACGTAGTGCCCCAAAACCTGACTGATCAGTTCACCATAGCAACATGGATGAAACATGGACCCAGTCCAGGACTTAGAGCTGAGAAGGAAACCTTACTTTGTAGCTCTGACAAAACTGGTGAGGAAACGATTTCACACATGCTCACTGATAAGATGTAAGGTGATACCCTCTAACACAAATGTTAGAGGGTGAAAAATGAAAACTACTGACGCTTTGGGTCCTTTATTAAAGATTAAACATTTTAGACTTTGATTTTCTTACTATC
The DNA here is from genome assembly GCF_027409825.1 of Scomber japonicus. Taxonomy (NCBI): domain Eukaryota; kingdom Metazoa; phylum Chordata; class Actinopteri; order Scombriformes; family Scombridae; genus Scomber; species Scomber japonicus. The sequence continues at coordinate 14,097,955 of NC_070589.1, read as the reverse complement.
CATTGCATTAGAAACACACTACATCATGATGAAAAACTAAAAAGACTTTTGAAAAGGTACTCTAAGCTAAAATAATAAGGGAACTAAGTCAAGTCTGAAGCCCACAATGGCAAAAACTCCTTGAAACTTTAAACCTTTTCCCCCGATGCATTTCTGAACTGAGCTGGCTGTACTGTAGTTAAGCAAGCCATCTGCGCATTGCACTCTCACAATGATCTCACAAAAGGCTTATTAGCTTAGAAAGTGTGTAGTCTGATCTTGTAAGGCAAAACTGCAGAGTAGTACATGTTATCACACTCTTCCCAACTATTTTCCCCTTCATAACATTGTGGCTAAAATATGTGAATGGTGTCCGGAGGCTCAGGGTGAGGGCCCAAAAATGTCCACATATTAAGTACCATCTCTCGGGCTGAACCAGATAACAATAAGGGTTGGAAATAAAATGACTAATATATTCATTTTTATGGCATTTATCTCAAGAGGAATGTGTCGAAAATAATTATCAAATCATTTCTAAACACATTGTCAAAACTCATACTCTCATTAATCCCTCTAATATCCTCTCTAGTATTTAACACAAATATTATTTAGAGTTCACACTGTGGCAGATTTCTGGTAAAAATGTATTCATAAAAATATCATTCATTTAGATATAAGAATCATAATATAGTGATTGGAATTTAGCAATAATCACTTTATTAATCAGTAATCAAAAGTTACACATGCAACATTTATCCTGACCACACTCACTGGATTCATGCTGGCAGCTGCTGTTTGAGGTAGCTGAACAGTGCTATGAATCTCCTCTCTACCAGGCCTGTCATGTAACCAGGCCAGAGTAAATTAAATTGCCTCCATTAGAAAACATAGTACTTAGGTTAGAGGCCATAATCCTGTTGATTAATCTTCTTAATTCATTCATTAATCTTCATGTATAATTATGTTTATTTTTGTCCATGTTTTTTTGTGTATGTGTGACCATGAACGTGTTCTTCCTGTCGCAGAAATGAATCGACACCATTACTCTTTGTATGTTCACAACTGCCGTCTGGTGTTCCTGCTCAGAAGAGATTTCACTCAAGTCGACACTTTCAGACCTGCCGAGTTCCACTGGAAACTGGAGCAGGTGAGGAGTGTATGTGTGTGTGTGTGTGTGTGAGAACTTGACTGTGTTTGAAGTGTGAACATAGATTCATAGTGATAATCTACAGCAGGTGAAGGGCTATCATTATTTGTGTAGTGAAGGAAGAGGGTCTCTATTCTAATTACCGGAGGTCCTCCATCACTTTCTTCTGCTTACTGCAGGATATAAGTGGGTAGATACTGTTATCCTACACGCTTACACATATATACACACACAAGCATAGACTCAAAGTGGAAAGTCTGTTTAGTTATGGGTAATAGCTTACTTAGCTATTGTTATTTGTTGTGTTTCTTGAGAGTTGTTTAAAGAACCAGTTTGTAAGATTTAGTAGCATCTAGCATTGAGGCTGCAGATTGCAAACAACTGAATATCCCTTCACTCCTCCTCCTCCTCCTCTTCCATGCATGTAGGACAATCTACTGTGGCCACGAAACTTGCAAAAGCCAGTGTTTGGTTTGTCCATTCTGGGCTACTGTAGAAACATGGCAGCCACTGTGGAAGTGGATCCATTCTCTATGTAGATATAAAAGGATCATTGTAAGGCATTGAAAACACAACAATTCGTATTTGTGATTGGTTATACACTAATTAAAACATAGTGTAGCGACTACTTTTCCAAAAGGCCGCTGAGAGACTTAGTAGGCTCTTATCTGTGACACGTCCACAAAATCAAACTGAAGTCCAGATGATGTTTTTACTTCAGTTTATTTGTATGAAAAAATCAAAAAGGACTGACAAGCAGCTGTTCTACAAACATATAAAAACCCTGATGTGATCCGACCGTAAGAATAAAGTGATGAAAGATGATGATGGTGACGGTCAACAGAAAATATGGGAGCTCTACTAACTCCCTTTGTCCAAAAACTCCCGCCGCCACCCAAGTGAACAGGTAAAATAAGGGGAAACCACACCCATGTGTCAATCAATGCATGTGATGCAATACATGCAGCTGAAGCAAATTATTAACATAAACAAAACATATTTTGGCTCCTACACATAGTGATGAATTTTATATTCCATTTACAGTATGCCAATATTTTTGCCAGTTGATTGCCCTAAATCTGACACAGTGGTCCTTTAAGTAATTTGCAGTGAAGCTTAATGTTTCAGTCCAGCAGAAATCCTTTGAAAGGAACAGGTTGTACACCGTGAAGTTTCTTTAGCCAGAGAGGTGCATTAAACAGTCATAATCCTCCTGGAGTTATCCTGGAGATGTACACAGTGGTACTGTAAATAACCCTTGAATTACATTAATGCACAGAAGGCAGGTATTTTTAGATAAAGATAAAGAAAAGAACATATTTTTATACATTTTAAAGACATACAATGCATAGGATCTTGAAACATTGAATATAAGATGTAAGACACTGTGCTCTACCAACTGAAATGAACATAAACAAGTGAGTTCTCATTCAACTTCAATATTATTTCTATTTTCAGCAGCAGCAGTAAAGCTGTAAAAAAAAAAAAAAAAAAAAAAAAGCCATGGCACTGATGAAGCAGTCATATGGTATATTATATGTCTACTGGTTTTGAATTTTGACCAACACCAGTCTCATAGCTTCTGCTTCTACGGTGTGACAAGGGCTCCTTTTGAACTGTGATACATTCAAACAGTGACAAACTGTGTTAACTCTGTGTCTTATCTATCTATCTATCTGACACTGTCCTCTTGTTCACCTCTCCAGCAGCTCTTTTGGTATCTCATCTGTCTGTCGCACTCCTCATCTCCTCTCCTCTCTCCCGTTCTCTTCTACTCTCTTCTGTCCAAGTCATAAAAGGGATGCTATCAGAATATCCCAAATCAAAATCTAACCAAATCTCTCTTCAAATCTTCAAATCTTCAAATCTTTTTTTCATAAACTCCTGTTATTTATGTGTTTTATGCTAGACTAGCTAGCTGGCTAAAGAGCCCTCTTCTTCACCAACCTGAGCTTGCAGATGAGGCAGTGGGACTCGGACGTTCTTGACTCATGTGCTGCTACAGCAACGGGAGAGAACTCTTCCTCCACCTCCTTTAGCCTCGCCTGCGCCTCATTGCCCTCATCCTTTTTTTTTTTTTTTTGAAAAAGCTTCTTATATCCCTAGCCAACAATGACAACCTGGTGCGCTCTCTCTTTTTCTCTGTCTCGCGGCCACACAAAACGCATGTGCCAAATAGTGTGAAGTATTGCAGGTCTGCTGCTTGAATGCCACAGAAAGTACCCCAAACATACTTGTTTTTTTTACCGTTATCATGTAATTTTTCAAGGGCTTTGATGCATGATCGGAATGATAGATGAATAGATGTTATTTTTTGAGATGTGGGGCTGAAACGCATCGTAATACATTCAGGGCTGTAGCCTTAGATGTTTAGCCTAATGACACCACTGCAGGGTCAGACCTTTGGCAATGGAACTGGCAGGCATAAAGACCTTGCTCAAGGACACTCAGCAAGGTGGATGCTTGAATGAGAATCATCTGGCCGAAGGGCGTCTAGTAGTCACTGTGCCACAGTTCACCAGGCAGAAGCTGAGCAAAGAAAATCCTAGTGTGAAAATGGAAATAAAATCCCTGGAGTCAAAATGATTTAAGTGATAAGCCAATGAACTATCTTGTAAGGGAATCTCCCATTTGCACAGACTCTCTGTAGCTCACTAATAATGCATGGTACTGTAGATGTATCTAATCTAATTCTTTACCCTTGGGATACAGTATATATCCACCTCATACTGAAATTATAAAAAATGCTTCATAATAGCGGCAATCTCTCAAGAGTTTTGCTCACTAAGTAGATAGATAGTATAAAAGATTTGTATTTGGGTTCTTCTTATTTACCAATGTGTGACCATTCATCAGCATGTGCATTTTTGAGTATGTTTTCTTGGTGCTACTGTACCTCTGGTGCCTATGTGTAATTACCAGCCAGAGAGTTGTTTGTTTGTAGGTCACAAGTACAACAAAATGTATTTTTTCTCATGTGTACCTTCAACCAGGTAGTTGTTTGTTCTAGGTCAAAGGTAGATTTAAAATTGTTTTTCTCAGCCCAGTGTTCTTTTCTCCTGAGGCCTCGAGAGGTATGTGTGACAAAGAGGAGGACAGCCAAGAAACAGACTGCTGAGTTTTCTTAGCAAACAACCTCTAGACACAGTTCTATTTCAGTCTCTCTTCTTCACTGTCTCCTTTTATCTTTCTCTGTCTCTCATTCACTCCCACACACATGTATAGCAGAGATAGTGGGGATCCCATTTGCTCTTTTAGCTCGATCTTGTGAACGACTATGGAGTAAGCATGCTTGCACAGTCAAAGAGAATAAATGAGATACTCACCAGTACAAATCACTTGTGTAGAGATTCTCATTAAATAAAAATGGGAACTGGTCTGAAATGCTAGAGGTTAACAAATGAGATGACATCATATGAGCACAAATGGACAGGATAAAATAAAAAACCGACTTTGTGATCTCTTCATATTGTGGTATCATCAATCAGTAATGTACAGTGCAGTTTATCCGTAACTGCCTTATGTGCTGTTTCTATGTTTTATACAGTATGTTTCCTGCATTTTTTAAATTTAAATTTATTTTTTTTACAAAAGCCTGATCATTTTTAGAAAGAGCAGCAGATAATTGACATGTTGTTTCAGATCATTTTAGCGTGGATTTCAACATGTCTTGCAGCTGGATTGCATTACTGACAAAAGTCCAAAACAGACAGGTGTGTTTACCTTTTTTTCCAATTGATTTTTGCTCCTGTTATTTTTGAATCTCAGCACAACCTGGTGAGTACAGAAAGAAATTGCTGCTCTTTGAGACTAAAGAACTGACATCAAAACCTCATGTGTGCCCTGAAGCAACACACAGTATTTTACCTGAATGAGAGAAGCTGCAGCCTTCTATACATACAACATACTATTTGGATTTTATTGCTGATAATATAAGGTATAGTGGACTGGGCAACTCATATGCAGTATTTTCTTAAATCACTCATTTATCTTAAATTTATGACTGAAGGGTTTCTAAATCGTTATCTATGAAATACATTTAAATCTTAATAAAACTGCATTAGTTTTTATTGTCATAGTTTTTGGTAAATACAGTTCAATACCTGTTGGTAAAACATCTTTTGTGCAGTAGATATGAAATATTGAGCAAATATTTGTTAGTAAATCTGCTTTGTTCTCTGCAGACGTTTTCCAGATACCAGGTATTGTGGTTGTGGTGCACTGGAAAGGTACAGGGACCCTTACTGGACCAGAGCTATTGTTAATATTATTAGTTATACCTGTGACTTACCTGCTATGACAAGTCAATATTTCTAGTCTAGTCTAATGATTAATCACTGATTAGATCAAGTGTTCAGGTTGGTCACCCTGATATTCATTTTGTTTAATTCTTTGTATTCATAAGAAATAATAAGAAAGATTACAAAACAGTCCCTTTTATTACTTCACTGTTACAACCATACTAACAGCAAGCTACAGCAGGCCGTACTTAGCTCATTATAACTCAATACTCAAGCTCTGTATAATAAACAGTTGATTCACAGTACAGCACAGATCCATCGACAGCTGTTGTAAAACCATGTTGTTTAACAAGAAACTCAAGCAAAACTTAAATGTGGTTCACAGCACTGCAGATACACAGTGCTAGATGATGATGTAATGTCAGTTTTACCTCATGTAGTGGAACTTGCTAACCAAAATCAAACCATGAAGTCAAGGAAGGAATGTAACATTATGAAAGATGAAAGATTTTTGCACATTTTACAGTGTATGTGATTTTTTTCTTTTAACTTGCTTTCTGTATGTTATTCATAGTATCACTAATGATTTAAATTGTATTTGTTCAGTAGGCCTATCTCATAGATGAATGGGACTAAATAGAGGTTGAACTAAGGACAGGAGTTGTTACAGTATAGTGGTGGATAATGAGCACAAGCTCAAACAGTATTAGAGACTGCTGGTAAAGGACTGTGGTGGAAATAAGGAATGGGAAGGAGTAGAGGTGACTATAAGATGTAACAGCTTTTTCTTACTGTCCTTTTTTTCTCCAGCACACCGAAAGGACACTCAATGGTTTCCGCGGCAACTCCATTTAGCTCTATTGATTTTGCAATTCTCACCCCAAGAGAGAGGAGGCAGAGAGGGATGAAAGAAAGCTGGCAAAGAGAGAGTGCGAGAGAAAGAGGCTTCCATTTTCCATGTCGATCGAACACAGTGAAGGAATGTCACATCTGACAGAAACCTTTACACACGCACCCACAAGCACTAACTTATTTGAGAGTGTGTATGAGAACACAACCATGCATATACACACAGGATACCCATTTTCCTCTTGCTCTTTCAGACTAGAGGATGGATCACTCCTCTCTGTGCACATTATTCATTCTTCCCAAGTCCAGAAAGCCTATCAGTTCAATTCAGCTGTCCAAAATATATTCACTCACAGTCAAAAAGTCCCACACAAATAAAGATCCACTCCTCTACTATCCTGCTAGCCAAAGATGGTAGAAATCTGTCAAGCATGTAAACAAATTAGAGGATAGAGGATAAGGAAAAGGTAATTGTCTACACCGTTTTATCCAGATAGTTCACATTTGAATGGCTTTAAGTTTACCTAGCTAAGTGAGATAAGGAACATATGTGTGTATATGTATGTTGTGTCATTCATTTAAACCCTTACAAATTAGGTGTTATTTACCCTCAGCAAGGTCCTTTTATAGATAGAGAAGGAAAACAAATCTATGCTAACAGAGGGGTGAGAGGTGAGACAAGCATTTTACACAACTGAGACCTGATACGTGGAAAAAATTAGTCGAGAGCCAAAGATTTATTTGTGTTGGCAGCTGTTTCACGTAAGTCGAAAGATAACTGTACAGGTGATGGAGCGTGGTGGCGGATCATGTGTAAATCATAGATAAACTCTCCAATTTCTTGAACAGGCCGTGGACCTCCTGCTATTAATCATTTATGTCTAAGTTTGATTATACTGACTGACTGTTGGGGGGTAGTACAAAATTATCCCCATTGCTTGTCTGTACAGCATCTACTATTATCTGTCTTATCTTCCTATTATTACCATGCGTGTAGTACCATGGCTTGTTCTCTGTGCTGTGGTGATTAGAAACCTCCTATTGTTTCTCAGGAGATTAATTGGATGGTGTTGGTGGTGTTGTGTGTGTGTGTGTGTGTGAGAGAGTCTGTATTGCTTCTCTTTGTGTTTGCAGCAGATATCAGGACAGATTGAAGTGTCTATTCAAAGTGTGATTTAGTGCCATCTCCAAACATTCAAGCCTAGCAGATAAATGTTTCAGTTCACTTTTTAAATTCACAATTTGTTTCTTAAAATGTTTAGAATTAGCAGTAAGGATTGGAGTACCTTTTCAAAATATAAAGCAAAGGCAACAGTGAGAGTTCAAAAGTTTATAGTGAAACCAGTAGAATAAGATCTTTGTTGCTTTTTGTGAAATAGTCCTTGTAGTGAATGCTTTGTGTTGTCTGAAATCCATCATTTGTTTCAGTCAGCATCATGTGTTTTCTGACTTTGCTGTGTTCACTTTTCAGTTTTAATATTGTCAGCTATGAATCACTCTAATTTTGTATGACTTCCTATTGCAAAGATTCAATACGCAGCACATTTACAGAAGTATAAATAAGCATGAGCTGGCAATGATGAAACAGACATTTTTCTTTCATTTTCTGTGAAAGCAAAACAGAAAAAAACAGAGCAACAGAGAAAATATTGAGCATTGCCTCTAGCGTATACATTTCAGTGTGTCTGTTTATTTTATTTCTAGCTTCTATTTTTCAAATGACCTCATTTGAGAGCTCAGCTGTACTTTGTCTCCTTTAGGCACTTCCTTTGTTACTCCTATGTAGAGCTGCACCATCTCACTAAATGTAAATGCCTTTGCAGTGTGTTTGCGTGCTGAGACTACAGGGTGATGGATGTTACTCTGTGTGTGTGTGCTTGCATGTGCTTGCGTGTGCGTGTGGGTGTGAGAGTATGTGTGTAAAAGGTGGGGCCCTTAATGCTACTATTTGCTACTTCTAGAGCACTCAGCATGTCTGCTGAGTGCTCCATAAGCACCACATAAGCCTTCAGTCAGCATACTAATGCATTGACAGCTTGTTTCCATTTCCCTATTTCCTCTCCATCCCTCTGTCTCATTGTCTTTCCATTCTGCTTTAATGCCTTACTTTGATTTTTCAGTGAACATAAAGGTGAAATTTAGATAATTGATTGGTACATGGCTACTTAAGCTAAGTAAGAACAGAGAAGACATTGCAAAAGAGACAGACACACAGAGATTTCAAAAGTCCTGCAGCAAAACACAATTTCAAAGCAGACCTTTGACTTGCAGTGGGCAACATGTCTTGCATTGATCTTAGTTAATCTTAGGCCTCACATCTTTCTTTTCTTAGCTTTTTCAGTTGTATAGCTGACATGAATCAGATCTTGCGTTAGCCTCCCTTTTTTGGAATACTCTGGCGAAACTTATAAAAGTCAATTGTGATGCAATATTTAGATAACTATTTTTGAATTATATATTATGGGTTATACTTTCTTTTCAACTAGTGGAGCAGGTACAGCTGTGGGTGTTACATAGTTTGCTTACTAGTGCACTTCATCTTACATTTAGCTTTGTGCCCATCACAGTTAATCAGTGATAGAGCTGCTTTTATACTACAAGAACCCTAACCCTTTTACTCACATGCTGTTTAGCATTTTACTAAACCCTTTTCTTTCTTTCTTTCTTTCTTTCTTTCTTTCTTGCTTGCTTGCTTTCTTGCTTTCTTGCTTTCTTGCTTTCTTGCTTTTTTCTGGCTTTCTTTCTTTCTTTCTTTCTTTCATTCACTATTTTTCTCTTTCTTTCACACCCTCTTGTTCTTCTCAACCACCACACTGAAATATAATAGCCTGGCATCAATAATGCAGTGCCATAACAGTGGCAGAGTAGAGAAGAGGAGAGAAATGTGAACAGGAACAGAGGAGATGAAAGGGGAAAGAAGAGAGGTATAAGTTATGAGGGAGTGATGAGGTGGAGGTGGGTATAGCTGAAGAATGGCAGAGCAGAGAGAAGTAGTTCAGACAAGGGCACATGACACAGCAGAGACGAGGAGAAGAGGCATAGCAGTGCCTAGAGGTGAAGCTTCAGATTTACTGAAATTAATCTTGAGAGTGCTAAATTCATAAAGATGATCAAATACTTAATAGCTTTGGAGAGTACAATATCAAAATAATAAATTCATGCTCCAGTCAGTGTCAGTTATTGTACCACTCATTATACCCTTCATATCAGCAGGCAGCCTGATGGTCTCGGCCAGTGGTTCAGTGGTCTAAGCAGGCATACCTGTCGGTTGCTGTTAGTCACAAAAAAACAGAACATAAATAATAGTGTTATGATTTGTATCCATTTTAGAAAGTCTCACCCTCTCTCTCTTCAGTGCATCAAATACACTCGACCCCTTATTATTCTGTTTATGTCAGCAGATATAAAGTGCAACATTGATATCTGTGAATGAGGAGTCATGTTTGATTAGTGTCATTATTATTACTATTACAATGAATTACTTACTACATATGAAAAAATAAAAAATTGGACTCGACTTACCCTGTTAGTAGTCAGTCTAACGTAGAGCAGGCAGCATCAAATTGCTTTGCCAGAGTTCCTTTAAATTCAGCCTGCTGACTGTATAGTAATTTTTAGGCACAACCGGCTGGTATGATCTTCCTTCTTTTGTGCCAATGTATAAGACGTAATAGCTCCTCGTAAATATGCCTTGACAGATTTCTACAAGATAAACGGGCTTATCTCTGGTGTTTTATTCTCAGCGATAAAACACTCCTATTGCATGGTAATATACTCGACAAAGGGAATCTGACTCAGTAAGGATGGGTTTAGTCGGCAGCATCTGCGAGCTGAATATTTATAAGGAAGCAAGATTGTTACAACAATACAGGAATCATCAGAAAATGTCTGGGTAACAATTATACAATCCTTGATCCTGTCCAACATAGGCCAAGATCTAGGACTGTTTAAAGTAAGTAATTTATCCTAGAGAGAACCTGATGGAGGAGATTGTTTGTTCTTTATACAAAGGGTAGAGGATGTTCCCTTTTTTTTATCAACCCAGGTCTTTTAAACATGATTGCTGTTTGGACTTTTGGACCTGGGAAGTGACATGTTATTTTTAGGGTTAGAAACAAAAGAGAAAAAGGCAATGTAGCTACAGTAAGTCAACAAAAGATTTTAGGATAAAAACTAAGCTTTTTATGTAATGTCAGAGCATGAATGCATCCAAAGATTGCATATTTGCCGTAAATGAAGTCAGACAGAAATTCATAGCAGTGACAACTGTGAATATAACACCTTGTCAAATGAGTAAAACAGCTTCCCTATCCATCTTCTTGTTAATCAAAAATCCTAGCACCGTCATACAGGTGTTAATAAGTGTTTTCACTTATTTTTACTCATTAAAAATGTCTGCTATGAAAAATGTAATGACAAAGACGTAAGCTGTCCTGACTTGAGAGGTGCAATAAAAATAAGATGTCAGTGATGGAGAGTTCAATCAAGCACAGGCTGTACACACCCACACAGTCCCGTGAAGAGGTCTAATCAGACAAAATAATTGAAAGCACCTGTGTGGGTATATCATGGGTGTTAATATGCTCTGAAAGTGTTGAAGGTGGGTTTCTTAAAGAAAGGTCTGACATTTCTTGATGTTTGATAACATGGTTAATATGCTCTTCACATTAAGTGGAATAATGTTAAGAAGATACATGAAAAGAAAAAAGCAATCACTTGACATGGAAAGTGTGCTCTGTGAATCCTGTCAGTCTTAATGTCCTTGCTTGGTCTGAAGATGCAGTATGTTTAAGAACCAGGACATGAAAAAGTTTACTTCCTTCTGTACCCTTTTTATGTCCAATTTCTTTCATGGTGTCCCAGCATCTTCCATTTTTGCTGCACTCAGCTTGTTTTTAGTTCATGTTCAAGTCTTTGGCCAAGTTCAGTGACCCTGCCTCGCTGAGAGGCCAAATGTTCTTCACCCTTTTGGTACTGTTTTAAATAAAGCTATTCATTCTGTCAAGAGGGTTTTATAGTTAGGTCAACATCTGCTCCATTTGAAGGAAAAGCTCCAAATTTTTCATCAGTGAAAATGCTGTTGCTGTTTTCCACACTTCTATTCAAATGGGTTATGTTTATGTTTTTGGCTTCAAAGCATGATCAACTTATAGTTTATCATGAATGACAATTTTTCCTTGATTTGTCCACAAAAGTTGTTTCATCCAAAACAAAATAGTCAACTTTGGGAGTGGGAGATTACCAAAACTGATCCTCTCACTGTGAGTGCTTGATGTGATCCCCTAGAAAGCACAGTGATGAAAAACAAAACCAAAGTTTAAATTAAAGTCCAAACTGCAGCACAAGAGATGTACTGTGGTATAGAATTTATCCAGACTGCAGCGGCAGCTTCTTAGTCTCTTCCTTTGCTTCTGTGTTTGTTTCTATCCCTGTCTCAGTGTCTCTCTCCCTAGTGGGATCAGATGATTGTGTTCTTCCTAAGCAGGCCTGTAACCTGCTTGGGGACCAGCTCATTACAGTGTTTCAGCATTCATTGTCTTGTTATACTGTTGCAGAGGAGAAATGCTTTCAAGCTCTCTCTAACTAATGTGCCTTCAGACAAGCAAAGTGTATACAAACATGCCTCAACAGTACAAAGAGCACTGGTGATGGTATCTACTAATGATCTGTGTGTGTGTGTGTGTGTGTGTGTGTGTGTGTGTGTGTGTGTGTGTGTGTGTGTGTGTGTGTGTGTGTGTGTGTGTGTGTGTGTGTCTGTGCATTTGCAAGTGTAACAGTATGATTTCTCAAGTCAGCAACATAAACAAACTCAGTAGTTATAGTTGTCAGATACTGTATGTGCAAATATATATTGCACTACATGATATGCAGTAAAGTTGATCAATAACGAGATGACTTACGGTCTTGCCAAAAATGTATTAAAAGGTCCTGCAAATTAAACAACAAAATACATTGCTACATATACCACTAGGTTTTGTTAGGTTTAGACACAAACTTGTTTAAGTCAGGGTTTGGATTAAAATAAGGTCATCATGGTTACAATTATAACCACTTTCTTATTTCTTTTTCAAGCCCTGGTGTCAAATATAAAAACAGGATTAAAAGAACATTCTGATAGATTTTTTTGTGAAAGCTGTTTTTGAACTTGCCCCAAAAAGATAATTCCAGTATTTGACCCCCATCACTACTACAGTATGGGTGATTTGATTGAAGTCAGTGGTACCCAATACCAATATTCAGAGAGGTAGCTCACTATTGTTAGTGCCATAGACTGAAAGAGTGAAAGTGATTGGGTGTTAACTGTAGCAGAAAATGGCAGGGTATGTATTTTTCTCTCGCTGTCAGACACATTTTTTCTCCTTGTTAGATTTCTGTTTGGTGTTTTTTTCATTGAAGAAACATTTATAGTGCAGCTGTTGAACTATTAGCTGTTCATGCTTGTATAATCACAACATAATCACTACTTTGGGAATATTAAGTGCAGTATAGCAGAAACGGTCACCTACACAAACAGTAGAGATAATTGTAGAGGCCTGTAACTTTGCAATCACCTCCACAGGCAGTCAGCAGTTAAATAGCAATTCATTCTGTTTTTCTAGTCAAGTGCACATCCAAATCCTGAATGTGAGCTGATGAAACTAAAACGCGCTGCCATTGTCAGTAACATTTAATATACTGTAATACTTGAACATATGTGCTGAAGATTAAAAACATATATTATACTTTAAAATAGTAGTTGAATTATACTAAAATTGTTTCCATAGTTTTGATTATTCTGCTCTTATACAATGTATTCTTCTGCTATTTAAACCACTGTAGCAAAAGAAAAAGGTTTTTACAATGAATTGTTATATAAAAAACCCCACACAAAACAAAACTGAGCTCCAAAGCATTGTAGCAACAACCAAATCAAACTGTCATAGCTTGAATTGGGGGATACAGATGCATATAATATGGTCATAAGAGGTAATGATCCATAGAACAGCATAAAAACTAGTCAGAGACATCCCAATATCTGCTGGGAGATCTGATACTGTGTGGAAAGTGTGTCCAGTGGGAATTTCTGTCTCTTCACACTTGTAAAGGGTCCATGCTCTAAATCAAACATCCCAGGAGATTCCTGGTTGATCTAACACAGGTCTCAACCCCATTAGTTCATATCACAGCTTGAAATGAACTACCAGTGGCTGTAGACTATCTGTGTGTGGCTACTGAGCCTTAAAAATGAATCCAACCAAAGTAAATCTATCTGTATGCTGTATGATTTCCTGCTGTTTTTTTTATCTGTGCATCTTTAAACTGCAGATTTGATCCTCTTTAGTGCAAATAAATAGTTTAATGTTAATTCGGCCAAATCTTTTACACCAAGCTGATTACAGGGGCACAGATGCTATAGACAGGACAGCAGGAACAATAACTAGGCTACTAAAAGCTTTGAAACTGTATTTGTGAACATAAATGGAAAGGAAATACAGTTACAGTTTAGGTGGGTTAGGCTGAGGGTATTTGCACATCTTCCTGTGATTTAGATATATTGTGACACTGATATGTTATTTGTAAAAGCCAGATTTATTTTTATTTAGCCATTTTACAGCATATGAGATCTAAAATGTTTCGCAGAATATGACATATAAATCTTAAATTTTGTCTAAGTTTGGCTACTTTGAGGAATCTAAAATATGAGGAATATTTAAAAAAAAAAAAAAAAAAAAATCTTACTTAATGCCATATGTGTTATTTTATAGTTTTAATATCTTCAGTATTGTTCTACAATGTAGAAAATGGTAATAATAAAGAAAAATGAGTGGGTGTGTCCAAGCATTTGACTGGTACAGGTCAATCACAGGCTTATGTCATATTCATGTCGTCATGGAGTTACTGTAATTACCAGTTTCACTCCCAAATAAACATAGGAATGTGTCTCTATCTCTATTTTACATCCCACATGAGAGAAACAAGTCTAGCACAACCCTACTCACATTCACACCTACAGGCTGGTTCAAATTTCTAGTTCACCTGAACCTGTGTGTCTTTGAACTGTGGGAGGAAACTCCCTGGAGCGTGGTAGGAAACACACAGAAAGACCCCAGCTGGCCGTGTCAGGTCTACTCTTTTCTGTCTTACTAACAACCGCACGACTGCAGGGACTTACATGCAGAATGTGTCATTACATATTTGCAAATATGCAGTGACATATTGCAGGTAGGAGGGAAGTGTGTTTGTATTTGGTGGTGGATGAGAGAGGCAGGGGGTGACAAGAGATAGACGGAGAGAGCAGGATGTGTCGTTACATGTTCTCCAAATAATCAAAGAATGTTTGCGACGGTTGATAAAAGTTTCATGTTGCACGGCTCCTCAGCAGTCATGTTTGTCACTCATCATATGCCTTCAATGAACACCTCATTAGATAGAAATCTCATTAGCTATCTGATGACAGGGGGCAAATGATCCAGAAATGACGAGAGGAATTTGTTGAATCTCTTTCCTTGAAGGTAGAAAGGCTGGAATGTTCAAGGATGCTCTTACCGTTTCGGCTGCATGATTGGAGTAAGCATCATCATTTTCATAACAGCATCCCCATAAACATAATCCTCTATGGAAAAATGCTCCTAACCTAAATAAGACCCTCGAAAAAGGGATCTAGTTTGCCAGAGTAATGTATTTTTAAAGCTGCCCTATTTTTGCATATTTACAACCCAAGAAATATTTCCTTATTTGAATATATAAAAAGTGGACACAGAGCAGAAAGAACTGGAGCTGAGGTAATGAATCATGATGTCCTTCCTCTTCCCATCTGCAGATCTGTGACAAGGAATGGCACTATTATGTGATCAACGTCGAATTTCCTGCAGTGACACTATTTGTGGATGGTGTGACCTATGAACCCTATCTGGTGACAGATGACTGGCCAATCCACGCCTCAAAGATTGATACGCAGCTGACTGTGGGCGCCTGCTGGCAAGGTCAGTGTATGTGCCTGACTATGTAATAATATGTACTGTAGCGTTATCATAATGCAGGCATAAAGGGAAGCTGAAATCAGACAGGAATGACATACAAAGTGCTACAACATTGTGTTGTTGGTTTTGTTTATTATTTTATACCGTAATTGCATGCTATAACATGACAGTTGTTCCATATGGAGCTATGGAGCAGCCTGTTCAATTTAATGTGATATGTTCATTTGCTCCACATAAAATCATGAAATTAATATGTTGTGTTGTGTAATGAAATGTAATGCAACAGTTTCCAAGAGATAAATGCACACATTGTAGGTGCATAAACAAAAAAACACAGCATTTTTTTTATATGTCAAAGGGACCAACCTGGAAAATGCATCAACAGCAGCCAAACGATGTTGAAAATGAAAATGAGAGAGAGTGAGAGAGAGAGACTTATTGTTAGGGTAAATAAAAAGATTAAGATTTATGCCCCGGGGCTGCGAGAATTTCTTCTTTTGAAATGGCTAGGCACGAGTGGAGTGGGTATCAAACAGGAAATTTTGTGTGTCAGTTCCAGTGGCAGGGAACGAGAGCGAGTAGTGATCACATTGGGATGAATAAGAGCTCCCCCGCTGTCATGTTTATGACTAGAATAATTATAAAAAAAAGTGCTTTACAGGAGGGCAGATAGAGGCAGCAGTGATCCGTTCTGCAGCTTGCTTAAATCACACTCATAACACTGAATAACACAACACCAGTATCATCCAAAGCTTCAATCCTGATGGCATTTTGGTTTGGTGGTTAAATTTCTTTTCATCCTACGCCTGATTGCAATTTTCCTTTTGTCGTCATCATTTTCTTCCTTGACTTACACAGCCCTCTCTTGCTGCCTCTTTCCATGAATCTCAGATTGTGAGAGAAAGCCCTGAAGGAAGGATTAGCTAGAGTGAATGGAGGACAACTTTGCCAGCTATTACATCCCAATGAAGCCGCTTTAAGCTTCACTAAGCCGCAACTGATAACTTTGCAGGCCATTAGTGAGCAAGATTGCCTTTCAGAGTCTTTCATTTCACCATCCCCTTTTCCTCACAATTAACAACATAATGATGAGACATGTGGTCTGAAAGGCATTCAGATGGTACTTTTACTGCATTGGAAGCAAAAACAAGACGCATGTTGTCATACAAGGTTAACTAGAAAAATGTTTTGGTTGTTAGTGGCATTTTAAAGCAGTGTTTTGTAGTGATAAGCTGCCTATAAGTTTGGAAGGGAAATGTGTGTTTGCTCTCTCATTTCATGTGAAACAGGAGAGCGGTTGGGATATTTCATAGCAACCCCCATAGTATACAAATATTTAATCAAAATACCAAGTGTAGGCATCAAAAAATGCATCTTGGTAATTTTATGTAGGCAATAAGTGAAAAAATGAATCAATATACATCATCAGCATATTTAGAGAATCAGCAGTTAATGCAAAAGAACAAGATACATGGAGGTAACAGATAGTTTTTAGCATGCTTTTAGTACTCTGCAAAATGAGAAATGAGCAGTCACATTTAATTTCCCAGTGCACTGCGACAAGCATAAACAATATTTGTTTTCACATTAAAGGTTATCTATAAAACCTTTTTCATTTTGAGGAAAAGCTCCGGTGTAACTAACAAGATTAATTATGGCTGTGTTTCATTTAGGTGTCCCAGTAAGATATGCCACTGAGCCAACATGCACAATGTAAGGGCCAAGGAACTGGAACAGCTAAATGAAATGATCACAATTATTACAGTTGTTAATGTTATTAGTTACACGTGTTTATGGTGAGTCATAATGTGTGTCATCACAAGGTTCTGTAAGAAAACAAGCTTGAACGAGGTCCAGTTGAAGGAGCGCACTGGTCCTTGGAAAAAACTCAAAACCTTTAAAATATTGAAATCATGCAGATGTATTGATTCAATGACAATCCAGTGAAAATGCCGCTACCATCATATTTCATTCTGAACCTCACAATTGATGGCAGGGTGTGTGTGTGAGTCTTTCTCTGAAATGTGTGTTTTCAAGTAACAAAATTGCAAGGTGAACTGCCTGGGCTTCGTTGCCAGAGATTCAAAGGGAAGCTTGATGAAAAGGACAAAGAACAGACTGAAAATACCGTTCATCTTTTTTACAGTCTCAGCCTATAGAACTGAAAATGTGCAAATATCCTTGCTTACTTGGACAAACAGTACTGTACATTTGTAGTATAGTATTTTTTTTCCTGATTGCATTTAATCATATCAAAATAATGAAATGTATTAGAATGAATTAGATAAGAAGCTGTTCAATCTAAATTTGAACCACTGGTAGATTCTTCACTGGTTTAGTCAAAAAAGAAAGAAATAGTTTCAAGAAGGTCATAGCTGTTAAGGCTCCCTTTATGTTAATATTTTGTGCAAGATCTGCTATGCAACATGTGTCCTCTTCCTCTTGTTCTTTTATTTCATTCATTTCTCTCATTTATGGATCTATAAAAACACACATGCATGTCTAGACACAAGCAATCTAAAAATATTAGTTCCCATTTATTCATTAAATACAAAGACCTTGCCTTGATGAAAACCTTTTAATAATGTGTTTGTCAGACAAATGACTATAGAGAATAAAATGCAGAATGAAGATGAATATTTCTACATTTTGAGAGGGAAAGGGAGATGATGGGCAGTCAGACTAGGAAAATGACTCACTCTGCCAGACACCAGGTGGTACAGCAGCAATCCTGCTGCTCTCCAGGGCTCCCACATCATCTTAATATGTATGTGATGTGCGACTATATTAAAAGAAAGTGCTATAGTAAAATGCAGCCACAGCAATTTAGTGCTCAGTTACTGACAAAGCTCAACAATATGTTACTTTTTTTGCACTGTGTCACTATTTTCTGGTTATTATATTGTTTAGCTGAAAAATAGCCTTCAAGTATAATTTTAAAAAATGCTTCAAGGTGTGACCTTGACCTCTTGCAGCAGAAAAGTTTTCATCAGTGAAATGGGGATGGGGAATCAGTTTGTTACACATATGTGTTTTTAGGACTTGAGGCTAAGCTGACTCTGCATACATGCACAGAACAAACAGAGCAATCAAAAAGTGTCATGAAGCCCATGGGCTGATTAGTCCAATAATCCAATAAGGCCCTGTTTACACCTGGCATTAACATGCTTCACGGGTGATCCAATCACAAGTGGACACCCGAGACACATTGCTGTCTCTATTATTGGTCTTGAGCTGACCACTTGTGCACAGATTTCATTGCTGCCTACGTCACTTCTGATAGAAGGTAAAAGGGCCCTGTGCACAGTTATAACATCAGACAAGTGACTGAAGATTTGTTTTAGTGCGGGCTAAAGAGCTAATAAAAATGTTTCAGGAACATGTGCGGGCTATTCCAACTGTTCAGATTACTCCAACCATGTACATCATCATCATTTTTAACCACTAGCATCCTTTTGCCAAAACAACCGTCATGTCCTACAATGATGACATATTTTCCTGTAAATGCATCCCAGACTATATCAGCAGTGGTGTAACTGATCAGATCAAAATGCATCTTGATGGTCATTTACACTATTTAGCGCTGTCTACACCCCTACAGATGTAAACAGGGCATAGGAAAGCAAAGATCTCACTGCCACCAAGCTTGTTGGTGATTGAGTGTGGCTGAACCTCTGTAGTGTCTGTCTGTTTTAATTTCTTCTGTTTTAGAGCATACCAGATGCTGTAATGTTGTTTACATGGCTATTAGTGTTCACATACAGTAGGTTGTTGCTCCTAATGGTTTTCGAGGAATATGAACTGCAGCCTAAAATTGCACCATTGTTTATCTGCATCATCTATCTCCACCCACTGGAGTTTCCCTGCACATCACATTTCCAGGAGAGATAAACATAATCACAAACTGGACTGACGCTCTGATTAAAAAGAGGGGGAGGAGACAACAAAGATGGGGATAATCAATCAAAAACAATGTTAAGGTTACTTAATAGTTATTTTTGTACTGCAGACAGCCTTTCTTATTCCTCTTGGCATATATAAAATAAACAAATACTTATTAGAAATAGTTTGTATGCAGTCTCATTTCTTGTAAAATGTGCCGTAAAACTCTCCAGCTGCCCAGTGTGCTGAAGGCAGTTGTTCAGTGTGTCTGTGACGGGATATTCGCTCTCGGCTGAACATGTAAACAGTTCTAGTGTATGATTCATATCCAGCCCTGTATGCTGGCTAACTGGTAGCTGCTGTTCCTCATAATATCTGCTATTACTGTTTACCATGCCCCCAAGCCTGTTTCAGGAGAAACTCTAGTCTACTGAGTTACTGACATCAGACAACAAAATCCCTGAGTTTTTATTATCATTATTTTTTCCATTTTTTTCAAGATGACATATAATCAAATATGTTTAAAGCCATCAAATCAACTTTCAAACACAGTCATACAATATCTGTGAAATCAGAGAAACTATGCCTGTTTTTTGTTTTTCTTGTACATGTTTTCATATCTACTTTTAAAAAGATGTTTTGCATTGATTGTCAGTGTAGTTCACTTTAGAGTGTGTCATTTTGAACACAAAATACGAAATCACTAGTTGTTTGTAATTATCAATCTTAATAATTGCAAGTTTTGGTGAATACGTAAGTTGTCAGTTTAATCTCATTACTAAACACATTATTATTTACTTGACATTTGGAAATAATGATCCAATAATGTTATTGTTGTTTAGATTATTGTCCAAATTAGGTATTCCAGTTAATAAAGTGCATCATTGGAAAAAGTACATGTCTAAAGAACTTCAATGTAAATGTGTAACAGGCTATTTTCTACAAACACACATTGAGCTACAGTGATGTGTTTGAACATTGACTGATATGGTATAAGTATAAGAAGATATTAAATTCTGGTATATAAAGTAGTTGCATAAAGTAGACTTAACCTAAATGTTGCTACAATTTCTCAAAAATGTACAAGCCATAGATGACCTGAGGAACTCACTCTGAAAGTAATTTGTGTAAAGTGGACTTGATCTATATGACTTTGTGGGAATGACACACTTCATCAGAGAAATTGCACTGGCTCCTATTACAACATCAGGTGCTGAGGACCAAGAAAACCCTTTTAAGGAGATGTCAGGCCTTGACTGAATTTGTGATGGAGCAGACCCCACAGACTGCAGTGCTCTGATACCTCGGACACTCAGACTGTGCCAGCACGTTGGCTTCAACTAGAGCTTCCATTTATTTTGTATGAAAGGATTTACTCCCTACTTGCTGTGACAGTTGCAGAGCGTTTCAGGTCAAGCACGCATTACATCTGTCAAATTCATGCATCAAATTCCTTGCCTGAACCTGACAGGAAATGTCAAAATAACCGCTGTTGTGCCAGGTGTTGAAAGTCTGTCATACAACATTTGTTTGAACCGTGCAGGCTTGCTTTTACTCACGCAATGCCATCTATTGTTATACAGGTTTTTATCTTTATTCAACAGTATCACACAGTTGTTGCCACCTACTCCCACAACATATTTAGTGTGACTGTAGCCAGACAGACATAGTCTTAACAACAAGCATTTCGTAAATGGCAAGAATTGTTTTTCTTTATTTAGTTACTCACAGTCTGTCTCTTTACATTTGTATTTGTCAACTACAGTAAACAGTTTAATATTTATATCCTAAAATATGATGTTATATATAATATATGCAAACACTGACAGTGGTAGCTGTCTGCATATAAATGCACATTAGTAGAAAAATGATATTTCAGTGTCAAGACAATTCAGGAACATCTATTTCTTGTCAGAACTGGAGTCAGAATTGTCTCTCATGCTTATTTTCTTACCTCCCTTGTAGACTCGGGGAAAAATAACTACTAAATTCTTCATAGCTTGCTACCTTTTGGGGCTTGTAAGCTTTTTCTGAAGTAGATTCACAGATGTTATTTTCAGAAAACTGTGTGTTTTTCCCTTGGAAACATACATATTACATGATGTTGTCAATCTGTTTTGATCCAATTGTCCTTTTTTGCCCTTCTACTCCTCACTTTCCACTCCTATCCTTAACCTTCTCTTATCTCACTTCTCCACTTTCTCCTGTACGTTTGTCTTCTTTTCTCTTCTCCTCCTCTCCCCTCTTTCTCATTAGGTGGTGAAGTAGCAACCCCAAGGTTCACCCAGTATTTCCATGGCAGCCTGTCAGGTCTGACAATCCGACCAGGCCGCATTGAAACCCAGAAGGTTATCTCCTGTTTGCAGGCCTGCAAAGAAGGCCTTGATATCAATTCCCTTGAAAGCCTTGCTAAGGACATCAAGGTGCGTGGAAAAATGAAGACGAGGTTACCAATACACACACACACACACACACACACACACACACACACACACACACACACACACACACACACACACACACACACACACACACACACACACACACACACACACACACACACACACACACATACAACACACAAGGAAGTAAAACATTGTGTCCAGTTCAGGATTTATGTCATACTAGTGGAGTCAATTCAATTTAGAGCATGTTTGATAAATTAAATGTTGACCAAAGAGCTATACAGAGACTGTGAATTATAATAAAAAAACAAAACACAGGCATGATTATGAGGATCAAGGAGAAAATGAATATTAGGCCACTAGTATGCAGTTAAAACACGCTTTTCTTCTTTGGTACATGGTTTTCCTCATCATGTCCGTGAGTTAAATCTGTAGTTGAATCAGGATTTTAAGTTTCCTTTCACCATAAGTAGTTTTTGTGTCTGTGTTTGTTTCCAGTTCCATTTTAACCCTGCACAGTCTGTGCTGGTGGTAGAAGGACAGGATGTGGACAGCATCAACACAGCAATGACCAAAGTCTCTTACATTAACTCTCGCCAGTTCCCTACGCCTGGTCTGCGACGATTACACATCGCCACTACTGTGCAGTGAGTACTCTAATACAAAGATATCCACAATGTTTGAGCATATTTTTACTTTTATTAGTTGTAGTTGTCCAGTTCAACTATTGGGTCATTAAGCAGCTCTGTTGGAGCAGTTTGTTAGTGCACATCAGAAACCTCTCTGTTTCCTCCTTAAAAGAGATTGGAATTCCTGTTGGCACACACTTCATTCTCTTCTATGATGTCCATGTAGACATCCATGTTCACACCCACCAATTGTTCTGTTGGACTGATGACATTTGTTCTGCTTAATATTTGTATTATAATCTCCAACTACTTAGCTGATACTAGTATTACTTACAGACTGGCAAAGCTGACAATACTCTTAAATAATCATTTTATTTACATCTAAGCTACTGGAAACAGTAGAAGAACCAATAAAAGTTTCAAAAATCTTTATCGACTATGCTGTAGATCAGCTGCATATATCATATTGTGCAAGCGTGTGTGTATGTGTATGTGTGTGTGTGTGTGTGTGTGTGTGTGTGTGTGTGTGTGTGTGCGTGTGTGGTCATTGCCTTTTGGTTTTATCTGTATGTTTACATGACTCAGTGGTATTTAATCTCATGGGTTGTACAATGGAAATATACCATATGATACCTATGTATATCACCCAGAATTAGCTAACATTAGACAATTTAATGTCTCCTTTGCTTCATCCGAAGGTCATCGGGAGGTACAGGGACATGATGTGCAGAAAGCTTGTGAATGTTAATGCAGAGTTATTTTTACAGCTTCATTCTTTGACTCATGTGACTTAAGTCTTTACAAAGTGCAAAGTCTTTAACTATCCTTAGGACACTAGTGTGAAATGGTGCATACATAATGCAATAAAGCAATTGGTAAACATAGATCCTGTAGAAGTTTATAGGACTGGTGGTGAAAACTTTTTAAGCAAGGCTGTGTCAGATGTGTCTTTATACCACAAATCTCGCAGTGAGATGGCAAAGGATGGATCATTAGTGTAAAAACTATTAAACCACAAACACACCAGCTGGCCAATTAAAGACATTAAGCCTTCTGGTGATTAGAAAGACTTGAGTGCTTGCATCTAGTCTTCCGTCTACCTTTTGTTCTCCGTCTCTGTTTTTCTGCGGGTCTGGCTCTGGATTTGATCTTACTCGATTTGGCTTGATTGAATTACTTTGCCTACTTGGCCCACCAGCAGCACATCCTTAGGAAATCAAGGTCTGTCTCTCTGTCCAGCACTTGTCTGGAGGAAAGCATCTTGCCATCTGTTCACCAGATTGCTAAGAAATCTGCACACACTCAGGTCTAAAACAGCATATCGAATATGGTTGGATTTTTTAAAATATTTGCTGTGGATTTTCAAAGCACCCAGAAGGTTTTTGGTGACCGACTGACATTCTTACATGAAACGTCAATTACATTGTTAATGGACAGGTAAATAGGCTGTCTCAATAACTTATTTCTAGTGGAACGATTTGATTTATTTTCTTCACATTGCATATCATGTAACAAATGGTGTTTTTTATAACATTTTATTCAAAATAAACTGTGAATAAAAAGATACCTACATTTAACAACAGGTTAGCAGAGAAAATACTTCAGTTCACTAAAATAACTGTTACTGACTGTAGGTTGTAATATAGATTAATATTCAAGCTATCAAAAATCCTCATTTGTCAGTGATGAACAGATGTAGTAAATTTCTAGTTTAAAATTAACTGATAGCTGAATTTTCTAATAGCATTTGCACAGCTGTGATCTGGATTTCCTTTGCAGGTCTCATGGCTGACCTGTTCCTTCTCAAATAACTAAACTGAGGAACATTGAATGTAGCATGCTTGGTTGCATCTATGTGTGCTGAAGTGTGTATGTGTCTGCCTCGCTTCTCCTCACTCTTTATGTATTTGTTAGTTCTCACGCAACTTGTGTGCCCACATACGTATAGTAAGGGTGCGTTTAGGTGTGTGCTGCATGTGTTGATGTGAGTGCTTGATCATGTGTCTAGCAGCACATGTACTTGTATGCGTCTGCTTCTGTCTCCATGGTCTCGCGGTGCCTGTTAATTTGTTGAGCAGCAAACGTAGATAGGACAAATCAGCCTGGACGTGTGCTGGTCAATAAGGTGAAGCAAGCTGGTGGAGCAGCAATAGAGGCTGAACAACACTTCACAGCTCCTCTTGAGATAAAGACAGATATATCCAGCTTAACACTCAGCAGATGTGTTGAATCTGTGACTGAGGAAAACACAATAATATCTAGTCCCATTACACATTGATATTACTTTCCTTTTTACTCTGTTTCTTGTCTTTGTGTTATAGGTCTTGATGAGCAGAAAGAGTAGTTCAGTGTTAAATGCTGCTCGGGTATCAACGGGGTTGAAATATTTAATGGTTCAAACAAGCCTGGGTTAATCTTAAACCTTTAAAGCATGCCTATTTTAAGTATTACTGGTATTTACTCCTGCATGGGTGAAAGCAAAGGTCATGGATAACTGCACTCACCTCCCACTTTAAAGTGATGATTCACTTTATTGCAACATTTTATTTTTTTCACACTCACACTGTAACCAGTTTAACCAGTTTTTTGCTGTCTGCCATTGTTATTGCCAGTCTGCTGTAATAGAAAATCCACTCTAACATGTAATATTTGGCTGCTGTAAGATACAATTTTCAGACAAATAAAAGGTGTATATCAAAGTGAATACAATTTCAGGGTACATTATGTAACATCCTCATCTCCAAGAACAGAGGAAATTTTTGTCTAGAACTGAAAGCAGATACATCACTTTTGGGGCAAAATCAGAAAATAATAATGTTGAATTATGGAGTATGATTCTGTACTGGTTATCCTGGATATAACATGAAGTTAATGTTAGGAATCTTTGTTATGCTTCGATAAAGACACTGATGTTTTCTATTGTCTAGGATACAGGATCAAATGTAAGTACTAGTGTAGTGTAGTGTACATCTATGTATATATTTATGAAGCTTATTTGTTAGAGTGGAATAATTGCTTAAGATTAACAAATCAGGAAAAATTGGGAATGTCTCATCCTTTTCTCAACATCTGGAATTATTTTATTTTGTTTTAATGATTATTATTTGTAACAAGAAAAGATACAGATACACAAAAATGCAAACATGACATAACTGCAGATAAATCAAATAAGCAGTAAAGCAGTAACATTGGTGCTGTCTCAACCTGTGACCCCCTCCTCTCTTCCTCTGTGTGTCAGGTGTTTCGGGGAGGACACGTGTCTCTCCATCCCGGACATTAAGGCAGTAGTTATGGTCCTTCCTCCCAGTGAACCGAGAATCACCATTACAGGATCTAATCGACTCGTCAGGCCTGCCAGCGACCTGCGGGGCCCGCTGGGTGTGGCTCCGTTCAAAGAGCTTCACATCACCAGCACAGTAATGAAGGGAGACAGCTTCGGTGGATGTGAGTGGAGAGGCCGCCTGTGCTGTTTGGATGTTGTTGTATTATGACAGTAAATGTGTATGTTTAATTCTTTACACGCATGACAAATATTTGTGGGGTTTTGTGCTTATAGCCCGCAGGCCAGGTGTGATGGAGGTCATGCATAACCTGGACTACTGTGACATCCTGGTGATTGGGGAAGAACTGAATCCTGACAGAGAGAGTCTGGAGATTCATCACAGTGCTTTGTTGGGAAAACATCTGGATGCTACCAACTCCACCTCTGGCATATCAATATATGGTAGGACATATTGATGAAGTGGGACCTCCTGCTTTAAGGAAGATCCACTTTTAAAAATAACTTCCCCTTTAAAAAGTAGTCAATAGATTTAAGGAGATTATCGTTTCCTCTATGCACTGTAACATAGCTATAAATAAATCAGTCCTGTCATAATATATTACCGTTATATTTATTATACTGGCGGACATGCAGATCTACTACATGAGTGTAATACTGATCTTCCTCTGTGTGTGTGTGTGTGTGTGTGTGTGTGTGTGTGTGTGTGTGTGTGTGTGTGTGTGTGTGTGTGTGTGTGTGTGTGTGTGTGTGTGTGTGTGTGTGTGTGTGTGTGTAGGTGTGGATTCCATGGCCCACTACGAGCAGGCACTGAGGCAGGTGCGCTACAGGAATGGGCGTCCTGCCTCCCTGAATGAAAGAAAGTTTAGACTCACGTGCTCTGAACTCAACGGGAGATATACCAGCAATGAGTTCAACTTGGAGGTCAGTCTCGCTGCATCATATTTCAACTTTCTTCTTTCTCTTTCTGTCCTGCGCTGTTTAATTCTCTTCCTTTCATCCATCAACCATCTTTGTCTTCCTGCTCTTTTCCACTTTCCACTTTTATCTCTTCGTCCTTTCCTGAATAATTATCAATCCTTCAAATGTTTATTTCGTCTTCTGCTCTCACACTAAATTGACTTGCATTGTCTCTCTGTTGTCACATAAGTTTTACAGCCTATTTTCTTAGGTTAATACTCTTCTCTGGCTCTGCAGGTCAGTCTTCTTCACCACTCCGCACCAGTGGAGCATATCAACCATATGGCCGCTCAGCCCCAGTACATGAGACCCGTCCACCACCCACTCATGATACACACTATGAACTCACACATGTCAGGTAAGCCACAGATATTGTGAGATGAAAATTTGATGGTGTAAAGGCTAATTTTTGAAAACGACTTCTATAATTTTGTAACTAGCTGATGCACTTACGTTTTCTGTACCAGCTGTCCTTCAATTCCCCAAAACCATGTATCATAGAATCATAAATTATGTTTTGTTGCACGTCCAAACAAGTTACAGTAGATTTCCTTCCTGCAGGTTCAGCTTTGACTTATTGTAGTTACTTTAGCTGAGCTCAGATGCATTTTTACAGTGCAATGGATGATTATATCAGACATTTTTACTTTTGGGTAAAACTGGGAATTTTTTGCAACCTGCCTGATCATGGATTACTTCAGAGTAGCTCCATCTCTAGATTTCAGCTATGAACTTTGAAAGGCAGATAGAGCAAAATAATATAATATAATATTTTTCATCTCCTCCAGGGGCAGCACCTCCCGCAGCCACAGCAGTTATTGTGGTTTGTATCGCCGCCCTGGTGGTGATTGTGGTGATTGGCGTCTACAGAATCCACACCACACATCAGGAGGGGTCTAGAGAGGATGAGGATGGAGTGAAAGATGCTGACGTGGACTGGGACAATTCCGCACTCACCATCACTGTCAACCCCATGGAGGTAACTGAGCTGAGGGCTTAAGGATATTTTGGTAGCATTTTATTCATCCAGTATGTTAAAAATGGCTGATATGAATGAACATTGATTTGTCCTCTATACCTTCCAAAAAGGAGATCACTTGTATTTGTTGTACTTATGTAAACTGGATGGGGTTTTTTTTACTAAAGCACACCTCTTTTTCTAGAACGTAAGAGGAGATCAGACACTCAATGAAGAGGTAAAAGAAGAAGAACGCGAGGAGGAGGAGGAGGAGGAGGAGGAAGAAGAAGAGGATGAAGAACAGGTGGGAGGAATGATAAGTACCGAGTCAGACAACAGTGATGAAGAGGACGAGGAGGAGGAAGAGGAGGAGAGGGAAGAGGCGAAGGGGAGAAAGCAGAAGGGAAAGCTTGAGTGGGACAGTTCCTCCATTACATACTGACCACACACAAATACACAAATGCAAATATACCTGCACACATGCACACTCATCATGTCTTTCTCTTTCTCTCTTTCTCTCTCTCTCTCTCGCTCTCTCTCTCTCTCTCTCTCTCACACACACACACACACACACACACACACACACTCAAACACACACACACTCAAACACGCATACACACAACATGCAGACAGTCCTTCATGCACACCTATAGGTACACACAATAGAAAATCACACAAATTGTTCTTCAATCTTTGCTGGAAACAACAGTTTGAATCATCCCAGGTTGTCATTTTAATGAAACATCTCCCTCTGCTGGGCAACATCAGAACTACAGCATCACTGTAGTCCCACAGTGCAGAAAAACAATTATCTGGTTGATCATAACTTAGCAACATGTACATTATTATTCATATCACAGTCAACGAAGCAAAATATATGATGAATATCAAACAAGCACAGTCGTCTCATTATATGTGCAGAATCAGCCGTATCTGTTCTGCTAAAACTTTAATTCCAACTTTGCAACAATCATTAGTCAGATCTTAAAGAGAGTGAAACCATTTCACTCCATTTCTTACAAAAACACAAGGATAGTGTGGGCTTTTCACCCAACATTTAATATTTGCAATTAAATATGTTCTCAGATTACTTTTGTATTGTTTATTTTTTAAACAGATTATCTGTAGGAGTTATTAACAGAGGAGGAATTTAACAGCTAGATGGATGATACACCAGAAAGGAACTACTTAACATTTGCATATTTTAACATAATTTTTGCTCTGTGTGGTCGGTTTAATATAGTTGTATAACTCAGTGTATATCCTGTTTTTTCATCTTAAACTCAAACCTGACACTTTTCTTTCCTTGAAGTCTGTGTGACCACCCCTGAGTTTCTCCAAATGCATCACAGTGCTGTGGTTCAGAGGCCTGGACAATAAAGACAAACACTTTCTCTCATCGTAAACATTCCACATTTGTCCTGATTTACATACAGTACAAAGCAGGATTATTACCAGGTCAATATATTCCACCTTTGGGTTCTCCAAAGTGTATTAATGCTATTAAGCTAATGGCTAAAGTTGGCTGTAAAATACTTTTGGAGACTAAAAGGGTTTGTTTGCATCTGTGTCCTCTAACATATCTATCCATACTGTGGCCGAATGTAGCCGTTGCTGTTTAGGATTAGATCTGTTATGTTCCTTTTTTCAGCAGATGAAATTATAAAAAGATGTCACGTTATCTATATCTTGTCTTTCCTATCTTTGTTTTGAACTACATAATAAAGAGAGCCCTCTATGCAATTATGGGCCCAGTAAAGAAAAAAAAAAGGGACAGTACACAGAAACAGGGGTACTCCAGCAATTTAAAGTTGGCAAGCTTGCGAGAGTAGAAAAGGGAAGAATGGTCAAAATCAAAGCAGCAGAGGCAGAGATATCCTGACATTTAGTGCCTCCAAGAAAACTGGATCCTACACTTCCCATAATGCAACTTAATGGCATCTTTTCTTAGACTATTCCTGCTTGATAAATGTCTTTTTAAACCTTACATGTCCAGTTTTTAACATAGACATCCTGTTAAAAAAAAAGAAAAACCTAAGTCTCAAGTTAAAGTCAAGAAAATAACCCTAGTGTCATCACCAGGGTGATTCTGTCAGACTTGACAAAGGTTCCTCCAGAGCCACAAATGACATTATACACCTGTTTTGTATGAAATCAGTTGTATAATGTATTTAACACAAAAAATCATGAGTAGTACTTCCTGTGAGGAGTAAACTGATATTCATGTGTGAAATTGATGGAGTTCCCCTTTAAATTCAGATGAAGACTCTTTGCTAAACATTGGAGCAAAGATGCAGTCTCTTACTACAAGCAGAAATGGACTCTTTATTGATGATGGGTCCATATTATATTCTCGTTACAACAAATTATTGAAAGAAAATCTGAGTACTCTGAATCTTCAAGTCGCATTCAGATGACATTCCCTCTCTGCTCAGTTATCACCCCAAAACTCTCATCTGTTCATGTCTGGACAGAATCCCCTTTCATCAAGATATGTCTCCTGTTCACCTTTCCCTCCCTCTTTTTGGCCTTTAAGCACCTGTGGTCGTGATGTCATCATTGTGAAACAACTGCCTTGTTTCCCTTCGTCCCCCCTTTGTCACATTGTGCTTCTGAAAGAGAAAATGATTGTTTTACATATAAAAAACAAACCCTGTAAAAATGTTCAAGACAGTTATTTTATATATCTGTTTCTTTTTTCTTTTTTGTAAACAAAATGGTTGGGATTTCTCCCTCTTTAGTGGTCATCCCACTGCTTTCTGTATATTGACCAATAAAGACTTGTTTTAGACTCTACACATCTCTCCATCGTCTCTACACTCTCTAACTGTGTGTGTGTGTGTGTGTGTGAGAGTATGTGTGTATGTGCGTATGCGTGTGTGTTGGCAAACTGAGAGACTTCTAAATTACATAATAAATAAGCTGTCAGAGTGGATGTTGGCAACCTGCCTGAACTCATCACATGTTGGTGCTGCTTGACTGGGTTTTCATTTTTTTTTACATAATAAGCTTACATGGACAGAGGGGGGTGCAAGGGTGTATGACGTACATCACATCACTGAATTTGTTCAAGTATTTTTGTATATAATGTCTAAATATAATGTTTGTTTTTTTCTACAGACGATAAGGGATGCATATTTGAAACCACACTGCACCACTACATCACCTGAGTTTGGACAAAGAAAGAAAAAGTGCATGTTTTAGGATATTTTTCAAAGTTTCGTGTCAGTTCTAAACTATATTTTAAAAAATCTTGGTGCTGCTTTTCTTTGTAAAAGGTGTTGTACAACTGAATATCAGCCATGGTGCTTTATAGAATAAACATTAGTTAATAATTTTAATTGAAAACAAACAAAAAGTTAAAACTTGTCAATGAGTTTGTTTTGGCAATAAGTGTACCAGTGAGTGAATCACCATCTGAATCTGAATAGTTATATATACAGGTATATAAATGTAAGTTTAAGTTAAGTGATTAATTGTGTTCTATGACAAAGTCCAAAAGTTTAGAGATGACAGTATCTATATTAATGTTATTCTTAGGGCAAAAACTCTAACCCTAACCCTAACCACAAACCACAGAACCAACAGTGAAGAAGACAAGGACTGACTGTCGGGCCCACAGTGAAGACCAACTTAAATAATTGTAGTAACATGCAACATTTGTTTTTCTTTATTGGCTCCAAAACAATGTATGTGAGGGTAAAAATACACAGTGACACAATGAGATGTTGCATTTGGTGATGGTCATGATCATTTTACAGGTTGGTGTGACCACTGTGAGGGAAACAACAAAGGTGGCGAGGTAACAAAGATACAAAAAAGGCAATAATTTGAATATAATACTATATACTTGCCCAACTGCAACAACCTGTATGGAGAAGGATGAAAACAGGGCCATATAAGGATAGGGATTTACAACAGTTTAGTGAAAGGAATCATTTTCAATAAATGATTATGAAGATTTACCAGAAAACTCCACACAAATGGCAAACTTATATGAAAAGCAATGAATAATTAAGGGCACTGAAAGATAAGAAAATTGACTTAATTTTATCACTGTGCATTCACTAAAAACAATTTGCTACAAGTCCAACTGACCTGCAGGCCTTTACCCTGCTGGTAGGACTAATTTGACTTCACTGACAGCTCATTTAAGCAAAAACCCCAAAACAAAAATGTATTTCCTGTAACATCTACTGGGGAAAAATACACGTAATAGACAAAAAGATTAATTAATAGATAAAATAATTGCTGGATCAATCGATTATGATAATATTGATTAGTTGCTGCAGATACTGATGACAAGCAAGAGGGCATCTTCTATTTTATCCCATAGTACAAGGTACATTTAAAAATCAATGCCTACAGTAAATACAGTACTATACTTGGCTTTTTTTCTAATTACTGAAATTTTAGTTGAGGTTGTGTTAAATCAATCTCTGCCTCACATAGTTATTAATGACTATGTGTGACCTTCATTTGAGTTAATCTATTACAAGTCCAGAGCTTGGGAAGATAAAGTGTTACTGCAATAATGCTGAGTCTTAGTTTCTACACTCGGCAGCTCCCAGAGGATGAGGAAATACAATTGGATAATTAGTAGCTTAATGTGCCTTTTACTGATGAGCACCACATGTTCAATAACAGTCTAATGGACCCAAGACTGGCGTGAATGCGATTAATTGCTGCTGTTTTTTTAAATTGCTGAGTTTGTTCAGCTTGTTGGTTGGCAATACATTCTTGAGAAAACATGGTAATCCATGTTTTTTCTAGATTCTTCCCTTCATCTAAAGGTTTTTCTGAGCACAGATGCCTCTTCAGAAACATCCTTCTTCACACTCGCACAGTCCATTAACTTTTTTAATTTGTCACTCTGTTGTTATTCAGTGTAGCAACTCAATTGAAGCTGTTGTGTGTTGAGAAGACCTTGCTTACATTTGTGCCTGCTTACTTTTTTGACCCAAAATATAACTTTTATGGTTTTATTGAAAACAAATCAAATATAGGGGGACATAGCCTAGGCTACTTCCACATGATATCTTGCACACACTCTTACACAAATTTAACACACCCTCTGAAACAGGCCAATGTATGTAAACTTTCAGCTTTGCTACCTACAAGTGTTCACCGACAGTCACTGCTGCTGTCTCAATAGATGTTTAGAAAGCATTTCACAAGTAAGCCATCTTTGACTCATGGAAGATATAACCATGTTGGTGTCTGCTGCTACTGGTGTTGTTGAAGGATTCAGTTCATCCTGATCTTCATCGGTGGATTGATACAGATTATAAATTAAAAGATTATAAAGGATTTGACTTTTATTTCATCAAGTTTAGTATCTGCTACCTTTGATAAAGACCGGGTCTAGAAAGTGAAGCCAATAAGGAAGTGCCCTGCATTCTCTCTAATGGCCAGCAGGGGGCAACTCCACTTGTCAAAAAGTTTATGAGAAAATGACCCGACTTCTCACTTGATTTATTACCTCAGTAAACATTTTCCTAATTATCTATAGTTTCAATCGCTAGTTTCAAGTCTTCTTCAATGCTGAATGATGTTAATTTTTAAATTATGGCCTCATTGAATTTACATTTGAAGATAGAGCAGGATATGCTTTAGGGCGTGGCTACGTTATGATGAACAATTTGCTGCCATGGTGACAACGTAACGTTAACATGGCGTAACAAATTCACAGAGTTTAGGCATATTTCAGTTTATGACAGTAACGTGAATCCTTGTTCAGCGCTTGGTTGTATTAAGACCTTATAAGGAGTCTGATGTTCAGTTTTTCCTCTAAGTGTATTTTGTTATTGTCGCCTTTTACCCTGTATTTGCTAGAGAAAATTAACATTAGCATTATCGTAGAGACTGTAAATGCAACATGCTCGCTGTTAGCAGTTAGTGTTAGTATCAGCTACACCCTCTCGTCTAAATATGGTCACTCCTCATCACTTCTGGCTCCAAAAACCCAAGATGATTACAGTGAAAATGCCAAACTCGAGGCTTCAAAACGTGAGTCTATAAAGCAATTGTACAATTATTATTTTTACACACTGTGCTAAAAACACATAATGATTGTGAGTTGATTATTTGTCACTTTTACCAGCATATGTGTGCTGCAGGAAGTTAGCAATAAGGATTCAGACACTGTTGTTGGTTTTGTGTCCAGTGGGTCTGCTTGTGGAAGTCTGTATAACTGCATTTGAAATGGTAATGAATGTGAATGAAGTTCATGTAGTGATTGAGCTCATGTTTTGGTTAGTCCTCAGTATTACGTGCTGAGGCAGTAAGTGCTTGATGATGATTTATTCTGCAAAAATGTTAAACACTTGCTGATACTTTTGATTGTATGTCAGCTATTTTTGGTTTTTGGACTTCACCATCAGCTCTGGGAAATTGTCACAGGTATTAATAACTATTTTTTGACTATTTTTGACTCAGTCTAAGTGATTAATTGAATAGAGATTAATTGTCAATGAACACAAATGAAAACAATAATCAATTCCAGCCTTTTTAGGAACCAAAGTAAGTGTGTGTGTGTGTGTGTGGGGGGGGGGGGGTGGTGTATAAAGCTGGCTGTTTATTTATGGTTTACGAACGTTTATAAAATCTACACACATGGTACAAAAATACACATTTGCACTCGGACACACACATGCACAGTTGCACACACACTCTTAAGTGTGTGACACAGTCGACCATTACCAGTGACCTCAGCTCTGCTACCAGGACCTGTGTTTAAGCTTGTCCCTTTTCTCTCTGGGAATGAGGTTCTTGCCTCCTCACAAATGCTTCTGAGGGAGTTGTGTTTTGTGTGTAGCTTAATTGAAGGAGGTGTGTGTGTGTGTGTGTGTGTGTGTGTGTGTGTGTGTGTGTGTGTGTGTGTGTGTGTAACCTACAGATTCTTAAAATTAGCACTGTGGTAAAATGTGTGTTTTTTTTTAACAACACTTCAGCAGGAGTGAGGCTTGGTATGCATCTGATTTTCACACTGGTGCTGAATCTTCTCTCATTCCCATTTGTCTATGCAACAATGTCATATTTTTAAGGTAAATTGAGCTCTTCCTGAAAGTACTTTACTATAGATGTTTTAACAGAACTTGAGCACAAACACTCCATGCAGCCCCAGATGGTTGCAGTCATTGCAGTTGTAATTGACAAGTGCATTGGCTCATTCAACCATCTTGGCAACTTGTAATGTCTGTTTCTCTCAGCAGTTCAGTGGGATCAGTCACGTCTGCTGAACAACATATTTTTCATGTTAAAACTGATGACAGAAAGGAAAATATTGAAGAACATTGCTGCTGTTTACTGGTAACATTTCTCTAAATCATTTGTAAGACTTAAAGATTTGTAAAAGTAAAACTATATAAAGTTTTTAGCGACAGTTTAATCTCAACTCAGTGTTTATGTAACTGTTATGTAGTTGTTGTTTGAAAGCTATCTGGTTAGCATTTCATTTTCCACATATTACTGTAACCTGATTTCTAAACAACAACAAATTGAATTAGATTTTACTGATATGCTGAAATACTTCTTAATAATCTTGTTAGTGAGGCCTACAAGTACAAACAATCCTGGAGATTGCAGATACTGCCCTGGAGCATGTTTAGATGGTCAAATTTATGGTCAAAGTGGCATTAGACTCTCCTCCCATTCATTGTCTATGGGAGCGTTTTGGCGAGGGTTTTTGGGCACTTGACCTTTGAGAGCTTCTAAAATCCAGACCGAATGAGTAATGAAAAAGTTGTTCAGCAGGGTGTGCTAAGTCAGCTATTTAAGTTTGAGGCCACCACGATGAACGCCCTCGGACAAGATAACGTTTGTAGGAGGCCAAAAATCATCTTCCTGTTGGATTTAGGTCAGGGTTATCGGCACATGATTTGTAGGTCTTGATAAGACAAATAATTAAGTTGTGGTTTGATCTTTCTACAACATTCTTATCAGGCGTAGTGGCCGTTTTAGTGTTTCTAAGTGGCGCTAGAGAGCTTGATGTTTTCTGTTTTTCCATTTTATCGAATTTTTCGCCAGACCTGATGTGTCTGCCAAATTTGGTGAGTTTTTGAGCAGATTTAAGGCTCAAAGAGTTGGTAGAATAATAATAAACGACACAAGAACAATAGGGTCCTTGCCTTTCGGCTCGGTCCCTAATTAATAATGAAATAATCACTTTGAGTAAGAAAAAATAATTTAAAAATTCCAGCTTTTTAAATGTGAATATTTTCTGGTTTCTTAGTCTAGTGTATAACTGTAAACTGAACATCTTTGCAAGCAATACAATTGAGGTTGCACCTTGGACTTTGTGAAAAGGAGATATTTTTCATGATATTCTGACATTTTATAGAACAAACAACTAATCGATTAACTCATAATTGGAACAATAGTTAGTTGCAGCAGTTAGTTGCTGTTTGTAAGACTTAATTTCCAGTCTTACCTCTAAACTGTTGAACTTTGAGTTTAATATTTGGGTTAACTATTATATGATTTATATGGATACTGTATATGGTGATATATCAATCAATTCAATATCAATTATGCACTAGACAGAATAAAGATAGAAATATAGATAAAACTGAGTTGACTAGCAGAAATATAGTTCCTTTAACATTACATTTAGCTGTTAAAGACATTCAGTTTATTTAACTTTTTTTATAATATCAGTTATTTAAGTCATTTTTTAAAGCCAAAAGCAAACCAGTCTCTGCTTCTTATCATTATGTTTTACATTATTGTTATTTTCGATACCAAATAACAACAAGAACAGCACAAATCAAGAAAATAATTTTTTTACTTTTAACCAATAATAAAAAATGGTCAATAGTTGTAGCAAAAATGCAACAATATGTGTAAAATGCAGGCAGCTGAAGGGTCTGATATCCTGAAAACCTTTAAACCGCAACAGCAATAACCTTTTTTCTTTACTGTTATCAGACCTGTAGCTCTGCTGTGAGGGTGTGTGAGTGTGTGTGGCCTTATCAAAGTGGCCCGCACCACATGTTCCTCTGAGTATTTATGTTAGCATGTGCGAGTAAACTGATAAGCAAACATGGAATGTGTCTGAGTATACATGTTTGTTGGGAGACTCTGGACAATCTATAATATGCATCTGTCTGCTATTGATCTAGAAACCAGCAGCAGTCCTTGTGTGTTGAGATTCCATGTTGAAGAAGACCTGATGAGACTTTAGTGAGAGTCTGATCCAGCGTCATGCAGAGAGGAAACATGAAACCTGTAACGTCGACAGGCCTCACTAATGTTCTCACTTTGTGCTGCCCTGCTGCTTTTACTTTGGACTTTGAGCGCATCAATAGCTCTCTGGCTGAGTGTGAGAGTGGAAGCTGTATTTACAGCTGCAGGAGCCTGATGAGCACTGAATTAGCTGTTTACTTTCTGAAGGGGAAACTGCACATTTGACAAAAGGCAGAACACACAGCCAAATACTTTACAGCCCGGGTTTTACTCACTAAGGCCTCGTTGAGAAGGTTAAACACTCCCTCAGACACAATAAATGCTGCAAAAGTCTCAGCTCCAGTCTTCTCAGATCGTCTTTTGGATGGCTTTAACACATATATTTCATTCAGCATTCCTAAAAATCACAGCCTTTGGACACAAAATGAGTCTTAGGTTTGACTTTTGTGCAAGAGTGTTTATGGGGAAGAGACACAAAGAATATTTTACAGACATTTTTCAAATTCACTTGGCTTTTATTCACATTTCTTATCTGTTGACATCTCAACTGCATCGTCTGTCCATACATTCGACTACTTTTTTGAATGGTCCTTTTCTCCTCATCCTGACTGATGGAAAGAGGAGGTAAGACCATCGCCATCACAAATAATAATAATAATAATAATAATAATAATAATAAAAGCAGCATTGAAGAAACAAGTTTTGATTTCTCTCTCCCTTCATCACCAGCATCTTTGTATTATATTTACCTGAATTTAACCATCATCACTTAAAAAACAAACATAGAACTAGCTTGTGATAAATAAACATCATCATCATCCGTAGTCAGAAACAGACTCCACACTCACAATAATATTAATAATAATGTAGAATACAAACTCAGAAGTAAAAAAAAAAGTGACTCAAGCCTTTTTTTTAGGAAACATAATATGATTGGTCTACAGTTTGTGTGTGTATGCATGTGTGTATGTGCGTGTGTGTGTATTAGTCATCTACATCCTATATCCTCTCCGCTGCTGCATTAGCAGTACTGTTCCTACGTCCTACTACAGCCAGTGAGAGTAGATCTCCTCTGGTCTGTTGGTTTGTGGTCATTAAGACAGCTGTGCGGAGAGCAGACAGATACTGTCTGGTACCAGTGAGCTACAGCGGAGTGCTACAACAGCAGGTGAGGCTCCTCTTACTGTCCTAGACTGCCAACAGCATGTTAGCACTACTTACACTGTGCTGGACCACGACCTGCAGCTCCAGCACACACATTCTTAAATATGTACCTCATGTAAGAAATACTTTGGTCGTGACTGTCATCAAAATATATTTAGTGTCCTGTGAGGAAATGCTTCTCAATACAACTTAACATGGCGAGCAGTTTGCTTCTTCATCAAAGCCCCTTTCAGACATGCAGACAAAGGATAGGTTCACAATTTTTCAAAGTCTTAAAACAACAGTCAGGTTTCCATATTAACACTGAAACATGTTTTTGCTGCTTTAAGGCCATTAAAATATCTCTTCTGAAAGAACTTGCAATGCGACGAATAGAGGCACAAAATCCATTGTCCATTTTTTGTGTAAAACACGAACATGAGACTGTGATAACTCGAATGGGGTCTTCCAAAGTTCTGCCTGGAAAGTGTTTCCATGCTTATATGAGGTGGAGGTAAAGTTGCACATAGAGGGAATTTTGCCTCTATGACCCAGTAACTTGGGAAGATATCCACTCGATTAGATAATAACAGCCCACTGAAGCCTCATACTAGCTTCAGATACATTTTCAAATGTGTTTTTATATAAAGGACTGTGGATTTTGTCGTAACTAATCACTTACATTGAAAGCACATTGGGATGTCACATTTTAATGCCCAGTATGAACAGAAAGAATGATTTCAACAAGCAAGTGTTTATCTGGGCACCTTACTATTGTTTTGAGATAGACTTCCAGTGAATGTTGTTTTCACATTAATGTGAAGGCTGCAGCAGCACAGGAAGGGATTAAATGGGAATCAGGTTCCCTTGATTAAGAGCAATGATACAAATGTATCACTTAATTTAATTAATTTCTTACACACACACAAAACAAAAAAATGTGTTTAAAAAACTCATCAAACCACCTGCCAATTTTTAGATGTTTGGGTGATTCATCTTTTGTCAGATCAGTCTGTAACAATGATGTTTTAACCCTTGTAGTGCAGTGGGAAAAAATTGTTAAAGGTAACGGTGATCATCAGTTGGCAGTTTTTCTCCCTAAAATTCATTCATACCAACTGCAGGGATGATTACTTTACATACAGAGTATGAACAAATGAGAGTCCCAACTTAATGTCTTGTCGTTCCATTGTTGTGCACTGTGGGACTGTGTATAAATTGAGCAGTAAACTTTATGAACGGAACTAATAAATTATGAAATTAACGAGTGCCCAGTTTCCCTCACATTGATGATGGTCATTAATTAAGACTTCAAAGCATAATACGTTTTATAAATCCATCACTTATGTAGCCTGTGAGAGAATCTTCCTTCACATTTTTACTCTTTAACTCACTGCTGTTTCCCAGCAGCCCCAGCGCTTCCTGTCGTGCAGCAGGTGCGAAACAACATGCATACATTATGAACAAAGCCACAACGAACTTTAACGTAACAGACATCCAAGTCTGACTGACATAAAGACTTTTAACAGGCAGGTGAAGCAGCAATGTTACATGTCTGAAAAGGGCTGAACTATCATTAAATGTCTGCATAAAGACAGGTAGGTTTAACATGCTGATTTCTTGTACTAAACTTTGCATACACACGTTTAGATCTACTCTGTGAGCAGTGTGAGCTTTTGGTCGGGCCCAGAGTCGGTCAGATAAAAACACCACATTAGTGCTAAAATCCTCTTGGTCATCTAGGCCCTGCAGCCTGTCACCTGTGCCAGTGGAGACCATAGGTACACACAATAGTATCCAACAGCAATGATATGGTCACTGACTGTTTGTCATAAAGGCCTCCAGGGATAGGATTAGTGTGCTTTCTCAGCGCAGTTTTTATTCTCAACACTAGGTGGCAGTAGTCGACTTGCCACCACCTCTTCCACCATTTAACCACACTGTGCAGTCAGGAGAATGGGTTTTCTTTCTGGATGAGAGAGACTGATGGGATACCATCATCAATAATTTATTTCAAGTCCAAAATGAATGAAAAAGCAGCTCGAAATCCAAAAAATGCTTTCCTATCCTTAGTTTGAAAGCCTGGACCTCGTCTGTCAGTTCATCCACCATCTTTCAAGTCTTCCTTTTCATAAATCCATCTTTTCTAGAGCTGTGGCACCCTCGGTATGGACATTCTTCCTGCTTGTTTTGTCATCAGTCACCCATCATCTTTCTCTAATCAGTTTCTTTCATCCCTTCATCTTTAGACTCTCTGGTGGTCTGGTTTGTGTCCTTACACTTGCAGTTGACCCTGCTGGTGTTAGTCACTGGTATTGGAGGTAATTTTTGAGAGACTGGGGCAGAGGGAGGCACTCGATCTCCTGGAGCCGCTCTCGACCCAGTGCCAGACGGGCCGCACGCCGACACAGGTCCATCAGAGGCAGAGGCTCAGCTGAGGAAAGAGAGAGAGGAAACAGGTTAGGAGGACAGTCAATATCTGTGAGAACACATTAGATCCAAGACTTACATGAATTGAGAACAAACTTACAGCTGTTTGGACATGCATATCTGTTATGTATCTGCTTACGGGTATGTTTATATTTATACTTGCTCCTCTGCCTTTTATATATGCATAATATAACTCAATATTTGGTATGCATGAATGAATGAGAGACATGAGCAAAGGTGTGGAGAGTGATGCTGCACACCTTTAAATATTTACAACTCCTCCTCCACCTCATACATGCACACCACCAACGACACCTGTTCTTAATAGCTGATACAGACACATAAACCATCTGTCACTCTGACAGAAACTGCTGGATTGTTACAGAAAAGAAGCATCATAGTTTGAAGAGTGAAGTTTGGTAAGAATTCTGTTTGTTCCCTTTACACTACCAGTCAGCCTTTCCACTGACCTTCATCTTCACATGAGGGTGAAGGAGGTAATTGATACAGGAGTCTGTGGTCTGAGCTGCAGGACACACACACCGCAGAGGAGAGGAGGAGGAGGCAAGAAGAAACCTGTCTGAGCTTTGTTGTTGTTGTTGTCGTCTCATAGTCTCTACTCTGTGAATCTTTCAGTAACTGGTATTTACAAAACTCGCAAATCTACATTAACATAAAAAAGACTGCAACTGCAACACCACTCGACTACTACGAGAGGACAATCTCTTCAGCCTGTTGGTCGTTGTTCTGTCAATTTCAGGAGAATATTCCATTTAAACCTTCACACATGATATTCTGAGCTCATGAAGTTAATATTTCAACATCTGCAAGTAGCTCAGTGTTTCTCAAGTTTTTCACAGTAAATACACTGCACGTTATTTTAATGTGTCAGACTGATCAGCATGCTGTTATGCTAATTTTCAGGTCATAAACATTGATTAGGCTGCCACTCAAAACTGTAGTTTCATATCAAATGCA
This sequence comes from Scomber japonicus, assembly GCF_027409825.1. NCBI lineage: Eukaryota > Metazoa > Chordata > Actinopteri > Scombriformes > Scombridae > Scomber > Scomber japonicus. The sequence continues at coordinate 14,056,928 of NC_070589.1, read as the reverse complement.
TCTTTGAGTTTTAGTTATTTATAACTTTGTTATTTGCAAATGTTGAAAAGCCAAATTAGGTTCAAAGAAAGAATTTGAAATGATTTTATTACAATTAAATACTTTTTAACTCCAACTTTTCACAGATACAGTATATCGGTATCTGTGTCTGCTGGCAGATAGTTTTCGAAAAATTGCAGTCTAGAAATGTCTGATGTCATTTAGAAACATTAAAATAGTCATATCAACTCTCAAATATCAATATCTGTCTCAAATTCAGTTTTAGTTGAGTTCTTGAAATCAACAACCAACACTTAAACACTGCACGTAATAGTGAGAATCACTGTAAATGTGACTGATGCTGACTGTCACTCATTTTATTGGCTCAGTAATTCTGAAGCTTTCACATCATTCCACAATGTTGCCGTAGTGCTTCAACTGGTAACAACATTAGATAGCTGCACTATAAGCTTTGCTTGTTTGTAGGAGAACATATCTGAAATTTGGTGAACAAAACTGCCCCAAGGATAAGATTTTGATGATGGTCTGGATCTTCTGATATGATTTGTGAATGCTGAAGATCTCATATTCATGTTCCTTAGGTAAAAGCTAGAAAACAAACATTAAATAAACAAACACATGAAGTTGCTCATTGAATGTCAGTTATTAAGTCTTTGTCCTTCTCCCTTCATTGAGCATTAACAACTTGGCCTCGTAGCTTCATCCACATGGATTTTTATAGTATCATCAGTTTCAATTAATAGTAATGACCATGTCTGATTGGCCTAATTACACAGAAAAGCAGAGTGTGAGGAAGGAGAGGGAGACATTCCCAAAATGAACTCTGTCATCCAACAACCCCCTACCCCTCCCCAAAACCCTTGCACCAGAGGAAGCGCTCACACAGTAGAGCACACACTGTACTGTATGCACACATGGTCTATTGCACTATACATGCAACAGCCTTTGAACTTAACGCCCCCCCCCCTGCCCCCCGAAACACAGTGGCACTCGACCATCAGTACACCAACAGGAAGACAATGCAGAGAAATGGAGCAGAACAACAACAGCAATCATTTGGATGGAAACGAGGAGGTAGGCGGAGGAATAAAAGCTAAGAAAAGTAAAGAAGAGTAAAGGATGGATTGAGGGTCAAGCAGGAGCAGAGATGCGGGGCGAAGAAGGAAAAAGCTCTTCAAACAGTTCTTAAGTGGCGGGCAATTTTGGAGAACAAATTTCTCTTAATTAGATTCTTCTCTCTGGGTAAATTCACAAGTGGTCGTATTAGTCACATACAGATAATCTGCCTCCCTCCACAAAGGGGGAAACTAATTGTATGTGACTGAAATCTACTAAAGAAACACTAATGATGCTGTTAAGTTTGCTCTATGACTGCCTACTGATTCTCAACAGCAGTACTTGATTCTTCTTTATATTCTTCCTTTCAACACTTTTGCAAATGTAACTTTTTGCAAATGGTAAGACAGTCTGCTGGCAGGCCTCATCTGTGGGAACACTCAGGACAGGAAATGCCACCAAAATGAAACGAAACGCACAGGACGATACCTCTGCTGTCAGAAAAAAAGTGCCAGTGCCAATGTGGTAACGTTATAATATCCTTTGAATTACTTTAAACCAAACAAGTCACAGTCACATTGTCACCTCTATGTATGGCTCTCTACGGCTCTAGAAAACAACCATGGCATGGCTTGTGCCTTCTATCGTTTTAAATGCAAGGTTGTATTATGTAGCAATTTTCTGGACGTTGATTATGCTAATGATTACATCTCATATACTGGAAACTAATCAAGCACAGGAGGCATGAAAGCAAGCAATTTATGACAAGTTTGTGCAGTTTAGGGTGTTTATAGAGTATCCAAGTTAGAACGTTGTCTCAGAAAAAAGTAAGTACCATAGTTTGGGATAAGAATGAGAAAATGACTTCATCAAGAAACAGGCTGTAATTAGTGGGAGATATCACTATTTTGGAGGTGTGAATTGCTGTGTGAGGATCCTGAGTGATAGACTGCAAATCTATCAGTCTGTGTCTTCCTGCTGTTCTTGTCTAAGGAAAAAAACACACTGCCATTGCACGTAATTGTGGACACCCGCTACCACCTGCTTCTGTAGATGCTGTGTGTGTGCGTTCAAGGTTAAACCAACAGGATAGAGGACATCTAAGACTCCATGCACACACATGCACACACACACACACACACACACCTCAGTGTGCATTAATGCTCATTCACGTTTGCAGAAAAAACACTTCCTCACTTGTGTACCTGTCACGATGACACCAGCACCGGGTCGGGTTTTAGTTTGACCTCTGCTTGACTGTCAGTTACTCTGCCATTAGAAGAGCTGCTCTCGTCACATTGATAGGACACGCAGTAGATAAATGCTGTTGTATGATGGCTGAGTGGCATCAACATCAGATACAGTGAGCATGCAGATAAGTGATTTACGCCAAGTGAGTTGAAAGAGTCATTAGGGTGTAAAGGGCAGCATCTGTGCTCTCATAGAAGCACATATACAAGGGCTCTATCAATTCATATGTTGATTATTTAAAAGAGAAAAACAAGAGTCAATTGTCGATTTAGTCTATACAATGTCCGAATTCAATCTACAATGACATTAAACTACGAGCATAAAAAAATTGGAAAAGCTAAGATTGGCTTCAATTTATCAACAATTGTTTCAACTCTAACATATATCAAAATATACAGAATGATTAATAAAGCACAGCTCACGCGAGTTCAGGTTAATGTTAAACGTGATTACAATGTAAAGGCTTGTAAACAACACTACAAGCTCTCATTAACGCCCTAAATATAGAGTCAACAGAAATAAACACTGATGCTAAGCTGGCTTTACTGCCACCCTGGCTAATGACACAAAAAGTGTTTACTGACTCACTAATTGGAAAAAGTTTTTTGGTATGAGAACAGAATATTGATCAGTCCATCATTATGCTTGACAAAAGTATTTGTTTACTTGAAAGAGTTGTTGTATTTTATGTAAAAATCAAATCTGGAAAATGTTGGGTTTTTTTTTGTGGTAATATGATCAAAGACCAAAAAATGACAGGTATAATTACATTCGCACAACAAACACATGATATTTAAACAGGCAGATGAAAAGAATTAGTCATATTGTTCTACATGCACATTTAGTTCATTTGCTGCTCTGCAGGAAAAATAATAATTTGTTCTGCCGACTTACAGAAAAAAAGCAGCTATTTGACTGGAAGGGTCAACTGAAACCACTGAAGACTGTGTCAGAAAATGTCAATTTGGGTAATTATGGCTTAAACAAGTGAGCTGTGTGTGTGTGTGTGTGTGTGTGTGTGTGTGTGTGTGTGTGTGTGTGTGTGTGTGTGTGTGTGTGTGTGTGTGTGTGTGTGTGTGTGTGTGTGTGTGTGTGTGTGTGTGACATGTGCATGTACCTATCAAGGGGAACAATTTTGTACCAAATCCAATTAATTTGAGCATGCTCGTCAGCTCTTTAGTGCTCAGTAATGTGAAGACAATTTTAGCAGACATCACTGTGGTTGCTAAGAGGAAGGAGCCACTGTCAACTCTCTGTCTCTTTGTTACCCTCTAGAGAAACAACTTAAAATAATAACTGAAAAGTTGACATAAATAACTCAAAGTCTGTACAACAGAGACCTAATTACTACTACAACGAAAGGAAGAAATCAAACTGCCCACAAATTCATCTCACAAAGAGTTTAATTCTATCGCTAAATGACCTGCCAGATAATGTCAAGTATCAGGAGTACTTTCTATGAAGACCATATCTACTGTATGATGCATTATTCATACCTGAATAATGAATTCTAATGATAACCTTATGTATCATACTCTCTATAAGTCTTTATTAAAATGAATTAAAGGCAGGATGTTCTGACAGCCAGACATATTGGGGTATAACGAGTCACATGTGAGGGTGTTATGTAATTAAATTACAAAATAAATGTAACTGTAATCTGTTACAGTTGCTGAATGAGTTACTGAAAATATGTTTATTTATTTAAAATGTTGGTGATTACACAGGGGTTACATCCATGTGTATTTGTATTTGGTAATTTGGTATTTAACGTAGCAGATTTTAATTAGAAAAGTTAGAAAAGTATTATAGGTTAGATAGGAATAGAATAGGTTACATTAACAGTACACCCTCTTTAACAGGCTTCTCATTCTGCTGATCAGCTGTAAACTGGAAAAGTCAGTCAGTCAGAGTTTACTTTAGCTTAATTAGCTAGCTATCTACAGCCAATAAAATCTGCCTGCAACAGTCATTTTAGTTGGAAAAATTGGCGGTTGTCAGCTACAAATGAGACGCCTGCTTTTGTCAAAATCCAAGACCGGTCATTTCAAAAATTACTAGGAATTTCAGGTCATACATTTTCCATAATAATTGTGTGAGTGAAAATCTTGATGGCCATGGCAGCTGTTGAATCTGTAAATCACTGTGATCACACCTCAAGCTGTTAGAGGACAACAAAATACATTATAAAAGCTTATTTTATGTGCATTACATGTTACATCATAGTACAATGCATCAAATGGGCTCCACAGAAAATATTATCCAGGTGTCTGTTCATAATATTATTCTGGTATCTGTTATAAATTGGAATAATCTCCACATTAATCATTTGCTGCCCTCCAGATGTGCATAATGACCTTTTATTCCATTATACAAGTAATTAGCTGGGATTAATAACTTCTATTGGAATATTCAGTGCATTAACGATAAGATTTCATTCTAATGACATATTTTTTTAATGATGTTTTACACTATCAGCATGTCCTCAAGTGGTAGGAGATGCTAATGAGGATGTGGATGATATACAGTAGAGCATTTACCTCTGCAACATTAAACAGTCAGTGCATTAAAATGAATTAAGCTACAAAATGCTGCAGGACTGTATGTCTTCACTTAAGTAAAAAACCATTATCAGATATAGATGATCAAGCTGAGGAGATCTGATTATTTAGTCAAGCTCTTAAATTTATAACATTGGTCTTTTACAGTGGAGCTGATAGACTTAAGGGTCTCCAATTCATTATAGTGTTTTTTATGTGGCAAAAATATGCTATTGGCTATCAAAATGGTGCAAACCACAAACAGAGTTTTGTCAGGTCAGATTTGAATGTGTTATTCTTCACTGAACTCTCCAGAGCTGAATTAAAAATTGTTAGCTGAACAGAGAGATGAATCCCGAACAAGCCCTGTGGGAAAACTGGGCAATTACTGCACTAAACATCTAGAAAAAAGAGATTGCAAACAAGAATCATTAAGTGCTTTCTCCCCTCTTCTGAGCCTTTCCTCAAGCATATGTTGGGAATCAAACCAAGCAAAACTTTAGTGATGAGCCCTCCCCTCTCTCATAATCTGCTCTCATCCATTTATATGAAGCCACCTTCATATAAACCTTAAGACCTCTATGAATTTTGTGAGAGGGTTTCTTGATGAGGGCTAGTGAGCAATATTAGATCGATACCATGAGTGAAGTGGTTCAGACTAGTGAGGAACCTCTTCCCTGATGAGATATTTTATATGGATATGAATCGAGACCCCAGGTCCGCTACAATGGGAACAAGCAGTAATAGGGGCACAAAATGTGACATGACGCCTGTAATGAGATGCAGCGCACAGCAGCACAGAGCAGGATTTATTGTCTGTGAACTATGATAATGGGAGCGAGGGTGAAAATGGCAACGGAGGCTTCGCTTTTATGATGGATGTAAAAATTGACCTGAGGGGAGGGCAGGGAGCTAAATAAAGCCTGACAGACTATCAGTGAGTTTGAGGAGAAAACTGCACTGCAGAGGAAATGCTAAAAGTAAAAGCAGAGTTGTGTAAAACTGAAGGAGCTAACAAACACACGTCACATATAATGTAGAATGGAAGGCTCAGGAAAACATGATCCTGTCCTCTTTCTCACAGCTCCATCTCATCTGTAACAATACACCTCTCTCCTCTTTCCTCCTGCAGCAAAGAAGAAACCCTTCGGCTTGTTTTCTTCTCTGCTAGTCATCTCTTTTATTCTGCCCTTCTTTCACACTCTTCTTTTTATCCTTTTAATGCTTTTCTGCTGTCCAAGGTCAGATCTTCTCTGCCACATTAGAAATCCTCACTGTTGGGTGAAAGTGGCATTATCTTCAAAGTGTCAACCAGAGAAAGAAAAACAGGTGTATGTCTGACAGTGCAGTTTTCAATCATTATCCAGCTGTTTTTTAGAAGAGTATCCTAAGCTCAAGAGGTTGATGAATTTTGTGAACTTGTAGAGGAGTGTGTAATCCTTTAATCCTTTAATTAAAGTCAATATAATATGAAAATTAATTTTTAAAAAGAGCCATTACAGGACTTGAACACTGTAACAGTGGTCAAATGTTGTAAAATGCAAAACCCCAGGGCCTACTCACATGCATGTGTAAATACAGCAACACTCTTTTGACACACTGTACTGTACATCCAGTGTAATCAAGGTTGAAACTACCCAGAGCTCAATAATGTGACCATATTTCATACCAATGCTGAGCTTTTTATCTGCTAATCCAATGCCATACTATTGACCCGCTACAGTTTTCCTGTACAATGAAACACGTCAAAGGAACATAAAAGAGCAAACATTTGCAGAAAGGAAATCCACAAACCTGCCCTGCAAACATGTTGACACACAGAAAAAAGTGGCACAAAGTGAGAACACGTATGCAAGGTCACGAATACAGGAAATCAAACTGACGTTCGCAAAGATCAAATACAGGAAAGATCGAAAAAGACTCATTGTGCAAAATAAACAAACACTGGCACACACACACCACTTCCCTGTTATGCATATAGAGGCTATGAGCTCTGTTAAGGACAAATAGGTCCAATAGAGGCACATGTAGGGCTGGGTTTTGTACTTCAGTCCTTTCTTGGCTCCAACCAAAATGTGTCCGTCTGAACCAAACTTTTTACATTTTCCACAGTACAGCTGGATCTGGTTTGATAAGTTTGCCATACAACAAAGAAAACTTTCTACAATTCACATTATAGTTTGCTAATGACAATAAATGTTTGCAGCTGTACGGCAGATAATCGGCAAATAAGAGCTTTAGAGGAGAGTCCTGTCGTTTACCGCTCCATTGACAATACAGGCTACCAGTATTTTAGCTAGAAGGTTGAACCCCAGATAAGAACATGAATTAGCGTACAAGCAACAAGAGTGAAACCTAATGCAACAACATATTCTACAGCTACCATTGTTCATACCCAAAGTTTTCTCTAGACTTTTGATGCTTTGTACATTACATATGTAAAATAAGCATGTGAGCTGAAGCAAAACCTTTGACTTTTGTCATGAGTAGCATGCTTAGCACTGTCACCTCACAGCAAGAGAGGACAGTGCCACACCAATGTCAGCTGAGATAAGCTCCACCAACCCTCCAGAGGATAAGTGGTATTGAAAATGGATGGGTGGATATCAACCTGTTAGAGCAGCGCTTGTCATAAATACAGAATTTTTTAAAGTCAACACAGATAAGAGGGTCAATTATTTAACTAATTTTAAAGTTCTTATACAAATTCAGCTTAAATAGTCAGATTACCAGGTTTAAGAAAGACGACATTTAGCTGAAGTTTCTGCAGAAGCTTTTTGCTCTCTTGAAACACCAACATGAAATGTGAGGGCCTGAAGCGAGGACATTTGGATTTTGTAATGTGATGGGGAGTTTTTGTAACACAAATCAACACAGGAGCAGAACTGAAAGCCTGAAATCATTATACCTAAATGGTTAATCAGAAAGACAAGATAAATTTGACTCTGTAAACTTTTAAGAGCTCTACTGCCCTGCATACAGACCAATGACTAATCTAAACAGCTTAATGAAAGTCTTTTCTGAACACAAAAGGTATTATTGAGAAAAGCAAGCTCAATTTCTTCCTCACAGCAAAGAGAAGAGAACCGTATTGACACCGTATTTAAAGCAGGAACAACACGACAAAGAAGGGGATTAGCAGCAGGTGTAGCATTACTCTTTGAGCACAGCGTCCTCCTTTTCAAACACACGAGGCACTGAACTCTGCCAAACACCAACGTCCTTCACAGTCACAGAGGGAAGTTGGCGTTATCCATAACTAATGTACCTCCGTTGGTGTCCTGTATCCTTTTTCCCCAGCACACTATGAAACACTGCCAGTTTTTAAGCACAATTGCACTTTAAGACACAACGAAGCAGCCGTTGTGCAGGCAGGACTAATGCACCAATGTTGCCACAATTCATGTAGGATTTGTTAGAAAACCCTTTTGTACTTAAAAAAAAGGATGAAGCCACAAGGTGGGAGGACTAATGGCTACAAATATAGTTGCACTAAGTCCATCCCACACAGATTTAGGAGAGGAAGGTGTGAAAATCCTTTTTTCCCCTTGAAGTCCTTCCTGTGCAAACTCCATCTTGAGATATTTGCCTAAAACTAACTTTTGGTGCTTGAATCGTTCCTGTGGTATGAGTCATATCTTACCAGCCATATTGCTGTCACACAGAAAGATGGAAATTGTGGGCAGAGCTGGCTAGTATAGAGGAGTTGGTGGTAATACAAGCCATGGTGGTGTTTCTTTTTAAAGCCCTGCTCTCTCTTTCCCATCCTGCATTACTGTAAATCCACTGCTCACTGTCTCCTCTGGGAGGAGAAGCAAAGTGATAAGAGAAACAGGAGGAGGAAAGATGTGAAGGAGAGGTAGAAAAATAAGGGAACAGAGGAGGAGAAGTAGGAGGACTGGAGTGAGGGAGGGGATGAAGCAGAAAATGATGAGAAGAAGTCGTGAGATGAGAGAGGAGGATGAACACAAAAAGGAGAGAGGGTGATAAATAAAGAAGGAGATAGAAATGAGAGAAGAGGCAGCAGTCTGACCCTCAGATATCCTTGACAGTGACAAACTGCAGGTAGGAGGCCCCTGTTCATAAAAATGTCAATATTAGAGGAAATCTGTTGGTATAATTTAGTAAGCACTACTTCAATTAATATTCTTGCTTACGCACAGTTTTGCAAACATGATAAACCATCCTATGCTACACACCTCATCTCTGTGTGTGATCTACAGAGAAACTGCTGATGTTGAGCCACTGTGGCATTTTGTTAGCGTCCATTTCAAAACTGTGATCAAGTTAACTTGGTCACAGTGTGACTCATCTGAGGATGAGAGTAAACTGTTAAACGTTCATAAGAAAATGTAGGTGTAATGTGACGGCTTAATTTCTGCTAGCACTCAGTGTCAATAACACTGGCATTGAGTGTAGTAACTGTTTTTATGAGACTGTCCAGTAAATAATTGGAACTACAAGATTTACAAGGTGTCTGTTGTAAAAGAGAGCTCAACAGACTTTATGGCTGAATAAAAAATAAAAGACTACAGCCATGCTAGCAGCTCTGTAAAGTTATACATTGTCACAGTGGAGTTTTGCGTTAACATGCTCAAAAAACCAGCTAACATGCTTATGTTTAACAACATGTTAGCATGTTCATCATCATGTTTAGCTGGATAATATGCTAACATTTGCTAATTAACCATAAACACAACAAACAGCAAAGGCTCATAAAAATGTTTACTAGTTTATTTGGTCAATAAACCAAAGTTGTAAAAGTCCAAAACCTTAAGTTATTCAGTTTACTATTAGAGAAGAATGAGAAAAACACATTATTTAAAGAACTGGAACCTGAGAACAGTTGATATTTGAGTTTAGAAATATGACTTAAAGGAGCAGTTAGTAGGATTTAGAAGAAAGTTAGCTAACTCAAGCTAACAAAAATAACTATTCTTATTTTCAGGTGATTACACACAAAACTAACATACTTATGAATATTATATTCCATTTCAGCCAATAGACACCTCAACATTTGATACCTAGGTCCTTTAACTATAAAAATTAGTGCAGATTACAGTTTTTTCCATTTAATGCAAATATTTCAAATTTCATATGTCAAACTGCTACACAAATCGGATATGATCATCTTTTGTGTGATGGGCAGCATTATTAGACAAGGTCACATAATATGATGATTAGGAAAGCTGAGTGTGTGTGTGTGTGTGTGTGTCTGTCTGTCTGTATAAAATTAAAGAACAAAGACAGAGATCAGAGAGCAAAGATCAAAACAGAACACAGTACCCCTCCCTTTGACTGTAACTTCAGTTGATTGTGTGTAAATAAAGGCGGAAAAACAATACACGCACATACACGTGCATTTAACACGCATACAAGCCTGAGTTCTCACACGTGTGCACGAACAGCAGGAAAGATCTCACCAACAATCTGATAGAAACAGACTGGGATAAAAACCCAGCTGATCCTTCACAGGATTTACCTGTCAGGTCAGCGTGTGTGTGTTTATCTGTGTGGATGTTTGCTCACACACACACACATACACACACACACACACACACACACACACACACACACACACACACACACACACACACACACACACACCACAGAAGAAAAAGAAGATGAGAGAACAAACAGAGGGAGGTAAATGAGTCTGGAGACACAGAGAGGTGTAAATTTACACTGTAGTTTGATATTCCTTCGCCCCAGTTAAAAAAAACAGCTGATTTACTGGAAGAGGTAAAAGAAAGATGTACATTATATATTATTATCATTAATGCTCATCTCCACTTCCATAGAAAGTACAACCTGCAGTAGTAGAGGCTGAAATATTCTGGCTTTTTAGTCCTTTGGATGGCTGAAGCTCCTACACTTACCATAATACAGTTTAAAAGTGTCTCTTTTCCAGTTTGTAATACAGGCATTCTCTTATAGAACTGTAGTTTAACCTTACTATTAACTATGAAAGCTCTTCCAAAGCTACAACTGCAGCAGTGCTAATGAGTAAACTGACCTTTATGTGTAAAGTTGGATAAGTGCCTCTTTAATCTTCTTCTACAGCAGGCATTTTACACAAATACAGTACATAATTCAAAATTGTTTCTAAATGGTTTTGACATTACTTATGCAAGACAATTAGTTCCTGTATTCTGCCAAATTAACTGAGCTAACAACACGCAGCCCTGTTAAAAGAATAAAGATAAAGTTTACAGCTTGATGCAGCTTCCATAGAAACATGCATGCGAACAGACGCACACACTGAATCACACACGCACACATATCAAACTACAGGGACAAAAAAACAAAAGTCGACACACAGCACATGCACACATCCAGAGTGTCAACTATAATCTGTGAGGTGCACACGCTCAGATTAAGGTCGCAGACGGGCCAAACATGTGAGCACCAATAGTGAGAGGGAGAGTGAGGATACCAGCAAATTCACAGAAACACGTCATGTGGAAGAGCCTTGAGATGCATAAAATGTGAGAGGCCCATTGTCTTAAAACAGCTGTAAAACAATGACGGTGGAGGTAAATAAGTGAGAAGGAAGCTACTGTGCACATAAACAGAGTCAGGTGATGAGAGTGTTCGCACAATAACACGTCACTTGTTTACTTTTGGTCATAAATCGCAGAATGCCACTGATTTGTTGTGAGTTTAAGTTTAAGTGATTGACAAATGATGATGATTTTAACATGTTTATATACCAGCATGAATGCATATGTAAAAACATTTCAGTCATGCTCTATGCTGTTGTAATGTACTTATATATTTCAATAATAAACAAAGAAATAAATCCAGGATGTGCTGAAACCATAACAGTAACCCTTACTTAATTGATGCAGCTCTATATACTGTAGATGACTGTTGTGTTATAATGAATTACAGCCAAGACTTTACTCACTCTATTGCAATTATGCTCCATGCTGCTTGTCAAACTAAACAGCAAACAACACTAGTTAAACAATGATAGACACTGATGGAAATCTTGAATAACACTGTCAAACACTTTAAGTGTCAGCATTCAGATGAAGCCTTCCCGGAAAGAGAGGAAAAAACAACAGTTCAATCAGAATCAGAAAAAAGGTTTGATAGTTTTATGCACCTCCAGAGTTGGCAACAAAAACTGGGAGGCCATTGAAAGTCATAAAAGTGTTGATAAGAGAAACGTGTGTCAGCACAGACTTCACTTAGTACATCAACAAAGACGGGCATGCAGTTAGAGAGACGATACTCAGACCAGACTTAACGGTAAAGGTTTTTCATCCTGTGAATGTGCTTTGCTGATGTAGTGTTGTGGAAGAATTTTACTCTGCAGCTTCGACCGCAACAATGGGAAGCTGGAGCTCACCTGAAACTGCTGGTGAGTGAATTTCTAACTCTGAGATATAAATTAGTTGAAATATTCCACAAAGGCTTAAGTAGATTTTTTTAAGCAAATCTTATTCATACCCAGAAATCCTACTCATAATTTTGAACCATGGTGACTATCAGGAGCAGCAGCGATTAGCTTCACATCTAGTACCAGCTCTGTTGTCAAAGGCAATGTCAGGAGTATGTTAGCAACATGACAAATGTTTTCTCACTTAAGTATTGCTCATGAAAACCTCCAGTGAATCATCTTCTGGGAAAACAAGTGGGCAGAAAAATGAAAATGCTAATGAGATGGATATGATTCATTTGAGGTGAAACATATGATTGCTTGTGGGAGGGTAAGATTCAGTACTTCCACTCAGTTCAGTCATATTACAACCTCTAAAAAACATACTTCAATTATTAATGTTCACAAATCTATGGAATAAAATAAGGTTCAAGCAATAAGATGCAGATTAAAAACCTAATTTCTTATGATCTCTTTTAAATAGACTCCAGTGAACTAAGGATTGTTCTAGTTGGACCAAGACGGACAGGAAAGAGCTCTGCTGGAAACACCCTGCTGGGCCGGGGACAGGTTTTTGAAACCAGAGGAGGTGGAGTCAGTACAGCTGCTAGTGCAATCACCTCTGGACGTCATTTGACTGTGGTGGATGCACAAGGTTGGGGTTCATCTGAGGAGTTTGTGCCCAAAGAGGAAAAAATTGAATTATTGCAGGCCTTGTCTCTGTGTGGACACGGAGGACCTCATGTTGTTCTGTTAGTAATCCCTCTGCTGGACTTCACTGAGCCTGAGAGAAGAGCTGTGGAGAGGAGGATGGAGATCTTGACCTCTGCAGTGTGGAGACACACAATTGTACTGTTCACATTTGGAGACTTGTTGAGGGGAAAAGGGAAAAGCGTGCAGGAGCATATCCAATCAGGGGGCTCCGCCTTGCACTGGCTGATGGAGAAGTGTCGCTATCGATACTACGTGGTGGACAACAAAACAGCTATTACTGGCAAGGAAGAAACAGTAAAGCAGGAGGTGAATGAAGTGACAGACTGGAAAAAGGAAGCAGAGCAGCAGCAGGTTAGAGAGTTGTTGAGTAAAGTGGAGGACATGTTGCAGGAGAACGGAGGATGGCACTTCTCTCTTCACATGTACCAAAGGTTGGAGGAGGAATGGAGCCGCAGAGAGCAGGAGCTGAGATCTCAGCTGGAAGCAGAGACTGGTGTGAGGTGAAAATAAAAGATGGAGGTGAAAATGGAGCAGGAGCTGAGGTTAGAGATATGAAGAAGAGAATGAGGATAGCAAGAGAATGAGGGAGGATGTGTGGAGAGGAAGATGAATAGAGAGGAAGATAAAGGGGAGAGAGTGAAGGTAGAGCTTAGGAGAAGACAGAGCAGTGTGGAGGAAGGATGGGATACAGGCTCTGACAGTGGAGTAGAGAGGGAGGAATAGGGGAGAGTGGAGAAGGAGGAGAGAAGTGAACACTGGAAGAATGGCTCCATGTCAGCCAAATGGGCAACAAAAGTTAAGCTTTAGTCCAATGAGAAGGCTTGCCTAAACTAACTGATCCCAATCACTCTTTTTCGTCCAACTGGGCAGCTTGGCTCGGCTTTAACTGCCACTATGGCCAGAGATATTGAAACATCTGTGGTCACCAGTGGAAAACTCAGCCTTTCATGTCGTGACACTAAATCCATGAGAACTCCTTTCATGTGATGACCCACCAACCTAACAACAATTGTGGACCTTTACTGAGCTTCAAAAGCCAACGCACAAAGACCAATGCACTCCTAAGATAGTGAGGATGGTTAATGTATTGGAAGAACATACATGACTCTAGAGTGTCTTTTTCATGTCCAATAAACTTTCAAAACTGTGTAAAACTCCCATTAGGCACAATATCATTATAAATTATACATCTGCAGTGAATAATAAATTAAGCTCTTTTCTGCTCAGTGCATTGTGGTTTGAATAGTTTCTCTAGTCACTCTGCTCTGTGGTGAATCTATTGTTGGTTGCACATTCAGTGCCCATGCAGGTTTGTAATTATAAAGCCTTTCATAGCAGGAGTGCTTGGATTGGTTTTGCCTCTAAAATCATCAGGAATCTTAGACACTGTGTAATCCCAGACCTCGGCACTCTCCCTAATTATGTGCAGCACATTCCTGAATGCTGCTGGTAATTTATGAAATGTGAGAACATGCAACACTCGCTTATATTCGAGGAATTAAAATCTAATTTTCTAGCTTGTGAAAGGCAGATGTATCAAAACAAAGCTGTTATGCAAGAAAAAGTTGAGAATGAACTGATGAAGGAGATTTGCAGAACACAGAGTGTGCTTATTCTTTCATGTTTTTCTTCTTTTCTTCTTTTTTTTTACTTTTTCGATTTGAAAAACGAGGCAATCACTGTCAGCACATGCAGGTTTTATGCCAGAGTTGATGGACGTGCAGTCTGCCACCCATTTCATTAAATCTGAACAAATTGTCAATTGGCTTCAGGGAATTGCTGCCTCTCTTCCGCTGACACAGACAGTTAATCCTCATCTCTGGCTCACAGTCATGATGCCATGCAAGGTCAGTCATGTTGTAACCAACGAGGTCAGTCTCAGCCAGGACATCGGGCGAGACCAGACATAGGCTTTTCAAATGCATATCAAAAAACTTGATAGTCTCACGCTAGTTCAGTTCTCTCTACCTGCATAAAAAACTGCCCAAGGGCTCTGAGCTTGTCGGTGAGTGGTTTCCATTTATTTTAAGAAAATTAAAATAATTTGAAAACAGAGGTATGGAGTGAATACAACGTGTATATTATATATTTTTTAATCTAATATACCAATTGTTTTCTTTAAATTTGGCATAGAAAGCCACTTTGACACTACTTTGGTTTGAGAAGACTTCTGTGTAAACAGGAGCCACTGAGACACATGTTTCCAGAGTTCACCAGATGCTTTCAGCAGTCAGTTCCTCTCTGGTCAGAGAATTGAGTTTCTGGAGTGTCTGGTTGGGATCAAAGCCTTGGGATGGCAAATGATGCAGTCTGGTGCCAAAAACTAATGAAGAAATTCATTTATTAGAGGATATTAGGGAACTGAACGGCCCTGGTAGCAAATTTTCTCAATCAGCCTCTTTCTATCTATGTTGTCTTTCTATAAAAGTCAGAACAGTTTTGGTTATTTCACATGACAGATTTCTGTCTTTTCTGTCTTTTGTGTGTGCATTTCACGCTGATTTGAAGTGGCTGGGGCTCAGCTGGAAAAAGGTGATATCATGTAACTCTGCATACCAATAAGGATTAAGCAACATTTTAATCAAAATGTGATGACAGCTTGGTTGTTTGTGTTGCCAGACCACAGTCAACCAAATGTGGTCAAACCACATCCACACAGTCCTGATGTAGCAGATTAGTTGAGTTTTTGGAAGTTGCGATTTAGTTGTTAATAATTAACATTATAGAGACTATTTAAATAATTGAAATCAAGTTTTCAGAGGCTTTAACATGTGAGATGTGGAAAAGTGAAATAGACCACCTAAATACAGTATGAGTTGACCCTTCATCTGTCGATTTATCTGTAAATACAAAGGTACAACAAAGGTAGAACTGACAAATAACACATCCAACATGTATTCACATTATATAATTATAATTGAGGTTTTTTGGGGGTTTTTGTATGGCAGAGCTTCAAGGTTTGACCACGTTGTCCTCAAGGTCTCTCTGGTGACAAATCTGACATCATTACAAATCAAATGGAATTTGATACCATATCATAATTTTTATTGTGCTGCATTGCGATATCCTAGAACATGTTCAGGTAATACTGCAGCTCCTCATTATCAGCTTTATCGTTTGCTATGAACCACCTGACCAAAATTAGGACGCACTCTGGGCACATACTGTACTGTCTTATCTTTTAAGGTATTACATAATATTTATTGCTTTTCGCATAAGCTTATATAATAGCCGATTGAATTAAATGTTTATTAGTAAACTGTCTTATGTAATATTATTTTCAGTCAGGAGTCCATTTCTCTCTAAAACAGAGTCATTAATTAATGGGAATACCAATTTCACATTTTAATGGTTTAAATCAGTGAGGTACAGTAATAGAAACTGCTCCAAAAAATGTTCAACATGGAGCTAAAACAACTTTGGTTCTTGATCCAGAGGCACATTAATGCAGCTGGCAATGCAACTGCTGCTTGGAGGAAGCACTTGTCATGGCTACCACTGTTGCTATGAGACAACGGACAACCCTTTTGATATGCAGTATTCTTTAGCTAAAAGCTGATGTATTTTTAACTTTCAGCACTGAGTGCAAGACATGGTCTGTGCTCAGAGCAGCAACAGGATGAAGATCGGCATGCCTTTGAAAGCAGGAGATGAAGGGGCCAGTGGTCTGAATACAGCCCAGTATAGCTTTACTTATTCTGGTGTCACTTGTTACACATCAACAGTCAATGGTCAATAAGTAACTAAGTTCGACTGTTCAGCTCGTTCTAATTAAGATGAAAATGTATTTTTCTGTGGAATCATGAAAAGATATGGGGGAGGCTACTCTTTTTGACTTTGTTGTTTCTCTGGTTAAGGAATGAACTCAAATCAGTTTCTAATATTGCATAACATCCATTTTTAATGATGCAGCTCATCCTCCTTTGAACAGAGTGTATGCCATCAGGCTCAAAGTTAAAGGTACTGTATTTCCAAAATAACAATGACCATTAATCCTTCAGTAATTAGCACAGTAAACAAACTGGTGTGTATGAGAAGGGTAAAACTTTAATACTGCAGGTGTCTTGTTGCTGTAGTTAGTGTTATACTGTTGTTGTTTTGCAGTGAGTGCCAAAAGCAGAGCATGAATGTCTAAAAAAGGCCAATAAAGTAACCTAAATAGCACTGAATTCTAATAAATACTCTTTCCCACCACTTTATCAAACATTTTGGTAAATCTGACACTGAACAACAGAATATGAGCATGTATGTAATGTGATAAAAATGAATTTCTTCCTCATTTTGTGGTACAGTGGACCTGTTTATGAGCATGTAGCATATTCACGAGACACGGATACTGAGAAACACAGTTCTGGGTCACAACGTGGCCCAGTGACCTAGAAAACCACATGTGTGACCTACCACCATAAACTACACACAAAAGTTACATTCTTCTCTTCTTGGAACTAGTTTACATTAAACAGCTCCAGCTAAAACAAGCATTCATGACAAAAACAGGGAAAAGGGAAGACATTGTTTGTGTGATAGATTTCAGTTTCTTTACTGTTTGTGCAGGACAGAGTCACAGTAGCTCCAGGATGTGATTAGCCTGACTTAATGTAAAGTCTGGCAGCACCTATTAAACTGTGAGTCTAGGTTCAGCTAAATTGAAAGAATGTATAACTTAAACTCCAAATCTGTATTAATTAAAACTGTACTTTATCTTGGTTCTTTAATAACACTTTTTCCATGTCCATCAGCAATTCCACTGTTCCTCCATCCCCTCAGGTAAAGAGCCTGGGTGTCATCCTGGACAGCACATTATCTTTAGAAGCCCACATCAATAATGTTACTGAGTCTGCATACTTCCATCTACGTAACATCAATCTTCTCCGTCCCTCACTTTCACCAACCTGCACCGCTATCCTGGTAAACACCCTGATCACATCTCGTCTGGACTACTGTAACTCTCTCCTCTTTGGTCTTCCGTGGGAATCTTTCATAAACTCTAACTGGTACAGAGCACAGCCACTTGTATCATAACCAGAACTCCCTCTATTGAACACATCACTCCTGCCCTGCAGCAACTTCATTGGCTTGCTATCAAATCTCGCATTGACTTTAAGATTCTACTCCTCACGTTCACAACCTGGCACCATCATATCTCTCTGAACTTATTCACATCTACACACCTACCCGAACTCTCAGATCCCCCTCTGCCAACCAGCTCTCTGTCCCATCTGCCAACTTAACCACCATGTGTTCAAGAGCCTTCAGCCGATCTGCCCCCCGCCTATGGAACTCTTATTATTTTCATTATTACTATTTACTGTTATTGATGTGTGTAAATCCATTTCAGATAGTGTTGTAGCTTCTTTATGTACTGTGAGGCTAAAACTACTATTTTACCTTTGCTGTGACTTGCCTCCATTTATTTATTAACTGGCTCAACGTTTAGTTACTTCATTAAGTCAAACACTGTTCAGCTAGTCTGTTGAGGTGAAATGAGCTCAACAGACTCATGACAGCACATTCTCAGTCTGTAATGATTCACTGCAAGGTGACTTACTCTACTCTTTTCACTCCAGCGCACTTCACAATGGATGTTCATACTACATAACAGTGATCCATCACATACACACAGACACACACAGGATTAAAGTACATTCATACAATTTTGTCACAATCAATTCTTTTTTAAATAAGACATGTCAAGAAAAGTGAACATGAAACTCAAGTGCAAAGAGAAGATGTTAAGCAGCTAACGTCTTCCTACATCACTTACTTTAGTATCACCTTAACATCTAAAAAGAAAATCACAAACCTGTATGAACTACGCTTTAGTATTGAAACCAGAATTACAACTCTCTGACCGCAGTCTCAACATTTCTTTTGATGTGAGTAACTTCAGCAGTCAGAGGACGAGGCAGCAGTGTGGGGTTGGACCAGTCTGCTGCAGTGCTGGCCAACGGAGTGAGCTACTGTAGCTGCCTGGGCACAGAGCCCAGCAGAGGGCGAGGGGAATGAAGGGGCAATGTGAATTAGATAGAGAGACGAAGATAAAGTGATGGATAACTAGAGGTAGAATGACAAATAAAACAGAGGACGTACAGTAGGAGAGAGGGTCATTGAGGGCAGCAGAGCAAGTAAAGGGACAACATAGACAACAGAGAGAGAAAAATCCATGACTGTTGCTTCAGAGATGCTGAAAGGAAAAATGTGTTGTGCGAGAAAATGTGAGAAGGAAACGTAATTGGAAACACAGGCAGGATGGATCCTAAAGGAGATCACAGACTAATAAAGGGATTGGCGCCAGTTAATAAAACAGTATCCTCAAAGAAAAAATTCATAATACTTGTATTACCTTTAGCCCTGCACACATTACTGTGTGGGGGAATGAGAGCCTCCTGTTTCAAATATAAACCTTGTACCAAGGTTTTAAAACAGATTCAATAAAATGTAAAGAAAGTATATGTGATGAAAACTACACCAAAGTATCTGTGATGCACTTACTTTCTTTTTTTTTCTTTGGACTGACAACATGTGTGTTTACAGTTTGCAATGTTTGCTCAAAAGGTGCCCAGTTGTCAACTCAGTCAGTCATGTGGGAACAGAAATCAGAATTGGTTTTCTGACATTCCACCAACTTATCTGCTCAGTACCTGGTATGATTTTTTCAACATTCCCAGGCAAAGCACCCAAAACATTTAAGATGTAATACTTTCACTTTTAAGGTAATTGTCTTTCTGGTGTTATACTAGAGATACAGAAGTAAAAAGTCACCTAGCAAGTAAAAGGTGTATCCAACCCTTTCAGTGTATTTCTGCCATCCTTCTACATGTAGCATCACATGTGCACTATGATGCTCAGCTGCACGGTTGACAGGACACAGACACTGAAGTGTTTCAGATTAAAATGCTGATTATCTCTAGTTAACAGATGTAACATGTGTGTGGAAGAAATCACCCTGCAGTGATCAGCCCATAGAGAGTAGAAAAAGGCCAAATCTATCTAGAACGGTCACGTCATGTGGAAGCTGGCACAACATAACTCGTGCAAACCACAAACTTACGAGGATAATCGAATCCAGCAGTGTTGCACGTTCCAATTGTGTGAGAGCTGCAAATAATGAGGAGTTTCAGTCAAGGTGAAAAAATATGCGCTCCATTGCTTAACACCGACTTTAACATCCTCAGAATCTCTTATCAGATTTAATTTCAGACCACTGAACAGGAACCAGCTGAATAGGAATGAGTGTTAATGTTTACTCCAAATTGCAAAGACTGGTGGGTAAATTACAAAAAAGTCAAAGCATGGAAACTTCACTATGATCTCATTTTCCTAAGCTATCAACAAAGTGTCACTCAACTATTTAAGAAATGAACTACCTCTTCAGTTAAGAGTGAGACGGATATTTCATTGAATTTATGTTTGAATTTAAGATTAAAAAGGGTGAAATGGTTAAGAAGGAGTGTACCAGAAGTCAGGATTTAGCCCGTTACCTTTATGTCATGTCTGACATCACAATATACAGTTGGGAGGTTGAGGAGAATGTATGTTACAATGTTAGAAACTTTTCACCTAAAGATAGAATTTCTCAAGATTTCACATAATTGTGAAAGACGTGACACAAACTATGGCTCATCAACTGTGTTTACTGAGGAGAAAGTCCTCGTTTGCTTCCTCCTTGACTAATTTTTCTTTTGAAAGAGTGTCAAAGGCCAGAACAAGTTTGTGCTATTCGAGAGAAATTGTGACAGAGGCCAGACTCGTTCTGCACGGCCACAACGGTTGCTGGTCTCCAAGGTTACGGCCCTGCAAAACAGTTTTTGGACTATTCAAAGCAATACCGTGACTAATTGTAGACATCAGAAAGAGTGTTCTTATGCACACGATATGTATTCATTGAGCTTCCAAACAGAAAAAACTATTGGAAATCTG
This sequence comes from Scomber japonicus, assembly GCF_027409825.1. NCBI lineage: Eukaryota > Metazoa > Chordata > Actinopteri > Scombriformes > Scombridae > Scomber > Scomber japonicus. The sequence continues at coordinate 14,036,060 of NC_070589.1, read as the reverse complement.
ATCCAGTTGCACACAGAACCACATTACATTTTTTGTTTTATTTTTAATATTACAAGCAACATATATAGCAAGGCACGTCTCATATGATTTCATTAAGTTTACAATATCAACATGGCTACAATCATTCCATTGTCTTATTAACACTGAGAGCCAAAAAAACATCATAGTTTTGAGAAGTGGGATTGACTGCTGTAAGAGGAGAGTGTTGAGGTGCTTTTGAGCCAGGCAGTCAACCCTAATTCAGGGAGTTGCTGGAAAAAAACAAGCGTACTGTCAACTTCCCACGACTGAAAAATGTTTTTCAAGGACTTTAAGTCCATTACATCATGTCTCTGCTCTTTGTTACAAAGGCAAGGATTCCTGAGCACAAAGGCAAACCCGTTCACCTGACTGAAATCATGACATCATTCTCACTCTATGTGAAAACAGGAAACGGTAAAGAAGCGTTGTCATGGAAATGGTGCAACTCGTCTTCAACAGCAACAGATGGATGTAATTCCGAGTCAGTTCATAGATGGACTTTAGTTCCTCTTTATGTGTCACAAGAGGGAAAAACAGAACTGCTGAAAGACCATAAAGCATGAAACAGTTGATGATGTCCCTGATGACCTTCAAGCTTTCAGTGTCGACAGGTGTGCTTTAGCTGAATCCTTCTTTCTAGTGGTGTAGCAGCACAGTGTTGGCTTTGATTAAAACTGATGTTGCACATCTAATTCAAAAGGAACCACAAAAAGAAGTAAATGAAGAAACAGTTAAATAAATTGGATGAGTTTCATTCACGGCGGAGAAGAATGTCAAAGAGAGGAAAGAAGGGCCGAGAGACCTTTAAATAGAACTGAATCCATGAGGAGACACAAAGGAATCTGGACTGTCTGTAAATTGGTAATGTCAGGAGGCCAAATTGAAGTGTTGATTAGAGGCCAATCCTACAGCTTCCCGGGACAAAGACAGAGGGAGACGATGACTGGGGAGGATAATCTTTGCTCTCATTCATTACAGAGATGGAGAGTGATTGGATGGCCCTGTTAATAACGCTGGACCTTGTGTGTGTGTACGTGTGTGGTGGGTTTAATAAATGAAAACAATGACATTCTGAATTTGCGTCATAATCAAGTTTCGTTTGTATTCAAATGTTTTGTTCTGGTTTTTCAATGCATATCAAACAGATATAGAAAACAGTTCTTTCCCTCTTTTATCTTTACATAAAAAACAAAAAAAAACTAATCTAAAAGAGGTCACTCATGTCTGGGAAAAACGTGGCTCACAGTCATATTCTAGTCTGTGGCAGCGTTAAACGTGGGATTTATGGGTTTGTAAAAAAGCGACTGCTGAGCTTTCAAAACCGATTTCAGCCCCTCAGCTTTCCCTGCTCACACACATTTCTTTGAATCTCTGGTGGCGGCTGTTTTGTGGTGCATAACTGACTGCTAAGCAAAACGGATCCATCAAAAAGGTTTTATGGCTGTTTAGAGTGTATTTCTGGAAGTTAATTGCATTTAAATGAGTCTCTCGCAGACTGGCTAATACTATAAATGACAGAGTGGTAATGCTGTAATACAGTAAATGCAACAGCAATACCTTTGTCTTGATACACTCTCTCTCCCTCTCTCTATACATGACTCACATACACACACTCACACACTGGGTGGAACAGATGAGAGGAAATGGATCGGTCCTGACAGACAGCGGGATAAATGGAGAGATAATCAGGTGTGAAATCACTCTGGTTTTCTTTCTGCAGTAATTCGGTCTGTTTCTCATCTTCTCTCAGTGTCTCTGAACGCACAGGGCCACTTCTGTTCTACATGAAACTAACAGAACTAATAGCTTGGCTTTTAATACATACATTCACACTCACACTCACACTCACACACACACACACACACACACAGCCTGCTGGCTCCCTCTGGTATGTGACAACTCCCCTGGATACATCTGTGTATAAAATTTCATACTTTCTACTCTGTTCTCCATCTCTCACTGTTGCTTTTTTAAGACGTTTTTTTATGCCTTCATCTCTTCTCCCTGAGCTACTTATTATTTTTCAGCTGATCTGTCACTTCCTTTCCATCCTTCTGTCAATGTACCTCTCTTTATCCTCCATCTCCACTCATTATACAAATATATTCATGTGAATGATCATTTTGCAGAATAAAAAGGTTAAATGGAAATGATGTAATAGATGGTAATGTCAACTAAAAATGATGCAATGATGCAATGTGGGTGTTTCTGATTTTTCCAGTTTTTATTCAACAGTCCAATATTGAGGGGGGGGGGGAAATATTGACGTGACAGTTGGTAACTAAGCTACCACGCCTGGCATGTTCTGGTTGTTAGCTGGCAACGGACTGCCAGAAAGCAAACTGAAGATGCGTTGTTGCACATGGACTCTTTGGACAGTTATAGCAGGTTTGCATTGAGGAGAAAATACATGTGCCACATACAAACACATCCAAATTATGCAAGGAACATACTTGTACTGTCTAATGTCAAAATGTTTCATAAACCATAAACTCACATATTGTGTGTCAAAGAAGGGCACAGAAACCCTTCTGCAGGCAAAACCAAAACCCACAGACACAAATACATATCAATTTGATAATCTAATCTATAATGCAAATCACTGTTGTTTCAATTGTCATATTTTTTTTGATTGTCATGTCTGTGTACAGTTCAATTACTGGTATGCAATATACGTAAAAGTAATCACGTAAATGTTCTTTTTTTATTTAAAAACACCTTGTCTTTCAAACTACTAGATCATACACAAATTAAGATACTTTCAACACTACAAACGGAACGAAACAACTACATGTTAATTTTATTCTAATATATTAAAAAGCACAAAATGTACAGTACAGTCCCTACATTAACTGGTCATTATTTCTACTTTTTTTTATAAACTCTCTAACAGGATCATCAAATCTCAGCTGATATCACACCACTATTTACTTGCATCCTATAATACACTGGAAAAGAGGTTTCCTGGCTCATTTTAAGACCGAAGCAGAGGGAACAAAAATTAGTTTTGATTTATTGTCTCCATGTTGTACAAAAGCTTCCAGCTTTTAATATCTGCAAGGCGCCCAGGTGAAGGTGTTGGCAGTCAGGTTGCTATAGAGACAGATATATCTGTGAAGCACCATCATAACTATGTCTCTGGTTTCCTGGATAAGATGGAAATGTAACCAGGTGTTAAACTAGACCAGATATCACTAGTTCACAAAAAACTTTCTGTAAGAAAAAAAGAAAAAAGGATTTGGATTTATTTAGTTATTAAGAAAAATGGACTGGACTGACTTAAACTTAATTAATGTCAAGCACCTGTATTAGTCCTCATTAGAGGAGTCCTCGTAAGAGCAGATGCACATGCTTCTTCTTCATAAGGGTGCTCATAAAAGCTGTAATGGATCGATAAAAAGCCGATAGTGTCTGAGTGTCACTCAATCATTGAGCATAAAGAGCTGATTTCTAAAGTCTTGACTCTAATTTGACCTCTGAGAATTTCTTCAATTTCTTCAATATGAATCAATCATAAACAATTTCTGAGAAAACCAGTAAACCGCAAGTAGTTGATCTGGCTCATACTGTAAATCCTCCTTTTTAGTCTAGAACTAGCTTATTTTCTGTCTGGGAATCAGGTCTAAAGTTCAGGAGCTGAATCAGATCAGTGCTACGCCTGTAATGCCGACCCAGAGCCTCAGACAGTCAATTAAGGTTGAATGTTTGACTGTAGCAAAGGCAGCACTTAACAGCAGGTCTGAAAGAATAAGTACAGGTTACCTTGTCGAGGTTAGTCGCTATTTTCAGCAGAACTGCTCACACACAGAAAAAGGTCATTCCAATTTCTCTTTGAAGCTTTTGAATGAAATAGCACAATCAAAATACAGGTTGTGTCTGCTAGAGAGGGTGGATTTTATAAGCTGTAATGTACCGTTGAGTACATGTGATTATGATGATTTGGATTCTGAGAATGATGCTTCTTACTGTCTGTGTGTAAAATTTATAATCTAGTCACTTTTACCTTGACTAATCAGTTGAAGCTTTGCAGCCCTTCATTTGCACCCAGTTTCTCCACTGCCTCCATCCTCCCTGAGCAGCCTTCATGATAGAGGAATCCCTTGATTCCTCTATCACTTATCATGTGATCTCCAACAGAATTGTCAGCAGTCGCTTGACATAATGTTCAATTTACCCCTCTCTCACTCCTTACACATCTCATTTTCTTTATCTCTCCTGTGTGTTTTTGTCTTTTATCATCCTGTCTCTATCACTCCTCATTCAAGCTGCCTCGCTTTGATCCGTGATCTCTCTCACTATTACCCCTGTCTCATTGTCCATATATTTTGGTTTACGTTTTTCTCTTTTCTCACACTTGTTCATTTATTCATACCCTCTTTTTGTCAGTAGACATCTCTCCTGAAAGTGCTGACACTAGATAGCGAAGCAAAAAGAAATCACCATCTTCATTTTTCAGGCTTTCTATTTTATACATGCTTCCCTGTTTGTCTTTCTTCTCTCACATGTCACACAGTTTCCCCACTCTTCTGCTATTCTTTTCTTCCTCTGCTTTATTTTATTCTTTATGTCTTTCTTTGCATCTTTTTTTCATTTCTCTTCTCTCCTCTATTCATCTTTGCTGTTAAATATTTGATCATGAGCTGCACTGACATGACACCACTGTTCCCTGCTGGAGCCGAGGGGTGTTTAGATGTCAAAGCAGAGAATGAAGAAAGAACATATACATACATCTGAGCCTCTTCTGTGTCATTTCACTTGCGGAGCGCTTTCAGAAAAACCAATCACAGACATTTTTATTAGTTCTACTATGTCGAGAGGAGCAACATCACAAACCACAGTTGCGAAGACGGAGGCTTCATTACAACAAAGACATTGAATTTGGGAAGAATATCTGCTGAAGTCACAACTTTCACTTTTTACGATTTGCAGACGCTTCTATAAAACTGGGGGGCCACTGTAAATAAGCCACTATACAGATAAGCACAAACAGCTTCTGTAATGGATTTTGTGTGGTTTATAGTGCGGGTGCAAACAAAAACTGCTCTCTTTAATTTAGGGCAACATTAGCATGTGTTTACATTTCATATTATTAATCGACCCTGATCTTAAATGCATTCAAAATGTGCATTAAAGGAACTCAAAGTCCAGGCTGAATAGTATAAGGCAAACACACAGATGAACCTTCCTCTGGTCTTCACAGAGCGTGGGCTCTAGTGAGGAATTGCTGATGGCTTGTCTTAATGTGCCAACACTTTAATAGGACTGAACAAGAAAGAGAAAGACAAGCCACCAAAAAGATACGAGCAGGTACACGTGACAGTAAAAAGCAGTCGAAGACAAATCAGGGAAGCATAAAAAGCAGAGTGCAAGCCATTTATCCCTGCGGCTAGCGGCTAAATTAAGCTGATGCACTAACCCACTGACCCATATATCACACAGCCAGCAGTTTGGTGTGAATCTCTCAGACCTAGATTGTTAACTGCCAGGCTGCCACTGGAGAAGTCAAGTCATGATTCAAACACTGATGAACATACCTGAGTCAAATTTAAGAGTCATACCTGAGCAGAGGGAAATCTAATCTTACCGAAACGTTTCAAACCCTTCTGGTATTAAAGGATCAGTTCACCTAAGTCAAAATATTTTCTGACTAACAGTGTCTAGTCAGACAGTTTCGGTTATGTGCTGAAACTTGTGCTGCTATCTAAATACAGAGCTGCCTGAAAAATTACATTAGAAAAACTCAACAGTAATGTCCTTTTCCAGAGACAGTCTCCCCACAGTCACACCAGATAATCTACAGGCCTCGCTGCGGGCAGTTTTATTTGGAACCAATTCATCAGAGGTATTTTCTGGAAGGAGATTGCTGGTGAGTTTTTCCAAATGTAATTTTCCAAATATAAGCAGTGCTTTGAGCAGCGCAAATAAAATTTTGCCTCCTTTGTATTGCGATGGTGGCAGAAGTCTCAGGGATAGATACCTTAAAAGCCTCAACAGATAAAACTGAATCCAAATCTGCATGACTCAATGCCACATGGAGCAACTGAGAAAATAAGTTTTCTTGTAACTGTAATGGTGACTCAGCAATTTAACAAATGTCTTTAGAGCAACACTTAATGCACTGGTACACAGAGACAGTGTGTTAGCTTGTGAGAGAGTAAACAGAGTTTTAACTACTGTACTGACTTACACTCTCTATTTTTCATCCTTTACCCAACTGATTCTGGCACTTTTCATGTGTTCAATTGAGTGCAGTGTTACGGATTCTTTCCAGGAAGGACAGTCTAGAGGTTTGCCCTATTATCACAACTATTATCACATCTCCCCCTCTTTATGAGGGATGGCTTTTCACCCCATCTTTGAGTTTGGCCATTTAAAAACAGCTCTTCACTCTTGCCTTTCAATGTTATTGGACAACATATCATACACACTTGATCTATTCAAGCAAAACCCCCATTTACACCTATAGTAAGTACAATTTTAGGGAGAATATGAGTTCGGACTAGATGTTACCAGAAGTAAATGCTGCTGGGGTAGAGAAATGGCAATAACCATACAAGCAGACAATCCATACTGAATAGCACAAAAACATGGTTCCACAGGTTGCTGTAGCCTTCATGTAAACAAGCCAGGCATGAATGGATCTCAGTGTTCTGTAGTTTTGGTTAATGGGTGGCTGCATGCAGCAGCAGCGGCAGTGGCAGCAGCATCTGGTTTAGGTCTGACCCGCAGTGTTTGAGCTCATGTGATGCAGACTAAACAGTAGGGAAGCAGGAGGGAGGTCAGAATGTCAGGCTGGCTTACAGAAGGAAAAAAAGTGGGTCACTTCTCGTTGACAGATCTGCTGGAATGTGACGCCTAAATAAGCCTTTAGTTGTGATTTTAACTATGAAGTATGAATACATCACTGCCAAGGAAAACCTGGTATTAGTGTGTGCAGGCTGCGAGTGCCACGTTTCTTTCAGCACATTTGGAAGTCAAGCGATCTCAATGTGTGTTTGTCATTTTTCACATAGTACAGTGAACATAGACAAAAAGATGTGGGTGAGTTGCAGTTTCAGAAAACTTTTTTGAAAAGATGATTAACCTTCCTTAGTCAGATCAAGAAGCTGATCAGCTGATTGTCAGTATGACACTGCCTTGTTTACTTCATTCCACACAACTGCACAGCTCTGCTTCTTCTCTAGTTTCTGTCATTGTTCACACCCTCCCTCTCACATCCTGCTTCCATCCTTCCCCTAATAAAAGGTCAGTGTTTCTTGCTACTTTTACATCTCATCCTGCTTTTACTTGTTGACACTTGCAGTAACTCTTCTTGCATTTTGTCACTCCCCACCTCATCTTTCTTGTTTATCTTTCCTCTTTACACTTAACCTCACTGTTGCACACTGTTTCCTTTTTTTTCTTTGCCTGCCTCACAGACTTTGAGACAGTAATGACTGGTCCTGTAATCCGGTCAGCTAAACTGTCTGAGACTGAAACTAGTTTGCGCCGGTGAATCATATCACAGCTGTTGGATGAAGAACCTTCAATGTCAACTTCTCAGCAGCTTATAAATCTGCACCAACATGAGCTTCATCACTAGGAAAGAAACAGACTTTGTAATCCTTTAACTAAAGTTATAACCAATACCCCAAATTGGATTTACAAAGTTTTTCCCCTGATAACAGCTATGTATGCCCAACAGTGGACTCTAATGATTCAGCAAAGGTCTAAAATTTATATTCTGGGTGGTTTGTATATTAGCTGATAAGGAAAGGCAACATTTAACTGACAGATTTTGCAATGGAGTTTGGTTTGGTGCGAGTTTGAGTACAAAGACAAGAGAGAGGAAGAAACAGAAAAGGAGAGGAAGTGGCACATATTGGGGCTGAAGCTAAGACAGTTCCCATTGTATAGAATCAAAGCACCACTAATTGGTACAATTATAGAGACAGGACGAGAGAGCTGTGTGAGTGAGAGAGACATGCACGCACATTAGACAGAGGCAGATGAGTGTGCTTCAAGGTAGCAAAATAAATTAGTTAGGCATGCTGTTTATGTATTGCCGCAACAATTAAGTGAAATATACACTATCTGGCAAAGAGGGATTAGTTTACCTCCAGATTGAAGAAAGAAGTTCTTTGAAGTCTGGAAGGATGAATAATTTACATCACATTAACAGGATAATACCAGTTGAACCTCGCTCAGCATTTATTTGCATTAGTGCTTATCACAGCGACTTATCTGACCCTGATTGCTTTGTCTGATCTTCACAAATTTATGTTGACTCTGGAGTGTTGTAGGTTTTTAATGTCTCACATGTGTGTGTTATGTTACCGTAGGAATGGGAGCAATGATCTGAGGTGGAGCAAAGTGATGATCAACTGCTTGTGGCGCGTCAGGCCTGAGCCCGAGTGATGAGAAAAACAAGCCGTTTGTGGCGAGAAGAAGCTGCTTCTATAAATCTCTTTTTAATACCCCGCAGTCACGCTGTTTCCCCTCACGACAATAATTCACAAACAATCCAATAGTTGCTGCTCATAGGAAGGCCTGTTAGACAAAGTCATTACCGTACAACCCAGAGGATTTTTCATGAGCAGACACGCACACACACACACTCAAACACACCGAACAGATTTATATGGTACACTTAATGAGGCCTAAAGTCACACACGCACATTTTAGAAAGGACTAAGCCAGTAATGTGGAAAGCAGTATGATACAATGTCTGTTGTCTAGCTGACCACATACTGCTGGTTTGCTGTTCACAAACACTCACAGGCAGACAGCAATTATGACCTCATTCTCACTATAAGAGTCATCTACAGGGCAGACAAGCTGACTCAATTCAAAACTGGTATTGAATGAAGCCGCTACACAGCCTGTAATCATACTCTGTTTGCCCACTCTTCGACAAAGAGAAAACCTCCGGGCTATTTACTTCACCTCTGAATGAAATATTGAAATATTACTCCCACCACACAGCTTTGCTTCAGATTCACAGCGCCGGCTGGAGCACTAATAACCAGAAAGGACCTCTCAGTTATGAATGTGGTTACGTGTGAATGGAATGAGAAACTAAAAGTATGGTTTTAGATTTAGTAGTCCAATTGGATTTCCCCTACCTGCAGCCTGTCTCTCCACACAGCCTTTGTCTCATCCGTCAGCACACAAACACATATGATTTGGCTTATTTTGTTTATAAGTTTACGAATTCAAAGTTTAATGATACATTTCAAATGAGATTTCTAAAAGGAGACTATTTTCAGCTTATAACCCTTGAAGGCAAACTTACAGCACAGAAACAATACTTTTTAACCTGAAACCTATTTTCCCATCAGTTCGGGTCTAAGTGACTAATGGGGACAAACATTTATGAAATGAAATGCTCAGTAGTGAGCTAGAGCGCTTCAGTCAACAGCTGCAAAATTACAATGTAATCTTTGGGGGCAATTGTCAATGTATTTCCACTAAAAGTGCTGACAGGCTCAGATTGTTATTGTAAGTGTCTGACAACGAAAGTAAACAGAGGAACTAGCCGCCTGTAGCAGCATTAAGCTTAACTTTTTCGTTTCCTTACAGTCCAGCCGTGGTGAAAATCAGCCTTGTATATTTAATCAAACCAGGGTGCGTAGCTAAATGAGTAACACATATTGTAATTGCTCACAGTTACGTGTTGAAATCACATTTTTATTACCGTGTTGAGCTGAGGGTTTGGTCTAGCCAGCCTCAGCCTTTTCCCTATTGAAAAATACTGGAGTTTCCCCTTAAGCATTGTAACCTGAAAACTTTCCTTTAAGAAATCAGTCTAAAATTTAACATCATTATGCAACTTTGACTTCCAAAACCAAGTAAGTAAAATCAAATGTGTGTTTGTGTGCTGACTGATTAGACAAAGGCCTTATTGGGAGACTGTAGGGGAAATCCAATTGGACCACCAAGTCTAAAACAATACTTTTGGTTTCTCATTCCATTCACTCATAACCACACTTAGACCCAAAATGAGTCAAAAATAGGGTCCAAGTTGAAAAAGTCTCACTTGAACAGTTTCATGAAATTGAAATCCATTATTGAAACTATTTATAGTCAGCATTTCTTTAACTATATGGTACAGACCAAAATTCATTCACTAGATTTAGATTGATTTGCGATGCAGCATGTAATCGTGCGCAAATTTATCTCAACTCGTTTGCACTGTGATTACAAATGTGTCTTTTGAAATTTCTTTTCATCCGTTTATTTCTCTCTCTCTCTCTCTCTCTCTCTCTCTCTCTCTCTCTCTCTCTCTCTCTCTCTCTCTCTCTCTCTCTCTCTCTCTCTCTCTCTCTCTCTCTCTCTCTCTCTCTCTCTCTCTCTCTCTCTCTCTCTCTCTCTCTCTCTCACTCTCTCTCTCTCTCTCTCTCAAACACACACACAACCCTTCTTGCCTCCTTTTATAGATACACCTCTCAGGATGAGCCTTTCAACCATCACTCTCCTGCCTGCATTAAGCTCCACACATTTTCAACAGTCAAACCTCATTTTACAGCATGAAGTCTATCTATATTCTTGTTCAGCTGAAGGCTTTGAGCAGACTCTACATTCTCCATATCCTCCGAGGTGGCCCATCGCACAGACTCGCCGTGAAATCCGGCAGATGGCTCCATAAATAGGAAATGGGCTGAGGTGAGATGCTTTCAAAAGCTAATGTATGAACTTTGAACTAAGCCTGAGTGGAGGAGATTACCAGACATCACACAGACAGTCAGGCAGATTTTAAACCACAGGTTAAGAAATGTAAGTCTCAAAAAGCAGCAATGTGTTTTGTCTTTTCATTCTGCTTCATATTTTAGTTGGCCAGCTGCAGTTTCTCTTTCACCAAAACATCCAATTTAAGCATGTGACCTGTTTTAAATGGTAGAAAATATGCTCTTAATGTGGTAAATACTATGTTGACCTGTGAGAGTGGAGGAAAACTTTGAAGTTGATCAGACCTAACAATATACAGAAAAAGATGGGCTTCCTTTCAGCTTTCTGCCAGGTAACAGAAAACACAGCCTGTTGTGATATGAAATAAGACCCATGGGGTTGTGCAAACAGAGTGGGAGGGAGACAGCCAGAGTCAGATCATAAGCATGTTTTCATAACACACACTTTCCTTTCCTGGCAGGTGTGTGTCCATGTGTGTAATAGCTCTTCTAACAAGCTGTTCAAAGAATCAGTGTTTAGACTACGATGGGAGGAAAGGCTTGACTCTCCTCTCAACAGCCAGTGAAGCAGAGTCTCCTGAGAACACAACATATATTATTCACGTAGCTAAACTAAAGAAAGCAACATAACATTAACTTGTCTCCTGTGTTACACTTTTTTTTGTTTTACAGAGACATTGAACTCCAGTACAGTTGTACAGTAAAATGTAGTGTTGCTACACTCAGGGACTGTTAAATGCAGAGCAAATCGTTCTACTAAAGATAGAGGAAAAAAACACTGAAGCAGCCAAAAAAAACATGCAGCTGATAGCTGCAGGCACCATTTGTAAGATTAAATATGAAAAAAAGATCTTTAAGAGCTTTCTCATGTAGTGAGCCTCAATGATACTATGATAAATGAGCTTAAGATGCAACAAGAGGAAGAGAAACTTCACTTATGTCAACTCTTGTACCTCAAAGTTAACCCTCAGGGAGATGCCTTCTTCTTTCCCAACAGTCAACAGCCTGTCTGCAAAGATACATCATCTACTGTTTAGCTTCAAAGAAAGATGATTTCTACCGCAAACTGAGCAAAACCAGAGCATTATGAAACATGATGAGCAGTTAAACCACTGACCTGCCTCAGCGTATATTGTAGAGAGTGGTGCTGCCCGTCCTATTGTCACACCTGGAATTTTTACCTTGTCACTGGACCTACACTAACCTGTTAGCTGCCAATAAGTGCATCAAATGCACAAGCTTTGAGTTTACAGGGTTACATAATACATTTCCAGTCTTACCACAGCATTGGACATGTGAGGACATGTGAGATAACAGAATCTGATTTGGCTGCCACAGTTGGTTTCCTATTCTGGTATTAACAGCTACCCAGCTCATAATTTCTTGGAACATCATTCAGCAGATATTTTTGCTGAAAGTTGATAACGCTGGCATTTCCTCATCATGAGTTTCTTGTATACACTTATTCCACAAACACCCACATTGAGCTTAGCCGTCAGCACTCAAGTATGTGTTCATGTGTCAGTTAACAAAATGTATGTGGTACTTACGATCCAGGCCATTGATGTACTTCATAGATATCTCACAATGTCCCCACACAGCGCTGACGATGGGATATAGCTTCTTGCCCTTCAGCCCTCTGAATGCCACTCCTAGATACTGTCCATCTACCATGAAGCTCAGTGTGCCTTCGTCCATGTCCAGAATCACTAGTAAAGAGTCCGGGAGGGTGAACGACTCCTCTGGCTCCAGGAAACAAGGGTAAGAGGGCAGCGAGCTGTGAGCCCGATTCTTACTGTCATGGTAGAGCCGGTTGCGTCCCAGATCCCAGCCCCAGGACTCACAGTCTGACCCCACCAACGCTGTGTACCCTACAGAATGTAAAGGAGCTTCAGAAGTTGCCACCCCGACCACGGCGTGGGTGCCACGCTGCCGGGAGGGCCAGTGAATCCTCCAAACATGGAGACCCCTTGTGTATCCGACCCGCCCTCGGATGCAGTCTGTGCTTTGAGCAACCGGATGGCGGTGGAATGTCATCTTATCCTCGTCTTTGATGAAAATGTTAAGGGAGCGGTCGTCAGGGTTCCATGCATGATGGAGCTGGGTCTCCGGTCCAGCACATGGCATGTCCAGTAAAAGATCAAGTCTTGGAGGCTTGGAGAAATCTGGTCCCCTCAACTCTGGGTGCTGCCGTCGATGAGCTGAGGGCCGGTAAGATGGAGAGCCGCCGCTTTCCCCGCGTACATCTACCGATTTAATGCTGCTAGAGATCTTTTGGCCCATGGCTGCGATGGAAGGGTTGACAGAAGGAGGGGAAGGACGGGTGGTGTTTTTGCAGGTGGGCGCTGCGTTGCGTGGAGCTTGACGTTACCTCATCAATGCGGTGGAGCTGAGGTGAAAGTTCCTATCTGAAGAGTGGTGGAAGGAGATGAAGGAGGTGGAGGTTATGAATGAAAGATGTATACGATCTGGTTTCATGCCACAAATGTCTTCATTAAGACAGAGCTGCTGCCACTCCTGTTGAGAGAAGGAAAAGAAAAATAAAGATTAACAAAATTGGAGGTAACTCCTCTGTTAATCATTACTGGGTTTTTTAGCAACAAACAATAGTCTAAGCAATAAGCTAGAGAGAGAACAAAGAGAGATGGTGATGAAAATACAAAAGGAACAAAGAAAGAGGAAGAAGAATGGTGTTGGTAAAACTTATTTTGCAGATTTCATATTAAGTTTGCTGTTTTGAAGGGAATAAACAATGAACAGGATGAACAAGCACATGCACACACTGGCACAGACACATTTCCTCTGACTCATCCCGCATCCTTCCAGCAAACCCAAATGCCGATACCAATATACGCATGCAACCCTCCAACACTCCCCAGTTGTGCAACACTGCACAGATTTGAAGCTGGCATGCTCTCCTTTAGGTAATGTAATTTTAATGAGTATTGCCTGAGTCTGCAAAAATATCAACACAACAGGAGCAAAACAAAAACACCAGGTAATAATTTACCTTCCCTCTTGAGTGTAAAACAGTTGAAAAAGTCAGTTTGACTTACCCTCACACTTTATAGATAGACAGAAGGCTATATGATACAGTATGTGTATGTATCAGCAGCAGGTCATTTGTGCTCCAGCATCTTAATAAATGTCCATGTACACAATAAATTCTAATCATAGTGAGCAATAACCAGGTTTAATATAATAATATAATTAATTTGTACTACACTTTTCAAACTTCACTGATAATAAGACAGAGAAGTGTACAATACAAAAACAAAGAACAATTAGTGACCAATACATGTGAGAAAATATGATAAATGATAAAAATTTGAATTAAAAAAAAAGATTTAAGCTCTCTAATAAAAATCTATAATAAAATACAAGATAAAGAAAATAGTAATAAGACTTCAGATGAAAATGCCTCCCTGAAAGTAAAGATTTTTAAAATAGATAGTGAGGTAGACTTTAATTTCAGAATGAAATTTCCATTTGATTTCATTTTCAGTATAATGTGTTAGTTTCCATGTGGGGAAGTTGTTACTTAGTTTCACTTCCACTTGCAGTTTCACGGCATTTCGGTTATTGTGACAATGTGTTAGAAAAAACATATAAAAACAAATTAGTATACACTGAATTTGTTTAATTTGTTCACATAGTGTAATGTTCATTGTTATTGTAGTTAACAGTTATCATAATCGCAACATAATCGCACACACACATACATATGCGCACTTAAAATGACGTATTGGCCTCTTCCAGGAATGTAAGCAGGTGCTTCCTGTTCACAGGAACAGTGACACCTCGGACATACGAGGAAGTGGATGACACCACTCATGACACATGTCTGATTTTTCTGACGTCAGTCTGTACCTGATCTGTCACACATTTATTTGTGTTCAGCAAAGTTCATACACTATTTTCTGTTTTGAATCAAATACTGGTGACACAAGCACAAGTATTTCCAGCAAACCAGTCAACTACCACAGAGTGAGATCACTCACACACACACACACACACACACACACACAGACACAGACAGCTGCCTCTATGTGTGTCATCGTGGCTGGCAGGTGGGTTAACGGTGGATGCTGCTAGGAAGATTCTAGTCATTACTGCCAATATTGAGCTAAAGAAAACACTATTTAGCACTGTACAAACTCTGAAGTGTGTGTGTGTGTCTCAGTCGGTCCAGGCTGGCACAGCATGTGAATGACAATCTGGCATTACGTGCTGTCATCAAGTAGACACTTGACCTCTGACCCTGTGTCCTCATGGTCACCGTTGCATAGTAACCTCTCAACAGGCTGGTGGGCTGGCACAGCGTCTGCTGCTGTGAATAGCGGCAACATGCTTCTGCCATCTGTTGTTTACTTTCCCTCCCTCCTCCTATCTCTCTCTTTTTCTGTAGCCAAATCACTTAGGACCAATCACACTCGTGTCTCCTCCCTTCATCTGCCCATTCAACTGGGTTAGACAGGTACGGACGGGACAGCAGATTACACGGTGCTGCATGCAAGCAAACGCACATACACAACTATCTAATGCCGGTGATGCTGTGACGCGGGATAGGTAATTACTTTGTAAATATCATATTACACAAAGAGATTTTCTGGGGGTGGATATGAGGGAGGAATTGAGGAGAAAGAGTAACACAAAGGACGAGAAGAGAAACTGGGAGAAAGATTGTAAGATGAGTAAGTGTGACCACAAACCAATAATATCAGTTGGATTGACAGAGGTGCAACAACTGGGCCAGTCAATGTGAGCCAAAAGTTAAAAGACGTGTTACATTAAAGTAAAAACTATTCTAAAAGCCTCATCAAAAAGGATGAGATAAGAAGGCAGATAAAATACAGACAGAGAGCAGTGAGCACCTGGTGTGTGGGCTGGCTTCATCTGGCTTCTCCTGCTGCACTGCTAACAAGCTCCCGTCACACAAAGTGTGTGAGGGCGGTGTGTGTGTCTGTAAGAGTATTACATTGCATGAGAGGAGGACACTGTGCAAGTGCATCTGCCTCACAGACTGTTTCATTTGAAACTGTCCAACAAGCTCTGACTAGGCAGACAGGCTTTGAAGACACACACACACACACACAAACAAACAAACACACACACACACACACACACACACATATATAGGGATAGGAAACTGCTGAGGAGCCTCATACTGCATCACCCTCAGAAAACAGACCAGAGATGTCTGTGGGCTTTTCCACAGAAATCATGCCCAGCACTCCAGAGTATCCAAGAAACCATGTTTACATGTTTTTTTTAAAAACGTATGACTAACAGAAACCAAGTTTTCCATGTAATACGGAGAATACAGCTGTATTAACAGTGTTTGTGTGTGTCTGAGATGGTCAATTAAGGTCAGCCAGAGAGCCATAAGGCCACACAGGATCACGGCTAGACATTGCTAATTCTGAGTTCATGCATGAATGTCTGTTCTGAGAGTCTGTGCGTGTGTCTTTCATCCCAGATCAGCTGGTCCACAAGTTACCATCTGAGCACCTGCAGACACAGTGACAGCAGCAGAAACAGCTGTTTTCTCACCAGAAAAACATGGAAACAATGGGCTTCCTCAACTGAGACACTTACAAATGTTAACATACATTTACCATTCAACAAATCTGAACTGAACAAATTCTGATTTAAGTACAAAATCAGGTTGTGTGCATTTAGTTCAAAGTTGCTCACTCAGATATGAATTGTTGGTGATTATTGGATCATGAAAAGCAGTGAAACTCAATAACAAGAGAACAATTTAAAGTTTGGGAACAGGCAAAGGCCCAAATCATGTCCTCCAAAGGCCAGTGTGGTAGTGAGCTGATAATGAATTTCTCTGGCAAAAACATAAATTATGCTAACAACTGGCACTTTGCCCACAAGAAGGTCACAGCCTTTATGCTCAAACATTACCACCACAATTACATAACTGATTTTAAAGCAGCTCTGACCTTACGTGAACCTTAACTGTTGGTTAACTGCTGAATGATAATAACTTTGCCTAATTCATATGACGCCTGAAAAATGAATCACAAAGTGGTCACTTCTTCCACTTTCCACTGCTGGGGGGACATTTTGGTGCCACAGTGTTTAAAAACAGAGCTGACACGCGACCACAAACACATACACGCACACATTTATATTATATCTCTTCATAGCAACAGATGTGCCCACTAGATTATACAAACTACCATCCTCTCTACATTGCTGACATTCATTCCTACTGAGGTAAATCTCTGGGTAGCTGAAGATGCCAAAGTTAGACATAAACTGTACCGTCTGGCTACTAACACGATGTCAAAATACAGACAGAGACTCCAGACTCTGACTTTAAACTTATCTTGCAACTGATGAAAAGAACCCATAAACACAGCTCTGTACTTATTGAGCAGTTGTACAGGGAGATATATCACCACCCTTTTATCACCATCTTCCTTGGTAAGTTTCATTTTTTGTCTTTTTCCATCTCTCTTTGCTTTTGTACAATCTGTCTCCTCTTTTTTCACTAACTTTCTATCCTTCTTCCCCGCTCTACTCGATTTTTTCTTCCCTATCTGCCTATCCACTTTTCTCTGTCTGTCTTTCTCTCTCTACCTTACTGTACTAGTAAATCCATGGAGACCACAGCAGAGCTGACACCCTATCAATTGGTACAAATTATCTCAGGCCTGCCACCAAATGCCCCAGCGTCTACCATGCAGCAATCAATGTGAGCTCAGCAAGTAGGAAAAGCACAGTGCAGGGAAATTCACACGTACACTAGTAAATGTACACTCATGCTCACTGACAGGTACAAGCCCCCTCTGACAAAAATGAAATTGACTATGTGGGTATGACCTTTATGCCCAAGTTGCCTTTGGTGCAATATCACTGATGCATCACTTTCCTGTATTCAAACAGCTCAGACAAGCAGAATCACACCGTTATTTCTTCCATCATATAGTCTCTACTCTTTACCAAGTAACTCCAGTTGTCGCCTCCCTAATGAATCATGTTCCCTCTCCTACATCCTCCTCCTCCGCTTGCTCTAATCGGCTCTTCTCTTGAAATAAAAATTCCCTCCTAAATCTCCCTTGCTCTTTTTCTTAAGTACTTAATTTGCATCATTGGTGATGTAGGAATTCAAATGAAATAGTTGCCTATTTAGTTAAATGCAGTGTGTTTTGAGCAATTGGCTGAAATATAGAAGATGCATTAAAAACACATATGTGTGTCTGCTCTTAATTTCTAATATTCACCACATGCATGCTAATACACCTCAAAAATCCATTGTGCCCTAAGGGAAGACCATTAGTGCTGCAGTGACTGAGCACTCCTTTATGGACAAAATCTATTCATCTCTCTCTCTCTCACACACATACAGTACAAACACACACACATATACATATATATATATACGCACACACACACACACACACACACACACACACACACACACACACACAGACATACATATAGCTATATATGCCATCCATAAAGCAACAGATTCATAACCTCAGCAGAAATGAAACTGAATCAACTCTGTCGTAATATGATGCACAGCCTATGCCTTAACGTTACTCATTTAACATCCAACTGCTTACACAACAGTGTGATGAAATGTGTCACACCCACACAAGTCAAACATCAGACCAGAAATGAAGTCACGCATGACGGAATAGATTCTGAGAATTTGGGACACAAAATTGTCGGTATGTGTATGTTGTTTTTTCTGGTGGTTTAAAGGCTTGAACAACACTTGAAGCAGCCATAATCAATATTTCATATATCAACAATATTATTTTTATATCAACATCATAGTGATACCATGGTCACGGCAGCTGTTTTTCAGAAAGAAAAGCTCTAAAAACTGACTGCATGCTACCTGCCCTGCACCAAAAACACAAAGTTAACTAACTGGTGAACATAGTGGAGTATTTAGCATTTAGTGGCTAAACAGATATTCTTCTCAGGAGTTGAGGGAGAACAAAATAGAGCTTAAAACAGAGTGAATATTGGACTTATATTCATTTGGTGAAAAAAAACGCAAGTCCAAAAAAATGCTCTGCATCTGTTGGAGGTGTAAATAGGCAACTGTTTGCTAACTAGATAGCAAAAAGTCTGTGTGCTAACAGTTTTTGCTGCCTCCAAAAATCAGTAATTGCAGGTTTAAGAGAGGGAGACTGAGCTGCCAATACTTCTTTGTAGAGCTTAAAAGATTAATTTTCTGCTAATTAAAGTTATTAATCAGCTAATCAACAACAATGTTTATAATTAATTAACGGTTTAAGTCATTACAGCAACATTTGCAGGTTCCAGCTTCTCAAATGAAGGTTTTACTGCTCTTTTCTTTCATGGGCCCAGACCTTAACTGATTCTGGTCTGGCATCATGAAATGAAACAGTGGTCTCCTCGCCAATGGCGGGGTATTCACGATTAGCCAATCAGCATTATGGATGGGACTAATGCCATAATTATTTTAGAAAGTCTTCTAAAAGTTGTAACATCTCAATTTGTACTTTGCTCCATACATCACATTTTATAGGCAATTCATCAATTAGTCAAAAGATAATCAACAGACGATGGAAATAATAGCAGACAGCTACAGTTCTGTGACACACACACACACACACGGCACATGTTTTATGATTGAGGAACTTGTCTCACTCGCCACGGTGTTCTCCAAAGTTGCTCCGTGCACAGTGGAACATAGGGTGCTATTAAGGGGAATTTGAAAGGGAAAAGTACAGCCACACAAGCATGCACACACATACAACGGCACAAAGTGCGATACAGAAAACTCTGGAGAAAGATAGGAAATCAAGAGAAAGATACAAAAAAGGGATTAAAAAAGAGCCATCATTTAAATAGAGGAATGAACTAAGAAAAAGCAGGCAGAGGCTGCGGTGGAGGAAGGCTGTTTGGATCTGAGATGAATAAAGAGAGAAAGAGAACACAAACAATGGAAGAGATGTAGAGAGTAAGAAAGAGAGAGAGAGAGAGAGAGAGAGAGAGAGAGAGAGAGAGAGAAAGAAAGAAAGAAACAGAGAGAGAGCGAGAGAGAGAGAAACAGAGGTCAGCAGCTGACAAAACAAAGGGGTAAAGTCAGAAAGGAGAACTGCTATCTCTCTATCCCAGTATGGACCACACAAATACACCCTCCCACCTCAAACCACCCATCCATAGACTAAACACAACACTGAGAGAAAAGCTACTGCAGGCGAAGCGGAGTGAGCCGTCAGATTAGGGGTGTTTGTAACGTATAGACAAACACTGTGTTTAAAAATAGAAAGCAGGATCTATCCTATTATTGTATGTGAGCGGGGGAAATCCTGGCATAGCTTATCCCTGAACCCTCAACTCTCTATCTATCCCAAACAAAAGACACACACACATACAACACACACATAGCACACACACACAGGGGTATCCCAGCTGGCCAGCTGGGGCCTCGAGACCATTAAAAGAATTAAAGGCAACAGAAGACGAACAAGAGAGGGGAGAGAGGAGAAGCTGACTGCATGGTAGTATGTACAGGAGAAGACAATGTTGGGTATATTGAGAAAAGGTTAAAAGCAGCAGCAGTAGTGATTGAGCTGATGTGAATAGAAGGAAAAACGAATCATACTTTAACTCTCAGAGATTAAATATGTACTGTATAAACTGTCACAAAGCATCAGCTTGAAATAGCAACAATCTCTATGAGTAGTGACATGTTTCAGCGATGACACAGTACACCTTTTACACAACACAACAGATCAAACTGCTTACAGTGAATCTCCAGTGACTCTTCTCATGTCTTGCTGCGTGTAGCTGTTCAGCTCGAGTCCATGTTCGAATCCAGTCAGGAGACAAAACACAGTTAAACTCCTCTGGTCAGCCGCTGGCGAGAGAGCCCAAGCAGACAGGAGGAAGAACAGAGCAGCAGCCGGCAAGTCTGACTGAGAGACAGAAACAGAGAGGCTCCCTCTTTCCTCAGAGAGCTGCCCACCACTCCCTCCCTCTCTTGTTCCCTCCCTCTTTCCCTCCCTGGAGCTTATCTGTCCCGAGGCTATCACTTCTTCCTTGTCCCCACTACTGCTCTCACCTTCCCCCAACACACTTGCACTCCGACTCTAAATTGTGTTTCCAAGGCAGCGTTGTCACGATGTTCTCCGCTGACAACTACAGCTCCGAACAGACTTTCAGCCCCACTCCTGTTTCAGTTCCACTTCAGACTTTCCGAGAGAGAGAGAGAAAGAGAGAGCAGGGGAGAGAGAGAGAGAGAGAGAGAGATGAAGGGCTGAAAGCCGATCCCCTCTGATCTCATCAAGCAAAGTTACCAACAGCAACCAGACTGGTAGGCAGCTCAGAGAGAAACACCCATTTCACTCCCCCCCACCCCCTTTCCTGCCTCCCCCCTTCTTTACAAAGAGCTCACAGCAAGCAGACCAACCAAACCAACCGCAACCGACCTCGCCATCCCTGTTAGAGGCACACATGTCCACAGATACACACACCAACATGTGCCACATTTACTGCATGAGCAGGGCATATGGCACATTATAGGCATCAAGCTGAAACATGCCTATCATGTGACATACATTCCATATATAGATGCACAAAAAGTTGAAAGTGGAAGTGGAAAAACAAGAATACAAAGTAACAAGAATCTGCAGTAAATGTGCAGACTATTAAAAGAAAAAGTGCTATTTTCACATTATTAGATTATTGTTGCATAATACAGTGTTTCTTACATTTCTGCAATCAACAACCGATCTGCTCTATTCTTTGTGTATTGCCGCCGGTTATTTGCTGTCCCCACATCTGCACATTACTACATAACTTGGCTCAGAGGTGATGTGATGACTAAGTGCATTTATCGGTCTTTCCTTGTCAGAGCCTTTTCCCAAAGCTACATCACTCATTCACAAAGATGGGGAAAATTATGTGAAATAGCACATGCTCGTTCCAAACTAAATCCCACATGTATACAGTGTACACAAAAAGACACACACATATTGTCCTAACATGTTTTTTCACTTATACTCCTAGAACTTTTCACCTCCATGTGGCATCCAAAACAATTCACACAAACATGAGTATGCACACACGCACACACGCACACACACACACACGCACACACTCTCTCTCTCTAATGTACAGAAGTTCTCATGTGCACACTTACTTCTTCCATATATACACATGTACAGTGGTAAGACAGACAACAATGTTTGCAGTCATGCAAGACTGAGGCCCAGTCAACTCACTTCCTGTAAGAACTTCCTTTTCCCAGGGTTGCTGCATCCACCAAAAAAACCAGAAAACTTCCCACGACACCACTTCTCCCACTCTTACCATATTATTACATCACATGTCTGCACATTTTAAATCATACATATGTTCTCAAGAGACATCTGCAGTTAACAAAGAAGGGCTGGTGCAATCAAAATGAACAACCTCACCCATCAAAAACTCACAAACGCAAATGAATAAGCAACTATTTTGACAGTCAGATTATTTGTTTCAGTCCTTTTGAAAGCAAACAATGCAAAAAAAAAAAGGCTGGCTCAAGTTCCTGAAATGAAAGGATTTGCTCTTTTTTCTGTTTCATATCACTGTAAATTGAATATCTATGGGTTTTGAACTGTTGGTCAAGCAGAAAAAGTCAGCTTGACCTGTGACAAAATGTTATTTCATAGCTTTAACAATTAACTGATTGAGTAAATGACTGACTAATTTATAATGAAAATGACCATCAGTTGCAGCCACAATGGATACATAAATCCACTTTACGGTCAGTGAAACAGGCCTATACTTTGGGACTCTTGCAGATGTTAAAAAAGTAAAAGATAGGTATAGAAGTCTGAAAATATATATGTTTTGGACATAATATAACTATAAACAAACTCCGCCTCATTCGGACAGATTTGGAAAAGAGGAAATCTGTACAAACACACACTGTCAGTCATGGATCACCTGAAGCAGACATATGGGTAAGACACATTACCTTAGCCCCACACACACAAATATTGAGCACGTACACACAAACACATGCAGACCTCAACCTCCTAACCGGCTCCCTGTTATTCTAGACACCAGTCGATGTAGGTCAGTGGTTCTGAATGTGAACAGTCGCTGTAGGCTTAACACAATACACACAGGTAGAGAGAAAGGAATTGAGTTTAGAAATCTGGCAAAGAATCTGAGAGTCATGGCGCTGTGAGGCCAGGTTTCATGGTTTGGGGGCATATTTCATTGATTATTTTTCTCTGTAAAATGAAGGAGTGCCTTCAGTATTTTTAGGCAGTTGTGAAAGGATCAGCTTTAAATAGAGTACGACAAAGGAAAGCTCGAATTTCAAGGTGTTCGACTACATCTTCTGGTTCATGTCGTTAATTCATTGCCGCTAATTTACAGTTTAATTTAATTCATGTAAAATACAAACTCATCCCCTTAATTCTACTGGATTAAAGGCTTTTCTGGGTTTTAATTTGCTTCAAACCAGTGATCACAGAAATGGATTGTACCGTCCAGCATCAGAGCAATAACATACTGTAGGTTATTTAGAATCACTTGAAGGGCAAATGTTCCCTGATAAAACATATTTTTATTTTCTATTTATTAATGTATTTGACAATACATGTAGGCATTGCTATATTTAAATAGAATGCAATCGATGCAATGTGTACAGGACTTCTGGCCATAGCTAATTTGCATCCCCTGTCCCTTTACCTCACTCTAATACAGGAGAAGAGATCAACAATAAAACAGGCATAGACAAACAACCAATACTAACAGTAATTGAGACAACAAAGCAAATGAAGAACAATAAAACCATGATTAAGAACAACTAAAGGCAAAGAAAGAAAGTATTATATATAATTGAAAATTTTAAAATGAGTTCTTCTTCTTTTTATTTGTGATGGCAGCATATTTCAAATCTGCGGGCCTTTAACTGGAAAAGAGGACTGACGTAGTGTGGTTTTGTGTTTTGCTGAATTGACATCTCAACTATTTCCCTTACAGTGATTCCCTTACAGTTATATTATAAAATCATTTGACTGTCAAGGCCATTCACAATTTTACAATCTCACCATTGTATTGACTTCTGAGCCAGTATTTTCAAAGCTTGCTTGTATAATGACATATGTTTCATTACTGATTGGGTTGCCTGGCCCCAAACGGTAAGAAAAGTTTTTTAAAAAGTTAGGATTAGTCTTGATGGTCTTGGACACTCCTAATACACAATATAATTGTATAGTTCAGAGTTAGGAAGTTTTTGAAGGAAGAAACACCAACCATTTCCCTATTCACTCACTCTGCAGTCTGCTGTGGAGTCTTTATCCATACATAAATGACTCCATCATCTGCATACATTTGACAGCCAACCTCTTTAAGGCTGTCTGATAGCTCATTCATGTATAAGCAAAACAGCAGTGGTCCCAGGTCTATTAACACCATACCATACATTTTGACACATTGCTCCCAGGATTCCAGATATAATTAAGACCAGCTTAGAGCATACTGAAAGATATTTGGCTCAAATTGTTTTGGATGAAGAAGCTGTTTCAAGAAAATTCATCCACTGCTCTGTCACTAACTTTTTAAAAGATCGCAGGGAGAATTGACATCAGCCTATAATTACAAGCTTGGTCAGATTCTCCAGACTTAAGAATTAGAGTCATTTCGTGTTTAAATATTTGAGAACATTCCCTAGGATAAATGTATCATAATGTGTTATAGTTATCATAATATCAGTATACACAAAAATAACCTTTGAATTATTTAATTGATTCATTCAGTAGAATTATTAATTTTCTCTGATTAGACTCGTTTAGAAAGTCCATCAATATGTTTATGCTATGATGAACTATTCCGGCCCGCCCAATTGTGCAATCAACAGCATAATGCGTGCTCTTTGATTTATTAAAATCATATGTTTGTAGAACTTAATCACAATTAATATTCTGTACTTCACTCTCAAACTGAGTGATTTCATTCTTTTGATTTCTATTCTGTTAATTATTGACGTTTGGTCTACAGCAAAAACTTCTTTGTCTTTTTCCTGATAGACCTGTCAATAAGTTTATTCATAAGCATTACATCCATACGTTTTTGACTTTTTCGTGTACGTCTTCTTGGGTGTTTTGTCATTTCATGCAAGTTATATTTTGGTGTGATCATTTTGAGTGTTTTTCTTATTGCCTTTGTCTGGCCAATCCATGTTAATATCCACAAGTAATATTGTTCCACTGTGTAAATTTAACAGTTTTAACAATTCACCTAAATCACGATAAAAAGACATATTGCAAGAAGAAAGATTATACGGACTTAGAGTATTAAAATTCATCTTAGGTGACAAGGAATAGTTTCCAACACCCCAGGCAGACCAAGCTGGTTTACAGTGCCAATCGAAACTAGGAGTGCTCAAATTGGTCTGTGGCTGACTCTCCTTCACCTCAGATTGCCCTGAGCACTCCTACAGCTTTGCAGCACTGTTTAGATGTGTGTGTAAAAAAAACATGTATGGTGCACGTGTCTACACTGTAGTGTATAGGGACAAACATGAGTAATTTCCTCCAAGCCATCATGCTAGATATTTTAGTACATGACTATTTTGGTACAAACATTTACCTCACAGCATGGTGGATAATGTTCCAAGAAGTAACCCTGAATGTATGTATTATATATTATTTTATTTGCTCAATATACATCATTAGAAACATGTAAAATTCAATTCTGTCAGTACACTCCTCCACACACCATTAAAACAAATTCCTGTACTTTTTCCAGTTATTCTATGATCTAATAAAATGATTCAGACTCAGTTGTATCATCTTTAACAGAAAATCAAAGATTTAGTTTGACACAAAGCTTCAAACAGTGGACTGAGTCAGAGGTACATCCCCCATCTTCTCTGCTGGACACTGCCGTAAATTGCCCCCTGATTTTCTGCCTCAAGGCACATTCACACTTAAGGGACCCTATGGGGTCTGGGGACACGTGTGTATGTGTATGTGTGTGTGTGTGTGTGTGTGTGTGTGTGTGCAAACGAGAGAGAGAGAGAGAGAGTTAATCTGCAGGACAATGGGGACCCTGTCCTCACCCTACACAGAGAATTAGGGCTAGGGGCCTCACAGCTGAGCAGCTTACTGACAATAGAAACTGGAGGTGTGTGTGTGTGTGTGTGTGTGTGTGTGTGTGTGTGTGTGTGTGTGTGTGTGTGTGTGTATGTGTGTGTGTGTGGGTGCACTCACTCCTGCCAACACACGTGTCAAACACAAAGCCATTCAACTGTCCACATGGCCCAAGGGAGAAGGATCGACAGAGAGGAAGGGAGAGAAGGAGGATGGATGGATGGATGGATGGATGGAAGGGGAGAGGAGGAGCGCAGAAGAAAGGAAATGTGAGGACCAGGGGTCTTAAACACGCAGCCTCAGGGTGAAGGGTGAGGAAAGAGAGTCAGAGGCATATAGAAAAAAAAGAAACAGTAAATGATAGAATGACCATGTACAGATGGTTGCGACAAAGCCTCGCCAGTTTGGAGAAGCTGACAGTCAAAGAGCGGTAATGAAGGACGATGCTGATTTTATGCTAAACAAAATCAGTCTTTCTGTCCACATATTTATAATTCTGTACTTTTGAGGACTTCTCACTAATTGCAGTCTTTCCTAATTATCTACCTTGACTTAAAACTGCTTTTACTCCTAATTTAAAGGAATAGTTTTGATATTTTGGGAAACTCACTGATTCACTTTCTTGCCAATAGTTAGATGAGAAGACCAGCACCACTTGTGGTTCTACTGGCATCATGTGCTGGACTGTGGCCCACTTAGGGATTAGTCACTGTGTGTTTCACTATCAGGAAACCAGCAGACACTCCAGGAAGTCACTGGAGTAAATAGACCAGCACATAACTCCCCCTAACATCACAAATAATCATTTTGGCACTTTGGTTTTCGCATAGATTAAATAAACAAGATATGGCATGTTAATTAGTGAGCTTTATGCACTGGTAGGCTATTCACCCTGTTTCCAGTCTTAGTGTTAAGGTTAGCAGTTAACAGTCATCTCGCTGTAGCTTCATATTTGCCACATTATTACTTCATTATTATTGTCAAAAACCTCAAGCTGCATTACTGTTCATCTAACCTTTTCATCTTTCATCATCTCCAACACTAAACCTAAATCTGTGTTTCAATCCTGTTCAGTCCTTATTTGAGCAAAATCTTATCTTAATTTTTATCTTAACCCCAAACCCCTACTCAACAATACCTTTACAAAAGGGCAACGGTGCCCTCATGTCAGTGTTTTCCTTTCCTCTTTCTCTGCCTGTAGGAACATTCATAAGAACAGAAATATGAGAACACCAGCAGTCAGCTGTCGTACTGTGTGAACACAAAAGAAACACACGGGTACTCCACTCCTTTCTCTCACACTCACACATTGATACAGATGCCGGCCATCTGAGTACAGCAGGCACACATTAATTCAGCCCAGCTGCACAATCAATGATGGTAAATGGAGGCAGCAGGAGGGACAGACAGGGATCTGCTGCTTTCATTTCCCTCCTTCTCTCACCCTCTCTCACTCTCTCCATTAAAAACACAACCTTCCCATGTCTTGTTTCATTATCGGAAAGCTCTCTTCATGAGTCACAGTCTCACTCGTACAAGACACATGCATTTTTCTCTTCCTTTCAAGCTCTTCATTGGTACTGTCACTAGGTGCCACATCTCCTGCTGTCTGTACCATATACAGCTCTCTCTCTCACACTTTAGGCCATAATGCAGACACTTCCTGAAACCCTGTTGTTCTGTTATTGGACATTGAGCGCACAGTTATGTCAAATTACCACCAAACTGTATTCCACCATTTTTAGGGGTTGTTTGTTACTGGAAAGACTGAAGAATGAATCATGTCAGCAAGTCAAGAGTTCTCAAAAATTCTTCACATGACAAATAGAGGCCTGGGATCATCTGACAATCATACGTCAGCGTTTCCTGTTTACATGAGATCAGCATTTTCAAATGTATTCACTTACGAAAGCAAGATCTGTTTTCATGGTGTATGTGCTGGCAAGCTAAAAGCTGGAAAGAAAACCTTAACATATAATTCAGTTGAATTTATGTCTTTTCTTTGTTTCATAGCTGTCCGACGGCCTCCTCCTCATCTCCGTCTCCTCATGCCCCCCCCCCCACTTCTCTTCACATTTCTGCTCATCCATCCATCAATCCAGCACCTCCCTTGCCACTCTTCTCCTCCCACCATTTTTTCACTCCACTGCCAAACCTCCTCTTTTCACCTCGCCCTTATTCTCTGTTCTCCTCCCTTTATTTGACCTCCGTCCTCCCTTTTCCTCGACAGCTGCTGGTCTGTGTCTGTCACTCCTGACCCCTCGTTGCCACGTGCCAAGTCCTCCTCTCAGTGTCCCACAGAGACCCTAAATCATTAACACACACACACATACACACACATATATATATAACAGCATGTGGTAGGTAGCCGCCTCCCTCCCACAGAGTGCGAAAAGCACACGAATTCTACGTCTGATTGCAGACTCTCATTACATCACTGTATCATTCGTCAATTAAATGTCATTACAAAGGGCAAATCCTTCAATTAAATAGGCCAGGACAACATGTGCAGAGAATCTCAATGGATTAAAGATGTAATTCTAAAATAGCAGATTACATTACGGCTACAGGCACATCATGATGATACTGCCATAACATATATAAAAGGCTCCCTGCAAGTCAAAAGCCGGGGCATCAGTCTGCTCTGAGCGCTTCGGTTGCCAAGTTACTTCTACTTCCTCCTCATGATGATGTCAGATCATTTCTGCACGCCCACAAATGGCCATCCGTTGGTAGCCATTGTTGCTACGGTTGTACGTGTTGTTCACTCACATATTTTGGATCATATACAGACTCAAACAGGCTGCATTTGAAAAGCTCACATATTGATTAAAGACCAAAAGAGAGAACTGTAACCCTACCACCACTCTTTGTTTACATAGTCTGCCAGGCCTCAAGAGGTCAATAGGAACAGGGTGGGACATTGGGTGGGTGGGGGGTGTCCTTAAAGAGACAGGAGCTAAAATGTCCTGTTTCAGACAGAAGCTGAACTGAGGGGCTGTAATAAAGAGCCAGTATAAGATAATTACACTATTTTTATAGTATCAACTTGCTTCCAGCATGCTGTTCTACAGACTTGTTAGTCATCTTTTAATGGCTCATGGAGATTTTCACTACTTTTGTCAGCATGATGCACAAGTATGAACATGTCATACTGTGTGAAATCAGCTTCAATCTTTCGTTTCACATCAAGGTCCAACAACTCTGAAGACGACACAGAAAAGGAATCTCTCAAACCGCATTACCTCCTCTAACTGGTCAAGTGCAGACACATCTGCTTTTCTTTGTGTCTGCACCTCACACTTAAAGCCCACATTCACTTTAACAACAATTTTTTTAACACTAGTCATTTTTTAACTGAAACAACTTTTGTTTTGAAACTTTCGAGTCATGGCTCCAAAACAAGAAACCGGGTTGGAGACATTCAGACAATCAGATTGAAAAAACACAGACAGAGACAGAGGTAATCGGTGGAGACAGAGATACATTATCTCTATACACTCTCTTTCACTCTCTCTCTCTCTTTCTTTCTCTCTTTCTCTCTCTCTCTCTCTCTCTGTCACACACACACACACACACACACACTCACACACACACATACACTCACACACACAGGAAGAAGCTGCTGGACGGACACGCCGAGAATTCATGTTGGCTTGAGGGTATGTCTTTCACTATCACACTAAAATTGCAGAACAAGATTTCCTTTTATCTCTTGTCAAGTGCAGATAAATTTGTCACATACTGTAAGATATGAATAAATTGTGACACACATAGGTATAAAAAGTCAAGTTAATGTGTGTGAGTGTAAAAATCTATCAGGATTATAGATTTTTACACTGATTTAATTTCTCACTCTATTTGTCTGTCTGCGTTTGGTTTCTATATGGCTGAAAGGTTCAGAAAATACCAGGTTAGTGCACTTTGAGCTTTGTTAAATGATATTTAGGACTGAAATCCTATAGATATCCAGCTCACAGTTCACCTAAAGTGTTTAGACTACACTGACATGTCTTTATCCAGTATGTGAGTGTACAAGCTGAGCCCAAAGGTGAAAGATCAGCCAAGCATGTATACTTCATGGATGACAGGCATCAGTAAACCAGACACAGAAACTATGTTATCAGGAATACACTCAGCAAATCAGTTATATATAGACGTCTGTGTGTTTATGCAACTTGTTTTGTCCTTACTGCCTTATCCTTCATCAATGTGTCAGAGACTGTGTCACAGTAGGTCATACAATATGTGTTAGAACAGCAATTAAAGATCCCATCATCTTCAAATTTCATATTTGCCACTGACTGCAAAGAGACCCGTTTACAAATTGTGATTGTCTGCTCTGTTGTCATACTGTGTGACGACACTGCTGCCAGCGTCCACATAGAGGTCTTTTTTCCCCCTCAAAGTGTGACACATTCACTGTTTTTGTCTGTCTCACTTGGCGAGACAACATTTCTGCTTGTTTATGTGAAACCAAGCTGTAACCATGTCATACCATAAACATCACTTGCACCCATAATTTAAGATGTGCACACCTGCATCATCTCTTACCCTGTCATGTCCTGTTATTGTTTATGGCCAGTAACTATTCTGGAAAATTTTGATTGTCAACCAAAGATGACAACCACAACCAAATTTGGACAAGGCTACTGTCACCAATTCTCAATACAACTGGCAGAAGGACTGTGCATGCATCCTCAGGTGTGCACACAAGCTCACACAGTACAAACAATCAAACAGTGCCTCACACTAGTGGTCAAAAACTCCACAGGTGCCTTTCAGTATTGATATTCTGTATGAAGCTATTAAGTGTGGCTACAGATTTTTAAATCCAGACAAAAACTTCTTTAGATTTACTGTATTGGATTTGTTTTACACATAAAAGAGACATGGTATTATTACTTATGCTAAATTATGATTAGCAACCCGCACAGTATGTCCATCATATCCATGTACTGTATATTGCAAAGGGCCATAATATCAATGCAAAAGTACAACTGAAAACAAAAGAAAAAACATGAAGTGAAACTATGTGGGTCAGAAAAAAAGATCATTGGGGGTATTTCCTGAGTATTCACCAGAGATTAAATATTTATGTATTTTGGAAGTTTTACAAACACACGATGTTCAGTAAGTCAAGGGCTCTTTGCAGAAATACATCCGCAGTACAGACCACATTGACAGCAGCCACACAGACAGACCTTGCCAGAGTGACATGGAGGAGATGACAGAGAGATTAGAAAAGAGGTAAGGAGTTCGGAGAAGAGCTGAGTGATATTGAGCAGCATTCTGGTCAGCACAGGCAGCAGTTTCTCAGAAGCTTAGGGCAGCTACATTTCCTCTAGAGAGACTTTTTGAGGGGGGGCCCAGGCTGCTACAGTAATCTACTTTACTTAGGGATTAGCAGCTCTATGCAGGTGTCACTCTCTGTCCATCCATCTGTATGTCCGTCTGTCAATCTCTTTCTTGACCTCTCCAACAAAATAACTCATTCACCACAGTATCTTGTCTTTGTATTTGGTAACAACACACTGTGCCATCATTTCTAATTTCATCAGAAAGCAAACACAAACATAAAAGGATTTTATGTTGATGAATCTATTATCAGATTTTTAAAGTGTAAGCTTTAGCTTCTACAGGATTTGGTGTTGGACATTTGGTGTGTGATTGTTTCTTACCCTGGCAGTTGTAGCTCTGTCTTCTCTACTGTCTATAAAAACATTTAAAGGGATTTTTACCTAATATACCCTGAATGCCCAAAATAACTGCTCTACTGTGCTCTAAACTCAGAGGAAGAACCATAGAAACAGGATTACCACTGTCAGGTTAAGGTTATATTTGGACACAACTTTAAAACAGAATAAAAAAAGGTATCACAACACAAATGAACAGACAGGTATTCAGTGTAAAATCGTTGTTTTGTTTGATATGTCATAGTTGAACATGAAGCTGTGTGTACAGCTGCCAGTCTGGGTAAAAAATGTAAAGTTCACACAAATACATGGTTTAGATAAGCAGGTTAAGCTGGGACTTTTTTTACTTTTACTATATAAAACCTGGCAGGTTGCTCATGTTTGTGAAGTGTCATGCATGCTACTTTAAAACTGTCTGGCTGTGTTTGCTCTACCAAAAAAAAACACAACAAAAAAATGTGGGTGAACATGAAAAAGGGCTAAGTAATTATTTATGCTGCTTAATTAGACTATTGTCTCATATGGAATCTGATTACCCTTAAATGGATTATTTCGTACTTCTAATGTCTCTTTTTTCCTACAGGCAAAAAAAAGTCAATACAAGCAGCAAGGGTTGAGATCGTAAGTAAACATTTAAACACTACAAGCTCCAGGTTACGCGTTTCAGTTTTGTGCTTGTGAGTCAGACGCAGATGTTGCTGTGACGACACGAGAGCTGCTACAAAAACAAGACAAGTGAGTAAAACTCGTTGCAGAAAGAGAACAAGCTTCGTACATTCAAACTGCTTCTCTGCTCCACTGAGGGTAAAAGGTCAAACTGATGAATATCTCCCTGTGAAAACAAAGACCTCAGCTCATTATACATCAACCCCACTGAAAATACCCTTATATGCCAGATGATCTAATGTTACCATGACAACTACAGAAGTACAGGGGGAAAACGCACGCATACATGTAGAGATAGACAGGCATGCAGTCGACAGGTTTCAGTAGGACGTACTATAGGCCTACACAGTGGATGTCTTCGCTATAGGCGGAGACTAAGAGAGGAGGATATGGAGAAGCCAAATATAGGAACAGAATAATGAGCTTCTTATCATCTGTTCCATCGTTTCCATATCTCCTGTGCTTTCCTCATCGCTCCATCTCCCTGTCATTTTTCCTCTCCTCCTTCCCCTTCGATGGGACTAAATATTTCCCCAGGGCCACTCTTTGTATAAAAGAGATATATTACACCAGGAATTTTCGATTATGTGACAAAAGAAGCTTCTCCTTGAAAAAAAAAACCCCTACATTATCCACACCTGAACCAGAGAATACTCAAGTCTGCCAACTGCCAATGGTAGTTTTCATCCAGTTAGCAATTTAATCAGCACATCGCTTACAAGTGGAACATACAGTAGTAGATTTCAGTCTTTTTTTTACACTTTTGAATTGAAAAGAAATCAAACGTAGACAGAATGTGATTTTGCTTCTTTGCCTTTTTTTAATAAACTTTCTTGAGGTTTCCTGGTTGACAGGAGGAACCAGGTCAAAGTGTGCATAAAACATCTACAAAAAAAGAGACACACAAATAAACGTGAATCAAGGACTGCAACAACAGCTATGGTATGGTATGAAATGTCAAAGCCCTACATGATGTCCTTACATGTCTTCTTTTTTTCCTGATAAACATTCCACAACCCAAAGATATTTAGTTTTAGACTAAATAAACCAGAAAATATTCACATTTGAGAAGCTGGTATCAGAGAATTTCAACCTTTCCTGAAAAAATGGACTCAAAACAATTAATCAATTACCAGATAGTACAGTAATAGGGGATAATATTCTGTCAGTTGGTTGATCTTCGCAGCTCCACTTGGGAGGACCCAACTAATGGCCAATTTCAATACTGTTTCATCTTGTGATTGCTTTCTCTGTTAATCATGTGGTGTTTATAAAAATAGTAAATAATCACAATTTCCCAAAATTGTAAGGCATTCATATTGCTGGCTTTGTCCAATCACTTTGGTCCAATCTAGTTTACAATCATATAAAGCAAAGCAACGCAGATAATCATCATATTTGAGAAGATGAGACCAGCAGACTAAAAATAGAATAGTTGTGAATTTTCTGTCAACAGATTAATTGACCAATTGTTTCAGCCCTTATCCACCCTTTTGCTGTCTAATATTCACACAAATGTGCACACACACACACACACACACACACACACACAGACGTTGTATGTTGCATGTACAGCCTCAAGTTTCACTGCCACCTCGTGTTTCTTTGACTTATTCAAGGCTATCAGTCAGATCTGTTACACACTCAGATAAGCCCTGAAGCAAATGCAATGCATTTCTTATCACACTTTAACACAACATGTTGCCACAAATTATGGGCATCTGTCATCTAAATAAAAGCACCTGTTCAGTCCCAACCAAGAGGCCGTGGAAAGGGAGATGAGAACCAGCTGGCTTGCATATGTCTGTCTGTCTGTTCATCTATTTGAATGCCAGTCTGTCTCCTCGTCTCTGAGCCTGTCTCATATCCTGCTTACATCTGCCCACTGACCTGCCAACAGCCTCATCTGTCTATCCAGTTAAATTCCAGTATTCAAAACTGAACAAAAACATCTGTCCTTACGAATGTCTTCCTCATTCATATACATACACACAAACAGCGTCTGACCCAGATCCTTACTAAATGAAAAACTGAAAATGAATGAATGAATAAGTCATAAGCAACAACAGAAGCGCTCCACGTTAGGTGAACCTGATGAACTTTCTATCTCGTACCGCTTCCTTTTGTCCCTCTCTTTCTCTCCATCACATAAATGCAGACATTCCCTTACTCTCACACTTCTGCTTCACTGAGAGCTCCTCTCTTGTAATCCCTCACAAGTGGCAGTGTATTTTTCTTCATATCTCTCTCTCTCTCTCTCTCTCTCTCTCTCTCTCTCTCTCTCTCTCTCTCTCTCTCTCTCTCTCTCTCTCTCTCTCTCTCTCTCTCTCTCTCTCTCTCTCTCTCTCTCTCTCTCTCTCTCTCTCTCTCTCTCTCTCTCTCTCTCTCTCTCTCTCTCACACACACACACACACACACACACACAGTTATATAGGGAATCATTTCAGTAGTAAATCACAAAGTGCTGACTGGATGACACAGTGCTTCTGTTATGAGTGCTTTCAAAAGGCTCCAGCGTACTCATTATAAAATCCAGTTTGGTGTGGTACTCAAAGACTGCCAAAGGTGTAGCTGGTCACCAATGCCCCACTGGAGGTATGTCCTCTATGCTGGAAAGTGAACAATGAGGGAAATGATCCCTGCTGTGAAATTGCAAACAAAAACAATAGAAGCTCCAGCTGTGCTGACAGTCATGATAATAATACAGGAGGAAGAAGATAATTTAAGACCAATTCTAGTAAAATTTATTCAGAAGGGGAAAAAAACACAAGGCAAAAAAAAATTGCCTAAAAACAAAAAGTGGACAGAATACAGAGATTAATCTTTTATAGCCACAGAGGAGAAGGAAGGATGAGGTAGTGACTGTGTGCCAGCCAGTTTGATCTTCTAAAGGAAGTGACCACTTTCATTAACCTAAATAACTAAAACACCTGTATCCTCTAGTGGCCCTTATCTTCCCTTCTTATCTCACTATTGCTCTTGTGGTATTGCAGCAATCAGGAAGATCCCATGTTTACAAAAACATGTAGTCTCCAAATGTCTTTTTGGAAATCTGCGTGGGCCTTTTCATGGGAAGAAAAAACAAAAACAAAAACACTGAAGAATCGTCATACTGTGTGTCATCTTCTTGAACTTTGAGGTGGGAATTCATTAGTATTTTGCTTACAGCCCCACGCTGCCTTTGCCTATGTGTTTCTGAGAAAATCTCCTGTCACTTTGGGAGGTTTCTTTTCCGATAAGACCTTTATTATGCACATACTCACTGTGGCCCAGGAGTTACAGCTAAACTAAAGACAGTTTAGAGTGGCTTCAACATGTCCATCTATTCCTGCTGTTTAAAAAATTATCATTTCATAAAACCAAAAGAAGGATTTACTTTGTCATTAATGTGAAATACATTTCAGACACTATAGTTTGTATCCTATAATCTACATATGGGGCATGAACCAGTCTCAAACATATGATCCCAGACTCCTGGGCACAAGCAGTATACATCATCATCTAGACTACCTCAAACAACAAGTACACATGGTAACTGACTGGTTTTGTTCCTTAATGATTACATGCATGTGCTGGCATGATAAATGATGCTAATACACCTCCACATTTACAGCATTGCTATATGGACAGTGTGAATTACAATAGAGCCCTAAAATGTATAAAACAAAAACAGTATTGGTCTCAACATCGGTCCCACCAGCCAGTATGTAATTAATAAACTGATCACACAGATTTCTACATGAATTACACAAACATCAGCTTGTTTTCCCACTACACAATAACACCTGTAAAAGGAAAAAAAACACAATTTCCATTTCCTTTGTATTGTACTGCCAGCTTAACTCGTTGTGTGTGTGACAGAGAGCGATGACAAGTACTGGTTGACACTCTCATTATAACAACTATCCCCCCCACCCCTCTAGGTTCAAAAATATCCACCAGCTCTGGTTTTAAAATGGAAACTAGTAGAAAATATCCTCACATTTAAAAAACCCCCACTAAAACGCAGCAATATCTGATGCTGAGGACACTCAAAAACACTTGAAAAGGGTTTCTGACAGACTGCAAGCTACTATGGAAAGCTTTATTTATCTCAACCCTCAGCTAATATAATGCATGCATAAATAAACATAAACATAAATAAATAAATACATTACGTCCACTACTTCATCCTGCCTTCTACTGGGAGCTAATAAATATTCCCAAACACAGCTGCTGAATGAACTTATAAGCATGTCCAGTACAGTGACTCTCTGTTGGTGTCTGATGAACACTGATGGTTATTATATGATTAAGTGATTACTAACTGCTAACAAATTCCCCCTCTCTCTGACACACACACACACACACACACACACACACACAAACAGAGTGGGCTTTTCTTCTCAAACTGCTGACACACCTCATCAGTCTGTGGTCCATTATAAGTGGCGCTGACACGTGTGTTCGCATGTCTTTGAGCGCACGCCGGCGTTCATAATCATCCCTGTGTGTGTGTGTGTCACTGTCTGTGCAGCAGCAGCGTGCCTCCACAGCATGTGGTGGTGGTCTGGTTTCCGCTCAGAGGGCTGTGAAGTGGCCTGATGAAAGCTCACACATGGTGGCTGTGAGACGAGCCCCATCTCCTGTTGCGACCACAGCACTCAAAAGAGCTGGACGGCAGAACTTGCACAGTCTGTGTCAGATATTTAACAGTAACACAGAGACGGTTACTGTAGTCATGAAAAGGAACTCGTCTTTCATGTCTGGATGCAAGATCCAAAAGTGATATTCCACATAAAAACAAGACCACACTGATGAGCATAATTAGGCCTTTCACATGGTAATGAAGTTGCTTCCTGCAGTTCAATGCAATTATCATATAGAGACAGATGTCGGAGTGACGTTATTATCATTTGCACACAAAAAACAAACCAGACTGGTTCAATGTTTTGTGGTGAAATCCACATAAGGTGTTTTTTTGTGTGTGAATGAAATGGGTGGTAAAGGTTCAATGTCCCAAGAGGGAAACCTCCGTGTTAGTTCGGAGTGCATAGAAATGAGATATTATTAGAGTGATCTGGTCGGGGGCCCTGTAGTCTCATGAGGTTATGGATAATTTAACACAGGAAGTGGTGTTGAAGAAATGCTCATTTTAAGGTAAGGTGCCCACACTGTTACTGTGAGTTTAAAGCTGTTTTTATGAGAAATGCAAACTGGCTTTCATGCGTGTTTAGAGTTTCAGCGTGTGACAGCTGCTGATAGGAGCAGCAGAAGGATGGCTTTGGATGGGAAAGACATCGCTTATCATTTTTCAGAGGAAAAATGTAAAAACTAGCGTGCAGAGGAACTTAAAATGAAAGAAACTTCAACCATGCTTTCATAGTTTTGTATGTGTGAAGCTTTGTATAATATACTGTATACACTCTAGTCATCTATGAGGTTTCTTCTAACTATCCTACATATTTATATGGTAAAGCAGGAAGTTCACACACTGAAGTTACTGATATAACATCCAGAAGTTCATTTAGTTTTTTGTGTCCTTAACATTCGCAGTAAGTAAATAGCAGGAATTTCATATAATGCGGACATTCCTGTCTCCTGAGGCTCTTGCTCCGTGTTTGGATGGTGAGGGGGATCTAAAAAGTCCTTATCCTTATGTTCTTTTCACAAGTGGTAGCTCTGTAGGACAAGACATGTGATTGGCTGTTGCAGCATCAGATCCTCCAGCTAATGTTAAAACTTTCTGAATCGGCCAGGGATGGACAAAAAACCCAAGGGGTTCTTTCAGGGATTGTTCTTTTTTCTCCTTCATAGGCTGTTGTTGTTTTTATGGGGGGGAGGGGTGGGTGTGATGACCCTTGCTGAGTCATCTTGTGTTGCTGTGTGTTCATCGTGCAGGTGGATCATTAGTATAACCTGAAACACCTGAGAGTGTGTGTTCCCAGGTTATTTAAGCTTGGCTGTAGTTTGCAGCTCTCACGCTCTCTGACTGACTCTCCACTCGGCAGCTGCTGCAACTTTGCTCCTCCCCTGTTTGGTTTGGGTATGTTACTTTGTGTACTTTGCTATTATGCATCTTACACACACACACACACGCACACACACATCCTTCATTCATGCATATCACACTTCTGACTTTGCTGACATCCACACACCATACTTCAATTACTTAACTTACCTTTTAATTTGACTTTCATTGGGTTAATTGCTTTCCTTAAAGTTCAACATGATGTGTCTCCCTTTTGTTGTGGTCACCAATAAAGACAAATGACAAATGAAAGAAAAAAAACAAGCAATGAGAGGAGAAACATAACCATTGCAGATGCCTACTGTACATACAAGGCAGTCACTGAATGTTTTGATAAAATAAAAATAATGTGAAGAACTGGAGCTGGTCTGGACTCTGGACGGCTCATGGAGGACCAGCACCTTACTAGATCTCTTCTGTACTGGCTTTTCCTGTAATTGGACACCCATCTGTACAATTATGTAATTCAGTGATCCAGTATCTAAGGCTAGCTCGCTCACAAGTTTGCTATGATCTCACTGTCAAAAATGCTAATGTGGATAGTAGCCTGAGGGAGTGTTTTTATCTCTTGATCACAGTCCAGCTACAGTGTGTGAGCTTTATGGAATCCTAAAGTATATACAACTGTAGCTATGAATCATTTATATCATGCTATTTTCTATTCTGAGACTAAACATGAGCTTGTGCTTTAATTCACCACCCTCGCTTCTCACCTTTTGCAGTGACACACTTCACTGTACTCCCTCTCTTCTATCTTATCCTCCTCACATTCTCCCTCTCGCTCTCTCGCTCTCTCTCGATGGGTGTGTGTGGATGAGTCATTACAATACAAACCTCTTTTCCTCACCTGTCGTCTTTTCTTTCACATCTTCCCTTCCTCTATCCTCTCACTCTCAGTACACCCATCCTCTCACATCCTAACTCCTCCCTTCCTCTTTATCCGTCTCATCCAGCCTTCCACTTCTCTCACCAAAATTCTGTATCGTCCTTTCTTCTAGTTTTCACAGTTCTGTTCATGAAGCCACTTCCTTCCTTCCTCCTTTATCTAAAAAAAAAATGACTCCCCCCTCCTGTCTCCCCTTAACTCAATGGTCACACTTCTTTTCATCCCTGTCAAAACTTTCCATGACATGGCATTAAAAAAACCTGACTCCAGCCTCTTTGATACAACTGAGCATGAACACACACACACACACACACACACACACACACACATATATGCACTCATCAAAAACACGCATACACACAGTAGGATTTACCAATCTGCTGGGCTGGTGTCCATCATTAGCTCACTATATACAATGGGGACCAAAAAGAACCAGCTGCAAGGCACAACCAGCTGCACTATTATTACCTCCCTGCTGGCTGTGTGTGTGTGTGTGTACGCACATGTGCCAATTTTTCAGAATGGTCATACCTTTGTTTAAGCCTATATTAACTTTTCCCCAAACTGGGAGCTTTTGATCATTTTCTGGCCTCCCTCCGTCATTTTTAAGTGCGTGTGTGTGGGAGTGAGTGGAAGCCTATCTCCATAATTAGGGCAGACCAGCCACACATGGGTCTCCCCTGACACTTCCCCTCCGAGATCTAAATATTCATGAGACTCTAAACGCTTTCATGAGCTCTGTAATTATGGCCAGAAAATAGACGGAGGGAGACAAAGAGAGAAAAGAGCGAGAGAGTGGGAGGAAGAGGAGGAAATGCCCTCACACATGCTGTCCCACAGCATTAGCAGATAATATCAACACTATCATGCAGTTCTGCCATCAAAGCCACTGAGGCCAGAGAGTATTTCTGGACCCATTGACCTGCTAACACTGATAAGACAGGGGGAAGGAATGTATCTTTTTTAGTTTTTCCTCTTTTGTTGCTACAACATAATTTCAGCATCGCCTATAACAAGAGTTGCTTAATAGGATGTGGCATACCTACTTCAAACATGAATATTCAAGCAAACAAGTTAATGTTAAAAGTTAATATGGTTCATTTTATCCACTGAGGATTTAAACGATATTATATGATGTTGCACTGATGATGCATGAATATAGACGTGTAGCACCATACAGCACACACTGTATAAAGCGGCGGTGGCGATTCTCACAGAAACTTCTTAGACTCAACAATCCGCTGACTCAAAATCAATAATCAGTTATGGCAGAGCTTGTTTTTGTGATGAGTTGAAAAACAGTTTATCCCCATTTGGTTCCTAGGTTCTGCCAAGAAGAGCTGGGCACTAAACCAAAAATGCACTGAAGCTGACACAGGGCTGCCAACTCTCTCACACTGACCGTGAGACTCACACAATTGACACTTTTCACACGCTCTCTTACCACACATCCATTTTCTCTCACAGTGATAACAAATTCATAACTGATAACGTCACCTGTCAGCACAGTCAGCACACAGTCAGACAAGACAGAGCAGTACAGCGCAACAACAGCAGCCAGTTATTCAGATCATCAACAGGAAAAAACAGTGAGAAATATATACAAATCTATCATATTGTAATTTATTCTCATACATACTGCTCAGAGTAACCTCAGTCAGTCAGTCAGTGGCGTTTCTGGCAGCAGCACAGCGTCTCTTCCTTCTCCTCACGCAGGTGTGAGAGTGAGTTACTATGGTTACCGGGATGCTCTGTGTCTCAGTCACTCTAAAACTTTTCACAATGTCCAATAATAGGTTTTGAGGGAACCTACTACTATTATAGGCTAGTTCTTTTTATAAATACGATCTTTTTATAAATATGAAATATCCATTCTTCTAATAATCACTTCCTGTCCTGATCCACCCAATTATATACTGTTCTTCACACTGAATCTAAGTAATCTAAGCTAGTGCAGGTGGCTGTTTCTTGTCATAATCCAAGAGGCTAGGTGTTCTAGAAATGCAGGCAATCTGCTTCAAATTACTTTGTTTCCTCTTGAGAGAGGCTCCCCAGATCTCACTGCCAATTATGTATCTTTCCAAGTTCGCTCCCCTATTTTAAAACATACTCACTACTCACTCCAAGCTAAAGTCAAAAGTTAGCAGTCCGACGGCTACAGTATGTTACAGTACAAAAAGTGTCTTCGTCTGGGTTTTCCACAAGTACCTCAGCACAGGTTTCATCCCATTCCCTTGAAAGCCTGAGGACAAATAAATCTAATATCAAGTCTAATATTAGTGAGAATATGATGTGAGTGTAGTCTGCTCTATTTTTGGACTTATAAGTAAGTAGATGGAGAAGCCAGTAAGGATTCCTGTTATGGAAACATTCAGAGATGATATGTGAGAACTCTGTGGGGCTTTTAGAGAGAGTGTCTGACAGGAAATCCTTTCAAGTTCAGTAAAACACACATACAAAAAATAATCTCAATAACATACAACCAGACACTTTTAACCAGAGTGCTTTTTGTTTTCATTCCATCACATTTTCCTCACAATTTTCTGCTCTAGCCAAAATGATCACATGCTTCAAATTCCAGGATGAGTCAGGATGTATTCATTTTATTCAACCGGGAAAAGCCATCACATAGCGCAGCATGCAGCGGTAAGAGCTGATTCAGGTCTGATTGTCCCGGCGCTGACACATAATGACGCTGCACTGACACACACAGAAAAAGAGACAAGAAACAATTCAAAATGTGAGTAAAAAACACACACAGAAACACAGGCAAGCAGTCACACACACACGCGCAAACACACAACAATGAATCACCTCAAAATGACAAATGAGCAGGAACATGGCAACCCAGACACCGCTGTCATTTATATGCAAATGAGCCCACTGCCACTCCCTCCATGCGGCACCTTTTACTCTCCACAAAGTAAAAGACAGAGTAAACTTCCGATCAGATGAGACAAGATGACAGACGAGGTGATGGCGAACGACAGGAAACAAAACAATACGTGACAGGACGGGACACGACAAGGTGAAATGAGCTGAGATGACGGGTTTTATGGGAAGTGGACATTAGCTGAAACTAAGGTCTGTTTGTAACGACACTAATGACTCTAGCTCACTGTCGTCTCACCAAGGGCTCCAATTCTACTGCCAGCTTGTCAAGCCATATTCCCCGCGAGGGTGACTTTGATTAACGACACACTGATATAGTCCTACAGTCCTGAAGAAAACTGACGCATATCACACAGGATGACAACAAGATGACAAGTCAACCTCGCCCTGATAGACTTGATGAGTAAGCTAAAACACAAAGAGAGGCACCGGCAAAGTTGCACACGATGAATGGTTTTCAGGAGTATAAGACATAATAACTTTATCTCTGTTACTCACTCTACAGACAACAGACACCCACAGGAAACCTGCCCATATTACTGTAAAGTGCATTATACATTTAGTTATTAGTTATATTGTAGAGGCCTCACCAGTGAATCAGCAGTCATAAAACAATGCCTCTACACACACACACACACACACACACCAGACACACAGGTGTGCACACAAGCTGCATACTGCATTTAGAGACTAAGCACCTGTCAAGGGCAGGAGGAACACATCGTCTTCCTGTTTGTTTCTCTCTGCAGTACTTAATGTCACTGCCGTCGTCAGCACAGCAGTGCATGAGAGAGCTGTTTTCCTTGAGTGACGTCTGCATGTTTGTGTGTGTGTGTGTGTGTGTGTGTGTGTGTGTGTCTGCATTTTTGTAAGCTCAGCAGTCTATCACTGACTTAACAAAAGGCTGCTGAATATAAATCCATTCACACTCCATCTACCAACAAAACATGCATACTAATTGA
The DNA here is from genome assembly GCF_027409825.1 of Scomber japonicus. Lineage (NCBI taxonomy): Eukaryota > Metazoa > Chordata > Actinopteri > Scombriformes > Scombridae > Scomber > Scomber japonicus. Next base: position 13,993,156 of record NC_070589.1, on the reverse strand, counting down.
CATGGTTGTCCAAGGACAGAAAGATATGGATGATGGATGAATAATTGAAAGATTCACAGATACTAATATAAATACAGGCATATACTGATACAGGGTTGAAATAATTAGTCAAATTAAATAAAATGAATTGGGTAACTAATTGTTTTGATGATCTAATAATTGTTCAAGTAATTTTTTATGCAACCAGATTAACTGTAAATCCACATCAAAATGGAGATGTAGAATAAGTATTTCTGTAATTTCGGAATAATTTCCTAATAATTTTTTAAAGACGATTCTAAGACATATGAAATCTGATACTAATTAACAACGTTCAAGCAGTCCATTTCCACTCAGTCAATTCCAATTAACAGTTAGCATAACCTAGAGAGTCAGATTTTTTTTCGTCTACAGGCAAGCATACAATACAACATATGGATCATTAAGTATCAAATAATAAATGTATGATGAAGTAATATTTACATGGCTGAAATTCCATCAGATTTGAGATATTTTGGTACAAGACCAAAGTGGTGGATAATCCGATTGACTAATCAGACATTAGCATTCCTAGAGCCATATCACCAGCATGGCTTAAAAAACCCAGAATTTCCTGGCTCTAGCTTGGAAATAAACAAGGTGGCTTTGGCTTTTCTTGTGTAACTGAATCTTTTAATGTGTTTTTAGTTTCACGGTGCTAAAGAGGAAATAAAAGATTGTGCACCAGTCCAGCTCCAGCCTATGTGTCATGAATGCCACTGCCTTACATGCATCTCCTACCAGCATCAATGAAACAGTTTCCCTCTGTGTTATTCTCTTTTATCCTGCAATGTGCTTATTGAAATGGGATATATAATGTAGCCTGGGATAAGTTACACCTTTTATTTTAGAGTTGGCTTGTTGTATTTTAGCATTGTGAGGCAAATTGGTCCGTTTGATCAGGAGACGGCTGAGAGCAGCGGCTGTAAATAAATTAATGCGCATATTTCAAAAATCACTGACAGAAAAACAGAGCAGCATGGGACATTTCTAATAACTTCATCAAACCAATGAATGTATTATGGAGCATGCATGCACGCTGGTCTTCATGTGACAGCTCTTTATATTGTTACAGGAATCCCTCCTATATACAATATATCACAATATATCAAACTGTGATTTGAGCTGTGACTTTTCACTTTTTTCTGACAAGGATAGGCACAGGATATCCAGATCAAACCCATTTCAAATCCCTAATTTATCACCTTGCACATGCTCATGAAAAAGGAACTCTCACTGTTAGAAACACAACACTATCACATCTATTTTGCGCCTTGATTTAGTCTAATTTGAGGCTTCACAGGGTCAGATTTGCCAGCTTCCTGTAAGAGCCTGCTTCCTGTGGTACTCTGGTGTGGCACACAACAAACACAGTGGGGGAGGTGGGGAAATAAAGTAATTAAAAATAATGATGGCTGATGGAAAGCAGCTCATACTGACTACTTAATGTTGTCTTGTCACAAAAACGCCTCCTGTGTCACTGAATGATGAGAACAGTAAGACCTGGGGCACTGAGCAGAATCCAGATGAGCAATATGCCCTGCAACTGTCAAGAAATGGACCTAAAATCTAATCAAAATTTCTATTCTGTGAGCAATATATGTTGATTAATTGATGTGCAATAACACTGAGTCAACTCCTGGGCTGTTCTTTGCTCGAAAACATCGCCATCTCTCCATCACTGCATTTAAATTAGCACTCTGACATCACTGGCAACCTTGTGCAGAGGGGATTATTCCAGCATGCTTCAGATAGAACTTCTGCCATCTCAATTTAAGGCTTTTTTTAACCACTTTATACATAATGCCAGGCAGTATCTGTTCAGTTTAAGTAGCAGTGACAGGCTGTGATAAGACACAACCGAGTTAAAAAAAAAAAAACCTTATCTGGCCTACGAGCTGAATCCCATTTGCCTCTCTTCTCACACCGACTCATAATGCTGCTTATTAGTCCCTCTGGAAGGATAAAGGGGAGAACGAGAGACTTTTAAAAAAAGGGAGGGGAAAGTGAGAACTAAAAGACAGAGCAAAAAACAGAGATCAGCAGGGAGAGAGTTGTATGAGCAAAGGAGGAGACAGAAAAACGAGAAGGATGTAACTCAAAACTAGAGAGGGCTAGTGAGCTCGCAGTGCAAACACTGTAGTTAAAACATTTTAGCATGTTTTAAGTATTGTCTGAAGTGTAAGAATCCAAAGAGTATTTCAATTTTTCATTTCCAGTTTAAGCCCTGTAGGAGTTGAATTGTCAGTGTAATAGCAGCACTGAAAGCAGCTCCACTTAAATTTGAATACTAAAAAGCAGTTAAACTGTCATTTAAATAGTCAGAGAGGAAAGCAGTTAAACAGCAGTTTAAGCAAGTCAATCCTGAAGTTAAACCACCATAGACAGTCATGTACACTGTAAATATATGTCAAGCATAGACTGTATGTAAAGACGGACATAGCGAGGAGTGATGTCATCTGCAACAATAATAAAGATAATTATAATAATAATGGTACTTCCTCCCACCATCTGCGTTTTGCATTAACAGCAGAGAGTAGAGAGACTTTTTTCTGCAGATGGAGAAAAGACAGCTGAAACAATGTAGCTGTGATGAAATAAAAGCATGAATGACTGTTTTAAGGCTTTTGGTGGAAAAAGTTAAAGTTAAAAAAAAAGAATGACGGCTTTGATGAGGTTCAAAGTGAAGTTGCTGCCAATTAAAACATCAAGATTTCTACACTGCAGAGTAATAAGATAAAATTATGAGTAGTATGTTAGTAATTGGAGTGTTGGAGAAGTCAGTGCCGAACAGAAGTATCTCAATCTTCTTTGAGTTGAGTTAAAAGAAAATATTGACCTATCCATTTATGAATGTCCTCAAAAAAATGATTGTGGTCACAGCTGAGATGAAGCTGGGTATCATCTGCATAACCCCGGCCAAACATGGAACCCTGAGGAACCCCACAATGCAGCCTACATAGATGGCCTAGACTCATCAATACAAAACACAGAGAGTCCTGTCTGCAAGGTACTACTTGAAACCGTTCAAGGGCCGTGCCACCCATAGCCCTAAACACAACAAGAGGACAGCGTCAAACTCAATCATGACTCTAAGAAGGGCAGTGTCTGTAGTGTGGTAAGTTTTAAAAGCTAATTGGAAAGATTCAAACGCAGAGCTATCATTCATAAAGGTAAGACGTTGATATTTAACAATCTTCTCCAGGACTTTGGCAAAGGAAGGAGGTTTAGGTGAGAGAAATTAAAATAATTGATCACAGATAAAAACATTCAGCACTTAAACTGTTAGAAGTGCAGCAGACATGAATATTAAAATCACCTAGAATTAAAAACCTGCCATGTCTTGGTAGGATTAGTGATAGGAGCTCTGAGAATTCATATAAAACCAAAGGAAGATTTAAGGGGGTTTGGGACTAGAAGGCACAGACACTGGGTATTCCCCTTCAATACAAATAAAGAACTTCGAAGGAGGAAAACAGTCCTAGGTAAATGGACTGTACGTATATAGTGCTCTTCTAGTCATCATTACCACTTAAAGCACTCATTGACCCATTCACACACATTCATACACTGATGGCAGGGGCTACCACACAGGGTTCCAACCTGCCCATCAGGAGGAATCGTAGCTCAGGAGGACGACCACTCTACCTCCTGAGCTACAGCCTGAAACTGAATCATTTATGAAGAAAACAGTTACCACCCCTCCACCCCATTCCCAAAAGTCTAGGTTGGTGAAAAAAGGAGTAGCCAGTGGGAGAAGCTTCAATTAGAAGAGTAAGATCCTCAGATAGTACCCACA